>NW_024363160.1:4324167-4924927 GCF_014805655.1 Passer montanus | reverse complement strand
GGTCCGGGGGCCGCTACCGCCCCTGGCCGCCGGCGCTCGGCGGAGCGCGGGGCCGCTGGGCGCCCCGCCCGCAGGGACAATGGCAGCCGCCCCGCTCCAGCCCTGCGCAGCGCTCGCGGGAGCCTCCTCCTCGGCACCCGAACCGGGGAGAAAGGGGAAGGGAAAAACAAAGTCCTTCGCCCTCGGAGGGAGAGACTTTGGCTGTGGCCCTTTGCTGTCCGCCCTTGGAGGAGCCCCGTTCCCAGGCGGGACCGGAGCAGTCAGCCCTCTTACGGCTTTCAGTGGCCCATATTCACGAAAACAGGGAAGCGAGGCGGGGGGATACAGTCTTATTTCCTTTCTTTGCCTCCGGAAAAAAAAAAAAAAAAGACACGCATGCTGAAAATCGTGTCAGCTGTATCTCACTCATGGGAACAAGAGGATTGAGATACAGGCTTTCCCTAGATTGGAGGAGTGAATACATGAGTTAAAATTTGTTAAGGGCGGGAGGGCGATTGTTAAACATTGCCCTTTAGTTCAAGAAGCAATCCGTGATGCAGAAATCCTATCTTACAAGAAAAGCTTTACGTTTTCACACGTTTCGATAATGGCGAGTTGTACTTCACACTGCAACAGTCGTTATTTTTGACATTTTGTAGCCTGCATGTGCAGCCCCAAGTTGTTCTGTAGCTATCTGCAGATTATATATTGTTTCTGGTGGTGTAGCTAACTCTGCTTGCAATTAGGCTCGTCCTATATTTTTTTGGTCATAAGCCTTGTTTTTCAGATGGTTACATTTTGCCCTGCTGTGCTGCATAAAATTTCCCATACTTGTCTGACTTCATTTTTTTAAGCTGTTTTCTTGCATTGGGCAAAAATAGTTCAATTGTTTCTCCAAACAAGTTAAAGGAAAACTCTTTCCCACTCTCCTCCCCCATGTTAAAGAAAGAAGCCTTTGCAATCAACCAGCTGAAAACTAGCAATATTTTCTTCTTCTACTGAGAGAACTCAAAAATGGAAGGGATGGCCATCAGAAATCTATTTGAATTTAGTCCCATTAGAGATGGGGATGGAGGGATTGTTATTCCTACATGCTCAATTGGAGCTTTGATGTGATAGTAACCAAAGATCCAATCCACATTGATGCCACTGTTTTAGCTGGAGTACTTTTGACATCATCTTCAGAAGACAAGGCTCCAGCACCAGGCTACAGCACCTGGAGAGGGCAACCGTTCTGAATGGCCCTCCCCATCAGTTGTATTTGGCAGAGAAATTACTTAGACTTCAGGAAGCTCTTCCACCCTGCCCATACACAGGCAGGCAAAAAAGAACAGAATATTACCTTGAAATAACATAGCAAGTAAGAGTAGCTTGCCTTTGAGGGGGAAAATTTTTAAAAAACAAACAAAACAAAAAAACCCCAAAACAATAACAACAACAAAAAAACCACCCAGAAAAATAAAAAAAGGTTAAAAAGTCCTGAAGAGACAGAACTTTTCCTCTGATCTCATTTGTCATATCTGTGCAAATCTCTGTAGCAAATAAGCTAACAGTTAGATAGGCAATAATCTCATTTACCACACAGTTGTGATTCATTCTCCGATGCAAAGTGAAACAGTGGTTCAGTGGGGGAAAAGAAAGAGAAAGATATGTCTTTAATTTTGTGACCATAAACTGTCCAATTTAGAATTGCACAGATAATTTTAACTCCAGCATTTCCTATTTAGGAAAGCTTGATTTTTATTTTTTTTCTGACATCTAACTTTCTTTAACATAATCAAAAATCTTTATTAAACTAATACCGAAATCCACCAGGAAAAGCAAGGAAGATATTTAACTTGCTGTGGTAGGAGCATAAAAGACAGCTCATATAACATGAAGTTTATAGCCTCAACGTGAACAAAAAGCCCTGGCTCCTATGTGGCTGAATTTCCTAGTCAAACTGTGTGGGAGAGGAGATTTAACTACACACATCTGCCCAGAACCACTGAAATTTGTTACAATCTTCTAACTCGTAAGCAAATACATTTTGTCATCTAAGGCCAAAACCCAAAGCCCTGGTTACAAGAGTCATTGTATGCAAAGCCCAGTAATTATGTAATTCCTCACTGCTATTCTTTAAAGGGAAGGGACCATCTTGCAGATGGGAAATTGATTTCATAAACACACTTCAGTGCAGATTTTATTCAGCATTACAGCTCTTCTCTGAAACTTCTCCAATGTCACCATTGCTGCATTGTGCTGACTAGAGCTGGGCTTAGTTTTTCAGCAAAAACTTCATCCATTCTAAACAAGAGTAATACAAATTTCCTGTCTTCTCTTGTATTCACTTTCCTCCCCTTCATTCTTCTGCTTGCTATTTTGTTCACAACTTCACTTTATGCATTCATTTGATTCACTGTGATTTGCAAACCTTTCCTGGTGTGAAAATTAGCATTGAGAGAAGTTTTTAATTATTTTGAATTTTCAGTGAGATTTGGTTGAATTTCTTTCATATTTTTTCCCCTAAATTAACAGAAAAAAATGCAAAATCTGAATGCAACCATGTTTTCCCAGTCAGTACAGTCATATATTGTCAATGTTATTTTTTATTACCTTTTCTACATACCATATTTCTTTAAAAATTGGTGCACAGAATAAAACTATCACTTGCAGGTGTGTTTCTAACTGGTTTTCAAATAAGTAAAGTTATTTTTCCATAAGGTGAAAGGTTATTACCAAATTGTTGGTAGTTTATGAACTTGGTAGGCCATTCAGGTATGGCTGCTGTCTCATAAAGCTCTACCTGCAGCTTATATGCATAAGGAAGAATGGTTTATGTGCACCTGCTGACATCAGGGCTACATATAACGCAGCTGTTGGTGCACAAAGCCCTTTTGCATGAGCAGCTGCATTTACTCTGTAGAATCACTTTGCCCACCTTTTTATGAAATTGAATCCCCACTTATTCACTAAACTTCCCAAATGGATTTAAATATGGTCTTTATGAAACCAATAAGATTTTTGTTGACACAGTATATACCTAACTCAAACCCACCAAAAAAAAAATTAAAAAATTAAAACTGTGTAAAAATACTCCACTATCTTAATCTTCTTCAAGATTCAGGGAACCTGTTGAGGTCTTCTGGGTGAAGCCTCATCTCCAAGTGGGGCCAGTTTTGAAGTTTTGCCAGGTTTTCCACAGTCATTACCAGATGATTTTTACTGTATCTTCGGCCTCTTTGTACTACCCATTCCGCAGTTTGAACACACTTGTGAGTTGTATTTGGTTTTTTCCCCATGATGTCTAATTGGTCTGTTCCAGCTTATGCCTGTTGCTTCCCACAATGAAAAGGTTACTGTGGACTTTCTAGAAGGCTCCATCTTCTCTACATGTGCCCATTAAGAAGCTGAAGAGAACATTAAAATTTACACCAACCTTTTCTTCTTCAGACTAACGGCCTGACCACCTCGATTTCTTCTTGTACATCATGTGCTCCAGCACCCTCACCCTCATGGTGGCCCTCCTCTGGACTTTCTTTTTTATGTCTGTGTCTTTCCCACACTGGGTAGCTCAAAACTGATCTCAGTTTTCCAGATGTGGTCTCACTCCATGGATGGGAGTAGTCACTTTTCTCAACCTGCTGAGAACATATTCCTTTCCATAATATTCCATATTCCTTTCCCATGGCAGCCCAGGATGCTGTTGACCTTCTGTGTTGCAAAGTCACTGCTGACTTACTTGTTGCTCACCAGGACTTCCAAATTTCTCTTTGAAAATCCTTTCCTATTGCTTTAGCCTCCAGATGGCTATTCTGTGCCAGATGCAGGACGCTGCTCTGTCACTCATTGGACTTTGTGAGGTTCCTGCCAGCCCATTTCTCCAGTGTGCTAAGGTTGTCCAGAGCACTGATCGCTATCTCCCACTTTGCTGTGATTTGCTTTTCATCTCATCCCTGAAGTCAGTGACTGTGTTACACAGGAACAGTCACCACAGTATCCACGCCTGAAGTACATTGGCCACCAGCAGGACCTGCTCCTGCTGATGGCAGCCTTTGAGACCAGTGGTGCAGCCAGCGTTCCACCTCATCTTCTACTTAGCCTTGTTCATACCTCTCCAACGTGGTTAAAGGAGGTCTTGTGGTCGATATTGTCTAAAGCTTTGTTATAGTCAAGATAAACGACATAAGCTGCTCTCCACTCCTCCACATATTCACTTATCTCAATGTGACAAACCAGTCACATTGGTCGGGCAGAATTTGCCTTTTGTAAACCCTTGCAAAGAGAGAAATGGATACACTAACTTGCTGCCTGCCCCCAGGCACCTTACTGCCTTTCACACACCTGGGGAAGGTGTCCAGGAGGATTTACTACTTAATCCTCCCACAGTCTGAGGTCAGGCTGGCTGGCTTGTAGTTTCTTGGATCTCCTTCCTACAAGATGGACTTGACATTTGCCTTTTTCCACCTTCTGCAGTCACCACTACCTTTCCTCACTACACCACCACACACTCCCCTGGCATGACACACACACCCTATAGTTCCTACAATTAAGGTGACCATCTGACCTCCATTCATATCTCCAAACTATTGCTGATTATCCTGCTTCCATTAGCCCCTTACCACAATCTGCCCTTTCAAAATAATACAGTGACTTACATGGCTTCCTTTAAAGCATCTGGGATCTGGCTCAGGTTCTTCAAGGACACTTTGGATTTATCATGATTTGATACAGTGCTACAACAACCTCATTAAGAGCATGCAGTGAAGAGCACATCCTATGCATATAGTGCTTATATAGCTAGAAATTTTTTTTCCTACAAAAACTTTAGAGATAAATATATAATTATATATATAATATATAAACATTATATATAAATATATAATGTTTTTGCATCTCAAATAACAAGCTCCTAACTAAAAAAGTGATTACTTAAACATTTTGTTGTATGTTTATGCCTTATTAATTCAACAATCTGCTTTACTGCCATTTTTTAAAAAATAAAATAATCTTGAAAAGTGTAATATATTTTTAATACAAAAAATCAATCAAGATAAATTTTATCAAATAAAATGTCTTGAAGAAAGTTATAAATGTGCAGGCTAAGAATAAGAATTTAATCAATATTTGTTCAAATGTTTTATACTGTAATAGAAGACTCATTTTACTTATGCTACTTTGGTAAACAATTCATGCTAAGAAAAAATAATATTCAGCTGAAGGAATTACACCTGCAGAACTAAAGCACAACTGCTATAATTTTACCTGAAGTGTATTTATTTGTCTCATACTGTAATGTCATAGCAAAACCCTTGCCTTGCCTTGCTGGATTCACCTCCATTTACCTAGCCCTGTTGTTTCTTTACTTTCCTTCAGCTATGTATAATTGTGACCACATGAAGTACTGGATCAGACAAGCAAAACCTGCATCTAAAGCTCTTCTTGTACACTGTGAGGGATCTTCTGAGCAGGTGACACCAAATTCCAACCCTGAGAAGAGGGATAGTGCCTGCTGGATACCCTTTGAGTCCTGGACCCAGTGCCTGGGGATCTCCAGAGATCCTTCCCAGCCTCAGGAATTCTGTGCCTCTGTGATATTTTTGTGGGAAACAGTTCTTTATGCTATTCTACTTTATTTTGCACTGCTCTCTAACTTCTTCAATTTCTTCAATTGTTCTTTTTTTTAACCATCTTTTTTGTTTTCCTTTTGCCCTTATTTTCTCTTTTATCTTTGTTTTTGCTAGTCTTTTATTCTCAGTCTCTCCCATATTCTCATCCTGCACATGTGTTCAACAATAGTTATGCTGTGACATATTCTGTGTATTCATGCAGTCTATTAAAGAAGACATTGCCATCCCTCCTACTGAGGATTAAAAAAGCCCAGCTCACCCCTGTACTCTGCCTTTAACCAAAATGGTAAACAGTCCTCAAACAGACACATTAAGGGGCAAAACTGAGCTATCTATAAGAAATAGAGATAGAAGTGTTTCATTATGGTTTTGCTGGTTAAAGAGCAGTGTTGTCTTCCCCTTGTAATTACATTGTTGAATATGTTAACTTACCTTTTGTTTAGAATTGTGCAATACTGTCTTCTTCCCTTGATTTCCTGCACTTGAATACACAAATTTTGTACCTTCACAAGATTTCCATATTGAAGAGCATTGCTGAGGAAGGGCATAATTAAAGGCCATCCCACCATCACCAAGTGGAGATGTACACATTAACAAGCTCCCTTTGTACTACTCTCTTTGGGATGTACTCTGAAAATTGATTCTAAGGCAGATTTATTAATTCATAATTAACAATTACTTCTCATTGTTGACCATATACATTAGAAAACCTTCCTCCTAAATAATGAGCGTGCAACCCTCAGTGACTCTACATCTTCTATGTTGAAAGTACTTTCTAAACTTACTGTTAAGATGATTACACCTTGAGTCCGATCAACCTCTGTTTACCACTGTCCACTTACTATGTAAATCTCAAGTTATGTACACATGTAAATTTACCAGCTCACGTAATTAGAGTCCAGGAGATAGAAAAAAAAATCAGAGTGGTAGTGAAGCATGTTTTTAACTGTCAAAAACAAAGCATGTCTGTACAAGCAACACATTTCATGCAGCAGACTTAAAATCTACCTCCCTCTTTTGCAGTTCCTACCTAATACCATTGTGAAAGAAATGAAATTAAGATGGAAGGATGACAGTGATTTAGTCACAGAACCAGTTAAATGACTTTCCAAACTGGAGGCCACAGATAGCTTTTTGATTTACAGATAGCACAGAAGCCTGATCTTAGAAACTTTTAACTGAAGTAAATAAAGTCCAGAAAGCACAAAGTAAATTTAAAGAGTCTGGCTTCACTTCAAGAGAGAGTTAAGAGTTTCAAGTTGTACTTCTGTAAATTCAGACAATCAGCTTCTTGCTCTATTTTTTTAAATCATTAGGGTTTTTTAAATTTTGTTTTTATTATTAAAACAATTACATTTTCATTAGAGCTTCCCAAACTCTAATGAAACCCTAGAATAAATAACCTAAACCCTAGAATAACAAAATTTTCATATGGAATTATTTTAATCTAACAAAATTAGAAAAAAAATATTGTCCCTGAGCTTTTTGAACTATGTGGTAGGGCAGAGGTTTTCCATTCCCTGAGACTATCTCCATTTCACCCTAATGACATAGCCTATGAAAACTCCTTGACATCAGTTTCGTCTGACTCACCAGAGGCATCAGGAATGGGGAGCAGTCATTCTTGAAGACTGAGCCAGAGAGTGCAAAGTGACCAGAACTGTTGAAGATTTCTCTAGTCAGTTTTGGACATTTGTCCTATTTCCCTGCACAGCTCCTTGGATTTACAGACTCTGGAGGTCTCCTCGAACTGCCTTCCCTACCTTAGCAGTGGATATTGTTGCCACGTGAACTTCTGTATGTAGGCCAAGATGACACATTGCTCACAATACAAAATTCTGTGGTTTCTTTCTCCTTTCTTGCACCAGGAGGAAAAGGTAACAGCACTGAACTTTAAATAATCACTGGTCATCAAAATTGTCACCTTACCAAAATGAGTCTCTGCTCCAGCTTCCATGCACACCCAAAGAGACAGCTCTATATCAGTAAAAGTTCACATTTCTGAAGTTGTAATTATACCATAATACAGTCTCACCTCTGTTTTTTTCTAGACAGAGGTTTTGGTTTTACTACACATGCCTGTTATCCATTGGCTCATCAGGAAATAGTGAAGTTAGCAAAAGCCAGGGCTGAAGAAGAGAGAGGCTGCAATTGTAGTTATCTTGATATTTTTCTTGTGCTGTCACACTGCAGCCATTTTACCTTTAAGTCCTCAAATACATTTGTAATAATTATGACAATGTTTAAAAATATTAGACAGTAAAGCTGTTTCATTTAAAAAATGGAAGAGGAAAGGGAATAAAAGTGAAATGGATACACTAACTGAAGGCTCCTATGTGCAGTAAAAAAAACATGCTTGACTAGGTGCTTGAAAGATGATGCAAATGTACCGAATGGTTTGGAAAAGCACAATTTGTAATCATGTGTGTACTTACACACAACTTAACCAACTCAGCCTTACCATTGTGTGGTGAGTCCAACCTGACAGCGAAGGTAATGGGCTCTGTCAATAGCTCTGCTTGCACTCTTTAAATCAACAAGTGTTTTGCAAGAGCCACTGTAGCCGTAAGGTTTCGAAGAGAAGCGATGTAAAGCTATTCCTCCTCCCCCACCCTTGCAGTCCTTTCTGCTCTGTCCCTCTCTGAAGGCTGGTTACAGCCTAAGCTTTCCCCTACTCGTTTTGATGCTTACACCTAAGAAAGATCCTGCGTTACACAATTCAAGTATATTTGATGAGATGCTTATAAATACTGTGCTTGCTGAGATGTGGGCTTCCAGAACAAATTGTCCTTTGTGCTCTCCTCTACTAAGTCTCAACCATATGTTTAGCAAATGGAAAAAAAAAAAAAGCCCTATGAAGGACAGACCAAGCTGAGACAAAGGTGTTCATCAGAGAGAACCAAAGTATTAAGAGGAATTTAATTTTTTTATAGAAAACTATCACATTCCCTCTTAGTTTAAATATAGCTGTGTTGGTTAAATATATAACCTGAATCCAGAAAAAAAAATGTAACAACAAGATCGTGAGGCTGAAAGAGGTCAGGAGGCCATCTGTGTCCACCCCCTCCTTTAAGACAGGATGATCAACACCTGTCTCATTCCTAATGGATCGGTCTAACCTGTTCTTAATGACCTGTAATGAAGACATCTCAGCCTCCCAGGCAACTGTATTGCTTTAAACTTCTCCCCATAAGTTTTTCTAGTGCTTAAACAGGGTTTCTTTTGCTGCAGTTTAGCTCTTTATCTTATCCTCAAATCTACCACAGATATGGAGATTTTTTTTCCCCTCTCTCTTTGCTGTTGTCACCCTTAAGCAGAGTTACAGCAGTGTTTCTCTTCAGTCTCTTGCTATCCTGAGCAAACCCAGTTCCTTCCCACTCTCCTTTCAGGGCGCCTCTTGCTGGTCCCTGCTCACTCAAGCCACTGTGGGGTTTCTGCTGTTGGTACAGAGAAAGGAATTCCTTTTAGATACTGAGCATACTGTTTAGTTTGAGGCCTTACTGATGCTGGAAGCATTAATTTGCCATTGCCATAATTCGGCATAAAAGCTGTATGTCACTTTCCATATCCCAATAATTGTTCTATTTCTCCCCCACCCCTCCAACAATATGGCATTGCTCACTGTTGTTCAGAGATCAGATCTACCATCCTAACTTTAGGATTCCTCAAATTTTAAAATGCAGTTTAGTACATTATTGCGTGCATTGCATTGATGTAAAGACATACACCACTTCAGATGATCTTTCCCAGCCATTACTTAAACAAAAATTGCAGAAAAAAATCTAACACAGCTATTTAGCGCACAAATATTTGTACATATTGGCAAAATCAAGATTCTAAATCAAAGCATAATAAACAAATAGCACCACTAGTGCTTTGTGAGCAAATCTGCCTAAATTTTTCAAACACAATGGCTCAAGCATTATTTTCTGTGCTGCCTGTATTTCTACAAATCAGGATCGAGAATATCAGAGAACCATCAGGAAACTACAGAAAAGGCTCAGTAACACCTCATTACAGTCTTAAGACAAACATTCTGATATGTAGAAAAAAAATCCAAACCTTCTAGGGTACTACATATGTTTATAAAACTGAAATGGTCACATTCGCTTAGGTATTCTGTTCACAGCTATGTATTTTTCTAAACAGGTCACACAACTCTAGGTTTAAACACAGGGCACCACACTTCTGCTGTAGCAGTGATTATCTCTTGAACACAATCCCATTTTGCTAAGGACTGTACAAGTTTAT
Source organism: Passer montanus (assembly GCF_014805655.1). Classification (NCBI taxonomy): domain Eukaryota; kingdom Metazoa; phylum Chordata; class Aves; order Passeriformes; family Passeridae; genus Passer; species Passer montanus. Next base: position 4,915,088 of record NW_024363160.1, on the reverse strand, counting down.
TGCAAAAAGATTTTCCTTGGCCAAACACTGCAAGCTAAATACCAGATAAGGAGTGGGTGGACTGTGGGGGAAAAAAAATCAACATAAAAACCCCAAACAAAAAAAAACCCCCACCACCCCAACCCAACCTACAAGCGGCATCCTCACCCTCCACCTAGAGAGTGGAGTTAAAGGGAACAATGAAACTCTGGCCAAGCACAGGGTTCGGTATGATAGAGAGCTGTCCTACTCCAGCTGCTAAACTGTCGTTGAGTCACTTGGTAGAAACTAGAGCAGGGTAAACAATGCAACAATTCAAAAAATTCAGGAGACACCCTTAGTTAAGTGATTTGGCAAATATATTTAGCTTTGCTGGGGATACTCACTGAGACTACTTACGTGCCTAAGCACCTTGCTAATCAGGAGGCTATTTAAGCTATTTGGAGTCAGAAACTGAAATGTGTTTGTTTGAAGCTAGTGGGCCTGGTTTTAGCTGGTTCTTGGAAGGATATAATGCATAGTAAAATATGCGTTCCAAACATGCATTTAGTTGAATTTATTTGCTACCGATGTATTTTTTAAGATTGTTTTTCATACTCCTTATTGTAGATCCATGTATTCCTTTTTTCCTGTTAAAATGATACAATTTTTTAAAAAAATCAATCCGACACTTCACTATTCATTAAACACTTATAATTTTGAGACAAAGCCTGTCTGCAAGTGGAAAAAAAAGATTTTTTCTGATATTACTTAAATCTCATCCCCTACTACTCTGATAAAATCTTTCATTTTCTTTGATTAACAGTCATAGAGGAAGAACCCTGAATTGTGACATGTAGAACAAGCTGTATTCAAGAAAAACAATTTATAATTGTGTATAACTTGTGTATAACTTGTGTATAACTTTGAATGTGTTGATTAACTTTTAATGCACATTAAAAGTGCATTAAAATGTGTTGATTAACACATTTTGTGTTGATTAACTTTCAATGCACATGGTTTGGTTTTCCACACTGGCTATCTTACATGCAATTTTTAGTTTATAACCTACCCATGAAAACTGAGTAAAATATTACCCATTCCTATTAAATTGGTAACATGCCTTGTCTATGGAGGAACTGCTTGTGATATTATTCAGGAATTCTATTTGATTGATTACTTTAAAGTGTGTTCAGTTCCGCAGTGTCTCACTTAGCATCCCTTTCACTGACACATTGTGAATATTTGCAAATTTTAGAGGAGTAAGAAAATGCATTGGTTAGAGAAGTCAGGTATTATATTCTGTTTAAACATCAGAAAGACTCTGCAGCTACGTAGTAATAAATCGCAATTTTCTCATTGTGTAAGCTTATTTTCCTTATATTTTCTTGCCATTCTGAATAAAAATAGAAGAAATAGATTATAATCATGGAGATCAGGGAGAGCATGAGAAGGGAGTAGTAGGCTTGCCTATGTCTAATAAGTCTTCCTAATTCACATAACTCAAACAAGAAAATCAAGTGAGCTGGCAAACCCCAAACAATGGAATGAAGAAGTAATGCAAGAGTAATTTCTAATTAGTGCTGTTTATTTTGTAGAAGCAGAGTATTTAAACATGTGGAATTTCATCTGAACACCACCATTCAAATATATGTATCACTTCTAATACAATGCATTATAAATAGAAATGTGCCTATATACATGAGTGCTGTTTATTTTGTAGAAGCAGAGTATTTAAACATGTGGAATTTCATCTGAACACCACCATTCAAATATATGTATCACTCAATATATGTATCATTCAAATATATGTATCACATACAATGCATTATATATAGAAATGTGCCTATATACACATTATAGACATAAAATGACATCTATAAAATCACCACCTGTAATTATTCATAGCCATTGTAAGTAAACATGCTGAAGTCAGGGCAAAAAGACAAAGTAATAAAAAGAAAGAGAATAAAAGAGAAAAATGTGAATTTCTGAGTAGATAACATTCTAATAAACAAGACCACTTTCAAAAGATAATTTCTCCTCATGCACCACGCCAGTTTGGTGACTGGAGTCAGAAATTCTGGAAATGAAATGCAAATTAAAGTGAAAATGAAAATCAAGTTGTTTCTTACACAAGGAAATGTGCATAAATTTTAGATATCCCATAATCCATAATGAAATCATGACTGACTTGCTACTTCAGAGAAAGTAGAAAGGTTTATTTAAAAAAAAAAAATTAAGTTCCTGAATAGTCAAAGTATGGAAATATCTCTTTTTACCTGCAGCAATCTCAAACTTCATATGTTTCTCTAAGACCTACCTACCTAACTATAATCCAGATAGAAACACATGAGAAAATCCTGTACAGATTGCAATAAAGATAGAATCTACACTGAAATATGGGTTGATTTTATTGAAATAAAAAAGCTGCCAAAAGGCACAATGTGAAGGTTGAACCCTACACTGTGTTTTGTAAATGCAAGTATTATTCTAAATACAAGCAGAAAGGAACCTCGCCCTAGCTCAAATCACAGTGTCTGCAACTACCACTTACAGGAAAAAAATAAAAAGAGGACAAGAACACTTTGTAGTTCTTGTGTAACTGGTTCACACACAGGTAGGTAGAAATCTGCATCAAACCCCTGCGTCAGCTCTTTTTCCTAGGAGTGCTGTGTGTTACCCTTTCCTTGCCCCATGAAATGGGGTGGAACTGCAGGGCTGACGTCACTTACACAGAGCAAACTAAGTCGTACTTCAGGAAAAAAAAGCACTAAAAGCAGACTACAGCCAGCTTGTCTTTGGCTATACGCTCAGCTTTTTTCCAGCCAGCAGCAGTCGTCTTGCTGTACTGCAGGCTCTTCCTATTGATACTGCTCCTTACAGTCTGCTCTAAGGAGGAAATGCTGCAACCAGCAAGGCAATGGAAGCCAAACAGCTTGCAGTGTATCAGCTCCAAACCGAAGGCTTGAAATTCCCTAAATATACTAGGTTTTTATTAAAAAGCACACAACAGCTGTACTATTTCACAGTCAATTGCTGTGTTTTATACACCAGTAATCAAGCCCTACTGTCACATCCAAATTCGCGTGTGTTTGGGGGCTCCAGACGCAATAGGTGCTGAGGTATTGTACGTCAGGCAAGACTTTAGGCACTGAAGGTGCTTGTAAATACTTCAGGTCTTTGTAAAAGTTCTGAACAAAACTACTATGGAAGCCAGACTTTCAAAGCTGACAAAAACTAGCAATTCCAGCATGGTTTTAATTGTGGAAAAAGCAATACAAGCATTCAACTTTTAGAAAACAAAACCACAACTTTGGACATCTTAGCCAAAGCAATGAGATGTTGCATAACACTTGGGTCAAGCAGTCCATTTTAGTTCAAGCCAGGACTGAGGCACAAATGTGCACCTCTTGGATTATGACCTGGAAGGTTTCTAGTAGGGTACTCTTGCCCCAGCTGCACTCCTTTAATCTTTATCATATCTCCTCTTGGTCTTTACTTCCTCCTTCACTGAGACCGTTAAAAAATCCACAGGCTCCCTTTTCAAGAGAGAAGCCGCTTTCTTTTCCATCCTGACCAAGATAGGAGGCCACGAGGGGGAAGGACATGACCTCAGGGGTGGCTGGAGCTTGGGACACCTGCCTCAGTAGGTGCTGGGAAGTGTAATGTGGTTCCCCAGCTCTTCAGAGCCAATGCACAAACTCAGCAGTTCCTCACAGGCACCAGGAAGAAAAAATTAGCACTGCTGTCAATTTAGAGCAATAGTTATGTGAGAAAACAACACAAAAATAATAAACATTCTGATGTTTACTTTTTCTTTTTTTTTTTTTAACTTCTTTTCTTGAAACCTGGACACCAGTTTGATGGGGGGAAGGTTGGAAAAAAAAATTTCCCTACCTAATGGTAACAAAGGACAGCCCCCCCTTGCCTGCTGCAGGCGATGCACTCCATCAGAAGCCACAGGACTTTGGGTACCAGACAGCTGCACAGCAGAGACAAGCAGCCTCAGCACTCAGTACCAACAGGCACCCATCTTGACTTCTCAGATGTGACCAGGCCTGAAATGAGCATAGGAAAAACACATCTGATATCACTGGGCCTGATGCACAGGGATGGAGCTCACAGCAGCAAAGCTTATTTTGCAATTTCCCTGTATCTCCATAGAACGCTTTCCATAAGCAATTAATTAGCTTATGAACTAATTAGATGTTCAACACCTTTAAAACTTAGGCCCTCATTGTTTTAAGAAATTAACAAAATATATTATTTCTGTTTGTAGAAGTGAATTTCCCACAAAGTAATAATTGTTTTCTTTGGACTTTAATTCCTTATTTAATTTGATTTCATGAATCAAGATGTAGGAGCCTCATCAAGAATACAGGTAGTTGAAGTCTCTACAAGGTCTTCTTTTTAAGGGATACAAAAATTTCTGTTTGTGTAGCTTTGTTTGGGAACCTAACATTTACTGAGATAAATGGTAAGGTAATTATATTCAATGTTAGTGAAAGAAAATGACAGAGAACGTTATGTAATCGTTCTATTTCTGCAAATCCATGTTTTTTAGTTGCTAGTCTGCAATCTGTATTTTACCCAGTAATATCCCAATTTCCTCCCTAAGACAAGCTGCAAATTGAGTTTATAGTTTATTTTAATATTTCCTGCCATCAAATTATATGGATAAGAAATCCTGTATATTCGTGCCATAATCCCATTTCTGTAGAAGAAAAGAATATACAACCTGTAGTATAATATTGTCATGCAAATAGATTTGAGTCTCCCTATCTTAGCTTACCCAGACTTTGAAATCTTTTAAAGTAAACAGCATATTTTTTTAGGTTAGCTGGAGAATGAACTTAGAAACTTCACATGGAAAACTGAGATATCATCTTTCAAAATGAACAAAATAATGGAGAGCAAAAAAAATCCTTGTTTAACATGGTTTTGCTTAGAGTTCCATTAAGAAATGAAGAACAGTTGTCCAAGCCCTTCACTGAAACACTACAATATAACCTGAGACATTAAACAGACCTTTGGGTTTTACTAAGCACAAGTTTTGTAACATGAATGTTTAATTTTATTAGAAGATGAGGATGAAAGTCAAAGAAAGAATTATAGCTGCATTAAATTTCAGAAGAAAAAAACCCAGTCACTCTGCAGAAAGAAGAATACAGGACAGGAGAGCAAAGTATCTTTATGAGATTGATGCAAGAAATTGATATTCTAAGGAAAAAATGTTGAAAGTCGGTATGAATAAGTAAAAGTAAGGGGAAACATAGTGGGAGGGACATCATAACTCCAGGTCCAAGCAAACTATAAAAACAAAGTGAAAACCACTAAATTAAATAATAATAAATAGGCAAGGTAAAATCAATTGAGAGAAGGATTTAAAAGTGGTATTTATGTAGTTTTAACACCATCAAAATCATTATTATAAATCCAGCATAGCATAGAAATTATACATTCATTGAAATTTCTTCAATTAGATATTTTTACAGCAAATATGTAGCAAGAGAAAACACCTGTTACTTCTAATACTAATAATAATCAAAGTACAGATTAGAATCTGGAGAAATGAATGCAATGATTGTCAAGATTTAACAGCTGGTAATTTCAGGGTGGTTGAAACTTTAATGTGGTTGTTCTCCTGTCCTCAGTGCTTTCTGAAAATCAGGTCCCCTCTGATGTTTTCTCAGAAAATGGGGCACACAGAATAACTAGCAATTTGTTAAAACTGTGCCCTGAAAATACCTTCAGGAAATAGACAACTGCACAAAGATGAATATTTTGACTGAGTCCTGTGAAAATTTTGGGCACAGGCAGAGTACAGTGGAATATCCAACAATGAATAGTAACATGTAAGTCACACCTCCTCAAAAGAAAAACTAAAATGCAGCATCCTGTGTGATAAAACTATGAAGAAAAAAAATCCAGCTTATTTATGAGATGGAGAAACAACCTCCTAGAACATCACAATAATCACTAACAAGCAAACTCATATCAGATGTATTGAATATTTTTGGAAAGTACCAAACTAAAGGCCAGGAATATCTTTCAGTGAGACAACCCAACCACAGTACTTTGCGATGCTGACAAATTCCTCTCTGACCCTATTACCATGATAAGTTGGTGCAATTAATACAAATAACACAGGATGCTGTAGTGCCTTAATTTCTGTAGAGCGTTATAAAACTATAATAAAGTGCTACGTGCTGTATTTTTATTACTACTCTTACAATACTTTTTATTTTCAGCCAGAAAGCTGCAGGTAAATCTTTTTAAAATACCTGTTTATAGGATATCCATAACAATCAAGAGTGTTGTGCACAAAAAAGTAAGATATGGCTGTTCAAAGATATTTTAATATGTTCTGGAGAAAGTTAAGACCAGAAAGAAAGTACATAAGGCCCTGTATTTCAGTCTACTCAAAATCTTCATTTTCCCTTATCCTAACATCAAGTGTCTTATACAGTCTGGACTTGTTTCCACATAGGTGCCTATTTTCTAAATTAAAAGTCAGAAATTACCAGAGAGTATTCTGGAGAACATTTATCTCTCTACATACATTTTCCAGACTCATAATGAGTAACGTCATAAAGGAAGTGCTTGAATGCTTTGATTTTTATTGCAAGGCAGCAGATCAGAAGAGAAAATTATAGTTTCAAGTAAGATTCAGCAAGGATCCGAATATACCTGAATGAAATATCAATTGCTTTAAAAAATTGGTGATACAATTTTATTTAAAATGCTCTGAAAATGTAAGTAACACCTGCACTCCCCAGCCTGGTTGTCCTCTTGAAATAATAGCAGGGCCTGTTTCACAGGTTTGCGTGATGGTTGGTGATGTGTCTTGTTAATCTTGCATAAAGGGTGACTTCAAGCTGACTTATATGGCTTGAAAGCCATTTAAAGACATCTTTAAAAACCAGAAAGGTAAGCAGTGAGAATATGAGTTTATTTAGCTTTCTGTGAGCTTAAGGAGGTTTATAAACTGGTTTCATCTCATTTAGCAGCTTCATTAATACAATGGCAGAACGTGGTGTAAACAACATGCTAATCACATCACATAATGCTAAAATGAGAGGGTCTGATGCCATTAATGAGAATGGAGATAGTATTAAAAAACCAAACCAAAACCAAAACCAGAGACAATGAAAACAGTGTAAGAAAATATAATTAAAAATTATTTTGAAAATTATTTTAGAGAGAGTATAGGGAAAACCAGAAAGGCGGAGCAGCGGAAGCAGGCGTGCCCAGGCAGCCGTGCAGGTGACACTAGACAGAGATTTGGAGGCAGTTTCACAACGTGATTCAGTAGCACAAAAAGGATGCAAAATTCAGGCTGCTACTGTGGCATTTATCTTCTAATAGAGCAGAGAAAGACACTCCTTCTAGCTAAATCTGGCTCAGTTTTCACTCCCAGAAGACATGCAGCACACTAGCATAGATTGAAATGAACTGAAATGAAGGGTAGAAAGAGAGAAAAGGTCTTAAATGTTGCAAGGAGATCACTAAACTCTTAAGAGGTTTTAAAATCTCCCCTTCACAAATTTTACAGGAGGCAAAGTTTGGAAACATTAGATAAAACATGATGGAGGGAAATGAAGAAGGGGCTTGGCAATGGGTATATTTTTTGATTGAGTCAAATCATTCCAGCCAGAAACCATTCAAAGTCTCTTGCAGATGAATGGTGGCAAATTAGAAATGGGTTGTCATTCTCTCTGCTAGTCCCACGGAGAAAGGCTTCATTTTGCAAAGGCCTTGTGCCAAATGACATCTCCATCAGTCACAACAAAAGAGTCAAGATCTGAAAGGAGAAGACAAGCAGCTTCTTTTCAGATGTATGTGCTCTCCATAATTCTTAAATTATTTCATGAACAATATTCATCATGAGGACCAGGAGCTCATTATCTGCATTTTTCACAAGAATTCTGACCAACATTCTAATAACGTGTCATTCTGGAAGCTGACACTCAAATCATATTAAATCATTTGAAGTGTAAAGCCACAAACTACACTGTTTAGCAAAGAGCACCATTGCCATTAGATTTTGGTATTCCCTCATCCTGCCAAATCTTCCTTTAAATTGTGTTGCCCCTGATTCTATTTCAAGACTTTTCAGCTCTTCTCTCTCAACCAGTACTTCAGGTAATGGCTGCTACTGGCAAATATCTTGAGGATGAGCAATTCCTGGCCTAGTTTCTAATAAATATAACTGCTACTACAGACCCATTAGGATTTGTGTGCACTTCTTCCTCAGTGCTGCTGTTATTATCTGAAACTTTGGAGTAGTCATGTTGTAACAAAAACCACTCTTCGTTATGGGGAGGGAGAATCATAAAACTTCATTAATAATATTTTTTTTCCTTTCTTAAGGGCTAAAACCAAAACAACATGCTTCTCATCCTTAATTTTATGCACTCAGACTTGAAAATGGTGACTCACAAGAATTAAAAGGCAATGCAACTCTGTCTTTTGAGCCAAGATAGAAAGACTCATCTGCTACATAAATCTCGGGATCCTACTAGAAAACAACATGAAAGTGGAACTGCTCAGTCCAGCCAGCACACAAAACAGTATCAGAGAATGCTCACCATCAGGTATCTAGGATCCCTCACTCAACAAAACCTCTTCCTCTGGCTGTTACCCATGATGCTTGAAATAAACACATGAACTTGGCTTATTCCTGATTTGCTACCAGACTGCCTCCTTCTCGGCACCTCCAGCTGCTGCTTGGCCCAAAGAGCATCCCCAGGACTCCACCCTGCCAGGCTGTGGCCCACAGGATTTTTTGTGCTCTCATTTTGGGCTGTATCTAATGAGTTCTGCCCAAACACAGCAGTAGAACAAACAGAGCCCTGGCACTGTTGGTAACAGCGTGGTCCTCTGAGACTGGAAGAGTGCAAGGGCAAGGAGCCATCTCACCTCCTGTCAGCTTCCTGATACCTGAGCAGGCACCCACGTGTTCACATACCTGCCTGCATGCACACACAGTGTGACAGCCATTCAAAGCTGGGGAAAAAAGGGTGATGAATGAGTTCTGATCTCTTTCCTCTGAAGAAGAGCGCCTTTTCATGCACTGTTATATGCGCTGCATTGGCAGAATCAATGGTAAGCATCATCCCGTTTATCAATCAAACCAAGATTGTTTTCCTAATTACATTTACATCACTTTGGTTTTTAAATTTTCATCATAAACAGGGCACATATTCTGGAATGACATCAAGGACTTTCTAATGACACAGAAAATAGGCAGATAACTGCAGCAATATTGACTTGTGATGCTTATGTGCAATAAAAAATGCTTTTTTCATCAGGGATCTGCATATAGGGGATTTCAAAACAAGACATGAAGCAACAAGAAATTGTTTATGAAGTATACTTTTATATTAATAAGTGGGGGGGCAGGGCAAAAAGTAAACAAAACCAAATTTTAGTTAATGATCTTTACTTTTATTCCAAGCTTTTCTGACACTTGCTCAGCCTCCCCCACTCTGCCTCTCCTTGCACTGAATTCTGCCTGATCACATGGCCACGAGTCAAAATGAGATCAAATGACGCAGAAAACTAAAATTGAACTTTAACCCCCACTTCTTCTCACCAGTTATTTCCCCCATGCACTGGAAAGAAAAAAACCCTCAAATATGAAGCAGAAGTAATTCTCACACAAATAGTGAAGTCAAACAAAACCCAATCCAAACCAAAAAAAAACTCAGACAAACAGCTAAAATGTTTAAATTGACACAAAGACTTTCCTTTTTGCAGAGTTCTGCCAGGCAGATTATCTGCAACGAGAAGTGGAGCATTTAGAATGAAGAGCAGAAATAGAAATGTAGGCGTGGAGACTGCTAGCTCAGAAGAGTCTTTTGTCTGGCGATACTGTGACTAAAGATAATCTTTGTTTATCTTGTATGTTTAACTTGTGTCTTGTATACCCAAAGTGTTGGAAAAAAAATGTGGAATTACAAGTGAGTAACTGAACAAACCCATAACACAGGGTATAATTTCTAAGCATGGTGAAGGCAGGAAAAACAAACTCAGCAGTTATTATACTGTATTTATTCTCTTTTTTCTTTATAAGCACTCCCAGACTTGTGGCACAATAATGTTACAATTAAAGCATACTTTGACCAACAATTTCACAGCAGAATGGAACGAATTATGTGACATTACTAATACAGCAAAGCAGAGCTGCAATGCACCCCAGCTATGCAAGTACAGCTTACAGCTAAAACTTTACAGAGATGAAGGAGTGAGCTCAAGGCTGCTGAAAACTGAATAGGATTTAAGTATTTAGTGTCACCCAATCAGTGAAATATGATTAATGAGTCTGGAGGAGTACACTGCTTTTTAGTCTCCAAAGCAAGGCGGACATGGGGGGAAATGTATTGGAGCTCTTCAGCGATAAAAGCCGCAGCAAAATTCTGCACAGTTAAACTACACGTTCAGTTGCAGCTGCTTATTTCTCCTCTGTGTGATTAGAGCCTCCCATTTCCCTCATTACAGGCTTGATATTATTGAAGCAAAGCCAACAGCAAGTTAGCAAGCCAGCAGGGGATCAAATTGATTATACAGTTAGCTGTGGAAAAACTGAAATTCTTTATTAAGGGGAAATGAAATACAGTTAATTTATGCTTCAGCTGAACCCCTCCCACACTACACTTACTCTGCTGGTACTCTGAATTTTCTCTGAAGCTACAAGACAGCTGAGAAATTACAAAAGCTTTATTGATATAAAAATAAATCAGGCCTTCAGTATTTTTAAAAGGATTTTTCTATTACTAATTATCATAACTCAGTATATAGGACAACACGGCATTAAAGCCAAAAAGAAAGGAAGGTGGAAAGCAGTTGGGTTTAGGTAGACTGGAAAGACTGGAAGATTTGCTATCTGCCTTTAGCTGGTGTTGCAGAGGCAGTCCACAAGTAAATGTAAACATCACCTTATCAGTAAAGCAGCAACTCAATTTTTGTGGTATTTCAGTTGTAAATCTCTTTCTCGAAATGAAGAAAATAATCATTTGGGACAGAAGTAATTTTTTGAGAATAAGAACAGGCCTGTTAATTTATTTCTGACAAGGACAGACTGTGAGATAAACCTTGTTTCTAAAATGAACCTTGCAGAAGACAGCACCACACTTGCCCCATCCCAAGCAGTTACAGCCAAGCTGTTCAGATCTTCCCTACAGAGCTGAAAAGTGCTGAGAGCTCATGAACAGAAAGTTCCCCCTGCCCCACAGCCCTTTGCTCTCCAGCCCCAAACATTTGTCCTTGGCAAAGCCCTGATAAATGCAGCTGTGGATGGAGCTCTACTGAGGAACGTCCCCTCTCCACACAGATGTCACCTCCCATTGCTCTCAGCAATGTGGTCCCAGACCACCGACCACCCTTCCCAGAGACAATCACTGCTTCTTTTAATCTATTTTGCATTGTCCCTTTCCAGCCCCTGGCAGGAAAATGGATACATCCTCTTCAGAAGGCACCTTGGCTTCTGTCCCAAGAGGCATGAAGGATGTTGTAACTTCTGGAAATTTAGCAACCGAGCCTACACAAGGGTCCCATGGAGGGAAATGCTTAATGAGACTGCTCTGCAGGAAGTGAAAATACCATACAATGCATTTTTAATGAATTTGTCAGGTTTCACAGCATTAATCGTTGCTGTTGACAAGATTTGCTTAATCAAATTGCAAGGAGGAGCAGCCCTCTGTTTGCTGGTCTCCTTAGATGGGCCTTCCTCTGCTTCACTAGACTTTCTTCAGCCTTTTTTGTGTTTCTGATGCTTTCTTCACGTTGCAACATCCCTGTAATATGTTTTTTCTCCTAATCACTGAGGAATGCTTTGAGATTTCTCCCTGGTTTTCAGACAAAACTTCTACCAATACCTGTCAGTGTCTTTTTGGATAAAAAGATCATGATGGTTTTGGCTGGGGTAGAATCAGTTTTCTTCATAGCTGGTATACGGCTGTGTTTTGGATTTGTGCTGCAAACTGTTGATAACACAGAGATGTTTTAGCTGTTGCTTATCAGGGCTTGCACAGAGTCAAGGCCTTTTCTGCTCCTCACTCCATCCCAGCAGTGAGCAACTGAGGATACCAAGAAGCTGGGAGGGGACACAGCTGGGAGGGGACACAGCTGAGCACAACTGGCCAAAGGGATATTTCATACCATATGGCATCATGCTCAGTATACAAACTGAGGGGAAGAAGGAGTAAGGCGAGGATATTCAGAGTGATGGTGTTTGCCTTCCCAAGTCACCCCTGTATGTGATGGAGCCCTGTGTTCCTGGGGATGGCTGCACACCTGCAGTCCTGTGGGAAATGGTGAATTAATTCCTTGTTTCTCTTTGCTTGTGTGTGCTGCTTTTGCTTTACCCATTACATTTCTTTATCTGAACCCTTGAGTTTTCTCACTTTTACCCTTCTGATTCTTTCCATGATCTCACTGAGGGGAGTGAGTGAATGGCTGTGTGGGGTTTAGTTATCAGCTGGGGTTAAACTATGACAAATATTCAAGGGTCTTATTAGAATAAAAGCAATTGAACTTGATTTCCACTACACACTTTAGCAATATTAATATTAAAAGGGAAGTAAAAATGCTTTTATTTCCTCTTACTCTTCTCACCTAAGAATGGAATAAAATAAAGGTCTTCTTTTCCACTTACTGCTATAATATGCACTGGCTGATCTGAGAAAGTGCTAATAAATGCAAGTGAAAGTTTGCACACAACTTAAAATGCAGAAGAGCTTATTTCACTGAAGGCTGCATGTTTACCAGGAAATGAGATGGACTCAAATTGCCCTTGTGACTGCTTGAGACATATACTCATTAAAGATACTGTTGAAGTAATATGGAGGAGGAAATAAATTGCTTGAAAGGACAGTGCCAAGACTGGTGAATCTAAAATTTACTACACAGTCATACAGAAGCTATTTTGGGAGCCACAATCACCTCTTGGAAAAATAAACACATTTCCACAGAACAGCAATTCCGTATGTTGCACTTGGCCATCTTGACTGAAGCCAGTAGCGTAATGACTTTTACAAGTGGCAAAAACCAGTCTCTTGGCAAAAACAATCCTTAACCTCATTAAATAGAGAATATTTTGCTAAAAGGAAAACAAAGCTGAAATGTATTTTATATAAATATAGATATATATAATTGTTGTTTACAAGAAAACTTCTGCTAGAGGACAGTAAGTCTATGGTACACAAACTCTAATATAAAATAATCACTGAAAAAAAATGCTGCTCTTATGGTGACAGGTGGTTTTCAAAAAGAAACAAAAAAGCTCTGCTTCACAAGCAATTAAGTGAGACATATTTTCAAGAAATTATCTCTGGAAATCTGAACAAGCTTTTTCCTGATCCATAGCAGCCATCTATTTCAAATAGTACTATTTTCATATGATAAAAAAGCACCACAGGAAAACCAGTCACCTAAACACTCCGGATATATCACAGCTCTTACTGGGATGTAACCAGAAAGCATCCAGAAAGTTGTGTGTGCGTGTGTATGTATATCTATACATATATATATACTCTGCACAGAGGGTCCTTTCATAGGCTTTTCTCCTATATTTTGATGTTTCATTTTGCTTTTCCTTTGTTATGTGACTGTTTACATAAAATATAAAATTATTTATAAACTATAAAATGGTTTATAAAATATAAAATTTGAATTCATATAAAATATATGAAATTTGAAATGATATATAAATATATATATATAACTCAAAATATTTCCATTTTACAAAGGAAGCATGCCAAAATACTCTAAAGACCTAAGGCTCTTCTCAGTAACCTAAGGTAAGGGACATGAAAAATTCCTGTTGTGAAAATCAGTCCTCAAATGGCTGTGGGGGCTCTTTAGCTAAGTGGTGTCATCTTAAGGCAGGGGCTTGAATTGTAGTGCCTGAGTACTGATTTGGAGAGCCCCCATTATTTGCAATAGAGTTGCAAGACATAGTAAAGGCTGTGTGATTTCCTAGTATATGACCAAAGAAACTTCACCATGGCCCAGAAAAAGCCCAGGGGACAGAACTTTTCTGTGAGGGCAAGTTGTTTTTCTAGGGATAGAGCTGTATACATGCAATAGAATCATATCACTAAATGGATCTGTCCTTGTGCAACAAATCTGACACCTTCATTTTCAGCATGATAAAGACATCCTGATCCATGCGCAGTGCATGTTCCATTTAGCCATCCCTGGACTGTGGACAAGAATTTGCAAGTCCAATGCCTCTAAATTCCTTTAGGTGACCGTGTTATTGGTCTCAAATACAATTCATGTACTTCAAAGGTGGAAAAAATTTCTTTTGTACAGTAGGCAACAAAGAAAAGTGATTGACAGCATATATGAAGTAAACACACATCCAGAACATTTCCTAGCCAAATGCTCTGTGTGTTACACAGTATTGTTTCCTAATACTTTCACAGTTGCTTGTAATGCTTTTTGGCTAATCAGTTCCAAATGCCTTTCAAAGATTCAGACATTTCAAAAAATCATTAATGTTTTTAAGTGTATTTTGCTGTGAAGCCAAGCTGAAATCCTGAAAGGAACGTTTAAGAAGATGGCCTGGTGATGAGTGGAACAAACATGCATCTCAAAAGCAGCTGGCATGAAGAAGAGTGACAAAAATCAAGGCATTCAAAAGTCCTCTGTGAGTTTCAGAAATCTGTGGTCTGTGAGTTCTGTTTCCTGCATCTTTAAGACATAACATGTCATTGTTCTGCATCAGAGAGCATCCGTCTGCAGCTGGGAGCAATACGCATCACTGACACCAACCACTGCTTTGCCAGGTGTAAAAACCTGGAGTTAAATAACTTTATCCCTAGGTCATTCTTTAAGTCAGTTACAGTGCAGAGGAGAGCTGCATTTCCATCACCTTGCTGACAATTAGATACACAAAAAATGCAAAGCACTCATCTTTCTCGCTACCAAAAGTGAAAACCCCCCCTTAACTCAGAATTTCCTTGCTGTAACAAAAGTGAACATTTTATTTTTGCTTTCAGTTTACTAGAGTTTGAAAGGTCACGTAAGTCTGCTTTTATGAATATTCTTAACATAATCTGGAACATAAGCACAATATCAATAGAAATTAAGAGGATTCTGAAAAGAGAGAGGTGGAGAAGAATGCTTTAGCATTGTAGCACTATTGTATTAACATCACCTCTTGAGTGAGGCTGATGCACTGCACAGGAATCTGGGCTGTTTTGCTATAAGTGGCAAGTTACTTAAGTAGGGTGTCTCTGCAGTGATGAAGGATGCAGCAAAGAGGTGGAGATTTAAAAAGCCAGATTCTCAGAAAGAATACAAGCAACATAGAGACAGGTATAGGAATTTGAAGACCTTTTTTTAGCTGCTACATTTTTGTAGCTTTTCTGCCTTGTACAGAATAAACTCTTCAGCATTTAAAGCACTAAAGGCCTGGGAAACTTTAGACAACTGGAAAACAAACAAAAAAACCCCAACCCAAAAGACAAACCCAAATCATCTGAAGCAGTGGAGTGATGCTGATTCACTTGGAGTCCTAGGTAATACAGCCCATCAAATCTAAGATCTTTCATGGGCACCCAGCAGGGAAACAAAGAAAAGTAAAAGAAAAACCAAGGGAAAGAAGTAAGTTTGATAAAACATAGGCCTTTGTTAAATTCCCAGATGTACTCTGGGCTAGCTGTGTTTTGAAGTACTATATGTTCCATAGGGATGTAATCTCAAAGCCAGTGGGGGCATTATGGAGTTTAATGCTGACTGTTTCATTGGTGGAAATGTACAAAGTGGGCACATGGAAGACTGAACAAGAAGAAAACAAGCAAAACTGTCTAACATTCATACAATTTCTATAAGCTTTTGCTTGCCTAGGACTAGAGAGCAACAGAGAGCAGCACTGTTCAGCCTGTTTTTGAACAGCAACTGGAGATGAGCTAGGATAGTCACAGCATTAAAGTATCCAGCTGACACTTGAACAACATGTCTAAAATGAGCATATCCAGAAGCACCTAGTGGCTGAGGAAAAAAATTCCCTGCTTTTGCATTACAAGTCCTATTTTTAGATCACTGGTATTTTAAAATAAGGTTTTCAAGAAGAGTGTTTTTTAAAAAAACAGACAGAATTTACAGAACAAGACCAAAATGTGAAGTGCTGGATGACTGTGGGTGAAGGAAAAGACTTTGGCACAGGTTTCTCAGCAAGACAGCCTAGCCCAGACTCCTGGCCGTGCTCCAGCTTTGGAAGCTGTCCTCAGACTCCTCCGAGATGACTATCGGCTCCTCTTCCTGCTCAAAGCTGTTGAGCAATAAAGCTCTGAGTTGTCAAACTGATACCACTCTTTCAAGCAGAAGTGCTGTGATTCAGTCATCAGTGAAATAACCCTCCCGATACTACAACTCCCAGAGCAGCTCTGGAATGAAAAACAGAAGTATAAATGCAATGATTTTGTTTTGTTAAGCTTTTTTGGTGAATACTGGTTTGTTATTGTCTTTACTTATGTGATCTTTCATTAGTAATGACGGACCACGTGATAACGGAAATCTTTCACTACAAACAGGAATAAGGTTGTGAACTTCACAGCTTCATTTTAGGAGCATGAGAACTGTTTTGAAAAATGGCTTTATTCCTTCATTGTGTCATCTCAGTAAAGCAAAAGAAAAGAGGATGTCTGAACTCAACAGAAGCACTTAAAGCCATGAGACTGGCAAAGCCAAACTTGAATGATCCCTCCTTGTCCCCTGCAAGCACTGCTCCCATCATGCTAACTTCTTCAGCATCCCCAAAAGTGAGCCAGGATGGCCTTTGAGCACTGAAATTAACTTTATCTTGCCTATCAGCCACTTTTTTTTTTGTTTTGGGATGTGAATTTTTGGGGGTTTTTGTTTTGTTTTGTTATTTAAAATCTCGGTTGGTTTGGTTTTGTTGCTGTATTTTTGTTTTGTTGGTTTTTTGTTTGTGTGAGGGTTTTTTGGGGTTTTTTTGGTGTTTATTTTTCAGGAAGATCAAAACCTCTCATCGAAAATGTTTTGTTTTCCACACCAAATTCAAACTTCTGTTTACCAGCACTTGTATATCAGCACTGACTTCTGGCTGTCTTACTGATTATTCCATTAGAAACTATTTCCCCTACATAATATTTCTTGATTTGCTAAAACATTTCCAAGCATTACTCCTTTCCATGTTCTCCAAGCGATGATCTCAGGAGCATTCAAGCAGTGTGTTTGTGAATCAAAACTAGTATTTTACAGAGAGAAAAAAAGGAAAACTCTAGTTTGCCTCTAACTTTCTTAAAACTAGTGTATTCATACAGCCAAGATGACTGTAACAGGAGATGTGGCCTTATTCTCTTTTTCTCTTCACCGCTGCCTTGTAGCACCATGCTAGAAGAATGAAAGCCACACTATCACATCTGCAGCAATATCAAAGTGCCCAAGGACACAGTTCCCCTGGTCCAGCAGTGCAGGAGGGAATCTCTGCTTTCAGAAAGACCTTTGAGACACACAAGCTGACGTGATAATTTTTTTTCTGCAAATAAATTGTAGAAGGGAGAATGGTAACTGAAATAAGCATGCCTGAAAGTTGTGCCAAGGGATGTTTAGAATTAATATCAGGAAAAGTTTCTTCACCTGGAGGGTTGTCAAGCAGTGGAACAGGCTGCCCAGAGAAGTAGTTGAGGCACCATCCCTGGGGGTATAGATGAGGCACTTAGAGACATGGTTTAATGGTGGGCTTGGCAGTGCTGGGTTAGTGGATGGACTCAATCTTAAAACTCAACCCAACCTAAATGTTTCTAGATATCTGTTAATGAATTAAACATCTCTTAAGGATCCAAGCATCCTTCAGAAATGAGGCAGAGAAAAACAATCAATCATCCAAACAGCTAGAAACAGATTAAAAATTAGCTTTTATACAAAGGGTTTTCTGACTAAGGCCAAATTGTTCTATGTAAAGAAAAGCAGATCAAAACTATCCAGCCTTTCTGATCTAAAGCACATTTCTGGTTGTATTACAAAAATTTTTTCTTTGGGATACACCCATTGGGAAGTTCCAGCTTTTTGGTCATGTTGGCTGTCAAAAATGCATGGAGCTTTGTTGGTGGGAGGGACGATATTCTGTTTTCAGGCTCAGACTCTTATTATAGCTTAGATCAAACCCTGTAATAAAACACTTTAACAACCACCAATTCTATCATATGCAAATACTTAAACTTCTACTGAATCCCCCAGCCTAATCGACCATCTACAGCCTTACTTACCCTGAGAACATTGCCAGAAGTACATTTGTTCCTCATCATTTCATATTCTAGGCATGTAAAGTTCAGTTGTGTTCACCTCATAGCAGGAAAAGAAGTGCCTTAACATAACAAGCTTAGAAAAAACAAATTTGTTGATACTGTGAAAACTAGGTTTTAAACTAACAGATTTTTTTTTTATAACCCCTGTGAAAGCTTGGAAAGAGTGTGGAGTACTACTATATGTTCAAGAACCCAGGGTATAACCCCCACCTCAGACCAAGCTGCCTGTGGCCCTCCTCTAATAAAAGCCATAAATTCCTCCAGAGGGAAAGGACACTGCTGGGTGTCCAGAGGATGCGCCAGGTTAGCAGAGGCTGCTGCAGCTATGCTACTGCAAAACTCATGTCATGTCTCATTTTTGCCAGAGAAGAGAGCCCATGAACAGTGACAAGGCTGCCATTAAGAGTGTGATGTCTCTGCATTACTGACGAGCTCTCTAGTCTTCCATGAAAAGGAAGATATGTAAAAAACCCTTACCAAGTGAGATCTATTGCATGAAAACAAAATGCAAAATGGTATATAAGGAAAAATAAAACAGAAGAATGGCAGTGTCTTTCATTTATAACACCACCTTCAAACTTTATTTTAGCCTTATACTTTTTGGTAAATCAAGAAAGCTCACATGGACTCCAGGTGGAGCTGGGATGAGTGCATATTGACAGTAAGGGTTTTCTGTTAAGCCATGTCACTAACTAACCACAGACCACTGAGGTTGGTTTTTTTTTTTAATCTAGTCAGCTAAGTGACTAGATAAGGAGGCAGCAGATAGTCTTCTAACCATGATCTGTGTCCAGAGCGTGGATACACATAGCAGCCTACAAATACCTGCAAATCCGAGAATTCTTAGCAGTGACTTGAGGCTGCTTCCCAGTCTCACACCCTTAGCCCTTAGAACTCTTCTCCTCTAAAGAGCCACTTCCTTGCCTGCAGGAGAGCAGGACACTAGCCCTCCCTAGCTGGTTCTCACCCCGGCACCTCAAGCTGAACAGCAGAAGTGTTCTCATCCATAGCACTTCTCCCACAAGCTGTCAATCCTCCTTGCTCCTCACCCCTCCTTTCTACACTGCTGACTTTCAAGCTTTTTGTCTCCAACAGTCCCCCAGAATGACCAGCCACTTCCAATTTGCTGCTCCCATTTTTCCTCGTTTTATGGCTGCTCTTGCATAATCAGATGTAACATCCATCAGCTTGTAGATGGTGGAGGCAACCAGACCTCCTTCTTTGTCCTTTTGGCTTCCCCTCTGCAGGTGATTCCCAGCTCAGGAATCACCTTAGAAAGTGGCCAGTGTCCAGGACAAACTCTTAAATAGATTAACTGGAATATTTTGGTGGGGGCAGGGAAGGGGAAACCCCCCCAGAAAAATGAAGGAAAAAATGCACCAGCAGCCTGTAAGAGCAAAAGACAGACATTTGCTCCCTGAACTCATTTGCTGTTGGGTAAATTATGAAATAAAATGAAATAAAATTATATTTCCAATTGCTGCCTCCAAGGGAGCAGAAGGGAATCAGAGAGGAAAGCATAGCTCTGGAGAATCAGCAGATACAGCTGCAGTTCTCAGTTCTGCTAGAGAAATCCTCTGTCAGAAGCAGTGTCTCAGGCAGGCTGTGGGCTCGGCATTCCGTCCCCACGGTTTGGTGGATTCACTCTGCTCAAAACCACTCTGCCATTTTCAGGTGAAAGTTGACATAGTTGGAGGTTTATAATCAACTATGTTCTGCTTTATCCTTTCTACTTACATTCTTTTTATCATGCACATCACCAAGAGACATGGAAAAACCAGAAAGAACTGTGCTAAGAACGGAAAATACATACTTTTAATCTTGTAAATAGGTGCTAAGCCTTGCTAGGGACTGCAGCGTTCCCAGTGCAGATAAGCATCGCTCCCTCGTGTGGTTAAAACTCACTATTGCTAATTTAGCGGCACTGCAGATCTTTGCATGAAAATTCAGGGAAGAAAGGATTATTTGCCGGGATTTGCATGTCAATGCACAGTCACACACGCGTTCATGCATGCAAAAGTGTGAGTACAATAATACACCTTGCACAGAGTTCACTCTGAACAGACAATTTCACCTTGTATCTGTGTTGAAAGGCTGAAAAAATCATCTGGCTCAAAAGGCTGATAAAAACAGCAAAGAAAACTGGGATCTGATATGGAGAAATCTACAGCTCCTCACAAAAGAGGCTGTAAGGAATAGAGTTTTTCATATGCAAACACTGATTGAATTGTTGCCCTCTAGATAACCAATAGTTAAACCCACAGACTAGCTTGAAAATTTGAGATGTGAAACTACTGGATCCCTACACAGGATTAACAAACACCCTTGAATATCTTCTCAGAGGGTGCAGAATCCTATATATTCAGAGAGTCCACAGACCTCATCAATTCACCTGTTAATTCAGACCTGAATGGCATTTATGAGTTCAACACACAGTGTAATGACAGAGTCCCTTATTGCATGTAAGTAGACAAGAGATGTGTTATTAATTCTGTTCAACAGAGCTGTACCAAGGCACCCTAATGCCTCAGAGCCCCCTCCCTTGCCCTGGTTTCCAGCTTCAGAGCACAACAGAGGATGCCTCTCATTTTGTCTCAATGCAGACCTTTCTTACCCAGTTTAGCACAATAAGCTCGCATAAACAGGTCCCTATAGAAAAAAAATCCAAAAAAACCCCCAGTACTAACTTCCAGCCAAGCTGCAATTTAATCAAGAGAACAATTAATAATTTTCTGTGCTTTCATTGCTAACAAACCACATTTTGTTTAAAAAGCCAAGTATATTAGAAGGTTTATATAAAATATAATTTTGCAATAAATTCCTCCCCAAAAATGCTGGAGAGTGAAAATGGGAATAAGAGATTGATATTGTTGAAATTTGTGTTCTCTTAACTCAATAGCAAGGTATTTGAATACGAAAGCATTATTCCATTGTATAGTATGAGCAAATATGCTTGTTCAGGAGTAACAGCCAGCTCAGCTATTTCCAGCTGATATCAGGAAACGTCCAAATTTATCTAAAATACATAGCTACTCTTATGTGTTGCAAAGAATGGCTGGAGATCAAGAATTAAAATACCTTGAACACAGGACATACAATGTCATTTAATCCCAGTCAAAAAAAGGAAATGGGCTCTCTGGGACTTTTCCACCCCACCTTCTCATTCAAAATGTTTGTTGCCTTCAAGGTGCAAAAGTCCTTGAAAGACAAAAATAAAGAGAGAATAAAGGCGATATTTTAGGAACAAACTGAATCTACATATGTCTGTGCTTTCCAGGAACTTGCAGCTGCTATTTTTCCCTCTGTAGTGACTGTGGCTGATCTCTGTCTTAAAAGAAAACAAGACCCATCCCTACAGGAGTTTCCCTTCAGGCAGCCTTCCCACCCTCCCCCATCCTTAAGGAACCATAATTCAAGCTTAAATACTTTGGAAAGAAATTCATTTTCCTACAGCATAGGAAGACTGATGCACAAACATTAGAGCAATCTAATTTTAGATCATTCAGACAATACGCTGGATCCTTACGCGCATTTATTTAAGGCTATTTATAGTCCTCCAGACGCTGCTGGAAGTATAGTCATCCATTGTGCAGCTATTCTGCAGTGCTCCAGTTTGGGAGGGAGGAAGGGAGGGAGGGGTGGAGGATGCAATCAAGAGTCTGATTGTTCTGGGGAACACAGGTACAGAGGTGTTGGATGAAATGTTCATTTGCAGGCTGAACGGAGATCAAAAGTTCTGGCCGCTTAGCAGCACTGCTGCTGCCAAGAACTCTAGGGGCACTGGAGAACTTGGAAGTCCCAAACTGCACCAAATTACAGGCCCAGAGACAAGTGCTGCTCATAGCTGCAGGCATGGAAAAGGGACCGTGTGCCAGAGTGGGGGGAAAAAAACCTCAAAAAAGTTTTTAGTCCTCTGGGGACATTTTTGGAGTAGAATAAATGGCTATACTGTGCCTCAGAGCCTGAGTGTTGGAGTCAGCATCTCCTTCAAAGGCATGTGACTTCCAGAACAAAGTTCTTTTTGCCGTAGGCACTTGCAAGTTCATCTGAACACTGGCACTCCACAGCCTGTAGGTCTTGGTTATTAGAACATCTCTCAAATCCCAACCTTCTTCAGTTCTTCTTTTTAGTTCATCTTAAAAAAAACAAAACAAAACCAAAACAACACAAACAAGAAAACCAGCATATAGTCTAGGTTCAGATGAGTTTTAACAACACATTAAGGCAACATTTCCAATGCACACATCCAGTGGTTGAACTGTAATTCATGCTCCGTGGTGTCACAGAAGTGTTTGGACCATCATCTCCTTAGATTAGAACATGCTTCTTCTCCAGTTTGCCCTGTCTGATACACAGATCATCTTTTATCACATCTAAGTGCAAGTCCTGGGGCCTCTAGCTATTCTAGAGCAGATGTGCTATTTTAACTCCCAGTGTCATTCAGATATCCAGGTCAAAGGACTCCCACTTGAAAATATGGACAATGCAAAGCATTGCAGAGCAACATCTTGTTTTCATCATGATATGTCTTGAGTAGGAAAATCTGCTTTTGAAATTATTGGTGATTTTTGACAGCCTTCTCCATAGAGCTGGCTGTATAGAACCCAAAGCCTTACAGTTTTCTTATTGAGCAGCCACTGCAAGGCACAGCAGATAAAGTACATTTGTAGGTCACAGATCCTTAAGTCAGTGTTCTACTACCTGCGTGAGCTAAATATGATCCAGTATTTAAAAAGAAGCAGATAGTAACTTTAACACCACTATTCCAAGGCTCATAAAAAGACTGAGATCTTTGCTCTCAGTTCTACCTCTGCTTTTGGAAGTATTAGCCAGCTGCTCTGTAATCAAACTGTACTGCTTGGGACTCCAAAAGATAGTTCCTCACGCAAAGAAAACAACTTTGCATTTTATGAAATTGTCATGGACAACGAGTGACAAGTAAAATGGGAAAAAGACAAAACAAACCAGTAAAATAAGGTAGCTCTGTCTTGAAGATTTTTGTTTCTAAAAATTATGCTTTGTTGATTAGTTATGAACCTTTAAGAACTAGCTAGTCACCAAAGAAGTCCAAGCTACTCCCAGCAATGAAGGTGGGCCAGCAGTGCTCTTGCCAAAAGGCGTTAATTGATTATGCTGCCTTCTTTCAAGACCTCATGTTAAAACATCCAGTGCTTGCTACTGAAATATTGCAGAACTAAGGTATGAAAGCCGGCTTCACTTGCAAATAAATGACACTGTCAGAGAGAATTTTCCTAAATCATATGAAAAATGTTTTGATAGAATCAACTGGACCAATAACAGAGAACAATCACTACACAGGGTCTACCCTACAAGCAAAGCCAACAGACCACAAGAGTGAGCATGGCTGAGGAAGACCAGGCTGCATTCAAAATAAAGTCGTTCACTTCTTTGTTAGCAAGTCACTGTTTATTTTCCTTGTGAGGAACTATTGTTTCCCTAATCAATTGATAACCCAGCATTCTAGCAATATAGTTACAGCTCAGCTGACTTGTAAACACCTGCAGCTAAGATTGGATGTCATCCAGAGGAACCTGGACAAGTTTGAGAAGCGGCCCACAAGAGTTTAACAAGAGGTTTGACAAGACCAAATGCAAAGTGCTGCATATGGGTAGGGGCAACAGCTGGTCTCAACACAAATCAAGAGCAGTCCTGCTGAGAAGGACTCACAGGCGCTGGTGGATGAGAGGCTGGACATGGCCCAGCAATGTGCACTTGAAGCCCAGGAAGCCAAAAATATCCTGGGCTGCATCCAAAGCAGCATGGCCAGCAGGGTGAGGGAGGGGATGCTGCCCCTCTATTCAGCTCTGGTGGGACCCCACCTGCAGTGCCACATCCAGCTCTGAGGTCCTCAGCACAAACAGGATATCAGCCTGTTGCAGTGAGTCCAGAGGAGGCCTCCAAGATGAGTAGAGGGAATCTCTAAAGGGAAAAGGCTGAGAGAACTGGGATTGTTCAGCCTGGAAAACAGACAGCTTAGGAGTGACCTAACTGGGACCTTCCAGTACCTGAAAGGGGGCCTATAAGAAAGCTGGAGAGGGATTTTTAATAAGAGCACGTGGTGACAGGACAAGTAGAGATGGATTCAAACTGAAAGACAGTAGGTTTAGATTAGATATTAGAAAGAAATTCTTTACTGTGAGGGTGGTGAGGCACCAGAACAAGTTGCTCAGAGAAGTTGTGAATTCTCTGTCTCTGGAGGTGTTCAAGAGTAGGTTAGATGGGGCTCTGAGCAACCTGGTCTAGTAGAAGGAGTCTCTGCCCATGGCATGGGGGTTGGATCTTTAAGGTCCCTTCCAGCCCAAACCATACTATGATGTGAAATACGTATCAGAAGAAAGTGGTTCAAGATAGAAAAAAATTAAATCTAGAAGTGTATGAACTGTTAGGATATACTTCCCAATAAACTTAATATATATAAGGTCTAAAGTTAAGCATTTAGGTGAACTAGAGAAGGTATGTAAAAGCACAGATAATCACATGTACAGAACAATTTCTGCACAAGAAAATACTAAATAGAGAGGGAATCCTTAGCCTTGAAAAAGAGAGGTCTATAAAATCAAGCATAATATGGGAGTGATGAAGAGGGAATGATTATTCACTATTTGAGACTCACACAAGGAAATAATCAGGTTTAAAGCACAAGCCACAGGAAATATTTTTTCCAAACAAGGCATACTTAAATTGTGTAACTTATTGAGTATTGTGGATGCCAAGTATTTAAATGGGTTCAAGAGGGATTACACAAATGCATGTAGAATACTTCTATTGGTGACTATAAAAAATTAAAAGAAAAAAAAAAGTCTACAGTTTTGATCTACCAGATGCTTTAGAAGCCTGTGAAGTGATAACTGCCAGAAACTAGGGGGATGAAACATGAGGACACTTCTCAGTTTTGCATCCCTTCCCTAAAGGGCCATGAGTGCCAGACTGGAGCACGTGGTCTTCTGGGTTTGTCCAGGATAGCAGCTCTTTGCAGAGAAGCCTTACAGCTGTGGAGACAAGAAGTCTGCCAGGCTTCCCTGTAAGAGGAACCTCCAGGGTTAATCACAGTTTCTCTGGCCTTCACTGCAGTTCATTCTCCTGACTTACTGACTTGTGGGGCATAGAAGGGGAAGGGGGGAGAGTGAGAGAGCAGAAGCAGAGTGTCAAGAGAACTATGGCACCATTCATGTTGCCTCTAGAAACTACACCATTTCCTCTACTTCTAAAAAATTTTCCTCCAGAAAGCTTCTGAGAGTTTTCTTGACAACACAGACAGTTTACAATGTCTGAACATTTTTTTATGGCATGCAATGAACAAAATTTAAATACCAGTGCCAAGAATTAGAATGATTTACATCATTCTCTCCAGGGTGGGGCATACTCTATTCTCTACTCAGAGGCTCCTCATGTTCCCCATGCTGCTAGGCTGTGTTTGTCACTATAAATTAGAAGGTTTCCATTTAAAAGCTCTGAAGCTTTTGAAGCAGAGCAGGCTTGGTGGTGGGGAATAGGGGGTATGTATTCAAGTCCTGAGGGAATCAACTGCTTCCAGCACAACCTCAGCTCCTGGCTCCTGCTGCATTCCTGCAGGTCTCAGTGCAGCCATTCATCTCCAAAGCGATAGCCAGAGCAAGAGGAGAGTGCTTGATATTGTACCTTCTCAGTGTAAGCATTGCAACTCTTTGGACCTGCTTTCAACTGCATTTCCAGAGATGTGGAGCCATACAAATGACGTTTCACACACCGTCTGTCTCAGAGGGCAGAGTGGCTTTGCCCAGGCAAGGATCAGACCAGTCAGACACTCAACCCGTAACCATCAGTTTAATGAATTACAAAACAAAGCACATTCATAGTTCATAACATGATTCAGATAGTTTGCCATTTCTTAACAGGGCTACCCAAATCCAGATGTGCAGGAAAATTTTGCCCAGACTCCACCAAAGTCCCTGGAAATTCCTGAAGGAGAGCCATAGTTCTTATTATTTTTCCAGAGATAGATTTCCCTGTGCTGCCTTCCAGCAGCAAAAGCAATCCTATCAGGACCCAGAACAGCTAGAGCCAATGCAGGATGGTATTTTTTTTTTCCTGGGCATAGTAAGATAAAAGGTAAAATTATGCCAAAGACAACTATAAAAATTAGTGGACTACACTGTTTTCCAATGTCACACCAAAACACTTTTTTTCTGTATATAAGAGGGAGTGTGTTAAAGAACAAAAAATTTTTATTATTGTAAAAAAAATTCTGTAGGCTGAAACTTTTAACTTGTGTTTTCTGAGAAGTTGTTTTAACTATTGCAGGCTAAGTTTTCATACAGTTCCTGTAGCATCTAAAGGGAGATGTCCAAAAGCAAAGCTCCCACCGAACAAGCATCTCCCATTGGCAGATAAAAGCTGAAATTTCAGTGCAGGAAACAATTTCATAAGCCTTTCTAACAAATAACTTCATTTTGAAAGCACTAAATTTGATAGAAATAGAGAGAGCAGGTTTTCTGTATTTTCTCCCACCCCAAGTATTCAGCATCTGCCACAGCAGTGTGTACTTGCCTACAAAACTGATCTCAGACAGCAGATGCCATCTGAGGCTTATTTTGCACTCTCAATGCTGCTTTTCATCTAAGGTGTTGCTCTTTTGGGCTAAGACAAAAGCTTTAATACTGGATGTCTACATTCTTTTCTCAACCAGAAGTGAGGAGGTAGATTCTTGACAAATTAGGACATTTGAGCCCTGCACAATATAACCCAGGTTTTATTACTATGTCAAAACTACAAGGAGAACAGTCTTATTTAATTCAATGCTCTGAGTTACAGCACAAATGCTTCTTAACAGACAACAAGTAATTTCTGCTGAAAGTGCAGCAAAAAGTGGGCTTTTGGAGATATTCTTGCTGGCTACCAGTCACCCCGAGTCAAACGCAGCTGTGGCAGACTTTGGTGGCCTCTAGTGGCTGTTTTGCCCCCATCCCAAACCCATCACATGGTTTGACTGCTAAGATTCCATCTGCTCCACTTCCCATCCGTACTTGTTGGATCACTCCAAACCTGGCATCAGAGCGAGACGATGATATTGAGAGGTGCAGTAGGGGAAAGATAAAGTAGCAGTTGTTACAAACATCTTAGATGCCACGCACCCATCAAGATCTACCTGTCCTCATCATCTACAGTAGGTTTCCTGTCACCTGACAGGTATAAACAGTGGCAAGGAGCTCTGGTTCTTGAAATTATGTTTTCCATTGATTTTCTAACACAATTTCTTTTTAAGCCACAGTTTAAGCTATGATGTCTAACAATGAAGTCAAGAACAAGACGTGTCTTCATAAAAGACTAACCTTCACCTAACATTGTCTTTCAATTAGTTTGAGGATTTAAAAGTTACAAATGCAGGTTTTTAAGAATGAAATATTTAAGTAGTTCAACAGTTCTTCAAAAGCAACAATCTGATGTGTCTTGAACTGAATACAGAGCTCATGGGATCTGCAGACATCCCCTCTACAATGTACCAAATCAAACCTAGTGGAAAGTAAAATTCACAGTAAAAGTTTTCTAAAAGCAGTCAAACTTTCCCTAAGTTGGTTACAGCTCTCAGATCCCACCACATTGCCAAATCACCAACAGAGCAGTGTGGAGGCTCCGATTCAGATTGGATGAAATTTTGCTCTTCTGTATCAGGGAAGCTGAAGTCTACAAAGGCTTTTTAAAAGTTGTTCAGCTGAAGGGAGTGGACACACCAGAACAGCAAGTTCCCAGGCAGCACCAGACACTGCCCAGCACAGCTCTTGGTGTTCTCCAAGTTCATAGTTACTCTCTCAAGGTGGACAGTTCTACTCAAAGGACACAAAATGCTGCACAAACATACCAGCAAACAATCCCCTCCTTCCCAAGAGGGAGGGCCAATGCAGTTTCTCAAGCTGACAAAAGGTTTGAAAATCAGTCCTGAACTTGTGATAATTTTGTGCAAGTTCCAGCTCCAGCCCAAGTTACAAGCCATTCCTCTTCAGCCTAAGCAGATTTCCTGTCTCTGGTGTTCACTGGTTCAAGTGAATCTCCCCAAACACAAAACACCATATTTGCCTTGGAGCAGTATCTCCCAGATGCTGCTGGACTGTAAGCAAGGCCAGAAGCAATTGACATGCTTCCATTTTTGTAACAGACTATTCAAGCACAGTTTTAATTTGATACTCTTTATTATGATATCCAGGAAAACAATAACAAGGTGATTGCTTATTACAGCTTCCACGGACTGGGGCTCCAGACCTCATTGTCCTGGGTACACACACGCGCACGCACACACACGCACGAAAGACAACCCTTGCCACAAGAACTTACAATCTACATAAACAAAACAAAGATAATGATTAATCAAGAAACAAAGAGGAGGAATCACCTGCGTGAGAATATGAGTTAAGTTTTGGCTTGGTTTCTAGTCCGGAGTTCAAGAGTTGAATTTCCTACCCTGTTACAGTTACCATGGGCTGAATACTTATCTGTTGATTACAATGCAAGATACAGTCTTCAACATTTAAAAACAAATATAAGGAGACACAGGGCTCTAGACCATAATTTTTCATGTGGTATACAGCAAAACTACAGTCTAAAGATTCAGAGATCTTAGGTGCCCAGTTTCCTAAATGAGAAAGGCAGTGAGAGTGAATTGCAATATGCAAAGCAAAACCATCCAGGAATATCAACTTCTGTTAAACCAGACTGACTAACATATTATTTTTTCAATTCAGTATATCAAATTCCCTAATGCTCTTGTGTGTGGCATGAAGAAGTAACAACTGTGTTGTGCTGAACGATAATGCCTGACCTTTAATGTTAACCACAATAAACACAGACAAAGAATGAATACCAAAATACTATTGAATTATAAAGCTACACTTTAGCTGCTCTGATTCTGCAAAAAGTTTCAAACACAAAAAGAAGAAAAAGGAGTTGTCATTTCTGGCACTCACATCATAGACTTGCCATCCTTGAGCTGGATAAAACTAAAGTATCTGCAGAAACCTAAAATAAAAGTGACAGGACACATAGAAAGAGATCAAGAGCAAGTGCATTTGATTCAAAACTAGGCCGTACACTTTTTTTTTTTTTAACAAGAAATAAAAGTTGCTGCTTTTGAATTGGCAACATCAAAAGAGCTTCTCTAAAAGGCAGAAAGCAGTCAGCCTACTGCTGCTGCAGCCCAGCACTCCTCACCCACTGCTCACCAGAGGGAATGGACAGTGACAGATGCCAACAGCAGTGCCATTTCACCCACAACAGCACTTGCTACGTGAATGCAAGCCATATCCAAGTTGTATTGAAATTTATTCATCCTAGAGTATTGGTTCCCATTAAGGAGGTTCTGATGACACTCAACATATTGATGTGCATGTTTCTTTTGCACCCCTGATCCAGAAACACTCCAGCACTGATCCTATTTTAGCTCTGAAGAGCACACAAAATTCCTTACTGTGTACAGATTTAGGGTTATCAGATCCAAAACTGAGTAGTTCAGGGAGCAGTGTGAAGAGAGGATACTCACCAGATATCCACCACAACAACTTACAGTATATAAAACAACCCCACCAACAAACCGACAAGCATGGGCTAATCCAGTGCTCTAAAGATAATCCACAGCTCACAATGTAAGAAATTCAAATATGATGAACAGATGATAACTGACGTCAGTCCTTTGAAGTCTTTTTCTTTTTAAAGGATTTTCTAAATATTCCCCAAGCTTTCATTTTGTAGGACATTCTTATACCCTGCACCAGAAATAACCTAAATATTTGCATAACAAGATTCAGGCATTAAACCACAGCCCCCCCTCCAGATACCATCTCTGTATGCAGGCTCCCACTGGCCTGGAAATGTTACAAACATCACCACTGTCTCTACTTTGTGTTCAAGTCCCTTCAATACTGACATTTTCCAGACAGAACAATTAGGACAGCAACGATCACCACTGCACAGGGAGCCTATTGAAACTGCCAATCTCCAGCATTTACAACACAGGCCCAAAGGGCTGAGTCACAAATGGAACCAAACCCAAGTATGACCTAGGAATCAGCTGGTGAACTTCCTGAAAACAGAAAAACAAGATAAAACAAACAATCCTCCCCTCCATGTACCAAGACTTGCATATAGTGCAATTCTTGCGAAGCTCTCTGGAAGACCTCCTCCACTACATAAAGGGTCAATGCACTAAAAAAAAAAATCTCACACCAAAAAATCAAAAAAAACCCCAATGATTTCCTGTCTGTTAAAGAAAGCAATATTATTTGTTTCATCCAGGACAATCTGCATTTTCAAAATCTCTATTTCTACACTGCCAGTATCCTCTTGCACTGCTAGAAACCCTGATGACAGATAAAAGGTGTCTCAGTACAGTAAACCATGATGAGTCTCCCTCCTTCCCCCACAAGATCTGAAAAAAGTCCATTAATACTTCATGGGTTTGGCATGTAGGAACTACCAGAGAGACCACGTCCCTTCTGGTACTGATGACTGGAAGTCTTTAAAGATCTCCCACACTGTAATCTAGTGTAACTTTTAAGCAACATGCTGTTGAAAGGGGCAGCTGCTTTAGAACCTGATTGATCTTTACCCTGCAACTTTTCTTCTTGCTTATACATACTTGTAAAACTCTGGGGTTACTATCAGGCAACCAACCCAATGGAAAAACCCAAACATGCCTGGTTTCAGGTGCACCAGCTCCCTGGTCTAGCTCACCATGCAACCAGAAAGGCTCGTGCTAGCTAAGGCAAGGGACAGAACAACAGTTCTGGCAGCAACCTACATTACTTTCAGGCTAGCATGGTTATGGAAATCCTCCACTTTCATATCAAGTTTTTCCCCCAGCAAAATCAACTCAGGTGCAGTCAGTCAGAAATATTCAAAGAACAAAGGACTGCAGACATGTATTGACCCTTTCCACAGAAGTCCAATTAACTGCACCAGAGAACCACGCTGCTTATTACGATTCTGGGTACTATAACTGCATAAGCACAACTAAAATTTTCAAAGAAAAAGACTATTTAGAAAAAATACCAAATGCTTACAAATAATTGCTGATTTTCTAAATGCATTATTCCAACATACATAATTTACCTTCAGCATAACCTAAACTTAGAAGAAATAGCCTATGCATTTTCTCTGCTCAGCAAATTCCTTCACCATTCCTAAGTTTGGGCATGAGATCACCAGAAAAACAGCATTTCCAAAGAGTATTTTCACATTCATGAATGAATCACACAGGAGAAATCATTCTTTGCAACCAAGGAGAAAGTGTCCAGATGAAAACTAAAACTCTGAAAATTAATTTCAGCTGCTCAGCATTCCTTGTTTGTACTTTGAAATTAAATATAACCACTTTAAAAGTAAAATGCTGGTTTTGAGGGAGTATTCTGGCACACAAAACAAACACACATTTGGGGCTCAAAAAAGGCTTGAAATCATCTGTTGTTAGATATTGAAACATTTTGACAAGGTGGGGCAAAGAGAAGGAGGTTTAAGAAAAAAACAAACCAAACAAACCCTATACACTGTCTGTGTAATTATTTCATTCAAATCCATCTAAATGGACAAAGCTTTCTCTTTGTGGGACCTGGTAATTGATGAGGATAAATTAACTACTGCCTATTTTATTTGGCGTAGGATACAATAATGAACTCCTCAGTCATTTCCATTTCTAATTTTCTTGATGCCATAATTAAGAAAACATGATTAGACAACTAATCTTCTTCCATCTCACTGAAACCCAGATTACAAGCAAAGAGCCAAAGCTGCAATAACATTTGAAAATCAATTTTAAGCAATTTGAAAGAAGTTATGCAGCCAAAAAATACTCTAACACTAAAACAAATAATATCAAACTAGAAATAGAAGTCTCAATATCTTCTAAGTTTATGAGTGTTTCCATCCCAAGGTATATAATTAAAAATTACTGGTCTTGCCTTATCAAACACGATAAATATGTATTTTTAGTTATGAGAGAAGAGACAGAAAATACTGGCTTCCAATACTCTAACCAATTTCTAGAACGCCTGTTGTTACCTTCTATTACTTGGCAGATACCAACAACTCCTATAAGGCAATGAAGAATATTAAGCCATTGTGGAAACAAAAGTGCTTTTGTAAATGTCCAAAGGACAAGAATGTCCATATATAAGGCCAAAAGGAGACAAAAAGCAATGTCAGTATTAACAGTCAAGAATATATTCTTCTGAAGTTTTTGGAAATTAACCTGAAGTTTACATTTCAAGACTACTGTGTCAAAGAATGAGGTTTACAAGAAATAGTTTGCCTTAGGGAAACAACTATTACAACCCTCAGACTCCTATAAGTCTTGAAGATCTCAAGAAGTACCTTAAATGATCACTTGATAATTTGTTCCTCCACCCTTTATGATTCTTTCAGCCCCAGTACAACCAGATATCACAAGCACCAGACTAGACACTTAAAATTTACCCCCTTTGGCTTAAGGTACAAGTTGAGAGCAAGGCACACAGAATCTTTGAAGGTTTTTCTAGAAACATCAGACACAAAACAAGATTTTGAACAAGTATATAATAAAAGTACACGAGTCTCTCAAAATTTCCGAGTTCCAGTTTTCCAGTTTGTGGTCAGGTTGGACAGATTCACAGTTCTACATAGGATGTCACGGGACATGGGATACCTACTTCTCCTGAAGCAGACTGGGCATTCTAGAGGGCACACTGCCCCAGAGCTCTCAAGCTAAGCAAGTACAAGTCTGCCAAGTCCAATTCAGGAGCTGTGAACCAAATATGTGGGAATTGTGTCTGTAATCAGCTGAAACAGGAAACAAATTATACAGTAATAACTCTAAACAGCACTAAACAACTGAAGAATGGATAGTTGCTTGTAGTGAGGTTTTTGTACTAGAATGTTTATTCTGAATAGTAAGCAATTGGACTGTAGAAAATACAGAATGCAGATTTATCATTTTGTTCGGTATAAACTCCATTATAAGAACAGCTTTTAATTAAAATTATTTTATTTATCAGCTTGATTGCTCATAATTACTCCTCAATCAATAAGCAGTTCAATACTTGGGTTAACTTGACAGACTAATTCAGCAACTTCTTCTTAGGACTGCAATAACTGCCTCACTTACTCTCAAGTGAAACAGGTTGAATTATACCCATTACAAAAGTGTACAGAGGAAACATTATCTGCATACTAAACTGGAAAACTAACTGGACAAGGTTTCACATTGAATACAATTATGAAAGATAATGGAAAAATTCTTAAATTTAGATTTTTCTAGTTGTAGCAGAGGTCACAATAAATCAGTTTTAAGAAGCTGTAGCTTTTAAATATTTTTTTCATAAAAATATATATAGGAGAAATCAAACTATTTCCTAACAGAGGTGAAAGAAAGCAAAG
The DNA here is from genome assembly GCF_014805655.1 of Passer montanus. Classification (NCBI taxonomy): domain Eukaryota; kingdom Metazoa; phylum Chordata; class Aves; order Passeriformes; family Passeridae; genus Passer; species Passer montanus. Next base: position 4,881,453 of record NW_024363160.1, on the reverse strand, counting down.
CAGTTAGAATAAAGGAATGTTGCTCATCACTTGATCCATTTACCTAATTCCCTCTTCATGGAGCATTGACTGCCTCCCAAAACAAACACAGCACATTGTAATAACCTCCACCCGTAAAATCAGACAAGTTTTCAAAGAAGGTCCAATGCACACCAATTCTCCAAGATACGTACACCTCAAAAGCACAGACAGAAGTGGACAGTGCTATCAAATCAACTTTTTCTATGACTGTACACGCTCCCTTCTAATTTTCAGGTGCTAAAAGCTATATCTCAAAAAAGTGTTGTGTTCCTTGTAAGAGATTTCTAACCAACAAACAATAAGACTCTGCAACGTTTCCAATTAGTTCAGTTTTGTTTTAATGATATGGGGCAATTCCTAGAGCAGACATTGTGCAGCTATAGTAACTACCAAATAAAGAGGTCTATTGGTGTGGTCTTGGAATCCCAAATTGAAATGTAAATTTGAATCAAGGTAATTAATTGAAAACCCAGAGTATCTGAATATGCATACAATGTTTTTACTTCAATTTTGCAATACTTTTTGAGGAACTTGGAAAAAGTGAAGCTGGTAGAACAGTATCACCAAGATTACAAAAACTGGAAGGAAATAATACACTGCAACAGTGATCCTCATTAAGTAAGTTATTTCATCACAGTAAATATTTAAAAAAGCTTCAATGTGTTTTAAAAAGTGTTGAATCCTCCCCCCAAGTATTTGAAGAGAGATAAACCTTTTTCCTTTGTCAAAATGGTTTTTTAAAAAAAGTTTCTCAAAACAACAGCAATAATCAAAAAACATGAATTGCATTTTCTTTAATCCATAATATCTCTAGTGCTGAAGGGCCATCCATGTAAAAAGCAGATTCTTTGGGGACATTAGTCAATTAACTTAATAAAACCCAGTTTTACGAGGATTTATCCTTCCTGCTGCGAGGCGAGTCTGCTCCGTTTGAGGTCACTGTTCCATTTATTCCATTTTCTAGAAAAAAAGAAGAAAACACTTTTTAAATACGGTGAGACGCTTTATATTTTATTACATTTTTGTGGATCCTACACAAACAGCCTTTAACTTCTTTTCTGGTGTACCTTCTTTGTTAACCTTCTTAATTATCATTCATAGTGCAACAGTATAAGGGAATTTTTACAAAGTGCAGTATTTAAAGTTTACTACAAATAAATTGCAGTTTCCTGATGTGGCCAGACACTGAAATGTGTCCATTATATACATATAGACTAAAAATCAAGACCAGTTATGACATTTTAGAAGACATTCTGTGAAAAAGTAAAGTACAACTTAAAGATGAGATGACTCTGTGAAATTTCAGAGACACAGTATATACAGAGTTCTCTGTTACAGGTCTTAAGTTATTTATGCCACCTACCTCATAATTCTTGCTAAAATTACACTCCTTTGCTTACCTTTACAAGCATTTGATACATAGAGGAAATCCTTTATACACAGAAATACTCACAATTTTTAAAGCATATACTTTAACATACATAACTCATTTACATTATGATGAAGAGATTTACATAGATAAGAGAGAAGTAAAACACTAGTTCAGATTTGCAATGAGTATGTGTAGGGGGAAAGAGTTCAAGATCAGGCACCTATCTAAGAACACAAAGGTACTTGAGATGATAATTTGTGCTTACATTTAGGTGCTTATTGTTCCTTATTTATTTTATAGTCTCATAGGTAGTGAGTTTTTAAGTTTTTTACTAATAAGGTATAAAATGGTTAACAATTTTTTGTTATAACATTTTTTTAAGGTTAAACTAATTAAGAAATGACACTTAAATTATTTTCACTTTAAATCAAGGTACTTGAGATGATAATTTGTGCTTACATTTAGGTGCTTATTGTTCCTTATTTATTTTATAGTCTCATAGGTAGTGAGTTTTTAAGTTTTTTACTAATAAGGTATAAAATGGTTAACAATTTTTTGTTATAACATTGTTTTAAGGTTAAACTCATTAAGAAATGACACTTAAAATTATTTTCACTTTTAATCTAATAACGAATTACTCGAAGTCCACAATGCAGACTTTTTTCTAATTACAAGATACCATTTAAACTTAAGAAGGCCTAGTTTTTACTTTAAAACTTCTATCTTGTTCTATATATATTATTATATTTTAAAACTTCAAATTCTAATTTTTTCACCTTGTGATATTACACACTTCTAATTAATACACACTCGTAATCATGGTGATATCAATTAATTTTGGAAGCATTCTCCATGGCTTCAGGTCAAATGCAGTGCTCTCCTGGGAGTCAGAGTGTGTCAGCACAGAACTCCAACAGCATCCACAACATCCAGTCAGCATCCACAACTCCAACACCCCCTTTATTCAGTTTCACCACAACCAAGGAAACTGACGTTGCCTGACAGTAATTATATTTATAAAGCAGATCTAAAGAACACAGTGCATAGCCAGCTACAATACTTGCAGCCTCACATCTCTGCTCTGACTCTTCTCATTCTGACTTCAAGCAACAGCTGCTGGGTTTTTTTGGTGCTTTTAAACAATTATTATATATATATTTATATATATTTTTACAAAGGACTGGTTAAACTTCTTTTTTCCATCCACAGATGTGCTGAAGGTCACTAGAGTATGGATAGTCTACAAAAACAACTGTTGGCCTCCCTCTTTCTCCCACGACACCCAAATGATCCCATTTATGCAAACAAGCAACAACAAAAAAGTAACAATGACAACCACACATGAGCATGAGACCAGACACAGGCCCAAAGAGTCTGTTTGAAAACACATCTGGCTGTAAATGACACCACCATTTTAAGCTTACATAAGGTGGTCTTTGGATATTTCTGAAAATGTTTGAATTGTTTTTAAATAAAAAAAAACTTACAAAATATTAATTAGACCCAAGTCAGCTAACTGAAATCATATTTTCTTAAACAGTTTAGCTAAAACAACAAAGAACATGAATCAATATGTGGCTGCATACCCCACCTACATCATCAGCAGGATCTTTTACTGTCATTTCTTGCTTTTGGCATAAACTAAAAGTAACACATTTTATTGTGCCCTGGCTCTCAAAAAAACCTCCAACATTTAACCACATACACACACAAAAAAAGTGTTTTAAAGACTTCAATTGCATCTATTACTCCTTCAAAACCACTGCTTTGCTGCATCCTATGCAAGTGCCCTGAACAGACAACATAACAGGAGTATTCAAAACAGAAGCACTTCAAGGAACTGAGTTCTTTTATGTTCATTTAAAATAAGGAATACAATTCTTCAGTGTTCAAGACAGGCATAGTCCAATGATTTTGTGAATTAACTGACTTTTTCACTATTTGTTTACCACTTGCAAGTCTTCATTGAAGTAGGGTGAAACCAAGCAGATTCACTAAACTACATGAATTAAATAGATTAAGAGATTTTAAAAAGCTCTTTCATTTCTGACTCCCTAATCAAGGCATATATTTAACATTATCTGACATAAAATACTTAAATTAAAAAAGCCCTCCATACTGAGAAGGCCATGACCATGAAGCTCTGATTAAACAGGACATTACATAGGAAACTACCTTCACTCAATTAAAAAAAAAATTCCAACTGAATTCCAAAAAACCCACCAACACTACACAAAAACCAAGTTGTGATAATTACAAATCATTCTAAAGGGAGTGCAGCAGAAATCTAAAACACATAATTTTAATAAAAACAGAAATTGGGAGAAAAAAAAATTACGGATCTTCCACCACAAATCTCAGTACAAGCAGTCTTGACACACACTACTTTCAATATATCAAAAAGTGGAACAGGTTGGTAATACAAAGATTGGGAGCAAAGGATCATGCTGAAGAAAGCTTTTGAAACAACTTCTGCCATTTCAAGAGGTTGCAGAAGTTATTCAAGCTAGCAGCTAAATACACAGGAGTTGAACTCTTGATGCAACAGATATACTGAAGTACAGGAATTAAATTCTTTTTTTCTAAAAGAGCACATAATTTTTTCTTGGAGGAAAGAGCATTCTGTTCATCTTTCATGCCCTTTCCACAAGAAGGGTGTGACATAATTAAAAAGTCAAATCTAGACTCTTCAGTTCATTTCCAAATGCTTCAACACAGGTTTAGAGTAGTAAGGTGTTATTGCCTTTCCTTAAAGAACTACCAATTACTGTTTTTTGTAAAAATAGTCCAACAAAAAACTTTTTACTGGGTGGATCATCAAGCTATCTCTTTGCTCCAAACCCTCAGAATTTTGTGGCAATAAAAAAGAAGTTCGAAATCCATGGCAAGAAAATTTTACAAATAAATGTCAAAGAGAAGTTAAAATTGCATCTATTCCCTTTATATAAGAAAACAAAACATAAGCATGATGTATTTTGTTCAAGTAATGAAATTAAATAAAAAATATCATGCTGCATTAACTAAAAACACCCCAGTAATTCCTTAATTTGGGCGGTTAGAAAACCCAACTATATATATTGGTTTTTCTTAAAAATCAATTCTTCCCACAGTAATATTCCCCAGTACTGCTTCTCTAGCTGAGTCATCTCACTCACAAGTTAAACACAAAATGCTTCTTTAGCGACCCAGAGTTGGTTTGAGAATCAAAGGAACAGAAAAAATGAAACTACGAACCTCTTTCTTTTCTGGAGGTCTTTCCTTTAGCTGATACAAACTTCTTTTTCACTGACTGAGGCTGAGAAGAAGAATGCTCTCTCCACCTCCGAAGCTGGAAATTAATGAACTTCCACATCATAAATGCTTGGGTCATGCAGATGGAGGCCAGCACACTGATTCTAGAAACAAATAATAGGTAAAGTTTCATCAGTAAGTTTGCCTCATTATTCAAACAGAAAAGGAAGGTAGAACACCTCAGGATTTTTGGCAACTTCCACCCCCTCCTCCTGGTAACCTCCATTTTCTAAGCCAAGAGTTTGCTTGCATAGGGCAACACTTGGTTTAAGCACAGATGATCTAAACTAGATATAGTGATAGTGAAATCTTTGCCCATCAAAACTGGCAAGTACTAGGTTTCTTTCCTGCTGTCTTTCTCAGAATTACTCTCAGGATATCAGGTAGTAACACCTGAAAATGGTTCAAAAGTGTCTTGCAGCTCAGAGTATCAGTTTTGCAAGGTAAGGCTGACATTGTCAAAGTTTCAATAACTTTTTTTTCTGCAGTCATAAGAAAGCCAGGGAGTTGGATCAGGCAGCAGCAATAGGGGCCATAAAAAAGGCAGAGAAAGAGGCAGTAATCTTCAAAGGAGACCAAAGCTTCTCTGGGCACAAATACTTTGACCTCTAAGATATACTGACAGAATCGTATCTGGAATTCAATTTACTAACTTTAAAGCATTTGAAAGTAGTAATTGGATATTCCTATTAATTCTGCTGATTTGGTTTTGCTGTATTTTTTTTGGTTGCTTGGGGGTTTTTTAAACAAAGAAAAGAAAGGTAACCAGTTACAGATTTCTCAGCTGTAGACTAAATTCAGTCAATTCATTTCACTGTGCCTTACAAATTTCCAACACAAGCTATTCCTATTGATCCCATTGGTTGCATGAAAACACTCAGTCATTCAGAATTACTGGCATTAGTACCATATCACTTACATTGTGCATTTAACAGGGGTTTACAGCACATGCTTAAGAACTGTTCCAGGTTTACTGTACCTAACAGCCAGGATATTAAAGTTCCCAGTACTGAAATTCAGCTGCTGATCTTCTGCTCTTGCCAGTCCAAAGCCAAAAGTGAGGACTGAGAGAATCAAGGTGAGAAGCCTTCCCAAAACAAAAAGAACTGCCCACAGTGAAAATCTAGAAATAAAAACACCACAAACACTAAATCAACTTTCCATTTAAAACACATGCACTAACAATGCAAATGCTTACTTTTCACAATGCAAATTTCTTTGAAATATAAGAACTTACCTAAATACATGATTTTGCACCTATCTTAAATGCATCTTGTATTATGTTATGGAAACTGATTTCACCTCAATGGAAAGTATTTTGAAGTACTATTAGAACAAAAGCACATTTGTAATTCCTATAGAGCTGGCTGTATTAGCAATCTATCCTGTTCCTTTCTCTACAAAACTTTAAAAAACCCCACATTAGTATACATGGAAAGATTTTATTTAATTTAATACTGCTACTAATATTTACTTAAATAGGCTAAAACAAGGTAGAAAGTACACTGAAGGTGTAGAAATATAAATACTACCACTTGTCTGGACAACTGTGGTTGCTTAAAAAACACTGTTTGAACTCCCTTGTAATTTTGGTTTCTGGTTAGTTAAATGCAAAAGGCTCTTAGACAGAATTTACAAGAATTTTAAAGATAAAGACTATTTACCCTTTCTGGTATTTTTCATCACTGAAGTAGAAAAGACGGGATATGTGGAAAAGAAATTCAACGAAGTAATGCAATACCAGCAGAACAAGTCCAAGATGGGTCAGACTATCAAAACAAATAAAACAAACATTCAGACCTTTTGTTAGATATTTAAGGCAAAGAATGGAGCCAGCAAAAATTTACAATTTACTTACTTCAGGAGATAGGCTCCAGCAATGTGAAAGAGGTAAAGTCCAATATAGACAATCTGGCGAAAGATATCTTCCTATTTGGAAGGAAAAGTGACCATGTGTTACACAGTATTGTACTATGTTATCTGTTATTACAAACTATTCCCTACTCTTGGAAATCCTTCTGGGTGTATCAGCTAACTTAAAGTGGCCTGGTCTGGCACTGAATCACTCAGCCTGGATCATCTAATTCCACACATAACTTATTGCTCACTTACCAGTCATATTCAGTGTCTACATATGCTACTGTGAGAAAAGGCATCAAACATGGAAAGATGCTTTTAAAAAGGATCCACTTTTCTTTGTTATGACCACTGTTAATATATACAAGTTATTACATTTCTTATTTTGTATGTATTACTGTATCACCAGATCCTACAGTTCCACATGTTTGCTGCCCATCAAATTGTCAGATTGCTACAGAATGAAATAACAGTCTATGAATCAAAATGAAAGGTTTTTCAAGTGTTGAGATAAATTTTTAAAATTCAAGGCCATCCAAAATTCTGGCACACTGTTTCTGGCAAATGTAGAAAATATTGTTATTAACCAGTCATGCTAAAGCACATGGTCCCACTTGAAGTCAGGCTTTAGTCAGCCCTATTAAACTGAACACTTCATGGAGATGAAATAATAAAGAGGAAGACACACAGCACATGGAAAGCAGATTGTGCCTTCTGTGAACAGAGAGACTACTGAACTATGCCAGATCACAATAAAAATCTCTTTTGGAGTGGTAGCAGAGTACATTCAGTTATGCTTAAGAAACTCCTTTTTGGAAAGATTCTCTAAACTTCAAGCAAGGATCTTTAGCTTTATCTTCTAAAAAGGGCCTAAAATTTTAATCTTACAAGAGCTATACTATGTTTTTCAATACTCAGTATCACATCCAACAAACCTACGGAATCAAACAATTACAACAACAGCAATCACTCTCATAATACACAAAGAGCAAGAAAACAAGTGGAGAAAGACCTACTCTAAATTATCTGAAAGAAAATGAAAAATGGGTTATTTCAGATAAAGACACAGTAAGTACAAATGGTCAGTTTCTCCAAGCACAACCAGGACCAGCCTACAACACTTTAACTTTAGAACTGAGAAAACATTTAAACACCCCATGGTGCCTCCTTAGACAAACTGTCAGAGACTGCAGGCCTTGTAGAACAGTGCATAAGGTATACACGACTATAGAGGAACCAGAGCTGAGAAGTTTTTTTCTTGTTTATGTCAGCAGGACAGATAACTAGACCTGAGTAAAAGCAGCCAGTTTGTTCAAGAGAAGGCATAAGGCAAGTCAGCCAAGATAGCAGAGGTTAAGCTGTGGTTGAAGAAATATCAACTATGCTAAAACAAATGAACTATCACTCTTCAAACTTAATGCAAAAGTCAGAGGGCACAATTTCAAGCAGTGACCAAGTAAAACACTACTATTCAACACACAGCACTTAGGCCACTTGTGACAGCTCTCCTGAAGTTATTTTAAGAAAAATCTCCACACTTGGCTGTGAAGTTAAATTTGGAAGGTATCACTAGAACAACAAGGGAACATCAGCTGCTGTGCATCTGCAAAACAGTATTCATACTGCATCTAAGCAGCACAAAACCAGTGCATCTTGTTACTATTTCACTAAGCCTCTTCTAGGCTCCTGTACAAAGACCTGTGGTTATGTAACACCTATGTTTCATTTTCTTCACTAAAACAGAACTGGCAAGAGATGGAGCCTAGTCACAGAGCAACAACAGTCACAGAATGGTTTGGGCTCAAAGACACCTTTGTAGACCACCTAGTCCAACCTCTACACCATGGGCAGGGACATTTATCACTTGACAAGGTTGCTCAAAGCCCCATCCAGCCTGACCATGAACACTTCAAACGAAAGCAAATTCACAACTTCTCTGGGTATTGTGTTCCAGTGTCTCACCATCTTTATCACAAAGAATTTATTCACATCTAGTCTAAATCTACCCTCTTTCAAAATCATTGTTCCTTGTCACTGCAGACCCCAATAAAAAGTCTCTCTCCATCTTTCTAATAAGTCCTTTTCAAAGAGTGAGAGGCCGCAATAAGTTCTCCCTGGAGCATTCTCTTCTCCAGGTTGAACAACCCCAACTCTCTCAGCCTGCCTTCACAGAAGGGGTGCTCCAGCCCTCTGTTCATCTTCATGGCCCTTCTCTGGACCCACTCAAACTGATCCACACCTTTCTTGTGCTGGGGACCCCAGAGCTGGATGCACTCCAGGAGCAGTCTCACCAGAGCAGAGGGGCAGAATCCCTTCCCTCAACCAGCTGGTCACTGCTTGTTATTCAGCCCAGGTGACACCTGGTTTTTTGGGGTGCAAAGGTATATTGCTAGCTCATGTCCCATTTTCATCCACCCATTAAAATGCTATTTAAATCAAATCCCAGACTTTCATACTCCTTTGATGTACAGAATTATTCACAGTTTATATTTTACATCTATATCATGATTCATGAAGCAACTGTGATTTCAGTGAGCCTATTCAGCCTATCAATTCTGAGAAACAAAGGGGAAAAAACCCCAAGAGGTGAAAAGAAAATCTCACAATCACTTGCTTGAGGGAAAATTCTTTCAGTGGATGGGAAACACTAGTCATTTTTATTCACACAACAGATATTTAGCAATTTTACTGCAATTAGGATTTAACTGTAAAGAGAAAAAGCCACCTTGCTCTGTAGTTCCTCCCATTTATGTTTTGAACTTACTTTTTTAGTTTTCTGAAAGTACAGTTCTGGAAAAGCATGAAACCAGTATGCCAACTGTAAGATGTAGAAAAACTTCATTTGAAACCTGTACAATACAGCAAGAATTGAAGAATAATATTTATTATGACTGAACTTAAAACATTTCAGAAGCTTCTAGCGAACTCATTTTATCATTGTCTCTTAAAGAAAGAAAAAATACAGATCCTTCATGCCAGCCAAGTCTAAACTAATATCTTTAATAATAAAATCATTCAGACAAAGCTTGCAAAAATTGAATTCTTTAAGTAACAGCCTACATAAAAAGAACTTTGTATGCTACGAGTTGTCAAAGAATCGAGCCCACATAAATACAACCAAAAACACATTAGTGACTAATATAGTTTTACAAACTACTTATTCTACACAGATGGTACATGACACACCCTAGGCTTAAAACACTCCCTCCTCTTCCCCAGCAATCCTCAAAGGAAGAGGCCTTACGGAATCAGAGCGTGTGGATAGTCCCTCCACAGAGAGGTTGGATCTGATATATAGTTCTCCTAGAAAAAGAAAAGAACAAACAAAAACCCCAATAAATGCTCAGAAATAATGACTGGGTGTACATATATGCATTTAGGTATATGCACGAGTGTACACACAAAAAGTACTCATATATACATACACAAGTAAAAGCTGCAGATCCATAAATTTTCTTTCTAATAAATCCCCAAGAAATCACAAATAAACAAAACAAAACCAATCCAGAAAACAAATCCCCAAAACAAAAGACATTGCACTGGCTTAAGAAAATAAAAAGCAACCAAACAAATCAAGTGATAATTCAAGATAGAATGTCCTTATGAGATGGAAATTATTCCAGGATTACTACAGCCACAAGTCTTCTCTTGTAAACTGCTGTCAAACTTTGAACTTAATTAAAAGAAAGAAAGGTTTTCCAGGAGCTTTTATGTTAAAATAAAGAAAAAAAAAGGCAGTCTTCCCTTTCTATGAGCTAAGCTCATATACATCCAGCCAATAGCTAAGAGTACTCCACCTAAAAGCACACAGTGACCCAAGGTTACAGCAATCTGTCATATATCCATTCCCTAGGCTCCAGAATGCTATGTGTGGTGTTTCCTAAACATTTATTTTATGTTAATAAACCAACACCAAAAAACCTACAGAGAATTAAATACCATAATAAAGTTAAGTGGTTTCATCTTATTCAGTTTGACAGTAAATCTACTCAAGACTGAGCAACAGTAACACTACTGACTTTATACTGAGTTGTGACTAAACTCACACAGAATCCTTAAACTTGTCCCCACTTTAAAAATAAAACTAGCTAAAACCAGAAAAATAAACCAAAACCATATTTATCATCAATATAAGTGAATTTTTTGAAATCTCATAATGAAACAGAAGAGAAAGCATACTTACAGAGACAAGAATACTCGTTCCCCAAACACAGGAGAAAAGGTAGAATGCACTAAGTTGCCCAGACTCATTGAACTTGCTATGCTTTGTTTTTGAAAAGTGCATTTTCCTGTTAATTTTCTGAAATGAAAGTCCACTGTTATTTATATATTGCAGTACTTCACATTTATTTAGTAACTGCATTACAGTACCTTGAAGTTTTAATGCATGTTTTTACAGTTAAAAATTTTAATGCAGAAATTGACTTTTAAGTTAATAGTCTTAAAGTCTAATTAAAACCCACCAATTATCTCGATGAAAGGAATTAATATTTTGTACTTACATCCAGTACATACTCCTGAATTATAGCATGTATGATTATTGCTACCAGCATGTAAAAGAAAATTGTAGCCAAGTCTTTGATGCCATAGTAATAGAGAGAGATTGTTTCTGCAGATTGTTCTTCTAAAAGACAAAGAGAATTAACTGTTAGGCACCAATACAGTTTAATGGTTCATAAGTTTATTTCTCAGAGGGAAACCTTTAAGACAGAAGTAGCTTGTAGTCAGCTGAACAAATAAAAGCCAAATTAAACTGCCACCATGAACTAGGTCACTAAACTGTTTGTAGTTATCTTCTCCATCACATCACAAACTCAATTTGACTCTGGAAAGATGCTATAAAACTAAAAACTTAAGTGCACTTAGGAAGCTTATCCAAATACATTGAAAGTGGACAATAAAAATATGTTAAACCATCACCCCACTTTGACTATTAAAAATTATCACCAGCAAAGCCAGAGTAAGAATTCATGTGAACTTATCTACCAGTAAGATGGTGTTTCAGCACTAATGATGAATGCAGCAGAACAGAAACATTGTCTCTAACTTAATTAGTTAAAACAGTGTTTTAATAAAACTGAAATCTTTGAAAGCTGCTGGTTATCCATTGAAATGGACAAGTTCCCTTCCTGACAAGTGTAGGAAGCATGGCACACCAATAATGTCTGATACATGTCTCCTAACTAACCTCCTGCAAGATACATACCTGTGGCAGGAATGGTAACATTATACTGAAGTGTAACAAAAATGACGGCTGCTTTTGCTGTAATCTAAAAGAGAAAAAAACCAAAAGTGCTGTAAATTCTCATGGAAATAAACTACATTAAACTGAAAACATTTGCCCATAGTTTTGGCACCCTTGCCCAGCACATTTGCCTCCTCCCAAAAAACTGACTGACTCCCATTATCTCACCACTGCACCTGACTTTCCAAGGACAGCACACATGGCCTGGTCTCTACAGGTTTGTTTACAGAATACTCAACCTGCCAAATAAAGATCCTTGAAAATGTTACTTACATACAGCCTTTCCTACAACAGTAAAATGAAAACACATGCTACATTTCTGTCTTTAGTCCATACTGTATTATTACATTAACAGAATGGACAATATAATGGAGTCTCTAGACCATGATGCATTCAGCAGTGGCTGAGAATAAACTTTATTTAAAAGTACTTTTCTTATTTGACAAAACTTGGAAGTCAGTTATCATATTCATAAATCTGTGGGTAATCTGAAAAATGTGGACAGGGAGGAAAAAAAGGCATAAACAACAGGAAACAATTTCAGGCCAGTGGGATACCAACTCAATACAATTACCATTCTTTTGACCCTGGGGATCCTTTGGCAAGAAGCATAGAACAAATTAAATTAAATTTAGCAGTAGTGGTACTATCCCTTTTTGATGAGCTGTAAGAATAACCAGAAGGAATAAAAACAGTTTGAAGAGATGTCCTAATGGCTTTCTTTGAGAAGTGGGGTGGGAATATTCTAAAACCCCCGATATTTAAGACAGAGTACAAGTTCTTATTTGACAAAAAGCAGAAACTTATTTTTTCACTGTAACACATCTCCATTGAATCCCAACATGAATCAACATGCCCTAAATGAGAGGGAAAAGAAACTGTGCTTTACCATATTCACGATCAGATCATTTCTCATAGCTGTAAAAACCCAGCATCTGCGTGGTAATTAATAGGGCTGACAAAAAACCCAAGCTCCTTAAGTAATCCTGGAAGGATATGTTGAGCATCTGAAGATAATGACTAGGTTACTAGTAGTATTAATTATTCACAGGAAGCGACATTTTTAAAACCAGTGCTTTGTCAACAAGCCCTAGATTTTCTACGAAACCCTGAATACGTGGCAGACTGCTCAGACCATGTAACTTCAGGGAATCCTGCTAGTTTGCTCAAATTAGTGAAGTTGCCTCGGGCTCCCTACTCAACAAGGGAGCCCTGAGAGGACAATTCAAAACAGTACTCAATTCTGAACTGCTCTTTGAAGGCTCTGTCAGCTCTCTCATACTAGAATTGTACAAGTCAGGCAGTGTAAACACCTCACCATACCAACAGGAACCGCAGCAAGCGATTTCCTGTATCTGTATCAAAGCATTTAAAAAATTGCAACATACCACATCTGTACCAACAATGACACACGGCCTTTTACAATGCATTAGAAAACACAGTGGGTTAAAAAAAACTGGAAACAAAAGAATTCAGCACATTCAATCCCTCAAAACCTCTAACCCTACCAGTAACACTGTTAATACAAGTAAGCCTGATGTAGGCACAAAAGAAATAGCTTCGGTTTACCTCTTTAACTTCACTCCCCAGGAAATCACCATGTAACAGTTGTCTTGGTGATTTTTGATAGCAAACCCAAAAACAACAGTGTAGCTGGTCTGCCCTGTTTTCACTTTCTATGTATCTATGTAAGTATCTATCTACCTAATAATTTTCTTCCTAATTCCACTGGCTTTTAGTGCTGAGCTGTACCAAGAGCTGGATGAAATCATCCTGAAAACCATGACAGAAAGGTCCACGGCCCTTAACAAATATCTGAAATAAATGTCTAGAACACCAGAAACATTTAGTCAACACAGTCTTAATTTGGCGATCAGTGATCTTAGATCACTGATAACGCTTTGGCAGTCACACAGGTGAGTTACCTTTCCAGCGCCGAAAAGGCGCGTTTTAAAGCATCTGCATTCAACATGGGGGCCCAGAGAGCGGAGGGCCTGCAGCAGGGCCGGCCCTCAGGCCGCAGGGAGGGCTCCCCTCCGCCGCTGCCGAACCGCGGCGCATCTCCGCGACGGGAGGAGGCGGCGGGGTGCCCAGCCCAGCCGCGCGGCGCCTGGAGCCGCCGGCAGCCGCGGGATGCTCCGCGGGCGGGGGGACCCGAGCGGCGGCCCTAAGGACACGTCACCGCTGCCTTCCCCTCTTCCCTTCCCGCCGCGCCGCCCGCCGGGAGCCGTAGTGCCGGCGGGGCCGCGCACACAAAGAGCGGGGGATCGGCTGTGGCGGCCGGGCCTCGCCCCCCGCCCCCTCCCCGCCGTGCCGCGCACTCCTCCCTCCCTCCCTCGCCGGCTGCCACGTAACCCCGCCGCCCGCAGGAACTCCGCCGCCGCGGCGGGCAGCGCTCCCGGCCCCGCACGGCCTCCCGCCCGCGGCGGCGGGGAATCGGGACCCGGGTCCCGGCGGTGGCCACGGCTGCGCCTGTCCAAGCCGAGCCGGGGAGAAGGGGATCCAGCCGGGGAAGCGCCGCGGGGAGGCCGCCCGCGGTGGCACTCGGGCGGTGCGGGGCGGGGGTCGGCTCCGGTCCCCGCGCACGGCGGGGCGGGCGTGGGCCGGCGGGCAGGTGCGCTGAGCGGGAGCAGGCGCAGCGTTCCGCCGCAGCCCGCACAGCCCGCCCCGCTGCCGCGGCACCCCCGCGCCCTCCCTCCCTCCCCTCCAGCACCGAGAGCCTCCGGTGGAGTGGGAGGATGCGGGAAGAGCACCCCCGGCGGGGGCGTCGGTGCCGCCTCACCTCGAACATGAGCCCCAGCAGGAAGATCATGGCCATGCAGGACACGATGTCCGCATGGTTCTGCACGATGAACTCGTGGCTCAGCACCGGCGGGTTCTTGTTGCTCTTCTTGCGGATCGCCATGGCGGGCCGGGAGCTGGGCGCCGCGGCCGCCGCCTCCCCGCTGCCAGCACAGCTCCTCTGGCCGCGGCCAGGAAGAGGCGGAGGGGAGGAGGCGGCCGCGCAGCCGGGGAACGGCGGCGCCGCCGCTCCGCTTCCCCCGCCCGCAGCGCCCCTGCCGGCCGGCGGCGGGGCCAGGCCCGCCAATTCAAACCCACCAACCCGGGGCCCGTCAGCGCAGCCGAGCCGAGCCACCCGTGCTGGCAGTGACGGCCGCATACTCGCCTTGGCAGCCCGAAGCCACGCTGCGCACCGGCCCAGCAAAAAAACCCAACCCAGTAAGAGAAGGCTCCTGGCAGGATAAAACAATGAGCGAAGAGGTCTGAGAAACGAACGCTGATCCAGGCTGAATTCAGAGGTTCTTCTTGCAAAATTCGTGCTGTCTTTATTTGTTAAAGCTGCTGTTAGGCAGATAGTCCCAGTGGATATAGGGAAAAGAAATATAAAGAAACTGACTAATTTATAGCTGAAATTTAGTGTTGTCAGAATGGCTTTTGCTGCCGGCAGCTTATGAACAAATACCAAGAAATTAAGGCTTAGCTATTTGGTATT
Organism: Passer montanus; assembly: GCF_014805655.1. Classification (NCBI taxonomy): domain Eukaryota; kingdom Metazoa; phylum Chordata; class Aves; order Passeriformes; family Passeridae; genus Passer; species Passer montanus. The sequence continues at coordinate 4,866,174 of NW_024363160.1, read as the reverse complement.
GCACCAAATTAATTGTGTGAGTGGTTTTAAAAAGGTTGATTTCTTCTAATTGTATGGAGCAGTGACTCATGGAACAGATCGATCTGTGCAAGACCAGGTTTTTCAACTATGAAACACCTTCATCAGCTGCGTAGATGTTCACAGATTTCCTATGAATTTATAATGAGACAGCTATATTTGGTGTCTGGAGATGATCTAGGACACTTAAAAATACAGAAAAAGCTACAGAAAAATTTCCCTTCACAGCTGGATTTTTTTTTAAGTTTAAACAGAAGGAGCATTCATATTTTAGTCCCAAGATGTTTTATATTCTAGAAATGCCTTAATCCCCTGAGTGTACCAGTATTGTGTAAATGTAAAATAAGCAGGACATTATTTTAACAATATCAATGTGAAAGTATATCCCTGACTGCATACAGTATAGTCATGGATGGAACATACTGTACCTGTAAAATACACTGGGTTGGAATAAAAATTGGACTCCATTTTGCAATATAAGTTTGCATCTATTTCCCACCTCAGGCTTAAAAGAAATCAGGTTATCTAATCTCCACAGAACATAACAAACAGGACTTAAGCGGAACAAGACTGCTTTCCTCAAGTTTTTAAAATTGGACTCCATTTTGCAATATAAGTTTGCATCTATTTTCCACCTCAGGCTTAAAAGAAATCAGGTTATCTAATCTCCACAGAACATAACAAACAGGACTTAAGTGGAACTGCTTTCCTCAAGTTTTAATCAGCAAGTGTCTCAAGTGCCTGGCTAGATATCCTGTCATACAGGCCCTCAGTTCAGCTTGGCTGCGTGCTTGTCCTGATGCTACACTGCAAACTGCTACACTGAAATGGAAAACAAGGCATCTTGTTGCCCCACCTGAGGTTTCCACACCTTCCTTTTATCAGGAGTTTCCTCTTCTGCCACATGAAGTTTTGTATGTGAGCAGGCCAAGTGGGATGCTCCACCCTCAGTCTGCTGCTTGCCATGGATGGACAGTATACATTTGCCATGTTTCTTTCCAGACATCCGTATTTTCCAACACTAGGCTCCAAATTGATCACGTTATTTAGGAAGGAAGTCCCCTACAATATGAGTCAGATGGTAATCTTATCACAGAAGCCACCATCATGTGCATGTGTGTCCCAAAACCTTCCCAACCAAACCAAATACAGCGTTTCAGGTGGCAAGATTGCGGAGACTTTGTCAGGAAGCATATTATGACACCTGCAGTAGCAAGACACAAACAGCTTTCTACTTGGGAACCTTTCCTGAATTTAAGCATGCTTAAAGAGAGAACCAAGAAAAATATTTTAAAACAAATATAAATAACCAAATCGGTAAGTAACAGAATGAAAAACTTGAAAAATATGATGATATATACAATCAAATGGTATATTGTTGCTATCTTTTTGCAAAGCTTTCATACCTTCTTGGTGATTTCTCATGGGTAGTTCTTCACAGCACTGACTCTTCTTCTGCACAGCCAACAAACTCCATCTTACATCTCTATCTTGACCAGCCAACCTGCTCTTTTATAATACCCTTCTTAATTGGATCCAGCTGTAGCCCATTAAGGGCAGGCTTGTTCTTCATTCTTGATAATTAGCACAGCTGTAACTCCTTAGGGGTGAGTACATCTCTATCTCGACCAGCCAACCTGCTCTTTTATAATACCCTTAATTGGATCCAGCTGTAGCCCATTAAGGGCAGGCTTGTTCTTCATTCTTGATAATTAGCACAGCTGTAACTCCTTAGGGGTGAGATTATCTTCACCACTATCTCTATTCTCCTACTTTCTATCTATTGACAATTCCTTTTTTTCCTTTTCATTATAAAGCTGTAGTATCTTTAGAAAGTTACGTTTAAGTAAATTAGCTGTAACTCCTTAGGGGTGAGATTACCTTCACCACTATCTCTATTCTCCTACCTTCTATCTATCCACAATTCCTTTTTTTCTTTTAATTACAAAGCTGTAGTATCTTTAGAAAGTTATGTTTAAGTAAATTGACATTATAACATATTCACATATATTACTTAGGACTTAAAGTTATATGAATGTTCAGGCAACATATCACAGTAAGAACATATGTTTTTAAGTTCTGATTTTGTTTTGCTTTTCAAAATCTAGAACATCAACTTAAGGTTCATCACTAAAAACCCTTGTGCTTAGACTTCTATATCACAGTGAAAGTATACATTTTTAAATTCTAATTCAGTTTTGCTTTTTCACAGTATAGACTTGATTCATTTTCTAAATTCAGAGAGTACTTATCATCAAAATCTTTAGATATATGTCTAATTGCTTAATCAAAGATTAACTCACAAGAATGAGTTAAACTAATGCTGTGTTTGCTATCTTTTGCAGGGCTTTTCACAGAAGATAGCAAACCCAGTATAATAGTTTTTTGTGTAATTTCTGTTTAATTTTGGAATGTGTTTGTGCTGACTTTGATTAGTTATCTAAACTTACATTACATATTATCAGAAACTTTTATATTAAATGATTACCCAAACTTACATTACGTATAATTAGAAACCTTTATATTTATATCTCCAGAGTATTGACAATATCCACAGCTGTACAACTTTTATAAGGTAACTCACAAGAATAAGTTAAAGACTATATATTAAGACAGCAACAAATCAACAGCTAGCTATAGAATTTTGAATAACATTGATCCAGCATTTGTCAAGTGTACTTATGCTTATGGAATATAAACTTTTAAACTTATGCTTAATCAAAGATTCATAGCTGCAATTCACAAACAAAATGCACGTTTCATTAGCAAACAAATACACCATACTAAATAATAGATACTCTTTCCCCAGCCTCCACTGCTGTTTTAATAATTCTTTTCTTCTTTCTACAGTTTTTGTTGTATTAGTTGATCACTGCAAGCCTCTCTTGTCTTGCTCTGTTTTCTATTCTTTTAAAGTCTTATAAAGTGATTTCCAGGTGGCAGCCCAATCTGCAGCTGCCTTGCTCCCTTTTTGACACTATATTTCACAGTCTTTTTTTTTTTATTATTTCTTTCCACATATATCAAACAATCTGTTCAGCACTCGATATGTTATTATTTCTCCTTGTGTCCCCAGTGGCTCACCTGTACCTCAGGTGTCAAACTCTGTCAGGTCCGGACCAGGCAGCTTCCTCTGCTGCTCTCAATGCTACGCTGGGCTCCATCTCCAGCTGCACCTCGCCCTACAGCCCACTCCCAATCACGTCGGGTTACTTGGCCACTATACAACTTTAGAAGGCTTCTCTTACATGGTGTCTGTGCAGCCCTGACTCTGCCCCTCAGAGCTCCACATTGCTTTTGTTCCAGTGCTCATACTGCAGTGACTTAGCAAACCTGCCCCTGTACTCCTTGGGAGCCATGCTATTGCTGAGGCACCCCCTGCTGCTGTGGCCATGCCATTTGCCACTTCTGTCACACAGCTTGTGTCCTGCTGCACACACTGCCATTCAGGGGGAACCCAGCACCATCCTGGGTCCTTGATCACATCAGGATCACCAATTGTTGCCATCTTGTTGGGGGGAACCCAGCACCATCCTGGGTCCTTGATCACGTCAGGGTCACCAATTGCTACTATCTTTTTGCAAAGCTTTCATACCTTCTTGGTGATTTCTCATGGGCAGCTCCTCACAGCACTGACTCCTCCTCCGCACAGCCAACAAACTCCATCTCAACCAGCCAACCTACTCTTTTATAGTACCCCTCTTAATTGGATCCAGCTGTAGCCCATTAAGGGCAGGCTTGTTCTTCATTCTTGATAATTAGCACAGCTGTAACTCCTTAGGGGTGAGATTACCTTCACCACTATCTCTATTCTCCTACCTTCTATCTATCCACAGTATATATCATCAAATGTCTAGGTCTTAAATGTAACAAATTATGTCACTTCTCAGGACACGATCTTGAAATTAGCTGGCAGGAAGGTTGGAAACATGGTTTGTGTTTCCTTCTGTCCCCAGCTGTTTAGAAAGTCATCCCAGCAACTAGTATTATTAGCCCTTCTAACCTGTTAAAACAGAAATAGCCCCCTCCCCTCTTTTTATTTGTAACTTTTAATGCATTCTCAACAAAGGAGCACATTCACATATAGCCCCCTCCCCTCTTTTTATTTGTAACTTTTAATGCATTAATGCATTCTCAACAGAGGAACACATTCACATGAAAGGGCTAATGCCCCTTTTTGTATGTACATGACATATCTTACATTGCCAACTCTTTAAAATAAACATTCCATTTGACATAACAAGGAGCCTTGACACTTTTTCAAGATGTCATAGCCAAATATCCTTTATTATACATCATATATATATATATCAGTAACAGTGCAATTTCTGCTCTTAATATTCCAAAGACACCATATACAATCATTAATGACTTGTCTGGTTAAACAGCCTTTTTCCTTTTTTTTTTTTTTGGGAAGACATCAGGCATTTGCTGCAGCACAGCACAGAACATGGAGTTTTCCATTTGTGTCCTCTTGCTTTCTTCACCGCCTGCAAGTCCCAACAATTCTTTAAGTGCATTCTAAAGCCATTTCCATGTATTCCAAAATTTACAGTAAAACAGAAGAAAATCATTAAGCGACATTAGATTTCTTCTTTAGCTCAGAAAGGTAATGAGACACCAGCTCTTCATACCAGTTTCCTGCTGTCTTAGGTTCTCAGACCTCGCGACAGGAAACTGTCATTTCACTGACACTTCTGTTGTCTTCAAGCAAAATGACACCATTCAGAGTATGTGAATTGTCCTTTTATATTTTTCAAAAAAGCAGCGGTAGTTAGGTTTTTATGCCTAGCAATGGCAAAAGTAACTATAAATTCATGGAATAGGTACAGGAAAGGTAATTATTAATGGAAAGAAGTCCATTTGAAAACTAAGTAATTATTCCAAAAGGAATTGAAGGAAAAAAAAGTTCGTGGGAGGAAGGGATAAAAAGTGTCTGGAAAAATGTAAGTAAATAGAAAATAGAAACCTAGCAGACCTGAGAAAGGCCTCAAAATGGCACTGCAGAAAAAGTTAAAGTGAGCATGTGGCTAAATTTCAGATCAGTGAAGTTTGCAAGAAGCATCATCTTTACAGAAAGTAATTATTTCCCTTCTTTAGGGGTCTGCCCACTACCTCAGAATATGATTTCAGTTTTGCGTTGCTATTCCTGTTTTGAGTTGCTATTCCGGTGAGTATTTTTGTTTTGGATTTGTCTCAGCTGATCAGAACAAATGCCATCAGCTTCATAAAATAATGTCAATTATTAAGACATGCCTTAAGAACCCGAACATATATGCATGTTTCACAAATGAGGGTACAGGATTGAGTGGTCAAAGGTTTTCAAGGACATGTATTTGTCCTTGGTATTTTCAAACATCTCAGATCTGCTTTTGTTTTTTAAGGCCGAGTAATACTATAGGAAATACATATATCATCAAATGTCACACACTTTGAACAGACAAAGTAATGCAAATATTTATGTACTATACTGCAAGTGGAAGGTTCACAGAGAACTGAACTTGCAGTTTAAATTAATCTCCAAACATATTTTAATACACTGTACAGTATTTTACAACCAAATACAACCTTTTAGTTGAAGTATTTCTACTTTAAGCGGATTAACAGCAAAATTTAATACGGCGTGTAATACATATCTCAATTTATACAGCTTTTTAATCAAATTCTTGCAGAATCTTACAAAGAATTTAAGAGTCTGCTCCAACTCTGTGCATTTTTTGACACTTGTTAGTTAAAATTAATGAATCCTTTCAATGAATTCCATAGAAATGGTGTTTCCACCAAAAAACCCAAAAGTCTACAATTACTTATAGTGTTTGTTAAAACCTATTGCACTGAGCAACCAGCAAAGACAAGCACAGTCAGCTGAATTAGAAATGGAACATAAACCCCAGTATTACACCTGTTAGCAAAAAATAACTTGGTTTTTTAGAATGTACAGATAACTTCTTAGAAAATCACTTTTTGAGAAGCACAAGCAGGTGAAACCAGGTTTAGAATAACATATTTCCTGTTTTTTTACTAGAGATTTCTTTTATATATGTGATTTATTTGATTTAGAATATTACTTTAGGATACTATAATATTAAGTTTATAAGATCTTGCTATTTGTCTTTTGCTACCAATGATAAAACTCAGCACTTTATAACAAAGGTAGGATTCAATTCTTCACACTCATTCCATTTTACTAACTCAGTACCCACCAGAGTATTTTGAAATTCCAATAAAGTAGAATGCGAAAAACATCAGTTAACTTACTGTAACATTGCTTTAAAATTTTTACCACTTTTTTAAAAACCAAGTAAAAATTAGTTTTTATTTTACAGATAGTCCCGGCTCATTGTTATGATTTTTCATACAGCAACCATGCAGATTAAATATATTCCTGGGCAATCTCGCCTAACTTATAAATTGTTTTTCCATCTGAAGCTGGGAGTTTCATCACGTACTGTTAAGAAAAAGAAACCAAATTAGTTACAAACCAATACTTAGATTTTATTTATAAACATTAGATTATCCCAAACTTAACCTGCACATGAATATGTATGTCTACACATGACATTTATTATTAAAACTAATGAAATACTTTCCTTTGTGGCAGTGTTCAGTTTTAATTGAAGGTGATAAACATTAACTATTTCACAATGTAATCTAGCAGTATAAAGAGTGATTAATAAAAAGGTCTTAATAATCCTCTAGTTATTTAAATTTTGGTATATTAAACTTTCTAGATATTAAGAAATCTGAGGTAGTAGAGTGCTTGTTGCATTTTCTGAAATGTATAACCTTTAGATGGAAAAAAGTCTGTGCTCCTAAATTAAGAACACATAAATTATTTTTATCTCTTCATCAGCTATGATGTGAAACAATGACCAATTATTTATATCCAACAATGAACCATGGGATAAAGCTTACAAGTGTGCATTGTGCCACACTCCTGCTTATAAGACATTATTTCTGTTTTAAGTCACAAGACCAACATTTTTGTTTGAATTAAGAGGTAGTGTTGCTCCCAAATGCAGTTATAAAAGTTATGTACCGACAAAATCCGCAATCCCTGATATTGAGTGGGTAATTAATGACTGCAGCAGGCAGCATATGGCCATCATTTGCAGTGAGTAACTCACTTGTAAGGTTGTAATATGCCTGTCATATTCATTATTGATACTGACAAGATGTTCCTTTGGAAAAAATTAAGCAAGACAGTGTTATGTCTACAGCTCAAGTCCTCCATAATGAGAACAAAACTTGAGATGCTGCAAGGTCTTGGAAAATGTGGAAAGGGCATCAAAGGATATTAAAATCAAATGAGCAATTACCATGAGTACACAAGCATTTGAATGCTACATGCTCAGAATCAACAGAATCAGTCTTCCCCAACAGACGCCCTTAATGTGAACTGAAAAATGTGTATGTGTAAAGGTCATGTGATGTTAAGCATTTACCATAGGTCTGGGTCTAAGCTTGTATTTAAAAATTCAACAACCCCAAGTGTTCTAATGAGATTGCTTCTCACTTTGTCTGTGCCCACAAATTCAAGTTTAAAAAACAAAACAAGCTTCAAAGGGTACATCTTGTGCTTCCAGGAAAGCAAGACACGCCTGAATCAACGGCCTCCAAATGGAGTAGGAGAGTCCCAAGAATTGTTCTGATTAGCATCTCCTCTAACTATTTAACCTTTCTAATAATATCAAGTAGTTGATACTTCATGAACAGATACATGACTGCATCTGGTCTCTCTTCAAAACTAAAATGTGATTTCTGAGAAAAACTGAGTTGTTTTTGTTCAGTAAACATGAAAAGGGTGGTTTTTGAGAAAACAAACCCTTAAGTCAATAGCTCACTCAACCAAATTATTTCCTGGGCATTCAAAATGAAGACACTCTTGTAGGGAAGACTATCTTTAAAGAAAAAGTTAATTTATCCACTATTTGATCTCAACAGAAAAAGCTGTTGCTTTAACTACTTTGTGAGTGAAGAGAAGGGATAAACAGTCAGCACCTCATGGCCTTAATGAATCTAGTAGCACAGAATTGGAGAAATGCACAGATCAATGATGTATGTTAATAACCAAGAATTTCAATACTTAAAAGCTGGTGCAGTAAGTACCATGCTGGTAAAGTTTCCATGGCATTCTGAACAAAATAAGCCCAAAGAGAACATTTTCTATACTTCAGTGATGACTGTATTCATGTAACTCTATTCCATTTCCCTTGAATAAACAGCAGGTTGTTATTATTACTACAAAAATTCAGTCTCAATTGTTCAGTGAGTACCTAGTAGCCATTCTATCAGTAAGATAAACAGAGGGTCTAAGTTGAAAAAATACGCTAATTTCATGTTGTTATTCAGGTTGGTAAATGGTAAAAATCTGCTGCTGCTGTAAATTAATGTAATTATTTACTTATAAATAGACAGTCCTGAGTGCAGTCATGTATTGTACAGGAAGAAATATTTTCCTAAGCTTTAGCTGAGTAACATTTCCATATGCATATGCTATTACAGAAACAATACTTCACCTAGTTCACTATGAGTAAAGGCACAGTGTAAAAACACTAAACTAAATACAGCAGCTCTACTTAGGTACTGTACTAATCAGTAATTGCAAAAATTTACACTGCATGATTTTAACCATCTCTGTAACACATGCACACAAAAATAGGCAAAAATATTTAGCATGGGCAGAAACTTAAATGTAAACCCATAAAATGCTGCATACATGCATATTTAGGAAATACAAAAAGGTATAAATGCTAGCATTAGGAATGTATTCTGTGGAATTTTAAGGTATATTCATTGCAGTAATCTGAGCTCTAAGCACTCAAATACTTAGTAAAATACTTTCTAAAAGTTTATGAATACTGTACAACCATTCTGTACATTACTCTACTTCTTAGTAAAATACTTTCTAAAAGTTTATGAATACTGTACAACCATTCTGTACATTAGTCTAATTTGTCTGATGGACAGCTACTGCAAAAAATTGCATTTCCCCCCCTAGAAAATAAGGCAATAAAATAATGTAAGAAATAGGGAATACAACATCAAAATGAAAATGACCCTCCTTCCACAACTTACACACTTTTCCTTCTTTTTCCAGCTTCTTCAAGTGGACTAGGAGGTTATGTTCTGCTGCTGGAAGTAAATTCTCAGGGATTTCCTAATGGGAACAAAAAATATGCATTTTATATTTGTTTAAATACCCATAAATTATTTTTTCAATATATGGAATCCATGGTTTATTACCACAGATTTTCCTCCTCTGAATCAGTATGGGAACATTCAGTGAGTTATGTAACAACAGGAAACTAAGATGAGTAAATCAACTTTACACCAGTTAAATGAGCAGTCTAAGAACACATTTTTGTTTACTTTGCATTATACATTGGTATGATGAAAACTTTGGCCAGCACTAAAGAAGACTTCTCTTCTGAGCTTGATCTGCCCTGGGCTGTCAGTGTAGCTGAATGTTTTTAAAGACAAATTTATGATGCATTTCTCCACAGACAACTGTCCCTTCTATTCCATGACAACATTTGCAAAGGTTTAAATATCCTGTAGCAATTAGTATCTGTAAATGAGTAAACAAAAAAATGTGACAGCTTCAGGAGGACAAAATATCTCTTACAATTCTTCAATGCTCATTTTGTAAAAAGCAGTAACACCTGCTGCCCAGAAAAGCTGTGGACTCCTCAGCCCTAGCAGGATCCAAGGACAAGGTGGATAGGGCTTTAGACAACCTGGTCTTGTGGAAAGTGTCTCTGTCCATGGCAGGGGTGATAGAAACTGCTGACCTTTAAAGTCCCTTTTAACCCAAACCATTCTATGATTGTATGATGACTGCTCAAAATTTTCCTCTCTAGTTCTATCATCCTAAAGGTAAAGCTATTTTTTTCCTTTTTGAAAATTAAAAAGTTCTTCAAATAATGTGTGGCAGGAAAATTCACTAGCAAACTAAATAAATAAATTGTGAACCTTGAGAGTACTTTGAAAGCATGTATATTTTTTTGGAGTATCAAGCTGTAATAGTACTGAAAAAAAAATCTTACATAGACAGTAAAAGTGGTTTGTGATTTACAGAAACACGAGAATGGCTCTATACTTAAAAACTAGTTCATCAGGCAGGAGAACTGCAGAAGCTGAATGGCCATAGGTCATTAGCACTGCAAAATGCTCACTGTGATACAGTCATTCTTTTGGAAACTAGGTATCAACAGAACCACCAAAAATGAGCTGTGAAGCTGTTCCAGACCAGTTCACAAGCCACAGCCACTGGCAACTTTGACATCTTCCTCCACAGCAGAAATACTGTATCTCTTACCTCTGCTTATTAGGAGGGCAACTCCACACCACAGGGAAAAAATGAAGAGGTTACATGAAGAATGATGAAGTAGCAACAATGTACTCTTACACCAGTGTAAGGACATATACAAGCTATCCAACATATGAACTGCAAAATCCTTCTCTGTGCTGTGGAACTGCAGTTCACCTGTAACCTACTGATAAATCAAGAACTCAAAGTTTTCAACCATTCTTCAGGAGACCCCAAACACACTTTGGAAAATCCACAACTAACAGTCATGTCATACTTTTCACTTTGAACGAAGCACTACAATTTAATTTTTACTTAGTCTTATTAAACTGTGCCTAAGACTTGGATAGTTAAACAAGTTTGTAAGAATCATGTGGGCGTCACTCCAATTAAGTGCTTAAAGGCACAGTCATAACTGAACCCTGAAAAGGCAGAAATATTTTTTTACCCCTTTCAAAGAGCCACCATGATTTTCACTCAATGACCATTACTGTTACGTACAAGTTTTATGAACCTAATCTCAATTTTCTTTAGTTTGACCTAAAAACTTTTGATCAACAATTACCTTGTATACCATCTTTACAAGCTCTGAGGATGTATATGATTTCCCAGTATTCTTCTGGAAAACATTTAGAATTTGCTGCTCACGTGCAAGTCGGTGAGAAATGTAGTTTTGGATTCTAGTATTTGCATCACGTACTACTGGGCCATGGCCTAAAAATCAAAACACATGTACCAGAGCACTATTACTTACATTTGTAATTAAGTATGCTATTGAATAATTGAAACATTCTTATGTAAACTTTAGATTTAAAAGCCATGAGAAAAAGATCTGACTGTCTGTATTACAGTCTGCATCTGCAAAACATTAAGATGGAAAGGAAGAATTAGGATATTGAAAGACTGAACGGGGAAAAGGGAATACTTCAGATGGAATAAGGAAAGCAAGGGAAGACTACTTCAGGCCATTAGAAAAAAGGAAAGGAGTTCACTGCTGAATAGATTTAAAAGATGAGATTTAGATTACTGTATTATCTCTATTTGCTTGTCTTCCTCTGCCCAAAGGATACTGACATTAATGATTTAAACTGATACTGGCCTTTGAACAATAATGGCCGATGCAAATGACTCAGGTACTACTGTCCTGTTGGGGCAAACACCAAGGTGACATCTTTAATTGTGACTGGTAATTTTCCTGAACAAATCTTCAAAACTGATTCATACACTGTATTTTACATCTCTAAAAACACTGTCATGAGTATGATAAAAAAAATAGAAAACAAGAGGGGCGGTCAGAATGCGTCAGGGCAGGAAAAATGGAAGGCACAAGCAAAGTTACAGGTGGATCATTTTATGTCTGGCTGGTTAATAAGCAAAACATATTTTTCCCTGGACTGACTGTGGCAGATCAGAAATGTTCAACTTACTTAAAGGTCTTTGAATCACATTATGAAAAGGCTTAATTGGTAAAGCACTAACCTTTAGAGGAATTGACTTGCACAAACATTCATCACATACTTTTTATAGCAAGGTTTCCTATTTCTTTGCCTTTACAACTCGCCTGAAGTAGCAGCAGCAACTTCCAGCTTTGCCCTCTGAGTGCAAACTCTAAGTAATTCTACTAATTTATGAAATTAGTAGAAAAGAAACTACTGTAAAAAACTATAGCTTTCTTTTAGAAGTTATTTGGTATTATCATAGTAAGTTTCTTTTGGGGTTCTCTAACTATTAAAAAAAATCACCATAATTCTTTACTTGTACCTTTGGGTTTACTGATTAAATGGGTTTTTAAATTTTAAGCTTTTACAATCAAAGCTTATTTTGCCTGATGACAGGCAGCTTACAGAAAAAGAGCAACTGATTTTTCATGTTTTGAACTAAAGTGTCAAAAGAATCTATCCTTCTGTAAGTCAAAATATTTATACATCTCAACTTACACTCACTTCAGCATGTCTGAAATTACTAAGTATACATTGAAACTTACCTTGTTTAAGCAAGTATTATAAATAAAAGATATGTAATGTGCAAACATAAAGCTGTACTGGCATATGCATTTATATTTAATGATTTCAAACATATATAATATGAAGCTATTTTTCCTTACAAAATAGATTACAAGTATAACAAGTATCTCTACTGTTAGCATTTATATATCCAGAACTTAAAAAAAAATTTAGAAAAAACATAGCAAGATATACAAAGAGACTGTAATGTTAACTGTCCATTCTCTTGCATTCTCTAATGATGGAAGTCTCATTGAAGCAATTCAAATTAAGGGTTGCACATGGAATCACAAAGCATTCTTAAAACCTGGCCCTATTCTTCCAAGTGACTTAAGTGACTTAGACTACAAGACCAATGTCAGAACCCGAAATGGAGCCCACATTTTGCAAAGTTAAAGGGACTTCATATCCGTCACATCATCTGATCCATAGCTGTTGTGTATGCATACATGTACATTAAAATGATCTCAGAAAGCCTGGAACTAAATCCAGATTTGGAACTTTCCCATCCATCATTTTTCAGGGACAGCAGTACAGCTATTTATTTATTAATGAATAAATGGATTAATATCTGAATAAAAGTAAAATGTTTCTGAGCATATGAAAAGCACTCTCGAAATATGACTGTCTTTGCATGAATTCAGCTTTAATTGCAGACAGATTCACATTATTTTCTCGTAACACATTGTGAAATGTGAGATTCTCTTACTTTAAATTACAGCACAAAGGACAGAAGTGAAGAAAACAATTGGGTCATGAAATCTTCCACAAATTCCTAATGCCGGTACCATTTTTTTCTGTATTACCAAGGAAAATTGTTTATTATGACAGGATGGGGAGCCCTCTGCTGACTAAAATGCAGTTTTCTTGTCCCAAGGATTCTTATAAAATTTTATCTGTAATTAGATATCCTGAGTGTTGTGCCTGAGTTACTCCCACATTAAATTAAAAAAGAAACGTAGAAGGGGATGGATTGACAAAATTCACCTACTGTCAGGTAGACAGCAGTTAGTTTGTTACAAAAATTCATGCAATTCTGAGGCTACCACATGACTGCTAAAGCACTGGTGGAGGAAACAGTTCAAGTATTATGAAGACCGATTACTGCAGCACAGAGTGATTGGCTTATATAGAATGTATTGGTAAAGAAAACTACTTCTGCTGCAGTTATACCCAACAGTATCACCAACTGTTCTGATTGGGCAATAGCACTTTTTGCACAACTGCATGTACATTTTGTGGTGCATGGATGAAAAAAGAAAATTACCTAAGCATTAAGAGGGTTTGGAACTATCATCACTGAAAATGCACAATGTCATGGCTTCCAAATTGAAAGTCCAGTAAGAACACAGTTAAAACAGTAACATACACAAACAAAGGGATGTTCAGCCTTGGTGAATGGGTAATCTAGATACAAAACTATTAAGAACAGAGTGAAATACAACAGATAAAATTGATAAACCAAACAGAATTTGACATATATGGGGTTTTGGAAGGCAGAAATTCAATTAGAGGAATAGACTGCATTTTGCAGGTATTAAGAAAGAAAGAAAAACATTTGGTTGAGATTCTGGAGGCTAAAAAATTGCTAGTTTTAATGATTAGGTAAGTCAGTTAAGTTGGTTAGTTAAGTCAATTAAGTCAATAAATATGACCAAGTCACTATTCTGTCTACGTCAACCTCCACATCTATGGAATATGTAAGAACACTTTTCTTAAACAGCATTTTTATGCCAAGATCATAAAGGACACATACTTCAAAAGAAAGCTATTTTAGGAGTGAACACAAGACAGTATGCTAAACATAGTTAAAGGAAAAAGGCACAATTGATATCATAGATATCATAGCTTGTTGAACAAGTACAAGTTGAAGATGAAACTGAAAAAGTTAGAAAAAATCCTGAGATGTAGCTCTGAAAAAGCAAATGAGGAGATTAAACTGTAGTTACATAATGAATTCTTAAAATGTAGTCTTGTCAAACAGACATGGTATATATGAAAAGTAAATGCATTCCCAATGTTTGAAGGAGAGAGAGGAAAAGAATTAAAGGAAATCTACAGACTGAATGAACAGGGAATTATTTTTAGAACATTTTTGGCCTCCTGATTCTTGTTAAAATTGAACCTAAATCATTAACTAAAATTACCACTCTACAGTTCTGCAGCTTTCCAAGATGAATTTGTGATTAATCTGTACTGCAAAGGACACACAACTCTCAAAAAATATTACTAAGTTACTCACATTGAGAGTGTATGTGGGGATGAAAAGGAACAAAAGAAGAACTATTATTTTTTCTTCCAGGATAACATTCAAGCACAGGGATAGAGTAATATAAGAAAACTAAATCTGCCACTGAACAATTCCAACAGTGAAAGATTATGGCCCCTGGAGCCATAGAAAGACAAGACCCACCCTGAAATGGAGAAATTTAAGAAAGGAAAGATACCCATGACAAAGTCAGCTTAGCTTATGGCTTATTAAATTGAATTGTTACATCAGGAGTAATGTTTGATTGTAATAGTAGTATATTAATAGAATAATAATTAATAGAATATTAATAGTGTATTAATAGAATAGTAATTATCAAATTTTTAGAGGAGATTTTAAAAAAAATAAACCGTAAAAGAGAGCAGTTAAAACCACTTACCTGGATAAATCAAATCTGGTTTCATTTCTAACAACTTTTTCAAAGTTTTCATGTAATCAGACAGATCTTCTATTACTGTTGTTCCTTCCCCTAAAATACAGTCACCTGAAAATACAGCATTTTCTTCTTCTAGATGTAAAACCATATGATCATCAGTGTGTCCTGGTGTATATAAAACTCTGTTCAAAGAACAAAAGAAGTATATGTTTTTCATACAGCATATATACTTCATTTTTTAAGCCAGAACAAATGATGGTAAAATAATACACTTGCAAAGCAGCCCATAACAAGAAAAAATTGACCAAAAACGGCTGAAAAGTTGATGTAAACAGTTATCACTTTGCCTAATCCCAGTCCATTTTCTAATACCATCCACTGAACACCAACCTCCTCTAGCATGCTTTTACTTACATGACACACCATAATACAAGTGCATTAAAGGAGCTGACTAGCCATGCAGAATTTCTGTTATAGAGGGCATTATTCTGAAGCTTTAAAAAGTAAAATTGACATGTTATTTCCCGATTGAAACACTTGGAGTTCTTGACATACACCCTGTACTTTGGAAAGAGGGTAAGGATGATACCTATTCATTTAGAAATTAACTACAAACTTCTGAACCAGACCCGGATAAAGTTCAGTCTCCAAAAAATTATTTTTCCTTGAAAGCCCCATAGCACAGCTGTCAAATAAAGAGAACCATGGTCTTTCAGCTGTTTTATGTGCAGGTCATTAAACACCTGCATGGTAAGGATTCAGGACCCACAGCTTGGACAAGCAGTGTATTAGCATGCAGCAAAGGGACAGTGGGTATGTTTATAGTATATGGCAACCTGTGCTGCCAAGGAGCTGCACTGGGGTGTCCTTTCACACTGATTTCTGAAAAGCAGAAGGACCCTATGCTGAGGCTGATGCAGACTGAAATAACACAACTCCAACCAGCATCACTGCTGACATTCATTAGAACCTTCTCATTAATGGCAGATGCATCAAAGCAGAGATCAGGAACTGACAGAGCTCGTGCCAAGGATGAAATAACACAACTCCAACCAGCATCACTGCTGACATTCATTAGAACCTTCCATTAATGGCAGATGCATCAAAACAGTGATCAGGAACTGACAGAGGTGGTGCCAAGGGTGGTGTACAGGATAAGGCTACACAGCTCCCAGCCAGGATGCTGCAGGGCTGGGAGACCACAAGTGCAGCATCATCTGATGCAATGACTTCCAGCTCTGACTGAATACTGAGCTCAGCAGAAAGCAGGTGAACCATTGCCCTGTGGAGGCAACATCAAAATCAAGTTGGTGGGCTCACCTTTGGGACATGGTATCCCCTTCAGCTCTTGATGAAATTTCACCAGGAAGCCAAACAACTAATATGAAAAAACAGCAGAAAGAGAATGCCAGACAGTGTGTGGAGAGGTGCTGCTAGCATGTCTTGCCCCCTCACTGTGGCACACCTTGAAAACCTGACACCTGAATTATGCTAACTAAAATGTAACATGCAGTTACTGCTGTTTTGGAACCAATGATGGGTCTAGGAGTATCCTTGAAGTGGATTAATCCAGGTGAGAATTAATTCAGGTGAGAATACATGCTTTTAGTCAACCATAAACTTTGGCTGCATTACCCCTGGTACAACCCACCCATAGGGGCTGTGATGTTTGTTGTAAATTCTCTTCAGGATCAACGAGGACACCAGACTATGTGTCTGGGAACTCCCATGCTTTCTGGTATAAACTAGCCCACGATCTGGCTCAGAAGAAGAAGGCTCCTTCTTTCTCAGAAGAAGCCCTTCACTTCAAGGACACACTTCAACAAGCTCCTAACTGTCACAACAAACTTCTCACATGTGGCTACAAGCCCTGCATTTTTACAACACCCTTAAACAAGCTCCCAACTCCCACACCAGCACAGCCAGCCTGTTTGAGCCCTCCAGGCACCACGCTGGGGTGGGGGACTGGTGGAGGCACTGTTGAACCTGAAGGCAGAAAAGGAAATTTGCTCAGGACCATGCTGTTCCACCTCCAGGGGACTCTCCCTGTCAATCACAATTTCCCTGTCTCCAGTCAGAATGTCTGAGACAAAACATGCCTATGCCTGGTCCTCCACAATCCCAAACTTCAAAATGTGCTAATCCTTGACTCACTTGGATTGAAATAAAAAAAAATTATTTTCCATCTCCAAATTTTTGTCCAAACATGGGCCACTTAGGGTAGTAAAAGGTCTTCAGTATGCAATATAAGATGCTTTTCACTTCTATTTTTACACTAATAAAATAAAATGCTTTTGGACAAAACACCTTCCTTTTCTTTTAAAATGTTTTCTCCTTGCAATCAACCAAGTGACATATTCTATAAGTGGGATCCAGTTCCCACCTAAAATGAGGAAAACAGGCAAACTTTGTCCTTATAAGAATAATGCCTTGTTAGTGAAAGGAGTCTGAAAAAAGAATGGTCAGACCTTTTTATTGTGTGTGTGCTTCCATAAGGCACAGTAGCTTTCTGTTTCACACTCATGCAGACTAACATTATAGACAGTATGTGCCACGGAAAGAAGTTCTCCAAAACTGGCACCCTACCAGAACCTCACAGGTTCAAGGTCTAAAATTTTACATTTTAAGTATTGAATGTTTTAGAGTCTCCTAGGGATATATTTTTAAAGTAAAAAGAAAAGCATGCTAAATAATCCAGCCAGACTACTACAGACTTCCACAATTTTAACAGTAACTAATTATGTAAGAGTGATGAGAAAATATGTAAAATTCTATTTGGTTTTCCTGCAGAAAGTGTTTTTCTAGGGAAATATTGTTAATCTCTCTGCTGAGTATAAAGACAAAATCCAAAAGCTATTTTTTGATAATCCTCACTCATAAAAACAATGTCTTTGTATTAACATATCCTGCTGGATCGTGATAGGAAGTCTACATGCATAAGTGCTGAAAAGATTAGGTGTATGGACTGACAATCATTAGGAATTAGGATACATGTACATGTCAAAATTCGGTAGAAAAAAGAAATTGAAGAAATTCATGGTTACCTGAGTGTGGCTCCCTCTGTCTCTATCACATCTCCATCTTGAAGATAAAAATATTTATGTCCTCCTTCTATTGTTTCTTCACAATGAGGGACACGAGGGAGCTTACATATGCGATATTCTGAGTCTAATATTTAAGGAAAGCAAAGAAAATGATGTTATGAATTTGTCACTAACAAAGGTAATTCCACAGACAGGTTACTTTTTGAATAAGTACTATTAATTATCACACAGTATGAGTACAAAACTTTAAAAAACCAAATTCTGTAAAGTTTATATTTATATTTGTAGAGCAGCCTTATTCCAGAGCCAAAACCACGAAACAGTGAAAGCCACTGATCCTGAATACAGCACTCTGTACCAGTGACAAATTTGAAGTTGGGAAAAAATCTCAAATGAAATGAATAAAGACCAGTAATTATTATATTTTACAAATGTTCCTTCTTGACTCATGAGCCAATTCCCCCAATTTTTTACAATGCCACTAAGATTTTGGCCCTCATATTTTGCTTTAGGATTCACAGAAGTATCACTCAACATTTGTCTAAAATTGGATGAAGACTTTTTGACCTGCAACCTCTCTCAGCTTTTATCATTCTGAACAATGCACAAAATACAAACACCTTGGCTGGAACAACTACAAATAGCAACCCAGAAAGGCATTCATGTTCCTTCCTAGTCTTTACAGCCACACTAATAGGCTGGCAAGCCCAAAATCTTCACCAAGACACCAATTGTTTTCAGTAGTGCCCAGGCTTCATTGCAGATAAGCACCTGGCAACTTTACAAAATTAAGCCTGTGACAAAGCTTGTGACAAAGTCCAACAATGTTAAGAATTACCATATTCTGCTTATTCTCTTCTCAGATGCCAACACAGAACTGTCTCCTACTGTTTATCAACATGGAATACACATTTTTAGATCAGACTTTACTTGCACACTGCCCTGCTGCTTTCCCCTCATGCTCTGAGGCTTATGAATTTGTCAGCAACTACTAAAGGGCTCCTGTAAGGAATTCCAAATGTTATGCACATTTCTTTTTCAAAATTCAAGCTATTTGTTTTTACAAAAGTGAAAATACCAATAAATATATAATTGCTGCCCAAGTAAAAGAGAAGCAGTTTTTCAAGTTTTTCTCACATCTCTTAGTACCATGCTGATAGTAATCTAGGTTTTCATTATTCACACATAAGAAAAATTCACTACGAAATAATGCACAGGTATTGAAGAAAACCTATAGTACACATAGTACTACAACTATTATATTCAGATTATTCATTGCTCTCAATCTACACACTGCAGCAGAATCATGAAATTGCATGCAGTTTATACAATAATTCCAGAAGAACAATCCAGCTGATCTGCACAGAAGCATTCAGTTAATATTTTTCTTGTCATGTGTTTAACATTTTCAGCAATATCTGAAGTCTCTGGCCTACCACTTGGAATGTTTTTGCAGATATCAGGTATTCCACCAGTATGGTCACGATGCCAGTGTGTCACTAAAATTTCTTGAATGGCAATGTTGAACTCTGACAGTGCCTGCTTCAAACAGCTGATATATTCAGGAATAGCTGGCTCTCCAGTGTCAATAAGGACTCTTCTACACACGGACCACAAAAAAGGCAGGGAGAGAATAAACAGTGTTCACATAACAGTCAAGTAATATTAATAAAATAACCCCACATATAGAAATTTAGCAATAATGGATGTCTCCATATCCAGACACCACCTTTTGCCTCCTGGCACTCCACCCCCGCAGCATAACAATTTAAAAAGTGGACTAAGTAATAAGTGTCGGCCATTCATGTACAACTCCGCGACAGGTGACAGAAGCCACCGTTTGGTACCTAAGGCACATGCTCGCTTCTCTCACTGAATTCCCGGCCTCGGCCCAAGTGTCGCCCGGACCAGACTCCAAATCCCACCCGCCCAAGCCCTCTCAGGGCACCAGCTCCGCAAATGTTAACGCTGTACGGCTTCTTTCCTCTTTTTAGCGCTGACTCAGGGATTTGGGAACAGGCGGGTAGCGGCCCCTCGAGCTGGAGGCAGCGCACGCTCCCCAAGCGGGGCAGCGGAGCCGGGTGCGCCGTGCCCTGCCCCGTTCTCCGAGCACGCTCGGTACCTGTGCCCGGAGCCCACCAGGTACGTGTTGGTGCCCTGCAGGGTCATGGGCCCCGGGTTGCAGCCCAGCACCCGCACCACCCGCGACGAGAGCCGCTCGATGCGTGGCAGCAGCGACACCATCTCCGCAGCGAACGGCCCGAGATCCCGGCTCCGCTTCCCTCACGACGCCGCAGCACGGCCCGGTGCAAGCTCTATGGCCGGGTGCAAGCTCTACGGCCGGCTGCAAGCTCTGTGGCAGGGCGGAAGCCTCTGTGGCCGTGCTCCGCCTCCCGGGGCCCGGCCCGGCGCCTTCCGCTCGCTTGTGAGGCGGCTCCTTCCGTTCCAGGGCGGGCCGGGTGTGCGGCTGGGAGCCGGCTGCTAACGGTGGGCGCTGTGGTGATCCCGTCGGATGAAGTTCTAAGGCGTGGAGGAGGCCATTTCTCGGCGGAGTTCGGTTCTCCGTGCCGGCTCGGTGCCTCGCTGCTGCCCAGTGAGAGGCATGTCCGTGCTCTGCCGGCTTTTTGCAGAGAAATGTGTTGTAAGAGACAGACGCGCTGTCTCTGTGTCCCAGGAACACGCCTGCTTACAGGGGGTGTAGGGACTGCGTGTGCTCCCGCACGGCACATAGGAGCTATCTAGGATAAATTTTTAATAAAATTGGAGAGCTGCTGGAGAGTATCCCACTAAGGTGATGAACGGACTGGAGCATCGCTCTTGTGAGGAAAAGCTGAGAGAACTGGGGCTGTCCAGCCTGGAGAAGAGCACGCTCAGGAAAATCTCATCGTGTGTAAAAACCCGAAGAGAGGGTGTGCAGTGGGCAGTGCCAGGCTCTGTCACAGGGCAGTTGCCTCAGGTCCTGTCATGGTGCCCAGTGCCAGCACCAGCGGCAGTGGGCACAAACTGGAACACAGGGTGGTCACTCTGAGGATCAGGAAACACTTTGTCACTGTGTGGGTGACCAAGAGCTGGCAGTGGGTCCAGGGAGCTTGTGGAGTTTGCATCCTTGATGATGCTCAGAACTCATCTGGGCACCTGGGTCTGGGTGGCCCTGCTTGAGCTGGGGGCTTCAAACATAAACTCCAGTGGTCCCTCCCTGGCTCAGCCATTCTGTGATTTTGTGAAATTGTGTCACTGTCATCTAAGTAGAAACAATGTGTTTGCAAGCAGCATTCATTGTAGATCCTGGAAGGTGCTGGGATTTACCTGTTTGACTTTGTGGCATCTCCTCTGAAACCCCTGATTAATTGCCTTTCAAGTGACATTGTTAAAAAAATAGGGCAGATTTGTTCTCTCCTTAAACTATATATACATGGAAAATAAACATAATTTAACCCAAAATAAAATTCGGTAATATTACTGCAGGTAACTTTACTAATATTAGAATTTCAAATATTATCTGATTGTTTTATTCTTACATAGAATCTCATATGGTACCTGTTACAAGGTCATCATAGCAATACAAAGCCACAGCCAGAAATTGTATCACTGATGCTGATAATTCCTATACTTAGGCCTTCAAGCCAATTTACTTGATTTATCTGAAAAATCTTTACTTATTTGAGATAACCATTTACTTATCTGAGATATAAAACCACTACATTTTTACACTATTTTTTAATTTTCATACTCTTTAAAGCATGAAATACAGACAACAGAAGGGATGTTTCAGGTTAGAGGAAAGAAGCTTCTATGTGTGCAGGTATGTTGTTGAAATAATCAAGAAAACCCCATACACAATATTCTCGTCTCTCCCCATATAATTTGCCTGTATGTTCTTTTGTAAGAAACTGTGACTAGACCTGAATTTACCTAATCCTGAGGTACCCTCTTACGCTATTTTTGTAGCATATTTGTATAGCTATTGGTACATTCATCCTATTTTCAGTCTTCACGTAAAGTTTAGTTTAGTCATTAGAAAAAGCTACTACCTAAGCCAAGTTGTATATTTAATGTTTTTCTATTTTAAAGAAAATTCTGAATGTTTTGAGAGGATTTCCAAAATTATATTATTTTATATGTCATTGATATCTCAGTTAGGTGGCATTATTTTTAACATCACAAGACCTTCCCCCCCAAATGAAGAATTGTTTGGGGAGCTGTGGAATACTTATTACTACTCTTGCTGTCCTGTAGTAAAGCATTTCCTGATGTTAGGCAGGAGCTGTGAATTTGTTTTATCTCTAGGTGGCAGCAATGTTGCCTTTGGAGAGTGAAGTACAGGTTCTTTGATCGTCTCCATTTCCTGCTCAAGCCCATCTGTTTAAAAAAATCTGTTGCTTCTCTTACAATACAGAGGTTAATAGGCATGTAGTAAAAGTCCTGCTATCATGCTCTGGTGTGATACAGGAAAAAAATGAATGTATACTCTCAAGTTCTTTTGGTTCTCTGACTGTTTTGCATTGTTACATTTTTGAGGGGAAAAATGTTCTGAAGCAGGTCAGCTATCAGTAAAAAAACCAAAAACCAGCTGAGTTTCCTAAATAATAAATAAACAAACCTAAAATCAGATTGTTGGTGATATACAGTGATTAGTTTTGTAACAACTATGAGATATACAAGACACAGACTGTTATTTCTGAAAATCCAGCAAGGTTTGAATTTTTAGCACTCAAGAAATCTTTTAGTATTGGCACTTGGCTTTTTTTTTCCCATTCTAAGTGTAAATGTTGAGGATAAATGCCTTTCCACTGTGGCTGCGTAGTAGCTTAATAGAATAGCACAAGCATGTAATTCTGCAATAATTAGTCATAATCAATTGAACAGCAGATAGAAAATGTCTTGAAAGACTTATCTTCATAGCCATTGGCACATGAATACCTCAAGATGATTTTTTTACTTGCAGAATTTTCTGTTTCATTATATTTTTATTCTTTTTATATGATACAGAGATAAGTAAAAAGACCTTAAACCAAAAAGAAGTGAAGCAGATTTTACAGAGACAAAGGCCATGGGCTGCAAGGTTCCTGCATGGAGGGGCAACGCTGTGTAGAAAACGTAAAACAGTCAGATCAGCAGGTTTGTAGAAGATGATTTGGGGGGATGATCAAGGGCCTGGGACATTTTCATAATAAGGAGAAAAGAAGCCTCATCAATGCCTATAAATACTTTAAGGGTCATTCCTACCATATTTGGAAGCAAATAAAAGGATATATACCGAATACCATAGGAGATTTGTCACAATTTAGAATTGTGCTTGCTTTGATGCCAAGTCTAAGCAGAAAACAAATAAATCATCCAGCCAGTAATTTATCTTGTGGGTTGCTTGATTTACACTCCAAGAATCCGGCACACAAACTTTGCCCCTCCCTCTGTGCCATAGAGTTTTGTAATTTTTTTTATTATAACAAAGGTCATAGCAGTGAGTTTGTGATTTAGCTGACTTAATAGTCTTTCAAGCAGTGCAAGGACTGTTTAGGACTAGGATGTTTCTAAAGTGTAAGGGAGAAGCAGGAAGGCACTCGAAAAATGATAAGGTTAATATCATGTTTGTTATGAAGACACTGAGGATTATACCTCCTGTCCTAAGAGCTAGAAAAGCTATAGGTTGTGGGTGAGCATAATCCTGTGCAGCACAGTCACAGAGGCAGGATCACACCTGTGCCTTGTACCCTGAAGCTGTTTTAAACATGCATAAAAATTTCATGTTGAGTAACAACAGCTCAGCTGGAGCAGACTCTTGCAAACATCTGTAGTTTTACCAGAGGAGAACAATTTTAATCACCTGTCCTTGGCCACATGCAGTCTCTTCATGCATCATTGCACAGAAAAGAATTTTTTTTAAGTGCGTTGTACTACAGTTTTTAATTATAACAAAAAGATTGTTCTTTTTGTATAAATCTTTGGGATATATACATGGGTGTACAAATGGATGAATGAATATATATATATAAGCAAACATATGCATATAATCACACACACATACACTTGGGTTTAAATATCTAGTGACTTTTGCCCAACAAGTTTAATGAACTAAAGTCTAAATTTGAAAATGAATACACAGATACAGAAACATACAGGGGAAAAGTGGTACTCTTTTTTTTTTTTACTTTGAGGAAGTAAATTGTTAACCTATTTTATTGATAATTTATAATCTGTTAAACTTAGTATTTATTTTTAACAGGGACTTTTATACAAAATTTTTAGAATGCAATTTTTATAATACAATCATAAGAAGGACAGATAGCAAATCATTAACTGTGTCACATGGTTTCCATATGATTTGAGTTTCACTTTGTGTTATATCAGTAAGCCCTTTAAATTCCTTGGATTGTATGTCTTGTAAAGGTATGGATGAGAAAGCCATGAATATGGAAATCTACAGCTTTTGAAGTGAAAAAGACCTCTATCCATGGCCAGTACTAAGGTAACTGCATTTTAAAATAGAATTCAAAAATATGTAGTGAGACCTGAAGCCTTTCTAATCTAATTTTATTGTTTCTGTTTTATCACAAAATGATTCTGTATCACAAATTGATTCACTATGTTAGTTTTTAGAGGGGGTTTATATTTATGTTGACTGACAGTTTAATCTTCCTGACTGTCTTGTTAGGCATCATGTGTTTAATAAGACTGAGGACAATTTAATTCTGATTGATACAAGACACTCTCTCCTGTGGCACTTAATTGAACCCCACCTGGTACTGAGACCATGGTGCTCTTTGGAGTACTATCTTGCATAAAACTGAGGGCTATTGAAGGCTGGGATCTTCAACAGTGATTTCATGTGCACCTGTGAGCAGGTGTTGGTCCTTGGATTTGGAATTAAGACAATGGACATTTGTGATTATAGATTTGTGAGTCTTGGGCAGAATATTTTTTAGGTTGCCATGAGCAAAATATAAACCTTGTTTCTTCTCAGCTGTTCCAAGGCTCTTCCAGGACTGGAATCCTTATTCAAAATAATTGTGAGACAGTGAGCAAGCTGGCTTGGGAATGTGTGGCTCTTCATTTATCTCAGCTAACCTGATGTCTTCAAATGGCACCAAGATGTCCAGACAGGTCTGCAGACTGCTGGCATGACAGTAGTTGGGACAGTAGGCTCGTCAGGAGTAGAAATCCCCTGGCTCACAGCTTCTCTTCATGCTGTTATTTCAGAGGAGTTTGCCTGTAAAACTTCCTTTCTCCTATTCCTCTTTTTGAAGTGCTCATCTACAAAAAGGATAGGGAGGCTGTAAAGAGGGAGGAATCCTGTTACCTTTTTTACTCATTTCAGGTGCAAGAGCAGAGGCTACTCCTGGCCACTTGAAGGACTGGTACGGTATTAGTCATTAAATATGAACCTTGGTATCTTGCCTGATATGGTGATAAATTGTCTTCCGGAGGACTTTCTGTTTGAATCCAGTTATTGACTAACCTGTTACTGTTGTACTTCCTGTAACAGTTTTTGTAACAACAAAACTTGCTTGTTTTGTTTAATGTTTGTTTTTAAATCTGTTCTAAAAACCATAGATACAGCTTGACAAAGGTGGTACTCAAGTTGCAGAATGACACGTTGTTATATAAACACTGTTTCCTTTGGAATTTTCTTGAATGAACCCTAGTAATAAACTCTTAAGTTGGTTCATACACAAATTTGCAGACATAAAAAATTCCAAGTCACAAACCAATCGGGGTTGGAAGGGACCTCTGAAGATTGTCTAATCCAAACGCCCTGCTAAAGCAGGTTCACCTGTACCAGGTTGCACAGGATTGCATCCAGGCAGGTTTTGAATATCTCCAGAGAAGGAGACTCCACAACTGGGCAGCCTGTTCCAGTGCTCTGTCACCCTCAAAGTGAAGTTTCTTCTCATATTCAGATGGAGCTCCCTGTGTTTAGGTTTGTGCCCATTGCCCATTGTCCTGTTGCTGGGCATCACTGAAAAGAGTCTGGTCCCATATTTTTGACATCTGGCCTTAAGATTTTGTGTTCATTGTTAAGATCCCCTCTTAGTAGTCTCTTCTCCAGCTTGAACAGAACCAACTCCCTCAGCCTGTCCCCATGAGAGAGCTCTTCCAGTCTCCCAAATATCTTTGTAACCCTCTGCTGGACTCTCTCCAGTAATTCCTTGTCTTTATTGAACTGGGGATCTCAGAACTGGACACAGTACCCCAGATCCAGCCTTACCAGGGCAGAGTAGAGGGAGGGAACAGCCACCCTTGACCCTCTGGCCATACTGGTCATAGTGCACTCCACAATGCCATTTGCCTTCTTGGCCACACAGAGACAATGCTGGCTCATGGTTAACTTGTCTTTTTGTGTTTGTAAACACAGAGTCCAATTTATGATGGACTTTGTACTGAAGTCCACTTCCCAGAATCTAACTGTGAGTTGGATATAAATTGCATTAGTGATTTGCAGAAGATTAGTGGTATTTTATTGGAGAGAATAGGAAAGAACAGTGAAAGGATTCCAGCTATCCCAGCTGCAAGATTGCCTGATTTTTCTGACTTCTTCTGGGCCAGGACAGGAAACCTAAGTAGGAGATAGAATGAGAGGCTAGAAATAGCTAAGGCCTAGATCCAAAAAAGTAATCTATACATCACCTTTTCAGGCTGTTATGTTCCCACTTGTCTTCATTAGGAAATTAAGAACTTAAGTTCTCTTTTTTGGGTTTGTACCTAGGTCACAGTGAAGATGAACTCAGTCAACCCAAGCAAAGAACAGTCATTATCTTTGTTTATGGGTTATTAACCAATTATCTCATTTCATTCCTCTGTGGCAGTGTGCCTGAATTCACAAAATCCAAAGGGACCTGCCTCCACACGCCCTTTCCCTGCTCCAAGTTCCCTGGTGCAGCTGTTCCCCATGTATTGTCTGCAGCTGTTTGGCACTGGCACCAGCCCAGCCTTGGCATGTCCTGCATCCCATACTTTGCATTCGCTGCCAGCAGCTTTTTCCTAAGATATGTAAATGAAGTAAAGGGACTTTGTAATTTTAAGTTTATAGCTTTGCAAAGGTGAATGAGAAAAAGAATGTCCTGCCTTATAGCTTTTCTGTTTCACCTGCCAAATACCACAGATCTACAGAGGAAAGACATGTAAGGACTACCCAAGAGGTCACAAGAACCCTTGCAGTGTTGGGCAATGTAAAATGTAGTTCTGACTACAAATTAATTATATTTGCAGTGAGCTATGTGGTTAAATCATCTATGTGTAGCTACACACAGCTTAGAAGACATTTCTTAAAGACGTATACACTGGTCTAGGTCTGGCTCCTTACAAGCCTCTTTAACAGGAAAGCTGCAATCTTATTTAGCACTTTCCTACTGCATGTGGAAAACCAAGCAGGAATGATAAAAACACTGGACATATGCACACAAATGCAGTAACACAGTTGGAAGCTGCCTAATGATGTTTATTCTGATACCATGGTGTGTGCTCAAGACAAAGTTCTCTCAATATTTTGTGCCGTGCACAGTAAAGGAGAAGAGTTCAGAAATTAAGAAAGTTCTGGGAAGGAATCAATCTTTTTTCCCTAAGCTGCTTTAAAAAACTTGCTTTTTTCTTAGTGTTTTGCAACTCTTAGGAATGATTTCAACTGAGTGGAGAGTCACTGTTTGGGAGAATGGGTGACCTCAGCAGGTTCAGAAATGCAGTTCTCTTGGGCTGATTGTTCACTGATATCTCAGCACATTCTGTATTTTGTACTTGCATGTTCAAATGGTCATGAGAATTGCTGTAGGATATTTTAAATGATGAAGATATTGTTACTACTAATCTTCCTTTTTTCTTCTTCTTTTTAGGAATCAGTAGATTAATGAAGAACGACTCCATCAATTAAAAAGACAATTTACATTTATCTTTTCCAGAATAGATGTGTATTTTAGAAGTTAATTTAATATTTAAATCAAGAGCATGGAAAAATGCAAGTCTTTTTGCTATAATAAAAATGGATAACCCAACTTTCCTTTGTATGAAGCAATATGAGAAGGTGCTATTGTCAGGAAAAAGAATCCATTGTAGGAAAGTATTTAGATTCCTTTACATTAAGTGAGGAGAGAATGACAACAGTGGCAGTTTCACACATGATGAAATTTACTAAGCAGAATTTCCTTTTTTTAGTTGGTGGAATGGTGATTTATATAGTTGACATTGTAGTGGACTTCTGGGTAGCTAGTAGATATTTCTGTCAAGGACAATATTCCTGGAGTATATTGATACTGTGTTTTAGAGGTTTTTCATCAATAATAACTCAGATATTTAGTTATGCATGGTTTAAAAACGACTGGGAAGGTACTGATACTGGGAAGCTGAAACTGGTTTTTCTAGTTCATCTCTTTCATTGTGGAATTTTTATAAGGTAAGCACATTTAAGCATTTATTTTAAATTGAGAAATCATGGTGCTTTAGGACAATTATTAAGAAGTGCTTAGTATGGCTTCAGGGACAAAAGCAATTCTGGCCTTAACAATTACTGCTCCATGAGAACAAATTGCTTTTTGTAGTAAATTTTGTCAGGTTTTGATGGACATGTAGTTCGTCCATATAACTGTAAGTAATGATTTTTATAATTCATAACCCTACTCTGTTTGATGAATCAGCCATTTGATGAGGCATACATAATAAAAATTATTGCTTTTTATCATAACTGATAAATATAAGTTTTCAAAGTGATGTTATGCTCAGTGAGAATCTGAGACAGCTGAGGAAGTAATGTAGAAAACTCACCAAGATATGGTATGTAGAAAACTCACCAAGATTCAGAAGAGAAATGAATAACTGAATAGTTACTAAGGATATTTGCAGCAGTATTCCCTCAGGGACTGACTTAATGGTGATAGGAAACTTTGTTTGCTTAGTGGATTACCTTGACTCTAAAGCAATCCACAAAACTCTTGGATTTGCCTGAACTCATACCCTTTCCAATGAATACCTCTTACCATTAATTTTTATAATTTTGAATATTCTTTCCCAGAATTAGCTCCATATTCTCTGAGTGGCTTATTATCTAATAAACATTATTTTGTCCTTTACTTTGACAGTGTTGTCAACTTGTTGCTTGTTCTCTATTGCACAAATTATATTTTCTTCAGTGCTAGTACTTATGCTTGGAAAATTTCCAAGATCTTATGTATAAGTTACAAAGTTCTTTCAGCCACTCCTCACAACTCAGCAGTGTCGTAATGCATACTGTAAAGTATAAGCTGGTAACACCAAGCTGGTATCTGGGCTTGTACCTTTGTGATAAACTATTGCATACTTTTATTATATGTATTTTCTTTAGGTGTATCAAGGAACAACTCCCTCCTGTCCTCTCTCTTAGTCATCTAATTTACGTAGTTAATTTAGACAATGAGTCTCTCAGGTTCATCTGTGCAGTAAATGGATAAAAATAGATTCTGTCAAGTCAGGTCACACTTGTTAAAGTGAGATTCTCCAGAAGGTCGTTTGGGGCAGAAACCCATATTCTTCATTCAAAGAGGAAAATGAGGGCCTAGCCATTACATAAGATATAGTCAGTGAACTCTGGAGGCTTGAAATTATAAGATGTGAATAAACCTTATCTAATTGTCTTTTTTCATTTTTTCCTTTCTTTCTTTCGTTCTTCCTCCTTTCATTTCCTTTTAAACCTCCTGCTCCATCTTTGGGCTTGGATTCATAGAATGGTTTGGTTTGGAAGGGACCTTAAAAATCAGCTCATTCCAACCTCCCTGCCATGGGTAGAGATAACTTCTACTTGACCAGCTTGATCAAAGCCCCATCCAACATGGCCCTGAACATTTCTAGGGATGAGGCATCCACAGTTTTTCTGGGAAACCTATGCATCACCACCCTAACAGGAAAGAGTTTCATCCTGATATATTTTCTTAGCCTACTGTCTTTCAGTTTGAAGCCATTCCCTCTTGTTGTATCCCTCCATGCTCTTGTACAAAGTCCTTCTTCAGCTTTCTTCTAGGCTCCCTTTAGGTACTGGAACTGGTGACTTATAAACTAGTACCCTTTGGGAACTGGAGGTTTGTACAGTGTGCAGAACAATGGGAATCAGTTTGGTTTTGCTAACACAGTGTCAATGCTAAGTAATAAATATGCAAATCATATTGCTATATATAGATGTATATATGTACATACAATATATATAAAATCAGAGGCAAACAAAATTAAAAATATTTCTTATCTAAGAAGGCTTTAGTTTCTTTGTTTGAAAGAGTGCGTACCTGCAATTATATTTTATATGAAATAGTGTTCTCTGCAAGGAGACAAAATTAAGTTAAATATGTACATTTTAACTATGCTGACTAAAATTATATTCAGCCTCACCCATTTAAATGGCTCACACAGATGTTTGTAGAATTGAGAACAGTCGTGACATAATAGACAACATTACGACAATAACACTGTCATGGAATGTGGGGAAATGGGGCATTTCCTTAGGGCACCATATGAGTTCTGGAGCTGTCTGATGTGTAGCAGTGTTCATCCTAGTGCTTCATCCGCCTAGGACACACTTGTGGGAGACTAAACATTAGCAATTCATAACATTTGCTGGCAGAATAGGTCACATAGGCAGCAGCCACTGTGATACTGGCATCTGCTGTTGTGCTTCTTGATGCTTAAAGGGAGCTCGGAATGCCCTGCAATTTTGAATAGAAGCAGGAGAAAAATATTTTTTGCATATTTGTAAAAATTAATTCTAGATCCATGAGACATCAGAGTAAATGTGAGTGCTTTGCTGAACCTGGGGTTATTTCATTACATATTTCTAAAAGGCAGTGAGAAAAATTCAGAGCCAACCTAGGTGATGGGCTGCAGGATGGACCCTGTTCTGAAGCAGTACCAGCTGGCAGCAGGGAGCACACCTGTGGGAGATGCACTCTGGAAAAGGAACTCCTCTGCTTAGTGACAGAGCTCTGGGAGGAGGTGAGCAGGTTGAGGAGTATCAGGGACAGAGAGACACCCATGCAGACTGCTAGAATCGCACTCTGCCTTTCCTGAGGCTGCCCCACAAGCTGGCAGGCAGGATGCATGAGATGGATGATTCCTTATCCACTCTTCACCTGGCTGAGCACAGTGACTTAAGGCTAGGGGGCAATGACAAAAAGTTCCTGCCCAGTGCAGCAGGTGTGCCTACCCCACCTTCATAGGTGCTCTGGCATAACAGGTTTGAGGCTCTGCAAGTGGAACTGAACAATAACAAGGATGTTGAGTCAGCTGGCTAGGAGATGTCACTAAGGTTAAGTTACCCAACACCCTGTGTCAAACTCTTACTGCTCTCTACAAATGAAAGCAGGCTGTTGTCAGCTGGGGGGTCACTGTCTTCTCGCAATAAACAAGGGACAGAAGCTTGGGCCCAGCTTGTACTGGGAAAGTTTGGATTGGATATTAGGAAAATTTTCTTCACTGCACTGGAATAGGTACCCAAGGAAGTGGGTGAGTCTCCATCTCTGGAGATATTTAAAAGACATGTAGATGTGGCACTTAGGGACATGGTTTAGTGGTGGATTTGATAGTGCTAGAGCAGTAGTTGTTCTCAATGATATTAAAGATCTTTTCCAATCTAAATGATTCTGTGATTCTATGTGTTTGATCACATTTTCTTAATATAAATATACTCACCTAAATATTGACTTAGTTGTACTTGTTTCATGGGTTTAGTCCAAGTATTTTGATACTTAGAAGGTGAAATTTAACATGCAGCAGAGAGAAATTTTCCTTTGATAAGGATTTGTACAATGCTGAAAGCTGTGACTGCATGAGCAGAATTTTGACAGGAAAATCATTATTGCCAGGCCACTTGCACCCTGCCTATATGAATTTCTAAATGGCACCCAAATATTTATCGGTGTAGTTTGATGAGATGGGATGTGTAGTGTAATGCTGCGATTGTGTTACAAAGTCAGTGGAAATTGAAGGGGAAGCATGTGATATGGAAACATTGGCAAGGCCTCTTGCTTGTCACATGTGAAGGCTGTGAAGCAACAAAACAAAATAGCTGTCACCCCTGTGAATTCCCAGGCAGAGACAAAGCCTTCCTAATTTTACAGGATCAAACTTCATCACTTGTGAAATGATGATGAATATCTAGCAACATCTCAAGAACAGAGAGACAATGGAGCTGTGTTTTTGTTTATAACAAGTAGGAGCCCTGTCATCTGTGTTGTCTACAAAGAAACACTACAAAGGCAGAAACCCTTTTTTTTCTCTCCTGTCAAAGTGAATGATATTTAGAAACACTGGTAATTCTTTACCATTCACATATGACAATTCCAGTTGCAAAGGAATTGTGGGTTTTCTACTCTGTTGGCTTTCAAGTAGCTTATATACCTTGAAATAATGAAAAACATATTTTCTTTAGTGAATTTATAGGGAGAAAAGGTAAATGGTAAACCTGCATTTATCTGTATTATTGACATAACCATTTCACATTCCATTTAGGATGTACCTCTATCTAAAATACATAATTAATCCAATATTTTTAATTAATGTATTTTTATTACAGTTGTAGTACCTTTTAAAAAGACTTTTTACAGTTTATGAATATTGAAGCACAGAACTTCTACAGCAATAGATATATTACAGGAAAGTAGATTAGAGGAGTATAGCTATAATAGTTTCAGAGCAGGCACAGGGTTTAACTGAGCTGTGGGCATGATAAAGGAGAAAATTTAAACCTGACCTATCCTTTAGTATGGACTGAACTTTACCCTAGGCTAGGAAAGTACTTCAACAATAGGTCTAAAAGTTGGCTATGTGCCCTTCCTAAAAGGCCATATTACATGCCAAATGGACAGATGAGAAAGACAGTGTAAGTACAAAATACTCTTAAAATATGAAAATTTGTCACAGTGAACTTACAGTGAGTGACATAAGCATGTGGAGCTCAGAGAGTGCCACCCTGCTTAATACATAATCAAAGAGCAGTAGAAGTATTTGGAGTTTACTAGAAAAAAAAATAATGTATTCTATCAAGTGTTCAAAGTCAGAAGTGGACTAACCAAAACTGCTACAACTAGTGACATAGCATAGCATCTTATAACAACCTAATATACCTAATATAGGTATTATTGTAGGTAAACTAATATACAGTGCTCAGGAGGAATGTGCTTTGAAAACTGACAAGCGATTTCAGGTATGCATCCAGCTGAAATATTCCTTTTAGGACATTTCTTGCCTTGCATATCATCTGTCATCTTGTCCGTGAGCTCTGCAGCTTGAAATTTGTGCAGATGGTTTCCACTTCTTGCTGCTTGGACAAACACAAGGTCTGGTACATGAGTCCACGGACAACTAGCAGATCAGTCTACCCAATTGTTTTTTCCTTTAAAACATTGCAAACTTTCCAGATTTTTACATCTCAGATGCAAGAACCAGATGTTTTGTAATACTAATTGTTTTGTAAACAGAAAAAAGCATTAGATGCTTTGCCAAACAGTTCAGTTCTTTCCTTATGAGTTCAGGGAACAATAAGATAAATACACAAAACCATAAAAATAAAAATGAGTTTCCTTTGGGAGTAAATAATGGATCCAGAGCAAGCTCATGAGTGGAGTAGCAGGGATGCAGTCTATGAATCTCTGCAGGGATGCAGTCTATGAATCTCTGCAAAGAGAAAAGGAAAGACTGTCGAGTAGTAACGAAGCTGCTCCACACCTACTCCTGTTGTTGCAATTCTCACTTGTATGGTCAACATGCCTTAACATACCAGGGAATAAGTCGTGAATCCACTAGCATGCCCTTAGCCCAGGAACTGACAATCCTGCCTGTCTTGCTTGTGGTTGTGGAAGAGAACCCTACACTGCCTTCCCTGTCGTCAAAGGATTTGGTCTTTAAAGGTGGTAAAGGTGTTAAACTTTTAACCTCTGGAGGGGCCAGGGATTCTTCCTAGCTCCCTCAATAAGGAGAAGAGTCCTGTGCTCCAATGCTACACTGGGAGGAGACAAGCCTGTGAGATCTGCCTGGCTGATGATCTGCTGCCCTCTGTTCTGTACGTACAGTAAATGCAAGGCACGGGTTTCATCAGGCCCGTGGAGTGTGTGATCCTGTGGATGGCCAGGGAATTAGAAAGCTGCACTTCAGCATGAATCTTGAATTTATCAGATGGAAAAGTTAAGCAGACCCTTCCAATTTCATTCAAAAACAAGCTATTGATGCAGTGACTGATATTAACATGCTCAGGGTGTTCAAGACTTTTCTTGAGACCACATCACAGATTTACATCCTCATGGAACATGGCCAAAATAATTTCTATCAATGTAAGTCTGTCTCATATGCTGTCTTAGGGGAATGTAAATAGGAGGCAAGTTAAGGCCCAGGACCTTGCCTTTCTCAGCTTGTGTATTAGTGGTCTGGTAGAACTGTCTGAGAGAACCAAGTGTTGACCTGTGGTGTTTTGCTTAGTTTCTCAAGAAAATAGATCCAAATGAATGATGAAGCTGTCATGATTTATTTACTGAATTAGTTTCTCTTTTGATGAGGAAAGGCTCTAGTAGTCTTTGCAAGGCTAGAAAGATTGGCTGAATAACAGTGAGTTTTCTTTAAAAGGGACTACTTAGGTTGTCCTTGCCTGCTGGTTGTAGTAGAAATGTGCTCATTGGAGAAGAATCTTAGAAGCTGAAAACATCTGGGAACTAAATAGACAAAAATAGGTTTGGAAGTGATGTCTGAAGGCTGCTATGATAAAAATCCTCTTTATGGACAAACACATGGATTTATATACCTATAAAGCCAAGAATTTAGTATCAATGAAATTCTAACAGTTGATTCCAAGAATCATTATTAGGCTAGATCTATTTATTACAGAAAAAGAGAATACTATGCATAAAATTCTTCAGTAATAATAATAATGATGATGATGATGTTAAAATTTTTACACACAATTTTTTTTCATTCCTATCCCTTTTTCCAAGCCATCCCTATGCATGTGCTTTTCTACACTGTATCCTATCTCTCCACATCTCAGGACCTCTGCTATGATAGCAAGACTAGCTTTCTCTATTCTACATCATCATGCATGTAACAAATATCTCATTTGATAGTGTATCAACAGGCAGTGTATCTGCTTGTTACTGTTACTGATATAAAACTATGACTATGGCACAAAGATGAAAAAAAAAGGTAAAACTTATATTTCAGTATTTTCCAAAATATAAGTCCTCCTGATTATTCAGGAAGTAACAATGTAGTAGGTTTTCTTAAAAGTGTGTTTTATATTTGCAATTCATCAGGTATTATGCTTGGGGCTTATGGATCTATATTCTACTTACATAGATGTGGAAGTTCACAGCTGGATATTCATTAATACCCTGAAAAGGATACAAAGAAAGCGAATGAGTATCTCAAAGAGAGATTGAGGAGAGATGCTAAGTGAATTTTCAGAAAGGCAGTAATTTAAAGAAATAAGAACCTAACAAAATTAAGCTTGTAGTCTTTATTTAAACTAATGAAAAGTCTCATTCTGTTTTATTAGTTTTCTTATTGCATGGTATTGCTGGGCTTAAATAATTCTCTGATATCCCTGATACCAGACAGATATCAGACAAAATTTTATCTGATAAGAAGATGGAAAAAGTTGTAAGGCTGTATCATTTTATTGAGTGGGTTTCTAAAAAGTGCTGTCTAATCAAGTGTCCTTTTTAAAATAGGTATTGGTTTGCTTTGAAATATGGCTGCCAAGCTGCATTTAAACAATCAAGTAGCAGAGGTGCATCAGAAGCAGACCCTTCCAACTTCATTCAAAAACAAGCTATTGATGCAGTGACTGATATTAACATGCTCAGGGTGTTCAAGACTTTTCTTGAGACCACACCACAACTTTTCCTTCAGATTTACATCCTCATGGAACATGGCAAAACTCATTTCTATCAATGTAAGTCTGTCTTTTTCCTTCTGTTGCAATTGAGTATCTTACGTAAAAATAATAACTCAAGACTGGATAGCATTTTAAACATACCTTGGAAAACATGCATTCCACTGTATTATTACTCTGCATTTAATTAGAATTTCTGTCTAGTAGATGGTCCATTGAGGAGGAAGATTTCACTATAAAAATGAAAAGTCATATATAATACTGTGCATCATAAATATAGAAGTCATAATATCTAATAAAACCATAATGATGCATCTCTTGAAAATAAGCTCTTAAATATAATTAGCATGTAATATGCAGAACAGTTTGATATGTGTGGTTTTGATTACAGATTCTTTTAAAACTGCTAGCTAGGCATTTGGAAGTCAATTACATAATTAAAGCACCCCTGCGAGCTGTCGTTACCATCACCCATGTTAAGGTGAGGGACAGAGTCAAAACTAAATCTAAGGATATGTCAGTATTGTAGAATGCAACATGGTGAAGAGATACTGCTTCAACTCTCAGAAACAAGACAGCAGCTGTACTATTTCCAGCTCTAAAACGAGCAGAATTATTGGCAGGACATTGACTTACTCAGGGTTGGAATTTATCTAACCAAATGGGGATACCTGCATTGATGTCTAGTGTTCCTTCAAAGTCCATGGAGTCAAAATTTACTCATGGAAATGGATCAGGCAAATCTCACCTTGGATATGACCGTGTGAAAGATCAAGTGTTAGTTATAGATTTCTACGTTCTAGACACAGCAGACTCACATATATTGGTTGCTGAAACTTAATTTTTTATGGTCAATTTACAATATTTTGGGAATTTCTAAGTCCCCTGTGTGTGAAGATGGCAGATATGACATGCAGCTTAGACAAGGCCATTAAGGACCAGGGGCTGGGCAGGATAACATAAGCATACCAAACAGCATCAGATGCCTAGATTTAAGTAACTAAAGTGAGCCTTAAAATTAGGGTGAGTTGCTTTGGAGCAGAGAGTAAATACAAAACTGGGTTAAAGAAAGTGTTAGGAAAGCATGCCATTTTCTAAAATTTCATTCAGCAGTCATAGTATAAAATAGTGTATATTTTTCTCTGATGTAACTTTTTTCCTTGTGTTTTGTTTAGATGCTGCCATTATGATGTCTTTTTGTGGTATCTCCTTTTCAATGGTTGATTATCAGATATCACTACGAA
The DNA here is from genome assembly GCF_014805655.1 of Passer montanus. Classification (NCBI taxonomy): domain Eukaryota; kingdom Metazoa; phylum Chordata; class Aves; order Passeriformes; family Passeridae; genus Passer; species Passer montanus. The sequence continues at coordinate 4,829,084 of NW_024363160.1, read as the reverse complement.
AATCTCTGCCTGAAAAAGATGAATTTCATGTGCTTTCCAAGTTCATGTATCTCTTCTATAAATTGCTTACCATCACTTCTTGGATACTCAGTATTTCATTGATTACTTTACTCAGTGTCAGAATTTCTGTAATTCTGCTGATATTTCTTTGGATCTGTGGCTTCACTTGGACTTTGAAACAGCATACAACATTTTGCAAGTCTAAAAATATGGAATATCTGTACAGAACTGTAGTTGGAATCATTCTAATTTTTTCATTTTTTAACGTAAAGGGGAGAAGAACAAAAGTTTGCATTTCTATTTATTATGCTACTCACACTGTGGTGACACTAGGTATTTTGTTTGTATATATGTTCTGGAAACCTTTCATTATCAAAGAAATACGTTTTGCAATTGTAAGCATCTTAACTATTTTGAGTCTGGTGTTAGGTATTATTTTTCTTGCTGTTTATTACAACCATTTTCATCCCACTACTTATTGCAGACCTCAGGCATATTCAGATGAAGTTGATGGAGTAGCAGGGCAAAAAGTAAGAGTGAAAACTGGTAGATTTCAGAATTTCTTAATGCAATGAACATTACAAGTTTTGGTGGTTTTTTTTTGTTTTGTTTTGATTTTTTTCTTTTTGGTTTGGTTTGGTTATTTTTGTGGCCTTAATAGCAAATTCTTGCTGGACAGTGTGTTTCTCTGTCATTGTTACTTATGAATCATCACTGAGGAGTACATAGTGGACCAGAGTTGTTTGCTTTGGATAACTATTTGTTTTCCACGATACAAAGGCTCTGTAACATGAACATTATGTGCTGGTGAAAGTTATTTTGTCAAAGAATAGTTTGTCAAAGAAATGATTTAATCTATTCATCCAAAACAATTCACAGTTTTAGTTTTTTAACAATGCAAATGTAAAATAGGAAAAACTAAGAGTTAACTAACTGAAATATAGCATTAAACCCACATTCTATTAACTTATGTTGATTTTGTTAAAAACAAGGCTCTTTTTTTTTTTTTTTCTTCTTGCTGGAAGGAAAGAAGAGTGCATTTAAAAAACTGAGGGTGATCAGTCTTCTGCTTCTCCCCATTACTGTAAGAGCTGCAGTCCTTCATGTTAACACACTGTACTGCCTTCTCCCTGAAGAAGAATAGCTTTGATTTATGGCTCAATCACTGTCTTGCCACAAGGAAATTTGGGGAGATATTTTCAAGCATTTTATCATCTAGGTGTTTTAAAGACTTCTTTGTTGTTTTTGTACTGTTAATCTTTCACACAGTCTTCTGTATTTAGGGGTGATGCCAGCTTGTTCTGGGTTATAATAGCAGCCTGAGTGATTTATGGATGGCAACAGGAGTCTTGCATACAAATTAAGAACTATCTTCCATTAAGCTTTCTTCTCCTTTGGGCTCTAAGATGTAACAATTTAAATGCTGATTTTCACTAAAATATGAGGCTATGAAGAGCAGGCAGCGGTGCAGCATCTTCTGTCTATCACTGGAGAAAAAGCAGCAACTGTTCTGATAACTTGTACTCTCAGAGGCTGGCAAAAGATAAAACTAACCTGTCTATCAAGAATTTTTGTCAGAAGACAGAGTGAATCCAGATATTTCAGCTCTGTGAATGCTAAATCAACAACAATGAAATAAGGTTGATAGCCACAGTTTGCTCAGAAATAAAATCTAAGGGGGAGTATTTCAGAGGTACTGTGTTTTAAATCTGTATTATGAAAATCTGGGGTTCTTTCTCTCCCCTCCTTTCTGCTTCCATTAAGTCACATTTGCAGTTAGATTGGCCACAGGCAAAGTAGGGAACCAGTTTGAGAAAAGAGGCTAGAGATAAGAAAAAGTGATAAACTTTGTCAGGAACCAAATCTGTTAATGTTCTTTATTAACAACAAACTTCTGTGAAACTCTGGGGGAAGGGCTGAAGCTTTGGTTGATAGTTAGGGCTCTTAAGAGCTGTGTCTTTTGTGTCAAGTTCACAGACTGCAGACTGCTTTTTCTTGTTACGCTTTCAGCCTTACCAGAGCTTAGGGGAAGTTTCTAAACGTGTTTCTTTCCTGTTTCATGTCCACACTTCTCTTTACCAGGCCAGCCACGTACATCTCCTTGATCCTATTCAAGGAAATTGATTTCTATGTGCCTAGCTTGGACTGAACAGTCTGCCTTTTTGAGGCTGCACATGACAAATTTGTGTAGTGAGGAAGAGTTTACTTCTAAAATCCCTCATTCCTGCTTGGGGGTAACAAAATGTGGTTTACAAGTTAAGATAGAAAAGCACAATCCATGAGACAAAGCAATACTATTTTAGTTTTACTAAAATTGGTATAAAAAATAGTACCTTCACTTCCTTTATTCTGGAAGAGAGATATTCAGATTTGTTAGCCCTGGAATATCTTCTTAAGTAAGAAGAAAAAGCCCAAGGCTTTAATGCACCATGATTGTCCTAAATTCTGTCTTTATTGCAGAATATTTTTTATTGGTGATGGTGTCCCTGGAAGCAAAGTGCATGCCTGCTTTTTGGCTGAATGTACTCTTATTTTGCTATGGAAAAAATAGAATCCTAAATAGTGAAAACAATCCCTATATGGCTTCCCACACTTTTACTGTTTGTCAATCTAAAATCCTGAGAAAGGACTAGGGTAAGGAATGGTGGAAAATAGAGAATATTATCTCTATCTTGCAGAAAATGATGAAACGTTTTCTAGCTATTTTTTAGAAGATGACCTCAAACTTTATATATGATCTGAGAAGCAGATCTCTGGGGAAATATGAGATTGTAAGAAGTCCTAGTGTGGGCAATTCAGCCCTGGGGCCTCCAAGTTCTCTGCCTTCTGTCCAAAATCTGGAGCCTGAGTTGCTCCTGAAGAAAATTAATTTCTGGTGTAACAAAATAATTTGTCTCGGTGATTTTTTTTTCTCCTTTCAATGAACTGACAAATTCCAAAGAGAAGTCTGTCATTGCCATCTCTCTGGCCAACTCCTAACACTCATTTTCTCTCAGGGGAGAAAAGCTGAACATTGTGCTGCCTTCTGTTGTTCTCCTTATGTCTCCTCACTCCCTCTTCTGTGCTCCTAAGAAGAATATTACACCGAAGTTGAGTTGGTAAGAGACATCTAGGTGGCTATTTATATCATCCTAATTCAAATGCACACCAAACCAAATTACTTCCGTTTCAATCCTTATTTTAGGCTTGTAAGTCCTAGTTGGTATAAATTGAGGCATATCCTCAGCCTGGAAACGGTCCTTTGGAGAATAATTTAGATTATTTTCAAAAATCTTAAAGATCTTCAGTGTCCTTCCACCAATACGTCTCCATTTTGTTGCCATCAGTCAGGGGACCTCAAGAGATGGGAATTCCTGGTACTTTGCTCCCAGTAAATTTTTATCTAGAGGGGAATATTATGAGAATAAAAAATTAAAACTTTAAATTCCTCCCTATCTTCTTGACCTTGAGTTCAAGATTTTCACTTGATTCCCTTCATTTTCACAGCTATGAAAATGGCTTCTCATTCATCAGATTGTTCTAACTCAGAATCACTGTAGGAGAGAGGATAAGGAAGCATATGAATTGACTCCAGACACATTTCATATCACCAGTGACCAATACAGACAAAACAAAAAAAGCCCCACTTCATCTGGGTGTAAAGTTCAAACAATAGACTTCATAGATATCCTTTCTGCTTCCCAACTACCCTTAAAATTCAGCTGCCACTCAGTTCATGCATTGCGTTTGACCTTGTCATTTTAATCTAACAGCAAATTGAAAACAAATGGGTTTTTTACCCTTTTTTTTGTGTAAGTATGTCCATTACTTCTTACAAAAAGTATTTTAATAAGTTAAATAAAATTAATAAACAATTTCTTCCTGTTTTGACTACTGTCAGACCTGGGTAAGAAGAACAACATCCAACAGAATTGTTTTAATTATCCTACTAATATTCAACGTGCCATTTGATGGCATGGGTGAGCTCACCTGATGTACTACAGATAGCACTGATTTATTAAGCCATAATTGGGTTTCCAATAAACATTTGTCAAAATAATGTATTCATTCAAACCAAAGCCTTCTTTATTTATTCATATAAAAGAGCACTTAACTTTCAACAAAGAATTGCCTGCCATCAAAAACACTCCATAAACGGGGGGAATTTATGAAGATACAGTACCAGAGGGTGATCGGTGGAAGACTAAAGTTCACTTTAACCCTTTGAAGAGCTGAGTTCCACCTCTTGCTTGGTACTGGTACTGTACATATTTCTGACTAAAAGCCTCAAGACCAAACATTAAGCTTTGTATATTTACACATGAAAGTATCATCTCTTTTTTCTACCATTGAGTCTTATATCTCAAAGACTGTTTCAAAACTAACATCTCTTATTTATATTATACAGTCTAGAAGCATGCACACAGCTCAAAGTTCTTTAGGCTTACCTACATCCTGCCCACAGTTTTCACCATGTGTAGATTCTTCCAAAAAAATCTTTGAGAGGTTAAACAACATATCTCATCTGAACCTGAGGTAATACTTGCCATTCATTCCAACTGAAGAATTTTCCTGTTCTACCTCTTTGCACTCTTCTCTATTTCCTTTGCACTTTAGTTTAATTTTACAGAATTTTAGTAGAAGAATAGCAAAGTAGATGGGCAGTACAATTGATATTTGAATGGAGTGCAGCTAACCCCTTGGAGTCCACCTTCAACAAAAAATGTTCTTCTTTTACTTCAGGTTGGCTAACATATAACAAATAAAAGTCACTGAAGGTTCCCACTATGCAAGTCTTATGTTTATTACCTTAGTAAAATGTAGAACTTGGTGTGATAGGGAGTGTTGGTTCAAAATTAATGTAGCTTGCTAACACCTGTTGAAAATACTAACTGCACTAGTCTTCCTAAGACTGTATTTCAGTTTCCATATTTTAGCATACTTTTTATTTCTGACAGTGAACACAGATGTAAATAATGGAATAGAAAGAGAAAGAATAGGAAGATTTTCAGGTGCATGCTCATGCCACAGAAACTCTTGCTAATCTCAATACAAATATGTCAATATCATTACCATTGTCATTACTACTTGTGCTACTTTGTCAGGTGAAAAGGATGACAATGCTTAAAAGAATATCTCTGTTGCAACTGGAATGCAACAAAAAGCTTTGTCTTCTCAGCACTGACAAATGATCTTAAGTCTCCCTGATTTAGCACAGGCATTTTTTAATGGGAGCCTAGAAAAGACAGTTAAATATTTTGGTGAGCAGTAGGTAAGCTGCTAAAAAGAAAGTGCTAAATGTTACTGGATGCTTCCTGGCTGCTATGAGAAAGCAAATGACAAAGCTACACATTTGCAGGTCACTTGCAGAAAGGTACAGACAGGAAGAGACATAGTGGATAGAGAAAGAGGGAGCTGGTATTTTTTTCATGTACTCCACACATTCAATCTAACTTGAAACGTGTTATGCTGTAGTAGAGCAGAAAGAGACCTCAAACATAATTTTGTAGTTTGTCCTACAGCAGGATCACTGTGCTTGTTCAATTCCTGGCAGATATTTTCTAACAGGTTCTGAAAAGTACAATATTCCAGTCAATCTGCCCCAGGTCTTCTCAGTCAGAAGCCTCTTATGTTCAAACTTTCTCCTGCAATCTCAGCCCCTTGTCCTCTGTGCCTTGCAGAGCAGACTGGTACCCTCTTCTGTGAAGCAGAATTTTACATGTTTGAAAATCATGATCATGTTCCCAGATTTCCTGTGCCAAACGCGGGAAACCACTTAATCATGTCTGCCTTTTCTTCTAACTGACAGTCCTTCCTGCTGCTTTCTCTTCCATTTCACCATGTCCTCCTTCAAGTTCAGGGTCAAATGTGTTATTCAGTACTCTAGCTACTGCTGAATGTATCCAATGGATTATTTCTTGTGTGCACAGGCTATAATCCTATGTTTGTATTGTAAATAAAGTTTGTATTTTTGTATCATAAATAAAATTTAATATTTTATAATGTCTTGACTTGTAATGACTCAGTAATGTTCAGTGCACTGTAGAACAAATATTTCTGTGCAGAAGCATTGTCTTATCTGTTCTTTGCTCTTTGGGTGTTTGGTTTCCAATGTAAGATCAGCTCCTCCCTTCTTTAAGGACTGGCTTCCTTGAGACATTTGTTTTCAGGAAAAAAAACAACATCTCCTCTTCAATGGCAAGTATTTATTCAAGTTTTCTGGGTGTTCACATAAAAGTTTGGGGCACTTCAGAAAAATACCATTAGCTTTTTACAATTCCTCTGTGCTTATATTTGGGGTTTTTCAAAAAATACATCTTATATGAAGATGTGCATCATTAGTGAACATTGAATTATTTAACTGAGAGAAGAAATGCATTTGTGTGGGTGAAGTTATGCTGTGTGGAGATACATAGCACTGCCACGATGGAGACTGCATGCTGTTGACTGTTTTGTAAGCCACTAGGTCTTTGTCATACTGTTTAACTGGATGAAAAAGCTGAGTGAGAAGAGAGTATTTTTGTAATTTGGACTCTGAAAAATGGAAAATGTACAATGACATGGAAAGATTACATACTACAGGTGTCTTCCATCTGTCTTCCATGTGTTTTGCTGGGCTATAGACATTTGTAAACTTAGATTTTGAAGAATAAGTCTTAGTCTCCTGTCAGTTGCTTTTGTCACTACTCCAAAGCAGAAAACAGTGCCTCATATAGTTGTGTGCTGCTTTGCCACATTCACTAGTGTGTGGCAGAGTTATCTGAGTGGTATTGTAGGTTACTTGTAGGTTGGTATTTACCTCAAACATAATAAATTAATTCAAGTTGTATGTTAGGTTTATAGGGTTCTCTACAATCAATGGAGAAAAAGTCACACTCACGGTATTGCCATCTTGTCTGTCCTGCCACCTGTTTAGGATGTGGTAGATGTTCCTTTGCAGGTGCCCTTTCCCATTGACTACAGCAAGAATGTCGACAGGATGAAGTTTAGTTGGGTACAACTTTGTTAACTTGGTTCCCAAGTTATGACCTTTTGTATAGCCTTATGGCTTAGGTATTGCTTTGGTACAAATTGCTGATATGACCCTATTTTCTCACTTGAGAAGAAAAGAGTACGCAATTTACTCTTGGTGAGTTGTCCCTGGATTCTCTACCATGACTTTGACTATGTGGTTGTAATTCATAGTCTGCAGAGCTAAACAGCACTTACATAAACACAAGCAAAACAGGCTAGGACACACAATATGGCCTAATTCCTTACAAACAACTTCTTAAATGACACTACTGGAACTTGCATAAGCTAATGGGTGTGTGCTTTGGTAATCAGCTAGAGTAATCAACAACATTTAAAAAAAGCATAATATAAGCAAAATTATATTTCAAGTTGAATGTCCATTTCTACTTTGATGTGTTATATAGAGGATTTTCATAAAAGAAATAAGCATGGTGGTTTCAAACAAGAATGACTATTATGTAGAAAAAATAATATAAAATTATTATTAGTGATTCGACATCTATAATTAGAATCAGACATGGACAACAATAGCTATCAGTAACTAATTTATTCCTTTCTTTTAAGAGAGAAATTAAACAGTAAAAACCCTTTTCTCACTTAAGTTCTCTCAGCCAAAAGAATAATGGTTACATGTATGTATTTAGAAGTATAATTAAGGCAGCTGAGTGTGACCTTCCTCAATCAGAAAGAAAAACAAAACACAAACCCACAAGGTTTTATTTTTTGGTTTGGGTTTTTCTTGACAATGAGGGATTGTTCATGGGAGAATAGGAACTAATAACTTGCAGGCCTTGTTATGGGCAGTAATTGTTTTTCCCTCGCCAAAGCGGGCTGGACTTCTCTCTGAGGCTCAGCAGTCACCAAAGTACACAAATGAGATGGGTGGTGCCCTGTGTGCTTTGAGGAAGGTAATCAGCACAACTGCTTGGGAAGAAAGCAGCTGAGTCCCACTAAAATACTAGGTCTTCCAGCTTTTGTTTGTCAATGAAGTTTTCAAATGGGTGACTGTGAAAGCAATGATAAATCTGCTGCTTAGAAAAGTCCCAACAATATTGTGTTGGTGGTATCTTATGTATGTGGCAGACAGCCGTACACCAAGCCAAGAATTCTATGTGATTTAGGACCTCCATCTGAATTTTTGTTTTTAAAAAGGGCTTTCTAATCAGTAGATTGGAGAGGCTCTGTAGTTACTGATACAGTTTGCTGTAGATAATGTCAGAAAATTGATGAGTGTTGCCCAGGGGAATAAATTGATCCATTCAATATAGCACCATGCTAAAAAAAAAAAAAAAAGAAAAAAGAAAAAAAAAGGCTATTTCATGAATTTTAGAAGACTGGATTCTCCTGAGCTCTAGAATCAAGTTTTCAGCAAGCGCAATTCACCATCACTTAATCCCCTGGCAGTCAGAGCACAGCCTGAGAAGTCAAAATATACGACATCCCAAGCCATTAATAAATAATTTCAGAGAAGACTTGGCTGTACTTTGTCCCTCTCATTCCTTCATTCTCTGTGAAGGCTCACCTGGTGCTTTTCATGTGTTGGCTCTCCTGATACTGTTCATTGAGAAACAGGCAGTCTGTGCATAGGTGGGACAATATGGCAACAGGTTTTTATGTACCACCTGAGTGGAACTGAGGTGTAGGAGAGAGAGAGAAAGACTATGTCTGTTTGTTGATCTCCCATTTCATCCACTTTACTGCTTCTGTGCACTCATTTACATTTTCCCAGGTCTTTTCCTACCCCTTCATGCTTTTATGTGATACCTCAATCCTCTGATGCCTATGCCAAAGCCACTGCTGCACTTCTGCCCCTGACATAATTTTGTTATTTACTTATTACTTCCTCTCTTTCTATCCAGCTCTGTCACAATCATGGAATAGCTGAGGTTGGAAGTAATATCTGAAAATCATGTACTCCAACCCTCCTGTTGAAGCGGGGAAAACTGGAGGCACATGGATGGTTGTGAAAATTCCCTAAATGCAGTCATGTTACAGCATTCAGCAATGTTCCTGGATTGGAATTTTTGGGCTGTGGGAACTTGAAAAAACAAACATACGAAGAAAATCTCCCAGATCCTGGAGTAGCATTGTTAATCTTGAGCAGGCTGTATTCTTGAAAAAACAAACATACGAAGAAAATCTCCCAGATCCTGGAGTACTCTTTGAGTACTCTTTTGAGTGCTCTTTGTTACTCTTGAGCAGGCCACAGTATGTAGCCACAGTATTTATTAGTATTTCCAGGTAAAACTGAGAAACATAAAAGGAACCTAATTGCCAGAAAGAGCTGTAGCTTTTACAAGGCTTTCAACACCTAGGGAATAATAGAAAAGCCTGATGTAATCTTCCTCATTTAAATGGCTTTGTGAGAAATCTCAGCCAACATGTTGCTGCTCTATCACGCAGCCTTTCCTCATACTGCTATTCCCCTAACTTCCCACAGAGTGAGGTTGAACAGTCACACCTTCCATGTCCGCAGGTGTCCACAGGAGGTGCAGAATGGCCATGCTGCAAGGGCAGGAGCCTGGGGACCACCTCTAAACCCCTCTGAAGGGAGGCATAGTGTACTCCAGTGAGCTGCTTAGTGGGCACCTTGGGCCCAGAGAGTTTTTACTGTGGATGTGGTGCTGTTTAAGAGTGAATAAAGGCCTCTGAGCTTCATCCAAAGTATTCCCACAATGTTTCACTCACATGTGTATGGTCTGGTTTTGGTCAGTAAGTCCAAGACTCCAAAGCCACTGACCTCTCTTCTTTCTAACTTAACTCTGTGTTCCTATAGCCTGGTTTATATATTTCTAGATAACCTGCATTTATTTTGTCCTAAGTGTTTTACCTTTTGTACTCTAGGCAATGTAGTTGACTGCAAAAAGAGTACCTCTGCCAGTGCTGTCTTCTGGTGTAACAAACAAAGCAAGCATGACACCAACAAAAATAGCACACAAGCAACACAAAATATTCATATATACATATATGTAATGAAAACAGATGGCTGTTGCTGTGCTGGGAGGGGCAGTATTGTATAAGCCACCGTAAGTGTGGGGGCTGCTTTTCATTCTCCTAATCCTTCCTTGACATCCTTGGTCTGTTGCCTGCCAACTAATCTCCCTCATGCATGAACTATTAACCAGCAGTTCTAGCATTAATCGTGCAGTTGATTATCTTTATCTAGGCACTATTTTCATCTGAAAGCAGTTTACATCAGAACCACATTCGTGGCAGAATTGCTAAAAAAGACCTCGTCGTTTTTCAAGTAGGCATCAGGGCATTGGTATGGTGATTTCCTTGCATGGTAATGTCAGAAGTTAGGTTTGTGAAGAAAGCATTCTCCATTTCTGAGATTTAATTCTCTAAGTGTTTAATAAAGAAAGGAATGTAACAGAGGGACAAAAATAATTTCAGATGCTAAATTTTTTAGCAACCTCTATGACTCCATTCTTTGTCTACTCCCCCTCTAACTGTCAGAGTTTTCTTTTTCTCTTGGCTTACAAACATGGCAGGTTAACAGTGCCAGCAGTGGAATTTCTCTTTTTATCCACAGAAATTTACAACACAGGTAATAGCATGTTTCAACCCGCCCTGTCCTATCAAGTCAGGCTGTTCTTTTAAGTGGTGTCTGCCCAAAAAAGGTCAGGTAGCAGAAACTTAGGCATTAAATTTTTAAAGAAAATTTGCCATGTGGAAAAAGTGGCATCTGTGTCACTTATGTCAGTTAGTATGTGGGATAAGGAATTATTAGCTTTCTTGTTTTGATTCTGTAGTTAAATTGTTTCAGTTCCCCTAGACAAGAACTTCAGTGGACCAGAGAAGTTCTAGTGAGATATTTAAGTCATGGGCTTAAACACATCTGCAGCTAGGCAGTGAAGGTTAGCTACATAAACACGGGTTGAGGGTTTGGATTTACCTGAAGACTTATAATTATCCTAGGATTATTCAGCAGTCTCTGGATTATTAGAGAAATCTTTCAATCCCCTATTACCCAAGACTTGGTCGAACAGATCAAGGGTTGAACAGATGTTTGATTGAATGGGATAATAATTTAAGTAGGCCTGACCTCTCTTTGAGCTGGAAAAGCTGCAGTTGAACTCCAAACTGAGATAAAATTTTGTTTCTCAACACTTTTATGAAGGGCTTGTTTTTGCAGCAGTACCACACCATTCTACAATTTCACAATGTGCTGACCTCAGATACTGAATGCAGTTCTTATTTCCCCATCTCAGAAAAAGAATGATTACAAAAGATTCTATAGACAGACAAGGACGATCAAAGCTATTTCACAGCTTTCACGGAAAAGAAAAATTCTTCCCACTAGAGGGAACTGAAAGGTGGTGTATTACAGGTTTACAAAATTAGAAAAGAAAAGGAACTAATCATTCACTATTTACTTAGCTGTAGTGATATATGAAGGGAGCATCAAATAAAAAAGATTCCACTTATAAAAGAAAACAAAACACACATATGCTATGAAAGCTCTTGCCATAGATATAGCAGATGTTACGAGATTATGTGGGTTTACTCAGCCACTGTGGGGATGGGGATGAGGGGTGGGAAACAAACAAACAAAAACCCAGAGAATATATATTATCTGAGGGCTATTTAAGGTAGGCACATTTTTATCACAAGCTTGTCCCAGCTCTTCACCAGAAGTCTAAAAGATGCTTACCTGCAGTACATTACAAGTACTGGGCATGCAGGAACAGGACCTGGAGGTGAAGCTCTAGCAGTGGTAGTGAATTTTCCATATTCATGAGATGACTGAAATTTGTCATTACAAAATCACAGAATGCATAAGGTTGGAAGGGGCCACAGTTGGTTGTCTGGTCCAACCTTCCTCCCTGCTCAAGCAGGGTCATCCTAGAACACAAGTATGGGATCATGTCCAGATGTTTCTTGAATATCTGCAGTGAGGGAGACTCCAGAACCACTCTGGGCAATCTGTTCCAGTGAACTTCCTGTGCATCAATTTCTTCCTGTTACCTGTTGTCCTATTGCTAGGCACCACCAAGAAGAGCCTGGATCCAGCCTCTCGACACCCCCCCTTCAGACACTTGTGTACATTGATGAAGTTCCCTCTCAGTCTTCTCATGTTGAGACTGTACAGGCCCATCCTTGCAGCCTTTCCTCATAAGAGAGATGCTCCAGTCCCTTCATCATCTTTGTAACCCTTCACTGGTCCAGCTCCAGGAGCTCCATGTCCCTCTAGTACTGGGAAGCCCAGAACTGGACATAGAAATCCTCATACAGCCTCACCAGGGCTGAGTAGAGGAGTAGGATCTCCTCCCTTGGTCTGCTGGGAATGCTCTTCCCAACATACAGCAGGATTCTGTTGGCCTTTTTAGCCACAAAGGCACACTCACTGCTGGCTCTTGGACAGCCAGCACATCAGCTTGTTTTTCACAAGGTCCTTCTCTGCAGGGGTGCTTCCCAGCAGATCAGCCTGTGCTGGTGCAGGGGGTTGTTATTCCCTGGGTGCAGGGTGCTGCATTTTCCCTTGATGAATTTCAGATGGTTCTTTGCCCATCTCTCCACCTAGTCCAGGTCCTTCTGAAGGGCTGCAGCTCTCTGGGACATCAGCCACTTCCCCCTGTTTTGTGTGGTCAGGTAACTTGCTGAGGAGACATCTGCCCCTTCCTCCAAGTCATTGATGAACGAGTGAAATAATACTGGACCCAATATTTAACTTTGGAGCACACCACTAGTGACAGCACACCACTACTGACAGGCCTCCAACTAGATGCTGTGACACTGATTATGAGCCGCTGGAATCTGCCATTCAGGCAGTTCTTCAGAATCTTTGGAATGTTGTCAGTATTGCAGTGTGACAGGAAACTGCATCTTCAGAGCATCTATTAAGGGTACATCCATTAGCTACATTAAAGACAGATGAGTAACCACCCACTAGTGTAAAAATGACAAAATATAAACCAAATGGGAAACACAGCAATTTGAGTGTTTCAGTTCCAATCACTGAATCTAACTTTCTTGGTATTTTACTAGGGAGATAGAAGTTAAAGAGAACAGCAGATGAAAAATGATGAATACTCTTGCTCTCCTTAGAAAACAGGCCATGAACAGGGTCCTGCTTCTGGGTTTCAACTGAGAGTCTCTGACAAGCTAGAATGATGATTTAGGGCCAAAGTCCAGCCAGCGACACCAGTCAGGAGCAAAACCTAGGCTATTGCCCAGGTCTGATGTCCATGCAGGAGCTACACTTAGAAATAGAGTTGGAGAGAAAGATTCCTACCACACAGACACACAGACCTGGTGTCTATTCAGAAAAACCCACAGCCAAACTTGAATGGGCTCCTGAGGCCATGGGCAAAAGGGGTGTATGTGTCTGTGTGTTTGTGTGTGTCTGTGTGTGTGTGTGTGTCTGTGTCTGTGTCTGTGTCTCTGTGTGTGTGTCTCTGTGTGTGTGTCCCAGAGCAATGGAAGGCAGGTTGTGCAGCCAGGTCCTGACAGTCTAGGAAAACATCCAGCAGGAGTGAGCTAAGCCAATGTGTTTGGTTTGACAACCTCTGCTTTGTACAGGAAGTCAGAGGGAGATTTCTTAGTCTCACTGACTAATCCCGGCCCATCTTATAATATTTATATGCTCAAAACAAGCAGGCGGTCTTTTAAGCTTAAAAAAGGGTCAAGTTTTGTCCTGTCCTCCTGACCTCAAGTTTTGAGGTCAGTAATAAAATTCCAATTGATTTCAGTCGGGTCAAAACTTTACCTCAGTGTTTCTTTTCCTGAGCTGCTGTTTTGAAGTCTAACATGGTAATAAAAATAATTAGAGGAAATGCCACAGACTCTCTTTTTCCAAGCCTTTTCTGGAAATCATGGACATCCCTCCTATATGAGTGCATTTTATACTCTCTACTTTGACCCTTGTGTCAGACTAATGCCTTTCTGATTAAGAGTCAGATAAACCTGCTCCAGAGTGCATCAATATCACTCCCTTTTGGCCAGAGGTCTGGGTCAGTGATGTGTGCATGAAATATGCCTTTCCTCCTGACCTGCTGATGGAAAAGTGTTGTGCTACTGTAGGGCTTGCTGCTCTGAGTTAGAGACAACTTAACAGATAAATCAGAAGTGAAGTCCTTCCCAGGGTAACACTTTATGCCCAAATTGTTTGACCATTTTTGTTGTAAATTTTTACTGGCAATACTTTTACCCCACGTTTCTGGAAATGGATGAATACTGTTAGTGTCTTCTTGTCATAGACCCAGGGATTTCTGTTTGTTTATTTCTGCTTGAGAAGAATAAATAAACTGGGTCAGGGTGACTAGTAACATGCCAGGAGTTTAAACACATGAAATGCTTAAGTTAATGCTTTCAGTGTTTTTCTTCTCTGAGGATCCTCATTGTTCAGTGTTTGGCAAATAACTTTTCCTAAGATTATATTCTTCTCTGCTCTCAGTGAGTTTACTAAGGCAGTCAGAAGTATGTGGACATCCATCTTTTAGCTAGGAGCTATGGAAATGACACAATGCATGGGATTTAGTGTCTATCTAAACTGACCAGTACACAAGCATATGCACACTAGCTGTCTAGTCTACAAACTACAAGCTCCACAGGGAGCTCTTCAACTCACTGTCCAGTACAGATGGGATTCCCTTGCCTAATCATGTACGTGTACTGACATTTCTGTTGCTCCAGGATATTTCACCTGAGTACCATTTGCTGCTCTTGAAGGGCAAAGATTTTCTGTAGGTCTTGGGCCCAGTGTCCCTTGGTTCTGTCCCAAGTATCCTAGAGCATCTCAAACACTCTCAACATTTGTCTTTAGGAGAGTGAATGCCTCTTTTGTTTATTTATTTTAGGATAAGGTGAAATTCTGTCCCAGCTTCATTGACTGTATTGACTGGGTCTCCACTGATTACTCTGAAAGTTTAAGATGACCTTGGCTCAAAGAAGACAGTTAAATTCTAGTGACTTTCTGTCTGAAACCTACTCCTTGTGCCCCTAAATAAAAGCTCCTGAGTCTTCAGGATTACAATTAGTATTTCTCAACATAGCCTGGTTTAAGGAATTATTATTTCTTTGGATCAGGTTGCCCTTTAATCACAGCATGTAATGGTGCTGCTCTTCTCACAGGCGGCCTTAAAGGGGATTTAAAATATGGAAGAGCTTGTACCAACAAAACAGAACAGAGATCAATTTAATATATTGTGACTTTACCTTTAAAACAAACTTACTTATCCAGGAGGTTTTGTTCATGTGTTTGGCAACTTGCTCAATAGTAGCCTTAGGAAGACCTGTTGTGACACTGCCAGAAGTTAGTATTTTTTTCCTAATTGGGATTATCTGTAAATTCAATCATTACCTTTGCTTAAAAATGGCAAAATATCTTTGAGCCTTAATTTTGCTGAAAAGCCTTGAGATATGACCTTATGACATATATTGTTCAAAATTTATACAGTATTTTGCAGTGTCTGCATAGTAGCAGCCTCATGATAATAGATACTATTACTCCTTTGAAGGTGTAACTCTGTCAATGTGTTGCTCTGTATAGTTTGTACTAATTTATGAAGTGCTGAGGAATTAACAATAGTTAATTAGTAGTTAATAGTAGAATAGTTAATAGTAGAACCTCTGTAGGTATCATCTGGTGTTCAGTTCTGAAC
This sequence comes from Passer montanus, assembly GCF_014805655.1. Lineage (NCBI taxonomy): Eukaryota > Metazoa > Chordata > Aves > Passeriformes > Passeridae > Passer > Passer montanus. The sequence goes on along the minus strand of NW_024363160.1, from coordinate 4,813,485 downwards.
TCTTGAGGAATGAATGATTTGGGATAAAACAAATGAAAAATTTGTCTCCTGCTTTCCACTGAGAAAACATGAATCATGGCCATAAAAGGGACGTATAATTACATTAGTAATCTCTTCCATAGATTACCTAATAGTTCAGTTAATGAATAGCAAACTAGATTTATATTTATTGCTATTGTTACTCTACAGATAAACAGAGCTTTGCAATCTTGCAAAGGAGACATCAGCTTTTAGGCTTTTATCTTTATTTTGTTTTTCCCTTACAAAGAAGAGTTGACACACAGGCAGCAAGGCTCCATTGTATACGTATTTGATAGGAGAATTCTATTTTTTTAAAAAAATGCATGCTACTGCACTTCATGGTTTGGAAAATAACATATATCATATCAAAGATCTCACAGCAATGCATGTACCCAGGGGACAGAGTCTAAGCTATGGTGTATAAACTTAATTTGATCATTTCCTGACTTAGCTGATGCTAACTAATTCACTTTCTCATGATGTTAATATTTACACAGAGCATGTGTAAACATAGACTATATTTCATTCAATTTTTGTTTTAGTTATTTTCTATCCTAGTGCATCTGTTTCTACTGGAATAATTCTGTCATAATTAATTAATGTTAAAAAAATGGAATACCTTATTTTATTTAAGAAAAAAAATTCCATTAAGAAATCTAATCTTTGCTTATACCCTGAAGGCTTGCTAAGCTATTCCAATGACTGTATGAAAGGTGCTGGATTGCATGGATTTGGGGGAGGCAGCAGTAGAAGTATTTGCAGATATCAGCTCCTGTGGTAGCCTTTTGGTACTCTTTTAAAACTGAAATTGATTGGATTTCCAAGTAAAGACAGGCATTGTTCATTGCTGTTGGTGCTGTATGACACCTGGAATATTTAGCACGTTTTTTTACCAATTTTGCATTCCATTTCTGCCTGTTCAGCAATGAGCCAGTCAGAACTACTCCAACCATTTTACTGCTGCACTAACTATTGGAAAGGGTGTTCCATGCTCTCTGCTCCCGTCTTGAGCTCCAGGGAGGAACATCCAGAAGAAGTGAAAGTTCAGGCTTCATTTTCTACCTGTTTTTGTCTGCTTTATTTGCTTCCTTTTTTGATACAGGTCTAATCCTACTTGAGCTTTATGCCAACTGTCTGATAGAGGATATTAGACTTTCCTATAGTTTTATGAGTAAACGTTTTGCATTTGCTTTCCTATGCAATTTGTAGGACCAGCTGGAGTGAGTGGGAGATGCACACCTAGCACCCAAACAAGGCTTGCATTATTCCTTGTGCAAGAACTGGAATAGCTCTCTGACGTCACTGGAGTTCAGCCTCTTGAGCAAAACCTAGTCTTTTGGTGGCCAAGTTAGCCCTTTGATGGTACATGGAGCTTCTTCTTAACTTCTTAGAGAACTCACTTTCAAACTCATGACAGCAAATTCTAACCCTAATATTTTTTTATTAGAGCTTTTGACAGGAGCTGTGAAGAAGTAATATGAAAAGCTGTGATTCAGATGGTAAGGGTTCATTCTTGCATGTGGTTGAATTGGAAGAGCAAAGCGCAAGGAAAAGTTTCTCTTTTGGGTAGTAGCATGGGTGAGTCTCTCCCTAGAGCTCAGCCTCTTCTACCTTTCAAACTGATGTTCTTTCTTAACTCCATACAAAAGCATGTGCTTTGCTAAGTCGAGCAATGGATTTAAATGCTTGGTGGCATTGCAGTCTAAAAGAGCAACTTAACTTCTATATGCATTAAAAAAAAAGGTTTGATTTTTTTTCAAAGCAGAAATGGTTAACTGGAAAAACACAGCCCAGCACCACAGGCTCTCTATATGTGCAAGGGCTTTAATGACCCCCAACTTTTAAAAATTTGTCAGACATAAAAGCAGTACTAATCCGATTAGTAACTGTGATTGAGTAAATCTACTGTAAAAATGGACCGTGCCCTGTTTTGAACATGATACCATGCTGGTCATTTGAGAACTGCCACTGTGAAACATAAAAGTCTCTTTGATGGAATATTTATTTCATGAGTTGGAAAAAAAGGATAATATAGTATTGTTTGTTTTCAAAAATCACTTGTAAAATTTTATTAGCCAAGGAGCCAATATTCAAAACAATGAAGAAAAGACGTGCTGTTCGGTAAGAGAGAGATGAAAGCTCATCAGAATTCTAGGAAACCAAGTGGTTAAGTCCAAGAATTGCTCACTCTAATTCTTTTTACTGCAGTACCCCATAGGAATAAAAAGAAGACAAGCCTTTTAGAAAACAGTATTTGCTAAGTTGAAAAAGTCAGCACTGTTGTGTGGCCTTGGAAACACTCACTGAGTTTTCTTTTTGCCGTCCAGAATATTTCTGCATGTCACTTTGGCAGACACAGCTACTAATTTTAAAGCAGAGAAGTGTCTTCATTCCTTGGGGCTCACATGCACTGCAATTAGTCTTATTACAAAATGCCAAAAAATCTCTGGCAGCTAAAATAAAGTCCAGGGAAATGTCCACACCACTGATGAATGAGTTCCTTGAAAAGAAGTAGGGGTGGGCACGAGCCACAGCATTTGGATCTCGATCCAGGTCTGGAAAACCTGAGGACTGTGACTGTGCTTTGGCCTGTCCCATTATATATATATGTATATAAATATGGAGATCAGCAGCAACATTGGCATCCTGATTTCATTAACTGTTTATTTTAAGTACATGCATATGTACACACACACATTTTACAGTTGTTATCCAAACTTCAAATAGAACAATAAATAATATTGCATATGTAACATCTCATATTGCATTTACCCACATTTAGAATATTTCATTTTTGGTCAGTGTCTAAGAGGTTGTCTTGAGTCAGGAATGCTTGACAAGCCTCTCTTGCTCCAACACTAATGTTCTATTTACCTAATTAAATGTTAGGTCAAGCTGTTTGCTTGTCTGAACATGCCAGCATTGGAAAGGAAAAAAACCTACTTTCCTAAGCCAGAATATGCATTTTTCAGACATGAGATCTAATTTACCAACCCAGCTGAAAAGCTTTTAATTTTTTAAAAGAAAAATGAATTCAGGTTGTAATGAAAAGTTTTCATTTTGTTCGCCAATGTGAAAAAACTATCATTTTTAGGATATTTGGAAATCTGAATTTGTCCTGCAACAAGTCTCTTGCTTCATGTTCAGTTTGTCAGCATTTTTGTACAGAGGAAACATTTTAGACTGTATGCACAAGAAACTATCAGAATATTGTTCCTGCCTGCAAGATCTTGCCATAAAGCAATTTGCTTCTGGATCCAGGCAGCTATTGAGCACTTGTGGGAGAAGTCCCAGGTGTAAAGTCCTGACACTTTGGTTGGGGCAGAAGGGGATGTCCTGAGCACTGGCAGTATTAACAAAAAAGGTTTTAAACTCTGTCTGTGGAACAGCCCTCTACAATGACTTTTACTGAACACTTGCAGGTAAATCTGCATTTCTTTGAAGAAAATTCCTGAATTTAAAACTGGTTGAACATTTTTGGTTGATATGCTTGTAGTAAATATAGATAAATTAATACTTCCCCTCCAAAGGCTGTACTCTGTTCATTGAGGAGAAAGAAAAATAGGTATTTTCAACCATTGTAATCTCTGATTCAAGCTCTTAATAGTTGTATGTACATACATATGTTTGAATGTGGACAGATGCATACTTATATTTTAAAGATCTTTCCATAAACCATGACACTTATAAAAACAGATCAGTGAAAATTAAATAGGAGGCTAAAGAATACTTCATCCAGGCTGGGGTTAGCTTTCTGGAGTGTAAAGATCTTTGTTCCAACTTTGTTCCAACCCCAACAACCTACATCTGTGCCATACTTCTTTTCCTATTCTGAATCTTAACTGAATTTTTGCCAACAATTCAACAGGTGTAAACTCTAAAAACAAATCACCAAAATGGCTTATTATGATAATTTTCATCAACAGATCCTGCTATGATAGAGGCACTGTAGAGAGGCTCAGCTTCTGAATATGATGTAAGGTAAAAAGCAATTTCCTAGGCGTGTCACAAAAAGGAAGACGAGTGCCTGGAAGGGTTGGCACACTGTTCCTCAAGACAACAAATTACTTTCTTTAAGTATTGTATGATTTACTCTGTACAAAAACCCCAGAGGCAACTGTGACCATAGCACACACCTATTATGATTCTAAAATGAATCTTTGGTCTTCAGAGAGTTAATTTATGACATAAATATTCTATAAAGCAATTACATACATACAGAAGGACAAGGAGTAATAAATATATAATGTTTTAGTTCAGGTAACTACAGCAGAGTCAAGGCCGGAAATCTTAAGGAGACAGCAAAATAGTCCTAGTGATTTCTGATCTCCATGAAACATTATATTGCAAAAAAAAAGGGGGCACAAGTCAGGACTGTTAAAACACAATATGGATATTTTTTCACCAACATTTTACTTCCTGACACAAACTGAACTCCATCCACTGTTTTTTACACTTTCAGCATACTCTATTCCAGTACATTTCAAAATCAAACTATTTGCTAGAAAAGGGGTCTATTTGTGTCAAAACACAGGAACTGCATATTTTCATCCTTCTGAACTAAAAAATCCCAAACGTATGGTGTCCCAGCATGCTTGCTAGGGATGATGGTTTGTGTACAAAAAGTGATAAACAACTCTCTGTTTCATTTCCAAACAGTTTTATAGCGCTCATTTACAATCTCATAAACTTCATTCTATCCTGAGGCCTTTCTGCAGAGCTTCATTTACACACACACAAATTGAGCATTTAAGAGGTTTACATTAGTTTGATAGTGATCTATTAGGACTGATTATACACATATAAAAATTTGGTCTCTAGTACAAATATTCTTTCACATAAACAAAGCATCACCTCATTTCACTGCAGTCTCATTTCTGGACGGGCTATCAAGTTCATAACATTACTCCAGGGCAAAGTGACATGCTCCTGTATCATAGTGTTTTGGAGCTTGTACTCTTTCAAAAATACAGAGCACCAGGGCTTCAGCATCTTTGTGGAAGATCCTTCTTAACAGAGGCCACAGTTGAAATCAGGTGAGATTTTATGAGTATGTATATGATTTTATATGAGGTATATATATGTGCATATGTGGAGTGGAGGGGAACAAAGTTGAAAGGACAGTATTAGTGGTGGGGACTTACACTATCCTTGTCATTTAGAAAGGGCATTCAGCTTGTCACTGGTTATTATCTAAGCTCCTTTGTTTTCAAGTTGTAAAATATCTCAAATAGCAATTCCTGATCCCTTGCCCACATTCTTTTCCTTCAAATTCCTTCCTAGGCTTCTGCCTTACAAAATGCTATGCATCTTTCTAACCTTCTACGTGCAGCAAATGGCAATCCCTCTGGCACGACACCAGATTTATGACAGTGGCTTGGAAGATGCCCTGTGCAGAGCTGTGAGGGAGTGGTTGTGATCACTTCCACAGCACTGCTATTCCTTAGCAGGATGAGTTGGGCTGGGGAGAGAAACTGGGAGTGAATAGATTGAGGACAATTCAGGTTTCTTACACCAGCATCTGAGGTTGTCCAGCAGACACAGCAAGGAGGAGGTAAGAGGAACATGCCAAATAGGAATAAGTATATCCCAGACACTGCATCTGCTGTCATGGCTCGTGGTGTCACACAGAAAAAGGCTGTTGTGTTGGTGGTGGCTTAAATTGGCTGGAAAGAGTCCGAGGGAGCAGAGAAATTTACTGGAGAAGAGATGAAATGCTGCAAGGAAGAAAGGAGAAGGACTTCTCTAAAATTTTTCTCACCTGAAAAATACAACAAATATCACTTTATTGCTGAAATTCTCTGTGATCAGTGTCCCAGTGCTATTCTTCAGCAAAGGAACAAAAGTAAAGTCTGGTCACCTGCCAATTGACAATTCTATCAACCAGTCAAACAATGGAAATATTAATCTCTCTTTAAACTGTGCCTAACTTATTTAATATAGACTGACAGTGCAATATCAGCAACATATGAAGTACCAAAACCGATTAATGCTATGTTCCATCCTCTCAAGTGAAAACACAAATGAGCATGTTAACAATCTTTCTCATCCCTCTGTGACTTAGCAGAGCAGATCCCAGTGAGAATGCTTTTCCTCTGGAGAGTCCATGAGATCAGCTATAAGTGGAAAGACTGGAGAAAACAAAACAATTTTAGATTTTATGCCAAATCCAAATTGTATTTAAAGCCCTAACTAACTTTTTTAACCAACCTTTTTGCACAGAATTTATTTCAGTTATGATACTGTACATTTCTGTGGCTGAAAGGAATCCACAAAGTATTTCCTGATTGGGTTAGTCCATGGATAGGTGTTCATATTTATACGTATTTATATGTGTATGTTCATATTTATGGTGTGTTTATAACCAGCACAGATAATTATGGCTAAGAATATGGAGCCAAATAGAAACCCCAAAACTGAAGGGTAAAACTAATTTTAAAATCTTATTTGGACTCACTTATCTTTTTTTTCTGAAGGACTTTATTTTAGGCAGGCATTCTGAGAGAAGGCAGCAATGGCTGATTGTCAGAAAAAATCTGATTCTTTGTTAACTGTTTAATTAATATCTATAATATCCTCACATGTAATGTCAAGGACCGAACCAGTCTCTGCGTTCAGTGTGTTCCCTCACTTGAAATGAACACCTTCTGAAGAAAGCTGTAGTTCACTGCTGCCAAGAGAATGGCATGGATACAGACAACACTGCAGATAAATATGTGGTTGAGGCCCAGCATTGCTTTCTGATGAATATACAGTGATCATTAGCTCTAAATATCACTAAGTATTGTCTGCACTAAGTGTCTTCTTATTTCTGAGAGAGACTGTTTACAAGAGCACGTAGTGACAGGACAAATGGTGAATGGCTTCAAACTGGAAGAGGGCAGGGTTAGAATAGATGTTAGAAAAAAATTCTTTACTCTGAGGGTGGAGAGGCACTGGAACAGGTTGCCCAGAGAAACTGTGGATGCCTCATCCCTGGAAGTGTTCAAGACTGGGTTGGATGGGGCCCTGGACAACTTTTTAGTGGAAGGTGTTCCTGCCCATGGCATAGGGTTTGGAACAGATGATCCCCTGGTCCCTTTTAACTTAAAATGTTTATGATTCTTATACGCTGAGATCCAAGTTAGTTGATCATCAGTTCAAGCACCAGAAAACCTTTCTCACAGCATTCTTTTTGCTGGAGAATAATGTCAGAAGAAATAGGGGAACTTTTTATATTTTCTTTTTTTTTTTTCTTTGAGTAGCAATCACTAGTTTTCTTGGTTATTCTGTATTTCTGAAGGTACTGTCTGGCCTCTTGGAGTACTGATAAGAAAGGACAGTCTAACTGCTTGCAGCACTGAAATAAGGGGAACATAAAATTGTAAATTGACCAGCATTCAAGTTAAAGATCTCCTCTGTACTTTACATATAATTGACAAAAAGCCTATAAAAGCCTAAAAATAGACCTCATTTTGTGGGTACAATCTGTAAATTAAACCCTGTTGGTCAGTGGGACCCTCAGTTCATAAACCAGCACTAGCTCAGCTTTCCTCCTGGGCCCGCCGATTTGCTCCACACGTTTGCTCTCGGAGGCCAGAGGCTGCCCTGGCTCAGTTCGCACCGATCCAGCGACAAGGGGCTGCTGGCCCTGCAGCAGGGAGCGAGCAGAGTGTCGCCGTGCCCCCGTGCAGGTGCCCCGTGTCCCCAGGGCCGGGCGGGGACACCGCGGGCCCGGCGCGGCCCTCAGGGGCGGGCAGCGCGGCCGGCAGATGGCGCTGTCTCCCCGCGGAACCGCCGCCTTCGCGCGCCCTTCCCGGGGAGCCGGGCGGGATCAAACGGGAGAGCGGGGAAATTCTCCACTCCCAGCGTGGGGAACGAGCTGTGCAGGGAGTTCACTGGTGACACATCCCTCGCAGTGTTCGGTGGACTCTGGGCAACCTGGTCTTCTGGGAGGTATCCCTGCCCACGGCAGAGGGTTTGAACGAGGTGATCTTTAAGGTCCCTTCAGGCCCACACACGTCTGGGATCCTATGAAGCAGATTATTTTTTATTAATATATTCTATACTTTAGCAGCTGTTGCAGATGCTCACTTGTCAGACTGAGTCTAACAATTGTGATCAACAAAAAGTTTTCCAAGCAATGTGTAAGATATCTCTTACAAAAATGCTCACTCCAGAGATGTGAGAAAGCAGAAGACTGTCTGTTTTTTAGAGAAATCATGTCTACTGCAGCAACATTTTCATATTTCTGGAAATTGTGACTTGACACAAACCAACAACAACAACAAACCCCCAACAAACCCAAACAAAAACAAACTGGCAATTCTAAGACATTCCAATTTTCAGAATTAAAATATTCAGCATTTTCTGGAAAATCAAGCATATGGTGTTTCATGCTGAGAACCCAAAATTACTCGTTACTTCTGAAAAACTAAGCCTAGAAGTGCTGAAACTCTTACTGCCACTCTACTGCCACTGATAAAAATAAAGTAGCTCATATTGCCATTTGAAATATTTTAGCCTTTGGAGCAGACACAGATCTGCTGTCTCATGAGATCATGGCTAAGTCAACAGTATTTATTCAAACCTTTGGTTTTTCACTGGCCGAGCCTCAAAGGATCTGTGTTTACCTTCAACTGTTAACAGCCACCCAGCTGGAGAGCAACATGAGAAATGATGCTCAGTGCTTGGCTTCAGAGCTTGAGGAGGAAGAAGAAAAGAAAGGTGATTTGGGCATGGGCTTGCTTCATCCCTTTGTGCACAATGGGGCCCACTGAGATTTTTGGATCTGGGTCCAAGCATCCATGAGGAGCTTTAAGATCCAGGCACTTGGTTTGGTTTGGATGTACCTCTGAGCTTTGAACTGTTCGTGTGTTTACTTGAAGATTGTCCAACTTGTCCACATTTTTTGAATCTGGAAAACTGAGCTGAAAATGTGACCAACTGTCTTTTTTGTGGTATTTGAAAATTTCAGTTCTCAACTGAAAAAGGAAATGAAGTCTGAATGTTTCAAGACTTTGGGCACTTCCGCTGACAATTAGAGTTGGTTGGTAACAAGGACAAAGAGGTGCAAATGTGAGCCTCCCTGAATGGTCATCGTTGTCACCTCCCTTCTTTCCTAGACTCGGAATACCAATAGCATGAAATGTTCTTATAAGAAAAAATATTTTAGAGGGGACAGTGTTAAGACAGCACATCCCCACAGATGCTTCATTCAGAAACAGGTTTCCCTACTCCTTGATTCCCACATAATTTCAATTTTGAACAAGAAAGTTAAATGAAACATAAAACTGTGCCTCTACAATGTGCCTCTAGGTTTCTAGGCATGTGAAACAAGCTCCCACTGGCTTCAGGGTGGTTCAAAATATTTTTAATATTTAAAATTACCTTAATTTTAATGCATTGATTACTTCTCTTTCATCACTTAAAAGTACATTTAACTAAATTGTAATTAATTGTAATTAATAATAATTAATGGTAATTAATCATTACTAATTGTACATAAAAGTACAATTAAGTAAAAATAATCAGAGCATCTGCACTGGTCCATATTTGCATAATCCTTTCATAACTACACATAATTTTTATTTCAATTCTTACTCTCTGTTATTTTTCTTACCATGATAGTGCTCATAATAAATGAAACATGATTTTGAAAGTACCTGGTAGTTTGATATTATTTGAATGTTTAATTAAAATCTAGCTGTAGGCATGGCATGATTTCATCTTGTCCATGTCATTTCACTTCCTACGTACTCCAAGTTTTCCTAATTTATAATAAGCATATTTATGTCCACAGCTCCATTTAAATCTGCTTTGAACAATGGGAACCCACTGTGTTCACTAAAAATTGCACTGAAGCAAATATTTGCACAAATGGAGTCTGAAGTCTATGCAGGTTTTCCTTATGTAATTTATAAAGTGAGTTAGGGATGAAAAGTGAAAACTCCATGTTCATATTGTACTAAGAAAACGATATGTACCAGGTGGACTGTAGGCACATGCCAGGGAGGCAATGGCATACACAGATGTCATTTATAGTCATGACACTGTCATTTTTTGGGTACCTGTGTTCAGCAGCTGCATGTGGATTTAATTTTAAGAAAGCCTCTTGGAATTAAATCAGTGTAGCAAATCTCTGCAGATAGCAATCTGCATTTTCTGGTGTCAAAAGAGCAGGTAGTTTAGCATCTTTAACATGCAGAGTAAGTACTCAAAAGCTTTCTGGGAACTTTTCCATGTTACTGATGCTACATACCTCTCACAAAGTAGTTGAATGATGACTATAATAAGTCAAAGATAGTAGCTAGAAATATAAGAAACAGGGTCACAGTTTATTTCTCTTCTAAAACAGAATAAATTGCTTGATGCTTCGGGATGAAGAGCTTTAAATTTGCAGAGTGGATTTGCTTGAGCTGACAGCCTTTGAAGAGCTTGACCTGTAACTTGTATGCTCCTGTTCCACTGCCAGCCCAGCCCCATAACTCACCCCAAGAAAGAGTGACAGCCTCACCTATAAAATTATGTCCTATCCTCACTAGTGAGCTCAGGATTAGTCTCCTTGAAAATGCTAACTGAGGTTTGAAGGTATCACATGGCTTCCTGGGACAGCAGTGGTGATGTTTATGGAACCATTCGCTGTCTCAGGGCTAATCTCCAGGATAATTTAGATTAACCTTACAGATCTCTGGAAACCCCATTCTCCATGATGGACTATCCCTCTTATATCCAGTCCCAATCTTAAGGGTTTAACCCAAGCTGACATCATGATGTTATATCAAAAGCCTTAAACTGATATATATCTAAATAACCTTCCAACCTTCCTTGATTATACTTTACCTTTTGCTTTAAAGGTTCTTCACCCCCTCACATAAACACTATATCTACTGTGAATAATGTTAACCAGAGAAAGCAGGACATTTTGACATCTTCTTGTGTTTACTTTGTCACAAGACAGATTGCTGTGGCAAATAGATGTGTTGTATCAAAGAACTCCCCCTCCTTGTGTTTGGGAAGGTTTTGAAATCAATCAGCCCAAGGTGGGAAGGGAGCAGGGGTTTTACCTTAGCAAAGGTACCTCAGGGGCAGGCTCTGGCTTCTGGCATGAGAAGCCAAATTATTCTCTGCTAGTGAAAGTATTTATAGTCACCATTACAACTTCAGCTGTGGAGTACATGGCCAAAAGCCATTAGAAGCATAGAGAAACATGAACTAAAAGTGCAATTCCAGTCCAAAGCTGGAGTAAAAGAAATAAATCATGCTTTGTAGAAATATTTTTTAAAATTAGCTTGTCAAAAATTATGCAAACAGCTTTTTTTTTAAAGGTGCTTTACTCCTGGAAGGAAGGAGTTTATGTCTCTGGGATTTTTACACAGCAGCCAGGGTAATTCTCACAATCCTCTGTGTCCTGCTGAGGTGGCTGCCACCCCCTGCACTGACTCTAATGTCCCTCCCCAGCCCAAGGCAAGCAGAAGGATGCTGCAGTGAAGAAGTCCAGCAGGGTCTCAGCATTGTTTGGGCCTGGAAAGGCTCTCCTTACCTATAAACTTATTTCTAATGACTCCTTACCTATAGACTTATTTCTAAAGGCTCACTTGCTCACTTGATCTACATTACCTGAGCCTTCTCACTGCCCCCTGCATGTTCACTACCAAGAGGCTTAGGATAAAGAAGTGTCAACAGAGTCATTCCACTGTTTTCTGTTGTGTACATGGAAAATCTTATAATAAATAGAGTGCCTTAAGGGGGAGGAAGGGACCTATGTGAGGTATCATCATCTCTTTAAGCAGGTTCCCCCCTCCACCCCCCTCTTTTCCGTGCCTGTGTTTGGACCACACTACAAAAAAGGTGAAATCCCTATGAAAACAAAAAGATTACCCAACTCCTTGGCACTGTTCAAGTTGTTGCTGCCCTCCCTGCATCATGGCAAAGAAGATTTTACTTTACAATTTTGAAGAGGTTGAAGACAAGTTACAGAATAAAGAAAAATTACGAACCTAAGAAAGGCAGGTCAACCATCATGTTTCCAGCAACTGTGAATGTTTTTACTTCCAACCTGCTTTTTGAGTTCTAGTGTCAATGATGGAGCAATAAAAGCAGCAGCAAAATAATGATGCAAAGAGGCCATGTGTCTTATGGTTTATGTACGAGACAGAAGCTGACAGAACATTAAAGGCTGTAACTGTCTGAGAGGCACCAGCCTTGGGAGAACAATTTTTTGCATTTCCATGTTGGTTATACCCTGGGGAGTATTTATGGGATTGTTTCTCTGGTCTCTATGATTTCACAATTATACAATGTACCTCCAGGGATATGATCTGTTGACTCAAAAAATAAAACAAAAATCTAAATAAAAGTGAGTACAAAGGTACAATAGGAAAATAGATTTAAGGATAAAATGTAGAAATTTCCAAGCATTCCTATGAATATCACTAAACTTAGCCACATATTTTTTCTACTTCAATGTAGAGCAAAGTCAAAGTCAACAGTGATGCAATTGCAAGTCCTTGTAAAGCCATTCTGGTAGCCCAGAGTGGCATTAAGCATGACCCTTAGCTCTTTTGCTCTGTGTCCCATCCATCCCAAGCAGCACTGATGTGTGATATATGTGATCTAGGAATCCTCTGAGTAGTATAACTTCCCTGTGATACCATCCTTAGTCAGGCTTACAGTGCCTACTCACCTGAGTACTGCATCTGCACTGGTGGTAGCTGTAGCTTCCTTATCTTTCTGTGCCAATGCAAAATCACTGTCAAACTGCTCAAAGGAGCAGCTACAGATTCCTTCAAACAATTTGCTCTGAAGTTTTGTCTTTTTGACCTGTTGATAACTCTTGATCTGAAGAGAAGTCAGGTCAGCCCCTACTTTCTGCTCTTGCACCTATCAGATGTTTTCAGGACAAATGGAGATCCAAATTGTCCCTTGATCTAATGGATGTGGACAACTGCTGTCTAATTAAATATCAACTATTTGAGGGGCTAGGTAGTCTGCTCTTTCATTCAGACACTGGGTGACTTAATGGCTATAAAAAAAAGGCCCTTTAAAAGTTAAAATCACTTCTCTGACATTTTTCAGAGACTCACTCAATATTCTGAAAGTGATGAACACAAAAAAATAACACAGCATTATCTGTCTCACACACATCCCAGATAATGTAAAAAAAAAAAAAAAGTCTTTCAGTGTGAAATGGAATGGTGAAATGGAATGGAACAGTGGGAAAGGATTGGAGAAGGGTCCTCCTCAGTGTTTGTTTTCTTTTCCACATCAAAAGGTGAGGTTAGTCCCAAGAGTTTTATGTACAACTGGCAAGAATCAGGCAAGAGCCCAGGATCTTGCAGTGTTCTGTTTTGGGGTTCCCAGCACAGGAAGGACACTGACCTGTTGGAGTCCAAAGGAAGGTCACCAAAATTATTACAGGGATGGATCACCTCTCTCATGAGGCTGAAAGAATTTGATTTTTCAGACTGGAAAAGATAGCTTAAGCATGGCCTGAATGTGACCTTCTAGTTCGTAAAGGGAGCCTGCAAGAAAATATGTAGAGGGACATTTTACAAGAGCATGTTCCAAGACGAGGGGGAATGGATTCAGACTAAAAGAGAGTAGGTTTAGATTTGAAATTAGGAAAAAATTCTCTACTGGGATGGTGGTGAGGCACTGGAACAAGTTGTCCAGAGAATTTATTGATGCCACATCCTTTCAAGGCCAGGCAGTATGGACTCTGGGCAGTCTGGTCTAGTGAAAGGTGTCCTGCCCATGGCAGGGGATTTGGAACTAGATGATCTTTAACGTCCTTCCAACCCAAATCGTTCTATGATTCTAATATTCTATGATTTTGTGCAAGATGAATGGTCTGAACAGTCAATGAAGTTGTTTACTCATGCTTTTTTAATAAAAATAGTCTAATTTTAGAAAATGTTGACAATTTTCTTTCCCTTTTCAAATTCAACTCCCAACAACACAGGTACTAAAAATTGACTTAAAAGACAAAAGGTCTATTTAGTCTAGGTATGGTTATAAATAAAGTGATAAATTTGACCGTCAGTGTAACTGACACAGTTTCTAACTGCACTTACAAGCATCCTTCCCACTGCCTGCCCCAGGGATCCTCACTGTGGTGCAAGTGATCTCACAACCATTTCCTTCAGTCTGTGGTGGATTTGGCCTAAATTTCAGCTACATTTCTGGTTTTTATTCTGGAATCACTAATAGTGAGTCAAGGAATAAGTTCAAATGCCATGATTTATGTGAGAGTTAAATGCCTCTGAAAGGCAGAGCAACTGCTTCTCAAGACTGATTGCTGTTGCGATGTTTGGTGTTTTCCTTAAAAGTCCCAGGGAGAGTTTCATGAGAATCCAGTTACTTTAAATTTAAACTGAACCCCAACAAATTTATAGGTCCTCAAAAATTGTGAAGGAAACATTAAAAGAGAGGCTTTTTAATGGCTTAGAAGCCAAAGAACCAAATATTTAAGCCAAGGAACTGAATGTTTAGCATTTGAATGAGGATTTAAAACCCATCGCTGCTGCTTTTAAGATAATGATTTATGAAGGATTGCTTTGGTCATGCTGAACAAAGCCCTGGGCCCTGAGGCTGTATATCCTCTGTGCTTGCTTTGGCCTTCAGGAAACACAGTTTTACTCCAGAGTTTAGAGGCTCAAAGGGATTTCATCTCATCTGACTTTGGTGATTAGATAGATATCTATGTGTAACATAGATGTCCCCATTATAGTTGTCAACCTGAACAACTATTGAGTGATGGCAGCCTTCTGCAAGATGAGTAAGACCTGTTGGAAAAGTGTTCTCATCGTGTACAAGAGGAAAAGGCTCATAACAACCACCTGCAAGCTGAAGCTTTGGCACAAGGACAGAAAGCAGTTAAGGTAGGATACTGAAGGAAAAGAGACAAAGGGGTTGACGGAAGAATGGCTTGGACACCATGGGCTGCTAACATCCAATGTGGGCACAGTGCAAGATGAAGCTTTGGCACAAGGACAGAAAGCAGTTAAGGTAGGATGCTGAAGGAAAAGAGACAAAGGGGCTGATGGGAAGAATGGCTTGGACACCACGGGCTGCTAACATCCAAGGTGTTGCCAGGATGGCTCATGGGAGTCCTGGGGGCAAGCAGTGGCAAGTGTGTGTGTTTGGGGATGCTGTGGTCCCTAGGGCAGCCCATGGCAGGGCTTGCAGCTGGGCTAGGGAGTTCACTGCTTGCACTGACATCACAACAGCTCCAAGGAACAATCCCTTTTAAAATTGCAAAACTGTATCCTGTATCAAGGGCAGGAAGTACCAAAGCTGGCAAGGATGGGGAAAGTATGGCAACAACAAACTCGATGTGGTAATGCAAAGGAGATGAGGCCCCTGAAGAGCTATTTTGTCCCTGCTGGGTTGAAAAAGAGTAGTTTGGTTTGCACTGATTTCATAGAGCAAGCCCTGGGAGGGAGATTCCTGAGCTGAGTCACCTGTTGTATGGTGTGTGAATACCACTGGGGCTCGTCAGAGGGAAATCCGAGGCATGGCAGCGGATGCAGGAGTGCGGTTCTGCAACAGGACTGCTGTGTTTCTTAAACTTAGTCTGCTTGTGCAGCTGCTCTTCATTGAATGAGAAGCAAGAGTAAACTGCTTGGATCAACTGCGGTCAAGGCCATGCATTTACTGTCTGCCTTTAACAGTTTACAGCAAATGAAAAATTTGTTTTGTAAGAAACACGCTTTATGTATTGACCCAAATCACATAAAATAGATGTGTCTGTAAAGTATGAAACAGTCCAAGCAGAAGTGGTGCGTCCAGTTAACTGTTATTTGCAGGTCACGTCACCCACGTGTTTTGAGTGCTCAGATGGCATGAAAGGCTATAAAAACTCTCAAAACTGAAGCAGTTAATCATAATTGATTAATCTTTTGGCACAGACATTTTCAAGTGCTTTATTCTCTGGGTGCTATTTTTCACATTTTGTCTTCATATTAAAATCTACAATAATCCAATCAGCTCTCAGAGACAATGACCTATGACTCATGTAACCATTGACAGACTGTTTTGGAACAGCTCACAAAAAGCTGAAATGCATTAAACTATTCAGTTAATATATAAATAGAATACAGGGTCAGTTTGCAAGCCATTTGTTAATAGACTAAAGGGCTCACTTCCCACAAAAATAATTTAAAACATGATTTATCCAGCTTCTTCCAGAGCAATTAATTCTTTCCAGAGCCTCCTTGATGTGAGTTACAGATGCAAAGGCTAGTCTGGCTACAGCAATCAAGGACAACTTTTTGCAGGTTTCTTATTGCTCATGTGCTTGCAGATGCCTAGCTGGCTGTGGTAACCTGGCCTGCAGATAATTTTCAAGAGTACCCTTTCTGTTGGTTCAGTGGTGGAGCATACTTAATCTTGAAGTACTTGGCATTTTCTGTCTACACAGGAGTTTCTGGAGAGCTGTAGTGATCCTGGCTGAGCGAGGTGATAGAGAGGAAGTTCTTTATATAAATAGACCAAATGCTGAGGCTGTGATCAAGAAGTTAGCCAAAGGATTGGATTTGACTGAAAGAGAATTGGAAAGTAATTTCTCCACATTGGTTGTGTTGAAAAATCTTTTGTTGTTCAGAGTACATGCCAGATATTACTGTAGAATGGTGGAAATGCCCCCTAACTGCTCAACTGCTTTCTCCCCCATTTTCCCTGCAATGCAATTGAGAATATATATCAATATATAAGTATCAAGGAGATCAGAGGATAATTTATTCTGCTATTCTGTTTTCAGTAGCAACAAATGGCAGATGCTTACAGAAATGTAAGAGAGTAGGGCAAATAGATAGTTCAGTGCCTGTTTGCAGCTCAGGGTCTTACTCACTTAGAAAAACTATCTGGTTTTCTGATACCCCTCAATGGAGGTCTTTCCCCTGAGTTGAACAGTCAGTGCTTAATCCCGTGTAACCTTTCAGCATTCATTATGTTCTAGGGATTTACTAGAGATAGAGCTAAACTTCTTTAATGAATTTTGAGTATAATTCCAGATATTTTTAATTGATGCCACAGAATTTTACTATTGTGTATAACAGCAAACATTTGCTTTCCATTCAATATCATATCACACAAGATTTTGGAGATAGTGATTTTACTGCCTTGATTGCCTCTTTTCCAGACTAAGCATTTTAATCTATGTTGAAGACATCTGATCTATCATTTATATCTTTCCATCTCAACTTCTGATATTGACATTATGTCTCATTACTGGTACATGTAGCTGAATATGCCAAAAAATGTTACTCTGTATGTTTGAATTATTGGTTTTATCTGATAAAGCTGGCTGCCAAACCAAAAACTTATTTGTCAGATTAGTAGCTCTGACTGTGGATCCTGAAGCCTGCAATGCTCCCAGCCTCTCCACAGCAGTGGAGTAGTGCAGTGCAGCCCATACTGGCTCCCTCTGTACCAGGCTCTTAATAGTCACTTACATTGTGCTGGCAGTCTCTTCGCATGCTCTGCCACATATTTTCAGCCAAAATATGAGCAAACATTGCACCTGCCTGTCTGCAGGATGCAAATTCTCTCCTGCCCTGCTTTAGCAGCCCCTGGGCTGGCAGAGAGCACAGGCTCCAGGAACATTTCCCTGGCCACATGCTTGGGAGAAACCCATTGATATCCATTATCGAGGTGTCTATGGGGAGAAACCCCCTATTGTGCTGGGGCTCCCTCAGCTCTGCTGCCTTGGGGCTCCTCCTGAATCTGGTGAGCCAGTGGGCTACTGGCACACTCAGGCTGGGGGACTGTGGGTAATCTAAAGTGCAGATGTGATTAGGTGCAAACTGCAGCACGTTTTGGGAGGACGGATGTGACCGGATAGATGGAATACACACGTGGCATTATGTCACTGCGAACAGCTGGGCTTGGCTATATGGTTGTAATTTTGCATATAATTACATAAGTTCTTTCTGGTCTTACAAGGCTTTTGTTTCAAAGGTCAATCATGCTGTCCAGATATGTTTTTATAATGCTTTAGTGTTTAATTATGATATTATAGAGCTACGAAGGATGTACTACTGAATTACCTATCAACATCCATCCTAAATGATCCATACTGTATACAGCAATATATTTTGAAAGGAAATATAAGGCTAAGAAAAGCAATCAGCTTTTGAAAGAAATACATTACCTTTTTGTTTTAAAAGGTAAAGGAAGTTATAAAGATTCATTATTTTTCACACATGGTTGTGCTTTAAAAGGCATCAGATGGATAGAGCCAAGTTTCACAGTGAGATGAAAATCACTGGCATCCTCTATAAATCAAGCTTTCCTTTCTTTTAGTCTCCTGAGCCAGGTGTTCCAAAGGGTTACCACTAGGAGTTAAATCTTTCCAATGGGAAAAAATAGCAGTACATAAAAACATATAACTTGCAAAAAGAGAGAGTGTGTTGAGCTTTGTGCCTTTGAAAACTTGTTAAACAGAACCAGAGTTAAAGCTTTTTATTCAAACTGTAAGTTGTGAGTTTCCTGGGACCACAGAGGTCACTTTGCAGATTCCTAGTCAAGACAGAGGATCTCTGAAAAATTCCTAAATAGAAAGCAGGAAAAAACTAGAAATGGAAGTGCATATTTTTGAAGGAAAGTAGTAAAATTTAATTCATTATTGAGATTATTTGATCACTGTGGGTATTAATGAGGGTGCAGCTGTGCTCTCCTATAACATTCCCACATTTGTTAATAGTGAAAGCTGCATGAAAGAAGGTGTTGCAATTCCTTATCCCAAAGATATACCTTGCTTGTTTTTGGCATATGAAAGGAGCTAGTCACTTATCAATAATAAACATTACATGTCTCCTCAGTCCTAATAAGTTATCTATTTAAGGTAAGATGGAGGAAGTAGAAGAACTAACTGTAGACATTTGCAGGGAGAGTGACTTTAGAAAGGCATTGGATCCTACTGATCACATGTAAAGTAATTTGATTATACATACCTGTAAACATATTTATATTAAATGAATATGTATATGTATATGTATATGTATATGGATATGGATATAGATATGATGTCCACATATACATATGTATAAAAATAAGTGTCTTATAACATATGTGGAAATTTAAATACCCACCTCTTGCAACCTAAAATTCTAAGGGTTATCAAATCTAAAACTCAAAGGTATCCCATCTGGATTTGTGAATTGGGAAGAGATATAGTCTAATGAGGGGCTATAATTAACCTTCTATTTGAATGTGAGTGCTATCACGAGGTA
This sequence comes from Passer montanus, assembly GCF_014805655.1. Classification (NCBI taxonomy): domain Eukaryota; kingdom Metazoa; phylum Chordata; class Aves; order Passeriformes; family Passeridae; genus Passer; species Passer montanus. The sequence continues at coordinate 4,794,250 of NW_024363160.1, read as the reverse complement.
TATCTCTTTCTAATCAGTCTCTGTCAGGAAAAGAAATGTGAAACATCTTCCTTACAGAGAAAGTTTTAGGACAATCTAGAAAACATGGCTCAAGCCCTGTTTAGGTGATCCTCTTTAGAGCAGGAGAAGAAGGGCAGACTAAATAATGCCTTTTGGTTATATTCAGCTCTGATTTCAAACTCCATGGAAGAACACCACTACTGTGTTGGATATTCCTCCAAAAAGTCTGGCTGGTCCTCCCCAGCACTGATGCAACAGTATGAAGAATGCAATAGATAGGTTATGTATGGCAATAGGAGTTTTTGTCATTCTTTGCTGTGGTATTACATGGACAGAGAAGGTGAGGCACCAACACACACAGGCTCTTTCTCATCTTCAACATTATTAGAATTAAGTTAGTTCTGTTCTTAATTCCTATGTGAAGCAAACATGTTCCTTATCACTGTACATTTGTTCTGAAACAACTGAAATTAAATACCCTATAAACAGAACCAACTTGTGTGACACCTTTGAAATGAGGATGCAGGGGGTATTGAGATGAGCAAAGGCTTGCAGTGTGAAATGAATCCTTTTTTGATTTTGACAGTATTAACAAGGAATTGGACTGGACCATTTCTCTGTATTTTCTGATTACTTTTGATGACAGGGGAAAATTATTGTAGATTTAATCTGCCCATCTGCTTCTTTTGTTGGTGAATAGATAGAGAAGGAATTGTTTTTTGAGTGTGATATAATGTATCAGCCATATTCCCCATATCTTTGTTATACTGTCCAGAATACGGAAACTCTCTAGACATTTTATGAAAATACCAAAACTTCATAGAAGCCTTCACTGTGGTGCTATTTGGAAGATATGGGATTACCTACCTCAGATAAATCAGTGAGTCATAGAGGATCAAAGAGTGGGGAAAATCAAATGCTTCAGATAACTTTAGTCTGGTTTCTTGGAGGAGTTAATAAGTGTGTCAGAAGAAATATGCAGTGAATGTAGGAGAAGCTCAGCTAAACATGTTGCAGTCATATAATAGTAATGAAATAAAAAATTGCATGTCAGACCTAAAATGGTATTATTCTCAAGAAATTCTTTGAAATAATTTAAGAACTAATTGACTGAATGGTGACAGAAATATATCTCATAGCCAGGCAAAATATTCACTCTCATAATGTAGAATAGGGATCCAAAAGAATTCTTGATGAAATCAATGAAACATATAAAGCATTGATTATATTTTGCATGAACAAGCCTTTCTTCTGAGGCAACACACGACAGTGTGAAAACCTGCTGTGAACACAAAAAAGAGATTAAAAACCCCTGATACAAACCTCATTTTATTGCTTAAAAATTAAATTGAAGTTTAAAATAGGCCAAATACACAGATCTTATTGAACTCTGTAAAAACCTTCTGTCCTTAAGCTAGCATAACCCCACAGAGGTAGAAACAGGAGCTCCCACCACAGCAGCCTGTGTCAGTAGTTTCAGTGTCATGTTTTGTAGGAAGATCATAAATTAGGTATATATAATTGTGTTAATGTTTTCTGCAGGAAAATAGTGAGGAAGTGGCTAATTTGTTAGCTGATAGCATTACACCTAAAGCTATTCTATGGGCTAAACTCATTTTCAAACTATTGTTATTACCTGTAAGGAAATCTGCAGCATGGTTTGCTGGAGGTCAGTAGATACAGTGGGAACACATCTAATGCTGAATATTTACCAGGGGGTCATGAAGTGAAGAAACAGCAACTCCTTTATCTGCAAAAGCAATTAGATAGCAGTCTCACAAACAACTTGGTTGCTGAGTGGTGCTCAGAGAAACACACTGCTTTCTCTTCACACCTGTCCTGTGTGGCATCTGACAAACAGTAGTGAGCTATTAGCAGTTATTGACATTTGTCAACTCTCTGGTTTTCCAGCAGGAAAACGGAAATGACAGCAATCATGCCCAATTTAGTTTCTCATGATGTCAGGACTTCATGGACTCACGCACACATCAAGAAGCACCCAGAAAAGGTTTACAGATGTGCAGAAGGCAGTCAGCTATGACAGTGATGTTGCCAATGTTGCACATGGATCAACTAACGATTAAGATATCAAAAGCGATCACCGTGGCTTACTGACAGCGAGCTCAATTGTTTGCACCTGTTTCCCCTGCATTACACATGAGTCTGGAATGGATTACCCTGCCTTGTGCTAGACACATTTCACCTTTCCACACCGTGATATACTCCAGCAACATCTCTGCTAAAGATCAGGCAACTCACTTTACCATAAGGACCAAGAAAAAGAATGGGACAATTTGTTGCCTGTTTTCTCCCTGGTGAAAGATTTCAATTGCCACGGTGATTTAAAACGGACATATTGGCTTAAACAAGAACTTATTGCTTCTTCTCTGCAGAAATCAGGTACTGACTGCAAGCCGTTCAATCAGATCTGACCACTTAAATCCAGAAACAGGCCTGAACTAGGCCTCCCACGAATAAAAGTTACCTCTTCTGCTTACCATAGTATTTGTAAAGAAATTGTGAACACTTTGTGGTCAGATATGTAGCACAGAGGACTCTCTGATCAACTACTTTTGATCAAACCAATCCAGCACCAACAGAAATAAAGACGCAGAAGTTCAGACCCTTAAGGAGAGCCCATAAATCAGCACAATTTTCTTGGACTTGGCTTCCAGGTTACCGAAACTAGTGAAATTTAAACTGCACCAGGTATGTCTGGTCATGCTGCCATCTGCCCCCTCTTGTAATATAGGCACAATTTCCATATCAGATGGGAACAAGCTGCTAGGGTCAAGCTGCTGGAAGCATGCACAGATTTTTTTTTCAATTATTATAGTGCAGAATTATCAGCCAGGAATTATGCCTCATCTGTCCAGAAGTTCTTATCAAAAATCTGGTTCTGGTAGAGGGCTGGTGAGAAGACTTGGTTTGGGGATCTCAAATATAGTTGACTGAGCTTCATCCCTTGCTAGGCTGAGGCTTTTTTCATCATCTATTCAGAAACTAGGAAGACATCTTCAGAGAAAGCCAGTGTCAATTCAGAAATGGTTTTCTACGAAAACAGGATAAATTTACAAAGAACATTCAGAACAAATAGTCCAGCTGTATGTCATGTACCTGAAATGTAGGGGCTGACATGCTAGTTAGTAACACAGCTTTTGTGTGAGTCAGCAATGAAAAGGCATTAACCAAGCACAAAGAACTTCACATTGAATGGATCATAAGTGTCACATTATTTTCTTGAGAAGCATCGAAGCAAATAACAAAATGGAATTTCTAATAATTTACATTTTTTCTGCTACATGGTGTTGCTGCCTGCCACAGGCTTCTATGTGTTTATAATTAGCTACTGCTTCATTTTATGAAGTGATTTACCTGAACAAAATTAAAAAAAATCACAACCTTAAGGTATTTCAAGTTTTGCTTTATCAACACATTCAGCTTACTTTGATTAACACACATTTCTGTTCAATTTCTTTACTTTGTGGTGTTTTGTCTTAATTTGGTATATCTCACAGGAGTGGAATGGGACATTTGAATGACAGGACCTTAAAATGAAAACCCAACTATTTTCACTTGTGGCTTCACAGTGCATAAATATCAGCACAGGCATTCTTTGAACACATAGGGAACACAATATGCTCTTTGAAAACAGATCATCTCTTAGACTGAGCTTCATCTCTTGTCAGGCTGAGGCTTTTTTCATCATCCATGCTATAGATATGCATGGTTGGAAAGCACCATCCTCCATTGATTTGGCTGGTGTTCACACCAGTTTGACCAGATGAACAAGGCACTGCCCTTGGACTCAGAGGAGATGGATGCTATTCCCAACTTTGCTGCAAGCTGGCTGGTATTTTATCATTATAGATCACTCTTTTCCAACCTATAAATGAAAGGAAAAATTATTAATTTGCTGCATAATAGGGGAAAAATTGATGAATATCCTTGCAAAGCTCTGTGGTTCTGTCAAATTTTACAGAATCACAGAATGGCTGATGTGGAAAGGGGCCTCTGGAGGTCCTACCCCCTGCTCAAGCCAGTTGCCCAGCACTGTGCCCAGATGGTTTTGGAATACCTCTGAGGATGGAGACTCCACAACCTGTGGAGTGCTTGGTCAACCTGTGCCAGTGCTTGGTCTTCCTCACTCTGAAAATGTGTTTGTTGAAAGTCAAAGTGGTTTTGGTTTGTGCCCATTGTCTCAATTGGACTGGAAAATGTCTTCGCACCCTCCTTTCAGGTATTTGTATACATCAGTGAGATTCCCTGAGCCTTTCTCTTCAGTCTGAACAGTCCCAGCTCTCTGTCTCCTTGTAGCAGAGATGCTCCAGCGCCTTCATTATTTTTGTTGCCTTATTTTGGATGTTCTCCACTACGTCCATATCTTTCTTGTACTGGGGAGTGGTACCTTAAGAGACAAAAAAAAAACAACAAAAAAACCCAAAAAACCAAATCCATTTTACTTGTGTCATAATCTGTGTCTGAACTGGAAAGGTTTAATTCTGATGTCAAATGTATACTTCAAATGCAGAAGTTGGCACATACCACAGTGTGAAATCAGCTACTCTGTCTGGGTGAGCAAGTACTTTATAAGATTCTCTGGCATGTGTAAAAATAATATAACAGACCAACTTAACTTAAGACAATGATTTGAATATATCAATATTACTTAAGTAACAGCAACAAAAAACCCAATAACAATAAATAACAACAACAACGAGTAATGAAAAAATCACATTGTTTTTATTTCTGTTTAACCTATAAGATACTGGGCAGACCAAGAGAACAACTGGACTACAGTGGAGATGGTCAAGAAAGTGAATCGTGTTCAGAGTTTGGAGCTTTTCATTCTGGACACACATGGTTAAGAGGAACCAAGGATGCCACGTGGAAAAGTGAATGAAAACAACAAAAACATCAGAATAACAGTAATTACAAAGCAACATGGTAGTATAGTAGATATTTTACATTTCTGTGTTTTCTAGTAAAATAAAATAATCTTTCTAATGCATTTTTGATATATTTATTTTTTGTGTGTATTAAAACAAAACCTGTATTTTACAGGGCAATACAAAGGATGTAATTTAAAGATCCCTCAAATACAAACCAAATTCCTTCAGCATACATGGTATCACAACATCTACCCCTTGGCCCTTAGGAAAAAATAAGCCAATAGTAAACTTCTATAGGGTTTTCTTTTCTTTCTTTTTTTTTAAAGTCATTTATATGCAACTGCTGCTGATTGTTACCTAAAGTCATTATTTTACAAACATTAGTAAAGTAAGTGGGTCACAGAAATGGGACAGACATTAACTGAAGTACATGGTCAGATTACATAGATAAAGTGACATCAAGAAGGCCTCAGACTATTGGGCCATAGTTCTAGGAAATATTTTTTTTTACATTTCAGAAAGGTGAAGCCACTATTAGTGTATAAAGAATTCCCTTTATGCCATGCCACAGGTAAAACAGAAAGGAAAATGCACTATCTAAGTGGAAGTGCATTATTTATTTGGATGTTAAGAATTAGATTAGAATCTTGGTCACTAGCTTTCATACAATCAAAATTAGTGGCTAAGTCAATGACTTTAAAGGAAGTTAGGAGAGTAAAAGCTGTATTTTTACTGCATATTTATTCATATACTCACACACACACACACATAAAATGAATAATGGGACATGGATGACTCTCCTCTCAGAATAATGAAAAAATTAATAGTGTCCCTTACAAATATGTCCTACAGAATATTTTCTTACAGTGACAGGGGAAAGGAATTGCTCATTTTTAAAAAAGGTTGACATGAACAGTTTAGCAGGCTGAGGTATTTGCAATGCAGAAAGAATTTACAGGTCATTTATATTCAGAAATTACCTGTCATTCACTATTATTATAATTATTATTTATAATAATTAGCAGAATCAAGATCTTCCCCATTAACTCAATTTTTGAAGTAGAAGAAATGGCAAACTGGCATGGCTCAGCAGAGCAGCTAATAGCTAAAGCATAATTTAATGTAATTACATAAAACCTAGCAAAAAGGTAAAAGAAAACCAAGAAACTGTTTCAAATATTTTGTGAGATTTGTTCAAGAGACCTGGGATCCAAAGGCTTCACTTAAATCCTGAGCAAGCTCTTACCTTTCACTACATGTGGTAGGAGGAACTTCCAAAGATTAGCTATTTGTTGTGTGTGTGCATCTATATACCTTTTGTCTGCTTTAAACCTGCCACCTACTAATTTCATTTGATGCCTTTTAGACTGTGGTTAGGAAGAGACAAGGAGCAGCTGATCTGTATCTGTGTCATGCCACTCTTTGTTTTGCAGCCCTTGATCACTGTCTGCCTCAGATGCCTTTTCCAGGCAGAAAAGTCCTTACTGATTCCTGCCTGGGCACTCGCCTCTCCCTCTGAGTATCTTTGTTGCTTTTTCAGGAATCTTTTTCCATTCTATAATATCCTGTCTGAGAAGGGGAAAGATGTGTGCAAACTGTTTGTGACTCCTGTGTAGGAGTGACACCTGTCTTTGAACAGAGCCCTGGGAACATCCCTTGTTCCTTTGCTGTGAAAATGACTTTTCAGCACTAATCTCCTCTTCTCTTACTCTTGCTTATGCAAATGTTAGGGCACTCATTTGAAATGCTGTAATACTTTTTTTGATGCATGACATCCCTTTACAAAAACTATTCACTCTTCTCTGGCACCTCTCTTCCATGAATTTCCGACATTGACTGAGCACAGAAAAACTACAGGGGACACATCCCAGGAATGTGCCCTTAAGGATCTTGCACAGATGCAGAACATTTGCCTCATACTCAGGCAAAGCTGGAGGTAGATTTTAACTCTCCACAGAAGGTAATACTTGAAAGAATATAAAAAGAGAAATTTTCCAAAAATTGGGTGTTGCAAAATTTACTGAATAAAGGCATTTACTTTAAATAAATTACACCCTGGATATATAGCTGTTGTTATACACAAAACCTTTTGTTTATATATACTCACTATCTAAACAATAAATATAAAAAAATTACGACCTCTTCAATGAAACCTCTGTATTAGAAATAGATGAGGAACTGCAGTTGAAACCATGGTCCTGCAACATCTTATACTTTCCTTTTGAACCTTCAAACCCTTGGACTTTGTATTTGTTCTCATTTATTTTCTGTCAGTTTTCTAAGACGAGATCCAGACTATATGAATGAAGTTCCCTTTGCTGTAGCTGGATATCTATTTCATACGTGGGGAACTGAGGCAGAAAAAGAGCAAATGAATTACTGAAGGTCACGCAGGCCATGCAGAGCAGCAGGCGTGGAAGAGGGTTCACGTTTTCAGGCTCAGGTTAATGCTGAGCACAGGACCATGCTGCTCTCCTAAGTTAAGGCTAATTTCATCTACAATATTGGTAACAAAGGGGACAAAGGCATTTCAAAAGGGTAATTATTCCTCTCCAGTCCTATTCAAACTAGCTTTGTGAGCACAATCTAGTGATTGTGAACATTCACAGGGCTTCACTGCTGCTAAGAAAAAAAAAAAAGTTGTTTGCCTTGAGGCTATTTGAGCAGAAAGAGAAATGTCTCACAGTGTTAGGAAACAGTCTATCTTAGTCAAATGAATCATATATGGCCATAAGCAGTACAGATGTGTTGTAATCACTGCTTAATAATTGCTTTGAGATCAAATAATACTCGAGAGATTACCGCATCTGTAAGATGGTCTAAATAAAAGAACAGGACATTTTGTACTGACTGACTTAGAAAAGCAGGCTGTTATTTCAAGGGATGGCAACTTTTGGTACTTTTTACTGATGCACAGAGAAGCAGAATCTACATTTTTAGCACAAGAGGAATATAAATAATCTCAGTAATCTTATGATTTTAATATTATTAGCTAAGTTTTCCTCCAACATGGCCTTGATTTAGAAAGCACCTGTGAAACTGCATTTTGTGGATCCTCTTCTGGATGGTGTTTGTCATTCTGCACATGTGCTATGGGCATCAGTTAAATTATTTCCCTGATTGTCTGAAACTGTCTCATCATAGTCCAGACTCAAATTAAACACATTGCATATGCTCATTTCTGTGAGTCCAATGTTGAGTTTGGGAACTAACCAGCTACAAAAGCACCTATACCATAAGAAGAGGATCAGCAGGTTTCAGCTCTGTGAGCATTAGGTTTGTTTTGCTTTTCTTCCCCTCTCTCCCCCTGCTCTTTAGAAACAGGTGGTATTTATCTAAGCAGCCTGCACTGGGCAGCTGGCTGATGGGTCCCTCCAGCTGGACATCTTCTCTACATTTAGCTCAACCACACCTGCTTCAGATAGCAAACAAAAAATGTTTTTTCTCCTGTATCTGGAGGAAAAGTGGGTGGGTGGGGGGGGGTGCATGTGTGTTTGAGATGAGATGGGGGAGGGGGTGTGAGGAAAAGGAGAATGAGAAATCCTGGGCTAATCACATCTTTTTCAGTTGTAACATTTTGTGAAGCCCATCTGGTCTTATACCAGAGGGAAAAAGAGTGAAGTTCAAGAGCTTTTTCTTTTTGCTCTGTTTCACTACTCTTTTTAACACAGTTATTTCATTATCTCTTGCTATCATTTGATCAGATTTATCTTCCATTAAAACTTCCTTTCCCTTGAAGTAGACAGTGACATGAGAATGCATGCCTTTCCAAGCTTTTATTGTTCTGAATTAAGAAATGGTAGAATAGTCTCATGAAAGATTAATGACTTCCTGTAAGCATCTTTGTACCTGAGGACAAGCAATTACAAAAATATGTCCAAAAGAAAACAAGAAAGGATATTAGACTGTATTGGCCAGGTATTTCTTGGCAGACAGCAAGCTCAGCTTGTTACACTGCCAGGATATTTAGAGCTAAGGCAACTTCTGTCTTGATCCCGTGTATCACATTTTGTTTTGTATGTTAGTAGCAATGTTGTCTTTTCAAGGCAAACTCACACTCTGCAGATATTTTCCTTGATGCTTCATTGTACTTAAGTTGCCGTTTCTGTTCTAACACAGAAAGAGGTAGGTAGCTCTTTTTCAAAAAGTAGTTGTACTCAAAGCTAGTACTTAAGGCCTGAGAACAGTATATATATCTCTGGAAATTATTTCATGCTTATCAATTCTTGTTTTCTTTCCTATCTTTTTTTTTTTTCCTCATAGAGGAAATTTTCATAATGCCTATTTTGGGTTCACTAAGAGATGTAGGACAAAAATCTGTAAAATTGCCTTAATCTTAAATAGTCTCTAATGCTCTAAATATTGAAGGAAGCATTCACCATTTGATAGACTGTCTTTTGCAGTCTTTAGAGAGGTTGGAAACCGAAGACCTTCCTGTTTCTCCAATAAGTGCACTGAGAGTGCAGTGTGGACCGATTGTTCTACATTTATCCCACTAGTATGTTGGAATTAAATGGAAATACTGATGGCAAAACATTGCAGGGAATCTGAGTTAAACCTCCAGTAGACTGGAGACTCCTTACCAAAAGTTCTGATCTTGATACATCCTCTTGGGAAGGGCAGTGCTGATGACCATGGAATCACCTCTGTGACTGTCAGGTAAAACATTTGACAGGCACAGCCTTTGCATCTGGCTTTGTTAAAATTATAGAGACTCCTGCAAAATCCCCACTGGTGGGTCACTTTATAATGACATTGGATCTATTTCCAAAAGTTAAAGGGTGATCCTACAGCTTGCCTAAAAATATAGGATTTGACTGAAATTAGCCATGATGCACTTGATTTCCCTGTCCATTTCCTCAGTATTATGGTAATTTTAGCTTAGATGTCTAATCTATGTAAAATTGCTGAATTTTGTCATTCTCCCCGTAACCAAATGAGGACATACTGATTTTGAGAACTCACCTGGGAACCTGCATAAGTACATTCCTTGGAGACCCATTTTTCATTAAGTCTGAGATTCTTCATTGAACTGTGCTAAAAATTGTTTCCTTTGGAGAAGGTGCTATCCTGTGCCCAGAGGTGGGTGTAATATAGCCTATTGTAGATGGATAGGAAAATGCTGTTCATATAGGACCAGGATAGCACAGTGTGTTTTGACTCCAAAGCAGCTTTTGTGGTAAGTGGAACAGATGTAGAAAGGCTGTAACTCAATGGAAAGTAAAGATGTGTTGCAATATTTTTTTGTAATAGCATAATGAACCAGGCTGAGCAAAAACATAACAAAGAAAAGTGCATTAAATATTTTTATTCAATGAGAGATCCTTAAGTAAAAGAATAGCCTGCACTTTGATGTAGTCTAGAGAAATGAGGATCATTGGTAGTAAAATTATCTTTAGTTTCAATGGGTAAGTTTTGTTTGTTTCAGACATCTGCAGTGGCACTGCTAAAATCTGAGAGTGAAGGTTACAAACCTTTGAAAGTACAGCAAGCATGTGGGGATACATCAGCTTAATGCAAAAGAAAGAACTTTTCTGCTATGGTCACACAATTTAGGAGATTTTTCTCCTGACCTGTAAAGGCTATACTGGATGGGCTGACTACATGATAAAAGAAAAAAGGAGGAAGAAAGAAAAAAATGTAAGTCCATTTTTACAAGTGACACACAATTTAGGAGATTTTTCTCCTGACCTGTAAAGGCTATACTGGATGGGCTCACTACATGATAAAAGAAAAAAGGAGGAAGGAAGGAAGAAAGAAAAAAATGTAAGTCTATTCTTACAAGTGATACCTTAACTTACACTTTTAAACCTGCTTAAGAACTGCACTAATTGTATAGTGCTGAAAGTGACATACCAAAATGAAGCAAAAGACCAATGAAAAATAAATTAAAATATTGGGAAAAGGATTTATAAAGACTAAAATATGTAAGAATTAAACCACAATTTTGACCCTATACTTATGGGCCAATTATTTTAACCACTAATGATTTGTACATTGGATGGCCTTATAAAACCCTGCCCATTGTCCCTGTCTGGATTAGCAACCTTTTTTACGGCAAGTTTCCCACAACAAAATTAGGTCAAAAAGAAACTTTTTTTACTTAGAATGAAATGACACAATCATTGCCCACAAACATCCTTTTTTACTGCAAGTTTCCCACAACAAAATTAGGTCAAAAAGAAACTTTTTTTTACTTATAATGAAATGACACAATCATTGCCTACAAATACAAGCACAGGAGACTACAAAATTAACAGGGGTAAGCAGAGGGTGGTATAGTCAAGGCAGAGGCAACCCAAGTGGCAAAGCAATTGCAGGACCTTGACTAGCTCAGAGAATGCAACCTTTTGCAACAGTAAATTGACTTCAGCATGCTGGATTTGCAGTTATTGGTCTCTAACCTTCCTTTGGTGGTCTCTGAAAAGTGCTGAGAGCTCAGGGACTGTCAGCTGGTCTGAAAGAGTGGAAATGCTGCTAAAAGAAATTTCTCTGATTTATCATGTCTTTGTAAAATACCCATGGATGTAGCTTCTACTGATCCTAACTTTTGAAGCAAAAAAGCAAACATTGCTAAATGCTCACAGATTATCTGTTTTTATAAAGTGTTTTTCTTATATGTGATCTCACTGGCTTCTGTTTTATTCTCAATTCCAAATAATTCACTTTCTGTATTTTGTTTTCCAGTACCAGCTCTGGTTTGTTTAATGCTATGTGTTCCTCATTGCTGTTATCACAATTTACTCAACTTTTGGGTTGGGATTTTGTTGGGTTTTGTTTTGTTTGTTTAGGTCTGTTTGTTTGTTTGTTTAACTATGTTACTGGCAGGAAAAACTCCAAGCCAGAGCAGTTCTCTTCCTCCTGAGTTCAAATCCTATTGCAGGAAGAACTATGATGATAGTGAATAGAATGATTTTCTATATAGCTTTTGGTGTACCAAAAATCTTCTGTGAAAGTGAATGCAGAAGTGGACAGTAAACATGATGAACTGTTTTTTCTTAATGTGAGATCATTCCCTGAATGCTGGGATAAGCCTGAGATGGCTGTTTTCTTATCCATTTTGATATCAGGTGAAGGGAAGACTAATATGGACACAGATAGATGCATTAAAAATGTGAATTTTTAAAGTTACTCTTTGCAGAGAAACAGGAAAGTATCTTCAGTTTCTGATTCCTTCATGCATCATTCCTGCTGTGGAAGCATGGCACTCTCCAGCTTGTAGCCTTGATTGACTGAAATCCTCATTTTGAGCCTTGACTGACTGCATGTAGGTCTTTCAACAATGGGATTTAACATTCTGACCTAACATTTAATGTATTAATCCTAATTTTATGCTGATAGTAAGACTCTCTGCTGTATTAAATCAGCCCAGGTTAATTCGAAATTACGTCTCTCCCACCCACTATCAATAGGTCCACTGTTTGGTTCACCAGAACTGACCACCCACTTTTATGAGAATCTGCAGTGAATTAGAAAATCTGTCATTGCTGGAGGAGCCAGACAGCTAGGATACAGCCTGTCATTCCTTCCATACAATACACACCCTTTGTCTGCTATCTCCTAAACTAACCTGACATAACTTAGCCTCCCACTCAATGGCATCTTTATTCTCTCCCAAGGAATGCTTCGTTCACCAGCGTTATTAAGAAATTTCTGGACAATGTTTAGTGGCTGCGCAATCATCCAAGGTTCTATTAAAAAGCCATCTGGGTAATTAATAGCACATTTGTTCTCAGCCTCCTCCCAATTTGTCCATTAGTGGAATAAAAGCACAGGACAAAGGGTAATGTGGTTCAGTTGTATTTTACAAGAATTCTTCAGGAAGTTGAAAACACATGATAGTTTTCTAAAGATACATATGTTTATGGGCACTCTAAGAGAGCTGCAAAACTGCACAAGCCAGAGGCTCACAAGCAGGCTGTCCCTCGTGGACAGCAGATCAGCCATTGCCTGTGGGCTCCCTGTGCTCCTGGGCTGCAGCCCGAGATGGGGAGGGCGTGTGAGTCCTCTCCTTCATCTCAATTCAACTGCAGCTGATAAAACCAGTTCCAAGATCCACATCAGGGCACCACATCAAACACAGAACGAATTACTTTTATACTCTTTTACCTGATATTTCAAGGCTTTTCTGAGGTTTCTTTTTAATGTCTCTTCTTGAAAGCAGAATTACAGCCTCAGGCTGCAGTCTCTGAGGTGGTTTTAGTATTTCCTTTTAATTTACTCTTTCTTTTTCTTGTCGGTTGAAAGCACCTGAAGAAGCAACAATTTGAGATTTCAGAAGTTGTTGATAAAATTAAGAAATACTCAAGCTGACATTTTAGTTCTTGTACTCTTTTTCTTAACTCCTATGAAATTGTTAAAGAGCTGTGCTTCAGCAGCAGAGATCTCTCTTGTATCACAGACAATTAATGCTAATGTTTGTGTCTTTTCAGTTAAAATCTGTGTGAGGCCAGAGCTGGTGTAAACACAGTGATGAGCTCAATAGGACTGTAATGATTTATACCATGACTGGATCTGGCCTCTTAGGAAAATGGGCCTCAAATTCATCAGCCAGAGAGGTTTTTCATATGAACTCTGTTGACAAAAAGTTGGATTGTGGATGAGATGTGCAGAATTTTTTGTTTCTTGGTGTTGAAAAATGAAATTTCTAAAAAAAAAAAAGACATTTATTTCCCTGTATTGCCTCAGGGACTCATGGGGATTATATTTCTGTTGTTTTCTTTGTCTCAGTGGGCTGTGCACTGCAGGGAAAAACGCAGCTCTCAAAAGGACCATGACATGACATTGTCATGGTTCAACCTCTCATGGAGATTGCAGCACAGAGAGCCTGTCTAGCCAGTGTCCATGGTTTGCACATGTTGTCCAGTCTACAGATCACCATGACAGTGTTTCAGAAACCACCAGCATCTGCCTTTTTGGATTTTGATTCTAATTTTCTTGAGGTGAGGATGCTGGTTTGTTTTATTGTTTTGTTTTTGTTTTAGCCAATTTCCTGGGAGGTGCAGCTATTGAGTGTTGGAGCATTTTTGGATTGTGCTTTCCTTTCTTTGTTTCACACACTAAGTGCAACCCTCCTTTGTCTTGTATTTCAGAGGACAATTATGGATCAATAACAAGCACTGTGTGAAATTACCATTTTCACCATATCCAGTGAATTGTTGTAGCTAATGGGATTTCCACCCAGGTGGCAAGGAACCATTCTTTATAATTATTTTCTCCAACAGCAAACAGAGTTGTTTAAGGCTTTGTTTGCAAAACACTTTTCCATTAAAAAATGAAAAAAACATTATTGTTTTATATGAAGCTCTAGTCTGGGAGGTAAAAGACTAAGTTCTATAGACAGCTTTTTCCCACCTTTGTGGAGAGTGTTGGGATTTCAGTCTGGATTGGAGCCAAAGCAAAGAGAGTGTAGAGCACAGAAGCAACACAACACACACACAGTTGGCTTTTAATTTACTTTGCACTCCAAAGCTTCCCCTTACACTTGTGTGAAGAACCTCTATCCACAGCAGTATAAATATTTGTTGACACTTCACAGCCTCAAGTGCTTGTAAGAACATTGTGTTTATAAAGTAAGTGCTCTGTAAATACTCAAAGGACTTAGGTTTGGTATGTCTGACTGTGCAGCACCCATATTTAAGCTTTGTTGGCATGCTGTAGACCTACTAACTTAAGCAGTGCTCTCAGTAAAGGTCACCAAAGCTCTTCAAGCTTAACTTTCATTCTGAGAGTAATCTCATTAAAATTAACAATGCAGCTGTAATTCTACAGATTCCAGTGGACCTGCAGCTGCCTGTCTATGGCCACACCAGTCAGCAGGCTTGCCAAGCTTTTCTGGCATGACATGGTTTTTCCTGCACAAAATGCTCCTTAATATCTCCATCCTGTACATCACACTGATATATTCCTCAGTGTCCCTCTGGGTGATATTTCTGTTGCATGTGCTGTAGAAAGTGAAGGACCTCACCCCACACAGGGCCCAGGCAACCTGAGCACGTCTTGTGGCCTCCTTATGTGAAAGCATGTGCATGCTTCTTCATACATAAATTAAAAGGGGCAGGAAGATCCTGTGGAGGAAGAAAGGACAACAGTACCAATGAATCATGTTAAAAGTCTAAAATCACTTAGATGCAAGGCACATGTAGTAGAGAAAGAGTTGAGGAAGATTTCGAATGCAGTTCCCCAACTCACAGCCTCCACAAATCCCAGACATCACATTCACAGCCTCAGGAAGCTTCTGGGCAGTCAGTCTCTCCAGAGCTGCTAATGACCCTTAATTATCAGCTGCATGTGCCCCAATTTATATCTACATAAGCCTGTACAAGAGAAGCCTGTTGCCTTAAAATAGTACTTAAACCTATGCCCGTGTATGCTATTGGTGTTAAAAACTTCCATAATCTCTGAATCCATAAAAGGTGCTGGTTGTATGTGGTGCTTACACAAAATGACTGGACTCATTTTGTCTAAAGTTTTGCATCCTATTATTTTTTGATCACACTTTCCCTTTGGGTTTTGGTTTTCCACTGGCTCTCATATGAAGGATTCCTTCCAAGACATTTACAGAAATGTTTTTTCATAGGGATCAAGCGAGGTGCAAAAAATAATTTTAAGTCTTGTTATAGACTCTTGTTCAAAGTTTACTGATGTCAAAGTGTTAGTTAACTTCCCTAGGTTGGTCTGTAAGCTCAGACAGAAGACTTTTGAGAGGAACTGGAATTCCTCTGGTTTACAGGCGAGACAGGCTGTGCTTCAGTCAGGAGAGTGGGGCATTGCTTGTGTGTCTTGGCTGAAGCGACTTGAAGAAGTTGGCTTGCTTACACCTGAGGTTTTTAACCAAACTCAGGAACTTTTCATTGCATGGGTGCATTAGATACAAGACAAAAATTGCTGGTTTTCCAGATCATATAACAGGACATTTTCATTCCATACCTCTGTTTTACTTACACCATCCTCTTTCACAATGGTAGAGAATTTTGTCTTTGCTTTTGTTTGTGAGACTATCTGTATACTGAAAGAAGACTGATCCTAAGCTACTTACAGAGGATATTTTTGTCCCATTGACTTTCTGACAAATGAGAGCTGCCTTCTATAAAACTTAAAAGCAGTGCAAGCTGAACAGTTTCTGACCTGTACTTGACCTACTTAGCTTCATCTGCTCTTGACAGACTTTTCAACAGCAAGCTCACAAAACTCTCTACTCTTTTTTTTTTTACATTACTCTTGGATAAAGCTGTTAGGGGTTTTTTTCTTTGCTATTTCAGTTTAACTGAACTTTGTATTTCACTGTTTCGACTAATTCTTTGCTCCCCAGATTCAGCTTGAAAGAAAAACACAAAGAATATTCATTTGCTATTCATAGCAGAGTGCATTTCCAAACTGTGTGTGTGTGCTGAGAGCCACACATAGAAGGACTGAACAATTTAGGAAAAAATCCCTCCTAGTCACTTCATAGAAACAGATACTTTAGCTGAACATGTACAGAAATCTGCATATGGTGAACTAGAAATGCTCCCTGGGGTACTCAGTCATGTATAGAGGTGGTTGAACTGAGAACGAAAAACCCCCACAATTTCCTCTCTTATGGTTTTCCCTATATCTCTCAAAATAAAGTGTTTCATAGTCAATAAAATTCCATCTTAAGCAGTTCCATTTTTAGTATTTTGAGTCCAGTTTTTTGACATATTAAGTACATCCTGTGAGATGTTAAATATGAAAGCAGTAGGACTTAAGCACTAAGCATTCTCTGGAAGGTTTTTCAGTGACTTCAGAAGAAGTATAAGTAAAGTTGAAGTATAAGTAAAGTTCTTCATTGTTCTGTTCACCAAAAAGAGCCATCTTAGGCTGAGATTATTAAGTTATTACTTTAGTTTCCTTTCCATTCATTTTCAGTTTATGCAGTGATTAATAATTCATTTTTCTTGATACAATGTGCTTTTGCCTAGAAAAATATAAATGGGAATTTATCTATTTTCTGCTTTATAGAGGTAATTAAAAAATAGGTAAAATAGATGATATAGAGTCACTGAAGAAAATACTGTACACTTGAAAACACTTTTATTTGCATAATAAATCAGCAACAAAATTTGCCATGCTGTATCAGATCTCTGTAGTAACTTCTTCCAATGATTAAAGGCAAAAATCTGCTGTTCCTATTAAGGTAAGCTCATTAGAAAACACAAGCTAGAAGCATATGGACTATATTCAAATATATGAGGGACTAAAGTAATAGTATAGACCTACATTGCCTTGTTCTACACTCATGCACTTCAGTGCTTGTATGTGATACACAAGGGAATCAAGAGGTCTGTGCATCTATTGTTTCAAGGAATTTTAGCTATTTGGATGAAGTACATTGTCTTGTGGTTCTTGCTTGTGCTTTACATACTTTTCCCACTCTCCATGGAAGAGTTGGTCTTACCACAGGTGCTGAAATGACATCAAAGTAACATTTCTAAAGAATTCCATACAAAGGAGAGAGGAAAAAGGAAAGCTGATGCCCACCTTACTCTTCTTTGGTGCTGTCTGGGACAACAAAATGTGTCTTACAGACTCTGTCCAGTGAAAGACTGCAAATCCATTCTAGGCACAAACACTTTTGTTTTTTTTTCCCTTTAGGATAACTGGTAAATTTGAATATATGTTTTGCTAATCCATCTTCAGTAGTTTTCCTGCCTCTCTTACACAGGATACAATGCCTCTCTTACATAGGGCATCTGGAGCCATCAGTGCAATGAATAATATGCTGAAACTCAGCATAAGAAGAGCCAGCACCCCTGATGGTGTAATCATGCAAGTCTCAGTAGGCATAGTGTGGGATGTTCAGTTGTGTGTGGAAAGAGAAAATATTATGGCTATGCCCTGCTTTCCAGCCAAAGCTTTCCAATTTTTTCCTATGTTCCATAAATGTTGGTAGAAAAGGATGGAGTACAGGGAGACCTAGAATCTGGAGTCTGAGATGATAACTGAGTTAGATTTGTAAATAGCAAACAGATGATGAAGAATTTTTTTTGTTGACTGATGATGAAAACCAACTGAAAAGTGCAAAGATTAAATAATAATGTGTCTGGAAGTTATACATTGTAATTAATCTACTTGTCCTATTCATTTACATTCCTTCTACTGAAGGGCCTTTGCCAGAATGTAGTAATCAAGAAAAAAAAATAGTTAATTCCCCATATCCCTGCAGATTGATCTCCTGATTAAAAGTTTACATTTTTAACGTGACCTGTACTTGGGTCAGGTTGTTGAAAACACTTTACAGCATTGGTTATTTCTGTTTTGCAGTGCACTATAATTTTTAATGTAAATTGTTAAAAAAAATCAGGAATGTTATTCCCAAGCCAATATATTAAAATTATTAAAAACATTCAGACGTTTTTCTGACTTTGAGCTTTCCTATATGGTCTTATTATTGATTTTGTGTTTCTGAGTCTGAAAAATTCAGACTTTGGTGCAGATATAAAAATGTGCTTTTCCCATTCAATACAATATTTCATTTTTGTACCCTGAGGCTGAGATGAGATAGATAACTCCCATTACCTATCAATTTTCCTTTAGGTTCTGCTGCTTCTCTTTACATCCTTCCTTGCTATGACCCAAATCTTCTGTTCCTATCTGATCCCTGTTTAACCTAGCACCACATTTCCTTTCAGAACCTCCTAGCCTCACTCACTCACACCACTTACTTTTCAGTGTGCCCCTGGTCCCTGGGATTTCCCTTGGTTGTATCCTCGTGTCCTCTTCAGCAATTTCCTCAGTCTAGGTAGTAATGAATCTTTTTATATTAAGAAATTTCACCTGTTTTCAAAAAGAAAAACCCTTTTTCTTAATGCTGTAAATATGAGCTCATTGTTCTAAAAATGATTATAATGATTTTCAATTTCTTTCTTGCCTCTCAGGATTCTTGTCAGCTGAAAGACTTAACATGGATGGCACATGGCTTCTGTACAAGTGATGTTCACACCTTCTGCTGCAGCTCCTAGTTATTTCAGATGAATTGCCATAAAAGAAACTGCATACACAGAGAAAAATCTGAGAATCAGGATTTTGCCCCTCTCCATAGAACTTCCAGTGGAAAGTTTGTCCAGTTGGCAAGTCGGCAGTCCATTTCACATGTGCATTTCACTGAAGAAAATAAACTTCCCTATGTATTATATATCTGGTTGAAAACAAATCTGGTTGCTTGCTTATATTTGGGTTATTAGCTTGGGATTCTTATGCAACCATTTCTTCATGTTTCTGCTTTTCCTCTTCCTAAAGTATCCTGGACATTGAGCTGCTTCCTCATTGCTCCTTCAATCCACTATATGTTGGAGTATGCACAGCTTTTCTGGTCATAAAAATGGCTGATTTATTGTTGGTATGAATGAGGAATCCATAGCAGGACTGTGCTTGCTGATCTGCCATAAAATCCTTTCTGAAAATGATTGCCTTGAGAGATGAAACAAAAAAAGGAAGACATAATTGGAAAGACTCTTTTTTTCAGGGGGTTCCTCATAATCTAGATATTGTCATACAGTTGCTTCAAGGCTATGTGTTTCCACAGATATATTTGGAAAAGCAAATGAGAGAATGGGTGATGTTAAGTGCTAGGGTATCTGAAGATGTGTGATTGTAGTTTCAGATGCTAGTTTTGTGTGTAAGGTTTCCCTTAAGAGTCTGCAGAAGCTTTGTATAAATCACTTAAGAAGTATGAAGGATCTGGACTGAAGTGCAGAAGCTGTCCACAGCTCTGTGCATGTAGAACTATAACAGAAGTTTCAAAAAGAAAAGCATGACTGTCACTGGAAAATAAAAGGTATTTTGCATATTTGAGCAAGTTTACCTTTGGCAGCTAAAGGGTGTCAGAAAACCTGTTATATTTAGAATCTGGAATTGAGTACTCTCAATATGAGAGAGGTTACCAATCTCGGGGTAGAAATCCCTATTTTCTTCTGTGTCCTGAAATGTATACCTGCTTGAACATCAGCATGGTTTGCCATCATGTATTGGACTGCTTTTACCATAACTTAGTAACATAAGATAAATCACAGAAGTAATTTCACTGGTTGTGCCTATCAGTGTTGTTCAGCAGAAAGATTCCACAGGACTTAATGGACTCTTTATGTGTAACATTCTGAAGAATTATAAATCAGTCAAGCTTAACCTTAGGGCTCCAGAAAGATACAGAAACACTCTCTTACACAAAACAAAATTGTAAGAAATAAAGGAATAAGAAACATTAATAAAAATATAATAAGTAATAATATGATGAGAAACAACCAGAATGGATTACCAAAAGCAGCTTGAGCCAAAGCTAGTTCTAAATCTAATTTTCTTACTTTCTGAATAAGTAGTGTGATGGATAGGCAGGAAACAACAATAGTGACGTGTTTTGCCTCTAGGAAAGTTTTTTTTAAAAAAATTCATGCTCCATATGTTGTATCCATAAAGAATGGGAAAAGAGTATTTTGGCTTTCTTAGGTCAGAGTTAGGTCAAGATCAGTAGGTGCAGAATTGCTTGAAAACCTGCACTCAAACAGCACTTATTTCCGATTTTCTGTTATGCATGTAAGTAGGATCCTGGAAGGACAACTTCAGCCCGTATCACTCAACATTTTCAGTATTGACTTGGCTGATTAGAAGTTGTAGAATATGTTTACAAAATATGCGAATAGCAAAAGTCTGTGAAAAGGTTATTTGTAGACTAGAAGAAAGGATCAGTATTTTAAATACGTTTGAAAAGTTGAGAAGTCAGAAATCAATTAATTGAATTAATTAAGCTCAATAGAGAAAAATTCAAAGGAAAGGAAAAAAAAAAGACCTTTTCAATGTACAGGACAATTGGTTGAAGTAGTAATAAACAAGTTAAAAAAATAAGGTAGCAATAAAACAGTGAAAGAATGAGAGAAACATGATTCTGTTTTTTAGTCAGAAACATTCCAGCTAGAATTCAAGAAAAAATACTTTATTAGTGTTTATTGGGTTTTATCTGGACCAACACTTCCCTATTGGCATACTTCCTTTCAAAAAATATGCGGATTAATTAATCCAAAATAGCAACAGCAAAAGTAAAATCCACAGGAGACATTAAGTTAATTACTAAAGATTCATCAGGGAGATAGGAAAATATTAACTATACCTATGAAAGCTCTGCTGGGGATGGCCTAGATGTAAAATTGAACCCACCTTAAAGTAAAGGCTTGACAATATTTTAAGACCCCTCTATTTCTGTGTTACATGGTTTTGGAGATGCACTCCACACTTTGCAGTGGCATTTGTCATGTTTTCCTTTTTCATGCTTTCTGAGCTGGTGATTCAGGAAGCTGGGGCAGGTCCAGTCATGCATTAGAGTTAATGGATGTTTACACAAAGAACAATGTCTTTGCACTTGAGGTATTCAAAAACAGATGAAATCAGAAAAAGGGCCTCCCTCAGTAGTATTAAGGGAATTTGGATGCATGTCTGTGTGCTGTGAAAGCAGCCAGATCTTCCCCAACATGGAAACTACAAACTAGGACTGTTATTTATCCATATACCTGTCAATTTCGTGACGAAGGTGTTACCACGTTGCTGCAGGTTTTGGCACACTTTTAAGACATGAGAACATCATTCTCTATGAACAGCCTCATGCACAGAGTCCAGCAGTAGGTCAAGTTGTTGCCAGACTCATCATTATTTCTGTGGAGTTACAGAGGGGTGGACTGAGATGGCCACTTACAACTTCTGCAGACACTGGAAGTGTGGCCCTTGTGTAGATGTGGTGACACTGTGCTCTGGGCTACCGGGCGGGTGGACAAGTCATGGGCCACATGAAGAGTGTTGGGTCAAAGTGCCCATAAGGTGAGCTGATAGGAACTGCAGAAATCACAAAATTCCAGCGTGGCCCTGGCTTGCTGTTTCTCTGTGCTCATACGTATGGACTGCTTGTGCAATGAACATGATTTTTTTTTGAGGATGAAGGAAGGTATTTGTTGTGTCCTGGATCTGACATTTGGCTTGGAGTCCTCAGGGCAGTTTTGGGAGAAACTTTTCTGAGTTATGGGTTATGTGATGAAGACCATGTAACTCCTTAATACCTCATTTGTGATGGTGGAGAACACAGGGTAAATGACACAAAAGAAACACAGAACTGTGACCTGATTCTTTAACTGATCTCCGTGGCTGTTGTCACAGAGTATCTTGATGGATGGACAAAAGCAGCCTTGTCCAGTTTGGTTCTGCTAAAGAAAATGCACAATATGGCATTTGTGTGGTTGCAGGAAAACTAGGCTTTGATTTCTTATTTTACTGAGCTTGATACCTTTTTTTAAAATTAAAAAATAGAGAATCAACTAGATGAAGATAAGCATGTGACATTTTACTTTAGTGGTGCTGTCTTTTTCATTGAAGTTAGTAATTTCTCTAATGATGAAAATACTCACGGGTACTTGCTACAACAGTGTTGAGATCAAAGTATTAATTGAATAATGTGTTGCCAGAAAATGCATATACATTTTCAAATAAGACTTTATCCCTCCCCTCTACCTTACTCAGAGGAGTGTAAAATGATGTGTGGACAAAAACTTACAGTGGCTATTTGCCACTCAACTAATTTTTTTTTCAAAACTAAAAATTGCTGTGTCAGTTCATTAACTTATAGCTTGTTCTAATGTCAGCTACCAGTGTGATGTTGTGTTATTCATGAGTCACCAAAGAGTACAAATAGGATATATCAGGTCATTTGCAATATCTTAGAAGGTTTTCATCCCTTCAGCTTTATTCATTGCTTTTTTTTTTCATGCTGAAGTCCAGGTGTCCTTGTCCCAAGCAGCCAGAAATAGCTGCTCATTGTAGACATATCTGGCTCACACTCACCCTGCTGTCTACATGTTTCTGGCACAAATCCCTTCTCTCCCACACACAGTCCCATCATGCTCGACAGCGAATCCAAAGCTTCTAGTACGAAAAATCCCAGAGCTTTAAAAGCTTTAAAAACTACCATGCACTCTTGAAAGAGATCAAGATTCACTGAGGGTTTTGTCAATGCACCAGCCTGTTCTTACTGGAAAGGAATTTGTTCGATGAAGTTATCTGTGAAGTTCATTTCTTAGGATAATACCTCAGAGCTTCCCCCCATTCCCAGAGAGCTGCAAACTCCCTTTCCCCTTCACATCCCTCAGTAGCTTCTGCCAATCTTTTTTCTGGGAAAAAAGTATTTTTAGGGCCTAACTTGGTCCCTTTTCCGAAGATTTTGTGTTCAGGTACTGAACAAAATTTCTCTCTTATTAGTGATTGCTTTTATCAAAATACTGCTATCACAGATGTATCTTCAAGTCTTATTTTCACTGCACATACCTGATTAAGCATTTCACCAGATGCAGTAATTTTTCATATTGGTGCACTAGGCAGAATCCTTAGTGAAGTATTAAATAGATTGCTATGGCACATTGAAATTTACTGTAATAAAAAAGATAAAAATCAACAAAGATTTGTAAACAAACTTCCGTGTAACTTGGAGGAGACAAAAGGCCACGATACACAGAGGCCTGATTTACAAACAATTTTTTATGTCCTAGGCTAATTTTGGCTTTCAGTGTCTATCAGACATACCTTTTATTTACAATTATTGAAGTTTTACCATTTATTTGCAATTTTTTAAAGTTTAAAATTTTATTTATAGTCTCCAGATGAGTTCCTACAGTCACTACAAGTCTTCAAAATCATACTTCTTATGTACTCCACATCCCAACCCCTTCAAAACAGTAAGTGTGGTTTTGCATAAAACAGATGCTTCCCTTTAAAAAAGTTTGTTACAAGAGAATAGACTTGAGGATCAAGGGAATTAGGTAAGCTGTGCAATTACCAGAAAATACATGCTCCAGTGCAACTGGAAAGCACCATCTGGGACATTTCAGACTGTAGCAGTTCTGCAAAAATCTACTTGTTGAAAGAAATAGACACTGCAGGGGCATTTAATCATCTCACTTTCTTATATAAAAGGAAATCCCTGAACTCCTTTAGAATATCAGCTTTGAGTATAATTAGCCTAGTGATGATAATGTGCTTCACAGGGAGGGGTGGATTTTTTGAAAGATTTTAAGTTATTTGAGAAACACATTTATCAGCTGATGTTATTTCCTGCCACCATCACCCAGTGACTTCAGTAAATGGAACTGCAGTGACAAGTTCACCTTAGCTACCCTGAGAGTTGTTAAAAGAAAGGCACAGGACTTTAAGATGCATCAGAAAATTAAGTTGGAACCATGTTTTTTATTTTAGACTGTGATGCCCACCTGCAGAATCCTCCTGCCACAGGCTATATGCTATTCTGTGCTAGCATGTAAAACAAATTTTAAGAGGGTTATTTTCAGCAGCTGGGAGACACACATAAATACCTTTGTGTCTTCACAATGAAAATGGCATCCTATCACTCACATTGGTCAGGTTCCCTCCTGCACTGTTTTGAAGAAAAATTAATACTCCTATAAATATTTTTTTAGTTGAAAAACCAGTTAACCAGCCTGCATCACTGATACTGTGCTTTGCTTACTGATGTTGTGTCAGGGGTTTAGCATATTAATTTCTTCACATTTCTTTGTCACTTGGGTAGAAGATGGTAGGTCTTGAAATTCTTACTTACCAGTGATGTCTGCTTTTCTATACTGCAACTAGAAGAGACTGTTTCTCATGGGCCAATTGTTCCCAACACCTGGACTCCCACCAGAGCCTTAAGAATTAAGGTGGTGCTGCTTACTTTAATAGCCATGCAGTGCACAGCAGAGGCTGAGTATGTGCAGATGTCTGAAATGTGGCTGCTGCACTGGGGCTATACTGAAACCCTGAAGCTGATATAGCATATGGCCTTACACTGAACTGAAGGCAGACATGATCTAATGCTGATTCAAAATTGATGCGGCTGTTTTACTCTCCTAGTATGTCTCACATGCAGCTGATGATGGCACTGTGCTAACACAGCACTGTGGATAGCTTATTTTGCCCACTGCATCCTGCAGACACAAGGTATGGTGACAGGATTTCTGAGGCAGATGCACCAGCCAACCTAATTTTTTACTCAGAGATTACCAATATCCTTCCAGAAAAAAAAATTCTTCTGGTGACATATCCTTCCAGAAAAAAGTTTCTTCTGGTGGAAAAAATAGTTCACGGAGTAAGTTGTACCATGTACTCATGCACCATGCATTTAGACATCCTATGGTGCTCAGGTAAAACACTTGACCTTGTCTGAAGTTCTCTTTGTTCTAAACTTGAACTGTGGTGATACAAGATAACCAGTGACAAAACTAAACCTAACTGGTAGTTAGGTGTCAGGGGGAAAAGCATCTACCACAGAAAAGAGTCTTGCTGACAAGAACATTATTTTGCTCCTTTAAATTTCTAGACCCCTCCCAGATGACAGAGAATCTGTTTGAAGTGTGCAGAGGATATCTATAAATACACTCCTGCCTTCTCTGACATCTGCATTTTAATACCTACTTTGATACAAAATTTGCTCTAGGGTGATTGCAGTCATTTGTGATGCAGTTACCAGCACAATTATATCACATTATGAGCAGTTTGAATACCAGCAAGGCAATCCCAATGTACTCATTGTCTAAATCTCACTCTCCCAAAATAAACTGAAGTCTAAAGCTTCTATAGCAGTATTGTGTAGTAAGGACAGTAGCTGGCATGCTTACTAATATCTTTTAGTGTTTGAACATGAAAGGAAATTTACACAACCAGTTCAGGCAGCCTGGGTCCCCCTTTTCAGGTGTGAAACATGATTCTAAATCATATGAGCAGGTATAGCAAAGGCAGCTTGGTTACACAATGCCCGGCTTTGTTACAAGAGCAAGCTTGTCTTACTGGAACCTGAAATTTTGCAGTCTTAATCAGACCAACAGATGTTAATCAGCTGACTTTTTCACATGGAGTGTTATGTGCTGCTTCTGTGGAAAAGGACTTACAAGAGAAAGCAAAGCACAGATGTCCTAAACTCTAAGCCTTGGTACCAGACGATGAGACACCGGAGCTGCTTTCAGGCACACTCCTTACAAAATGTTCCGTAATTAATGGATCTTCCTTCTGCTTAATGTACAAGCCATGCTGCTGTGTGCTTAGTCTCACAGCACCATTCCACCAAAACTCAAGTCCTAAACCAAAATATATTTTGTATTTCTAAGCAGTAGCTGTTTTACTGGTGTGTATAAAACTGCATTTTTCCTTGGAAAACACTACTTTTTGAGTATTTTAAGTATTGTTCCCTAGCTTCTGTTATTCATTAGGAGTCTCTTCCTATAGTATGGATTTTGAAAAACAGCTTTAGTTACTTTAGTTACTCAACATCACTGAAATGGAAAGAAATTTTCACTAATATTTTTTGCTTGTCTTTGAAAAAAGGGAATCTCTGTGTCAGAGTAGGAGATTGCAAGGTAGTCCCACTTTTTGGCAATAAGGTTAATATTCTTTGCAAAGTAATATTTTTTCCGTTAGTTATTTCAGTTTTTTGAATTTTGCATACAATTATTTATTGCTGTATAGGAAATGAGAGAGGAGTGAAGACTGACATATTCAAGGGTCCTGATGCAGCACAGCACATGCACCATGTCAGTTCAGGGTTCAGTCATTAATTATCATAAGACTGGACTAGTCCATTTCTTGCTCACAAACAAGAAAAACAATAGGAAGAATCAGGCTAAAAAGGAAACATAGATTAAAAATGCAGTTAAAACATAACAAAGAGGTGATCACTCATCGACAGTACACATAAGAGAAGGGTATATGGTTGAGGGTATCAATTGAGATAAGCAGTTAGGGTATGGTTTCCATAGCTTTTTCCCTTTTCAGCTGTAGTGATGGTATCTGAAAAACTTGACATCAGCAGTTCTGCTGTCCTAAAGTGCAAACTTTAATGACTTCTTACTGAGTTCTGGAACTGTTTCTGTGCAGGAAACACTGAGTGGTCTCCAGAGAAATGGGTTTTGTCTTAGGGTATTCCATGCTCCCCTGCACAAGGAGAGTAGGTGGGAAGCAAATAGCCACAAAACAGAACATAGAGGGAGAAAATGAGTTTACTGTGCACATGACTGAACTCACAGCTCCATGTTATCACAGTGCCAAGTCATTCTAAAGAGCTGTGTTAAGAAGTGAGAAATATTTGAAAAGTCTAATAGTCATATAACTTGAACTGATGTTAGGCCATGTCTTCCTTCAGTGTACTCAGGACCTATTCTGTATCAGCTGCAGTTTTGGATCCACATAAAAAAGGCAAGATATGTTTATCTTTAGCAGGAACGTCCAGAGGGTAGCTTAGTGTTAATAATGTCTAATGGTTCATATCTAACATAAGAGCTCATAGCTTGCAGGAGCAAACTGCAGGAATTCAGGTGAGTCTGTAGTGGAATGTGTCTTGCCACAAGAACAAATCTCAAATAGAAATTTCGTGGAGGTGGCTATGAGAGTCTCCAGAGATGCTGCCCCAATCTGTGCTGATCATCATGCCAGGTACTGGTCTTGACTAGGCTAGAGTTAATTTTTTTCAGAGTGGTTTGTATGGTGCTATGTTGTGTGTTGGAAACAGTGTGGATTATACAGAGATGTTTTAGCTGCTGCTGAGCAAATCTCATACAGAATCAAAACCTTTCCTGGTCCTCACACAGCCCTGCCAGTGAGTATGCTGGGTGTGGGCAAGAAGTCAGGAGGGGACCCAGCTGGGACAGCTGACCCCACCGACCACAGGCATATCCCACACCATATGAGGTTGTGCACAGCAATAAAATATGGGAAAAGTTGGGAAAAGATTTAGGTTATGGTCTTCCCAAGTAAATATTACAAGTGACGGAGCCTTGCTTTCTTAGAAATTACTGAATGCCTGTTTGCTGATGGAAAACAGCAAATTCCTTGTTTTGCTTTGCTTGCACACACAGCTTTTGCTTTGCTAATTTAACTGTCTTTATCTTAATTCATGAGTTTTTGCACTTTTACCCATTCAATTCTCTTCCCAACCCAACAGCCGGCTGGGGTTGAACTGCACTCCAGGGTTAACACATATAACCCCATGGGCTTCAGCACATTATAGTCAAACACAAATCAGACTGGCTTGGTGAATTCAGGCATACTGACTCTTGACGTTTCCAGACCAATGATCAAAAGAGCTGATAAAATTTATCATTGAACTTTGTACCTCATCTGTTCTTAGGAACATTTTATCAGATGTAATTAACACTCTGTGGCTGCTCTCATCTGCATAACTAGAAAATTCCATGAGAGCACTCCAGTTCTAGCATTTTAGATATGCTAGATACCCAACAGAAAGTGTCCCTTCTCAGCATCTTTCAGCACATCTCCTTTACAGGGATGATTGGGTTGTCCACACTCATAGAAAAACCCACTACAAGAAAAAGGACCTCACAAATAACCTCTGTAGACAGAGCAGCAATCCTCGTTTATGTCCAGGAATATTTTTCTTTACCTAAACTGAAGAATTTAACTAGTAAATCTAAATTAGTATCCTGCTTGCCTCACTCTTGCACTGGGGAAACGTTTCCAGTATCTACTCTCCATTCAGTCTATGGACAACCAATCTTATATTTAAATGTTTAATTTAAGGTAGCCTAAACCTCCCAGTAATATCTGGTAACTTGGTAGGTCTTTTAATACTTTTTTAAAATTTTTTTCTTAACAATAGACAAAGCAAATCTACTCTCCATTCAGTCTATGGACAACCAATCTTATATTTAAATGTTTAATGTTAGGTAGCCTAAACCTCCCAGTAATATCTTTTAATACTTTTTTTTTATTATTTTTCTTAACAATAGAGAAAGCAGAAATATGGGCAAATATTTTTTCTCAAGCACTGAAACCACTCATCTTGAGTATCATGAATGGTGATTCTGGAACAGAGCTGGTTTTGAAAAAAGGAGAGTCTTACATATCTGGGTCAAAATGGGAGTTTCTGAGCTTTGTATAGTCTGCTCACCTGTCATGTCAAGTTTGCTTTTCTGGGTGCAAAATCCTGTTTGGAGCTCTGAAGCACCACTGGTGAACAAACACACCCCTCGTCAGTGTCTGACACTGACATTCCAGCACTGACATTCCACACCACCAGCAGAATAAGATGGGATGTTGCCCAGGGGCATTCTTTTGATCCAGGCTGAAGACAAAAAGTTTTGGCTGTGCAGGCACAGTTTGTGACTGTAGAGTGCAGTTATTTTTGCTATTTTTACTGAATTATCCAACAGCCGCAGGAGCACATGAATCAAGTTCTTTTGTTTGCATATTTACAGTATAATGTACTTGAGTTGCCAAACTAACTTAATGGAAAATTAGCAGGGATTCCAGCTCTTGCTGTGGCTCTGCCTCTACACTATGAACAAGTTGATGCAAACCATGGCAAACAACCACTAGTCAGTTCTGATTATAGAGAGCAGACATTTAACTTGCAGAAATCCTACATCTTGTGGTACTGTCTGGAAAGCAGAGGCCTTGATTTGTGGGATAATCCCAAAAAACCCTGAAGATTGTGGGATCTACCACTGTGCTTATTATTTTAGAGTTAGTTCAGGAGAAGAAAGAAAAACTGAGAAGATTAAAGTTTGCCAACCCATAAGTCTGGCTGTTCTTCTCTGTCACATATATCAAAAGAAAAAGTCCAAAAAAAGGAGAATACAAGGAAGCAGTTTGCTTGGCAGTTCTATTTCGGTTTCTGCCTTGTTATATTTTGAATTTTATATTGAGTTCTGTGCTAGGAGATTGCATCTGTTATTTGAATTTTAATGAACATATTTTTCCTTCCTGAACATAAATTTTATTATCCTCATTTCCCTACCATTTATATGCACTCATTTAATCAGTTTTAGAATAAAAATTATTATTCAAACTATAATAAAATTCTGAAATTAAATATGATGTATAGACAGAGATTGATTTGATTCCCTCTTTTGCAAAGAGGGATATGCAAAGGATGCCTGAAGATTTTGTCAGAAATACTTTTTCCTCTATTATTTTCCCCATGAGTAGTTTAGACCCAGTCCTATTTTTCCTGAAAGTCTGCAAGAAACCTGAAAGTCATTGTGACATCTTTAAACAGACCTGAACAATGGAATTAACTGAAACCATAGGGTATTTTTTTTAAGATTACACAAATGAAACTCACAATGTTTGAATTAATAATTTGGATCCGAGAAAAAATTACTTGAAAGACAAAAAATAATTAAAAAAAAATATCTTTTTTCCTTTGGTTCAATACTAAAAAGAGTTGCCAGGATAGCAATAAGTGAATTTCAGTGAATTAGGGATGAATTTTGATTTACAACCCTTGAATGTTTTTTTCTGCTCACTCTTCATATTCACTCTTGTAACCATTCTAGTTAACACTAAAGTCCATGGAAAATTAATTTTCAGTCCATGACAAAGTTAGTGAAGTATATCAAGTGCAACAATCTCAGGGGCAGCAGAGATTTTTGTCCGAATTTCTCATTAGTGTTAAGATGCCTATCAACTCATTTTGGCAAGTGGAGGCATGACCGAGATAATGCATGCAGGTCACTGTTGCTTGAATTGCCTTCAGCCCAGCTGCACTTTTTTACTAGATCTTTTTCCTGTTTGTTTTTTTCTCTTCTTTGTGTGGGCTGATGCCTGGAGATTCAGTGTGAAAGATCCTGCAGACGTCTGACCCTGCTTTCCCACAAAGACCATGCATGTTCATATACGCTACAATAACAATTTCTCTTTCACAACAAACCCCTCTGAAGGACAAAGAGAAAAATGAAAGCCAAGATGCCATACAATAATCATGAGAATGAATCACCAGGGGAATGAGACACGGATGTGTTTCTCAGGATCTACCTGCATACTGGAAATTTGCAAAGGCAAATGCAATATTCACACACACAGAGTACAGAAGGTGAGATCCAGTGCAGCCAGACTTTAGGAGAGTTGGAGTGATGTAATCCATTGCTGTTCCTATAGTAATCTTGAATATGCAACTAATCTTTGTTGCCAGTTGCACTCCGAATCAACAGCTGCTGATGGATTAATGGAATATTTTCTCAATGGCTATTTCAAGCCATTTATCATCTTTCTGCAGAGACTGAAAACTTTACATTCAGATAGTCTCACATACTAAACTGCATCATGCACAGACATACTGTCTCTTCCTCCTGTGGTGCAAAAACTTCACCCTACATTTTACATATTAGGCAAAAACACTAGGAAAAACTATCTAACCTCACTGGCAATTTTAATAGTCTCACTCCAAACAGCAGCATAAGTGCATGCAGGGTGAAAGTAAATTTACAGTGAAGCTGTGTAGGTCGTCAGTAATTTTCTCACTCACATACCATTCAACTTACTATTTTGAAACCTGATGTATCATGGATCTGGAGGTACAGATTTATTTCTCTGTATTGAGACTTGCTCTTATTTTAGAACTATCCTGGCAGCAACCTGCTTCATGCTGGAGCAGCTTCCTCAGATGATATTAGGAAGCGTCTCAATTTTCTGCCATGAAGATTGAAAATCTCATTCCTGAGAAGATTAATTGTTTCCTTTTTGAGCAAAGTGAGACTTCAGGGACAAGAGAAGCTTCTGGGAAGCCTTCTTCCTTTACATCTATCTAGAGAAGAACAGAAATGTCAGTTCTAGATGCACAGTGGTGGGCATGTGGGCTGGGAAAGGCGATGGGGGATGGGTTCTGTCTAACCACATCTAATGTGGTTATGCCAAAGCTATGCCAAAATTAGATTGAGAAGGAAAAAAAGCATCTGGAAAATTGCAGCAGCTTAAAGCACAGCATTTTAGTGCAAGTCCAGGGGGACAGCAGGAGTGTAGTGATATTTATCAATAGCTACAACATAGAGTTCCAACAAAAAGAGAAGGAACAAATTGCTCTCTGCCCTTGGCATGATAATTTGCCTTTTACCTTCTGCATTTTCATATATTAGTTTGAAAAGCAGAGGACCAAAACAATCAACAACAGATGTTCCATACAATCAGTGTGGTACATGAATTCAGTTAGCATGCAAATTATCATCCCTGGGCTATTCATGAGGACTGCTGGGAAAGCAGGCAGCCTGCTTTGCAAAAATAGATAGAACAAGTATGATTAAAATGTCTGGATTCAATCACATGTTTAATCACCATCCACTATTTTAGCTCAGCTACAATGACTGGTAGCTATTATGACAAAAATTTGAAAATGTGCATGATGCACAGTGGCACCCAGGAGCCCGATAGGTGGTCTGTGCTTGATCAAAGTGATCAAAGCTTTGCTCTGTGTTTCCCTCTGGTCCATTTCACCACAACAACTTTAAGTGCACAAAATATGATTTATAGGAGGGTATTCTATACTTTCATTTTTAGGCTTGAGTCTTATGAACTGTGTCTCAGTTTTACAGTGAAAGTAATAAATTGTTTTTCTCCCTCCTTAAGAGTAACAATACGTGACAGTGTTACCTATTCAGGACTGGGTAATACAGAAGAATAGACTTCTAACCTGCCTACACAGAAATCAAAGGTGAATCCCAAGAAAAATTTTGATGTGTCCCATAAAAAGCTTATTTGAACAATTCTGAAACTTGAGGGTCAGATAATTCATCCTTGTGCCATTTTGGCACTTACTTTGTAGTTGTGGATGAATGCCAGAAGGGTAGGAAAAAGTAGTAGGAAAAACTTAGAACCTTGATTTAATTTTTTAAAATCAAAGAAGTAGCTTAGTTAGGATTTTTGGCAGCAATATATATAATTTATTCAATGAATGAAATACAAAAAAAAAGGCACCCAAGAGGGATAGACTGTGGAAGTTTCACTCACTCTGGTAAGTGCTTGCTCATGTGAAGAGTTCTGCTGTTTTCAAAGTGACCTTTTTTTTTAGTTGGATAATATCACTCAAAATTAACCCAAATTAGCTTGAAAACTGTCAAGTGGATTGAACACTGTTTATATTACACTGTATATTAGGATCACTGTAAATGGCAAAACATCAAATAAGGAGAAATTCTGTAATAGGGTGATCTCAGGATCAGATATAGTACAATACTGTATTGACAACGAAATAAAAGCAACTGACATTTTAAAGGATATTTCAGGACACTACCAAACCTGGAATACTCACAAATATGGTCAAGATAAGCAGAATTTCTCTAAATCTAGGGAAATTAGGAACTGGGGTGAAATAGGGTCTGATTTGGGAATATGAGTGTTATGAAAGCAAAGGAGAAAGTAAACTGAAATACATAATAGGAGAAAACTGGGTGGCAGAAATGTCAAGAAACAGAACTGAAATGAGAGCCAGTGGCTCCACTGCTGCAGCCAGCAAGGTGAGCATAGAGTTCACATGACACTGGTCATGGCTGTGGTACAGGTTTTGAAATTTGTACAAGTGGGGAAATTAGCAAGGATCCATAGTTTTGAGAAACAAATGGATTCTGAGATGGCTGCACTTCATTGGGGTTCTGTGCTGGCCTTAATCAATTGCCTCTGACCTTCGCTGCAAACCTCTTTCATGAGCAAAGGAGAAGGAGAGGTACAGTGAATTTAACTTTCTGAGGATGAAGTGGGTGGATGGTTTTGAAGAATTATGCCTTTCAGCCCGCCACAAATAGTACATCCAATAATCCCTGTGTCCTTCCAATGTGCCTCGAGCTATGACAGCCCAGCTTCTCCCCGGAGTACCAAAACAATACCCATGTGTCTTCCATTACAGAACATAAGTGACAGACAATTTCAAATACAGAGTAAAGACAAGAGATGGGAAGTAAATAAATAAAGAAGCACAATACTGCCTGCTAGATGTGCTAGTACACAGCTGATGGGCTATAAAGGCAGCATTGACTCTGCTCTTCTAACAGCTCTGTTGGCAATGGGAGGCTCATGTCATTACTTAGAAATGAAAGCCTGTAGCTGAGGCATTCAGATTAAGAGGAAAGACAGTGCTTTAACAAGAAAAATAGCATATGCCAGTGGATCAGATGCAATTTGTATATTTTAACATTGAAACATTCTGTCCTGATTAAAGCTTAATTGGTCAAAACACTGACTCTGCAGACTTCTTGGCTACAATGAACACAAATATTTAAAATGCACAGTTCTTGATTAAAACAGTGACTGTACACCATGACTAGCATCATTATTATTTAAACAAAAAGGAAAGGAATGAAAATATAGAATGTTCCCAAGTTACCCAAGTAGAACTGCAGTGGTAATGGTTTTGAAGTTGGTCATTGTAAGTAATTTTTTTTGTGGTAATGGTTTTGAAGTTGGTCATTGTACAACTTTATTGAAATAAAAGTTGTACAATGACCAACTTTATTGAAGTAAATAAAGAGAAACTTTATTGAAATAAAGAGAAACTAAGCACTCATTCATTTTGGTTTTTAAGCTGGGCTTGCCGGGTCAGCTGACCTTTCACTTTTTGAAAAATGTCTCCAAACCTATTTTCATACTTTTTATTTGTCAAACAATTTCAGTAATTTCCTGTATACTCCAGTCCTGGAGAAGAATACTGAAGAAGGAATTCTTAGTTAGCTCCCAGCAAAATGGTCTAGAGATGTTTCAATAAATGGTTTCTCCCTCCTCCAGACATTGTTCATTTACCCACATGGGCAGCCCTTCACTTGTCCTGCCTCTGGTTCAGGGCACTTTGAACAACACATGTGAAGATGGAGGCAAGAGGCTAGCAGAGAAATCAGCAGCTGTTACTTACAAAAGCTGATTCATTTTTCAAGTCTTTCCACCCCTTTTCATCAAGGAGTGTGTAATCAGTCTTTCCCACCCAAGCCTAATGGCAGAATTCAGCAGTTCCTCTCTCAATCCAGAAATTACGCAATCTACATTCTAATTTGAGGGCTATTCATAAGAATGAGTTGTGGTATTAATTTCAGATGATGTGTGAAATTTCTCAACCTCCTTTTTTTCCAGAACAATTGCTCATTTTGCAGGAGCAGCTCTGAGGTTCTGGCAGGTCCCTGAAATACAGAGCTACATGGCTGCTGACCCAAAGTGCAGACATCGCTGGAGTAGCCCTCTCAGCACTAGAATGAAGAAGTGAGTCTGCCTAGTTGCATATTTAATACATGAAAAAAAAGTAAGATATTTCATGGAAAAGACCTAGTAGTGGGGAAAAATTGCAGCCTGCTGTGCATTGCAGCATACTCAGCCAAAGGAAGTAGTTCTTCATTTCTGTTGTTAATTCTTTGATTTTGTTATATCTGAAATACACACAGAGCCCAAAACACATAAAATGGCAATTGAGCTACAGGAGTAAAAAAATAATTCCTCTCTTTTCTGAGTGGAGAAATCATGCTGCCACTGAATTACATTGAACAGACACATAGTATTGTTAAGTAGTGTTTTTTAGTCTGGGTAGAGGAAAAGAAGGAAGTAGATGCTCATTCACACATGATGTTGGAAAGTAGCTTTAGCAGCTCAGGAATCTGAAAGTGCATCTTAAAATGCATTAAAAAAAGAATTTAAAATAAAAGGAGATGTTAACACATATTCCATTGTTTTGTTAAAGTGGCAACAACCTGTGAAAATGAGTAAGGAGTAAGTTTCTAATGGGAACGAATGGCTTGTAAAGCTCTTTGGGTAACTATTTCATCTACAAAAGTGCAACCCCCAAACCCAAACCTTTGTAGAGAGGAACTTTCTGTAAAAGTCATATTTGAAAACTACTGAACAAAAATGCTTTGCCATGAGAGACTACCATCTGTTTACTATATTAAATATACAGATCTTTGTGTTTTTATTAGAGGACTTTTTCCTTTAACAAGGCAGACAGAGGAGCTTACACGTACAGCAAAACTTTTTACTGCAAAAATGTGTACAAGATGTAGTGTAGAAATGGCATGCCATTTGGGGAAGATTACAAATTCTGTCTTTGGGTGCTGCTCAGAGGCAAGAAATACACTTATATTTGCTTCATTCCTGTAGCAGTGGATGTAAAAATCACTTGTCAGAGAGCACGAGATTTTTCTGATAGCTCAGGTACTTTTACTCTGCTAGTAGACCTATCAATCTGAGGAATTTAAAAGAAACTCCTTTGCTAAACATTATTTTTAATATTATGTACATATATCTGTGTGAAACCTCCTAAAGGTGTTGATACCCATGCAATGGGAAATCATTCCTTCTGGAGCTGACCAGCTGATGTACCACAGCTGGACTGGAAGTGAACTTGGGACTGTCTTGCTCACTCAGTCATGGACTTCAACACTTCACTAAACAAATGGCATTTTAATTGAGGTCTGATATCAGAGATTTGTGAATGGTAACCAGATCCAATTACTAATAAACATAGGTCTTGAACAGTATTCCTTGAAGAGAAATTATGCAAGTACTATATTTCAATCATTAAAGCTTTAAATTATCTATAGTGACTGTTTCCTCTATTATACATACCATAAGAATGTGAGCAGCTTTTCAAAAGATTTTTTAAGGCACTGTATAGTCTCAAATGTTTTCTACTATTGAAAGATTTCTTATGGGTGTTTGCTTGCTGTGATATATGTATGAAATCTGCACAAAGGAAAAAGGAAAGGAAAGGAAAGGAAAGGAAAGGAAAGGAAAGGAAGAATAAAGATGCAAAAGAGAGAAGAATGAAGACAGGAAGAAGAGAGGAGAGGAGAGGAGAGGAGAGGAGAGGAGAGGAGAGGAGAGGATGTCACTTGTATGTATGTCATCTTTCTCTTTTGCTTTCTCCTTGTTTCAAGAGACTTGGGCAGACTTCTTTCAGCACATGTAATATGCTAACAACACAGAAATGTCATTTGGAAACAGAGCTCCCCTCCAGCTATGTATCTATCTCATACCAAACCCAAAAAAGAGAGTGTAATTAGCACTCTGTCTGGTCTCGCTCTCCTGGCTTGACTCTCCGTATATTATATCTGAACCAGAACCCACCTTCTATCACCAGCTTTAAATCCTTGGACCATATAAGGTCTTTGGACAGTCTATTTCTCAGAACATGAAGTCCTCTGAACCCAGCACAAGTTTCTTCAAGATCCACTGCACAATATTACAAGTACCCAAACAAGACGAGCTTAGTGGTTGCTATTTTAGACTGGTTATTTCTGTTTTAGAAGTATTTATAAGAAACCTATCAACTCCAAAGTGTTGAAAAATCCTGGCTTTCTTCAGATTCAAATTGATTATGTGGCAAAAGTTCAAAATTTATAATGCAAAACTCCAAGAGTTTTATGAATACATAACTGATGATTCCTTCATTTGTTTATTTTTGTTTTCTTAGAATTAGGCTTTGAGTAAATCTCTGAGAGAGTGTTCAAAACCAGAAAGGTTTAAAAAACACTGTTTCTTTTAAATAAAATCGTGTGTTTCAAATAATTATGTGATCCTGGAGCAGGGCACTGTAGAAAGGGACAGGCTGTCAAGAAGAAAAAAAGTTGATAACTGAATACCAAATTAAAACACTAGCTGAACTGATTTTGAATGGGAAAGAAGTCAGTTAATCTGATTATCAGTTTTCACTCATTAATAATTGATTATTTATGCATTTAAAGTATCCTTACTTTAAGTAATGGTAGTTTGAATAATGAGAACTATTCATTTAGTAGAAAACTGTGACTAAGTGTTTTTTCCAGTATACAGAGTCTGTGGTTTCTATTCTTTTATAATATAAAGGAGGTCTTTTGTCACACATTGAAATTTCTGTTTCAAAAATAAAGGTGTCTGAGTAGCTTCTTCCACTGATAGAATCATTGAATCATTTAGTTTAGAAAGGAACTTTAACTGCAAAACCAACACCACAAAGTTGACCAAAAGAAGTGATGGAATGACCAAGCATCCTTGCCCAGCAGCTGTCTGTAGTGCAGCTGGAGATGACAATAGTGAAGATAAGGGTTGCAATTTTTACCATGCTTCCCTTCTAGTCATGCAGATATTATTCATCACTGACCTACCCAAACACCTAATGTGTTGTCTCATGTGTAGTGGGACTAGCACAGACTGGAACACAGTTGGACAACAATTTGCAAGTGTTGCACTTTGAGAGCTAAAGTGAAAAACATTTTTTAACAGTAATAACTTAAGCTCAACTGGTGTGATTTTTTCATGCATGGAAGATCTAAATTTTAACAGTTACAGGTGCTGGGATGGAGAACATAGCTCCTCACAATTCAATAAGTTGTATTTAAATTATTTCCCACTCCACACTGTGGTTGCTTGTTTTGCATGGAGTGCCCTTTTACTAACTTTCATTGGGTTAAAATGATTTTCAGTCGGATTGTGCTAAAGTAAACATGTTCTGAGCACAAGAAAAATCTCTTCTCAGAGCCAAACTTTCTAAATTTGAGAATGCTCATATCTAGGGATTTGACTTTCTACCTGCTTCTAGGGTATACAGTAGTATTTATACATGAATGATTTTGCCAAACATATTTTACAGTATTTTATCCATAAAAAAAGTTTCTGTGTTTAGAAGCATAATTTTCTATCTGTGAGGTGTAAATGATTGACTGAAAAAGAAGCATCACACAAGCTATATAACAGAGAAAATTACTTTAGAGAAGGAGCTGTTATACATAAGGCTGCTCTGAGAGTCAAAATTGTAATTTCCTACATAAAATAAGAAAAATTTCCCCCTTTCTTACTTTATGTTCTGTCACACCCAATGTTGTCTCTCCAATGCTACTGGAAAGATCCCACTGGCCACTGTGGTTGTTAGAGGACAGCCTCCTCTTCCTAAAATACATCCTGGATCACTTTGAAATGCATAATGCAATCAAAAATAGACATGCTTTACTCTGTGCTTGTACATTTTTCCATTTAAAAGGAAAAATGCTGCTGCATGTAAGCAAGCTCAAAGTCAGAGACCAAAAAGCCTGGCTCATGTTTTGAGAACCCTTAAGGTAAATAGCTGTTATTTTTAAACAGACCTGGCCTTCACGGAGACTGCTGAATTCCCAAAGAAAACTCATTAAAAACTCTGCCAAAACTTTTCAGAGACCTCTAGCTGCTTCCTGAATCACCTCAGACCCTGCTAACACCCAGGGCAATATCTGCCTCTCTAGCAGATTTGTAAAAAGCATCACTCCTTGGCTTATTTGCTGCTGATCACAAGATTAAGCATCAAAAATAAGAGACTGCTCCAACAGCCATTAGCTCTGTGTGCTGATATCTAAACACCAGAAAACTGACTTTGACCTTCATATAGCTCAAAAGTTTAGAAAACTCTGAGTTAAACCATTTAAAAATGCTGTGAGTAGGCGAGGCAGAATTCAAATTGGCTCCACATAAAAACCATAACTAGTAAAATTGAGCAGCACTTTCTTTTCTCTCTACAGATCCTGCCATTTCCATTCCACAGAGCTACAGACCAACAGTAGAGTAGTGGGCCAACAAAGAGGCCTTTGGTAGTATGGATTTAGGAAAAAAACCATCCAAATCCATATTAATAGTCCTGTTTGTTTCAGCTCATTTCCTCTGGGGTCAGAAGTTAGTAAGAGATCCAAGGAGCTGGTTTTAGAGCGCCTTTAAAGGTTCCCCAAATTTCCTTCATTGGGTCAACTTCATTCTGTTTTCGGTCAGAAAGAAACCAAATGAAAGCAGAACATGGGAATGGCTAGAGACCAATGTAGAAACAATAGACTGAAGATGACAGAGGCATGAATTTCAAAATAGAGATGGTGAAAGACTTCTTTTAATTTCTCCCACTGTGCCAAAAGAAAAAAAATAAACAAAACAAAAATCTCAAAGCCCCCATAACACAACCGAAAAACCCCATCCCAAACACCAAAGGCTGAAAGAAGCTTCTGGAATAAATGGGATATAAGAGGTAAGTTCCTGACAATATTGTAGGTTCAAATTTTCTGCTCATATAGATAAAGCTTATTACACCACACATCTGTCTTTGAATATGGGGAACAAAAAGTAATTAATACTAACAGAGTTAGGTCCATTTATTTTCAATATTATTTGAGACTGCTCTTGCTCAAAAGGAAATGTTAATGACTACCCTTCCTGCAAGTTTTTTTATTCCTTTTCTCTCTAAAATGAATGCACTTAAAGGTTTGCCTTTCATATTCTTTAATATTATCATATTTAAAAAACCCATGTTAATAGATTTATATTGTCTACTAGTCTGAATAGCAAACCTATAAAAATATTTATTATCTGATATATTTGTTATTCTGTCACTCTGCTTTTGCACATATATACTACCCATAAAAATAATGTAAATTCTCCAAGGTGAATGCAAGATTTTAAAGTCTACTTACTCTCATACACATTAATAAATATTTACTTTCAAAGTTCCAAATATAAAAATGTTACTTAAAATGCATTCTGCAAAAACACAACTGGCAAGGTGGCAGTGACAAGCAGAATGAAGTGGGAAAAAGGTTACAATGAGATTAAATATTGCATAAGAAAAAGGCAGGGGGAAAAGTATTTGTAAGTGCCAAAATACCTGCCAAGTAACAGGCTATTCTTCAGCAGTGTTGAATTTGAACAGTTTCCCATTGTATCACATCATCCATTTTTGGGCCACCTCTAAGTTTCGAGCTGGCTTGTTAAAGTAAAGCACATAACAACAACTCAGTGAAATGGAGCAATCCCCCAGAATAATTTTCAGTTTCTTCCCTCTTCTTTTCCCCTTGCTGCACTCCTTTACAAAACAGGGAAATGAAATAAATTTAGAGCCATGCTTTCCAGCAGAATGCTTAGCAATGAATATCAGGTTTTTTAAGACCTGTCACCTGCATTTTTTTTTTAGGTTCACCAAATTATATTTACTGCAGTAGTTGCAATAGTAGCCATTAGAAGCCCAAAAAATTGTGGTAGAATCAGATTGCAAACCATTAAGCTTACAGGATTTTAAAGGAGGTCTGCATGGAGAGGTGAAGGCTGAAATATTTGTTACTAACAAAACGTTATATCTTTCAAAGTATTGCTGTTGATAATATAAATTATCATTCAACATTTATGGTGGACAAAAGTATTATTTCTGTGGCTCGCTCCTGCTATTCCTTTCTTCCTTGTTTGAGTCTTCATGTATTACCATCGTGGTGGCACTGGAAGCTGAACTACCTTCACTTGCAAAGGCTGTGGAATACAGGTCATTCACCAAAGCATTGAAAAAGATTAAATGCTGAGAATCATGCAAATGGGAAAATAAAGGAGAAAATTCCATTGTTCGGAGCTTTTAATTGGCTCTCCTTTAATAGATGTTCACTTGGAGTGTTATTCTGTGCTGGTACAGGGCTGGTTGGGAGATTTGGCAGCACTGTGCTAGGGGCTACAGGGAAGTGTCATTCTTGGGTTCAGTCCGTAGTAACGGCGTTGTAGGGCAAACTGGGGCAGGAAAAGCCCCATTGGGAGGGAATGATCTTACACTAATATTGCTAATATTGCAGCTCCTGAGGGTTGGTCTTGCTCTTCTCTGGAGGCATGACTGCATGTGAGAAGCTCAGCTCAGAGTCATAAAAGCCTTCACACATGTTTGGGGTGTGCATTGAAGAGGGAACTGATGCTCAGTACTGCTGCTGTGATCTTCCAGCTGAACTGCCTGGATGCACATTGTTCCTAGATAGCTCCCAACCTGCCTGGCCATTCTCCATCTGTATTTTAACATGTGCCTGAGTGAGAGATGAGTTTTCAGTAGGGACTTCAAGGAGGGGAAAGGTTACAAAGCTTGAAGGACTTTCAAGGCATGGGGTCTGGCACTGGCCCTCTGGGTCATTGCTCTTTGTACCTCCAGCACATATGCAGACAAGCCTGGAAAAAGGAGATGGAGAGTTTTTTTGTTAGGTAAAGCAAAGATGTATGTCAGTGGATCAGTATGGCTGCCTTTTCAACAGTAGCTCCTGGCTACTGTTCCATCAGCCCTGTACTCAAATTGCTCACAGCCTTTGCACCTCGATGGCATTTCCTGAGCAGCAGAAACTCAGCAGAGCTGAACTTCAAACATGCTTGTGCCAGCACAGTGACCCATCACCGCAAAAGATTTGGCATCAAGTGAAAAGGGACAGTTGTCCACTCTAAAAAATATGAACTCTGGGACTTACAATCATTTGCAAGGTGTTGTGAATCTAGTAGCACATCTCAGCCTTTACTATTGCAGTTTCAACTGGGGCAGTGCATTTAGGGGGAAAAAAAATAAACACTCCCAAACATATACAATTTTTGTTGGCTGAGTAACTGAAAACTATTTTTGGGCCAAGAGCAATCATAACTCAGCAATTGGCTAATTACTATTAGCTTTCTTTTTTGTTGTTTTTTTTTCCAAGCAGAGAAGTGCTTGCATGGCAAGTGGCATGTGTAAGAGACACCAACCAAAGGGAGTAAAGGAAAGGTGTACCTATGCAATTCTTCACAACACCAAAATGAAATATTCTAAGCATGGGGTTTTTAAAATTCATTTTTGTTCAAGATGTGACTGTGCTATACAACTTTATGACTGTAGCCAGTCTGAGTAAAGTCTTCTACTGCTGTGTCTTACACCAAAATTTTAGATGGTTACTTTCTTTCCTCAGCTTATGAGAAGCTTTCTGTAGCTAATGAATGCATTTAAAGACTGAAGGAACAGAAAAGCATCACTCAGAATGCATAACTGTCCCATTTACAGAAACAGTGGAATACAGTCACTACCTGTTTGGAAGGGTGTCAACTTAATGCCCCACGTTCTGATCTCCCAGTTCCATAAATGGATCTCCAAATATTACATCTAAATCGTTGGCAGTTCACTGGATTGTTGTATGTGTATTAACGTCAAAAAAGCAAAGGTAAATAAGCACTTAAATTCCATAATTGCTCCATTGTCTGATTTACCAATGAGCTATTTATCATTTAAAACAACATATATTTTCTGGAATGTTGCAATTTGTTTTCCTTTACTAACTTGGTTAGACCATGAGAAATTAAAGTTTAGGGTTCAGATTGGGAAACAATGATCGTGTCTGTCCAGCTCAGGGTAATCTATTTTTAGAAGAAAATCTCCTGCTCTACGTAAACTTAAATGAAGTTTAAGCTATTGAAAAAAATCTTCTTTTACAATTTTTCCAAAGATATTTTGCTGTACTGTGTCTTATTTCACAGAACCATGATGTAGCAATGACAGGATTTTGTCATTTTAAGTTTTTATTGTAAATACAGTACTTTTATGAATAATATGCAATTGTTGGCGTAAAAAAAGTTAAGAAAGAAAGTGTACTAGTTTTTTACTAAAGCCATAAAAAATAATGTAGTCTCTGCATTTCATTTAAAGTTATTGTGTAAATTGAAACACTCTGGGAAATTCGTATTTATAATACCTTAAAAGCTATTAGTCATCCTTCTACAAAACACTGGGGTGGAAGCCAGGTAGTTTCAATATTTTCCATATTTGAATACTGCCATGAGAGTTCAGGGCTGAGATCTTAATTTATGGAACTTTGTGGAGAAAGGCAATTTTCCAAAATATGAATATAGATTCCAATTTAAGAACTGGAGACTCAGCAATCCAGGCTGTATTAACAATATACAAAGCTCTGTAATCTGAGGAAAAATGTAATAGGCTTTAAATTACC
Organism: Passer montanus; assembly: GCF_014805655.1. Classification (NCBI taxonomy): domain Eukaryota; kingdom Metazoa; phylum Chordata; class Aves; order Passeriformes; family Passeridae; genus Passer; species Passer montanus. Next base: position 4,750,878 of record NW_024363160.1, on the reverse strand, counting down.
AATTCTTGTCAAGGCAGTGTAAGCTTTATACTAAGACAAAACTCATATTTTAGATAATGAATATAAATTTACATAGTTTTACTTCTGTCTTTCAAAAGCAGCATCACCAGTTTTGGAAAGGATTAATATCCATCCAGCCATTTGATTTCAAAACTTTGCTATAGGCAAGTAGCTATTTAATACTAAATTAAACAGGATTTTTTGGGAATATGAATAATAGCATGTAGGGTCAAGAGCAAGAGAATGTAAATCTGAACTCTGCTTCTGGAGTTAGAAGTCAGGAAGAAAATGCAATCAGGAGTTTTGGTACGAAGCATCAATACCTCAATAGTTTTTAAAACAGCAAACACAGTTTTTAATTCTTGGATGGACTTTGCCTGTTGTGTTAAAGCAATTTACCCCCACGCACCACACTCTATATTGTCACTTGATGCATCCTTATTACTTCTCCAGGTATTAAAGCAGTACGATATGTTTTCATTTCATTAATCTTCTCTCAGGGGGCAGTGATGAGTTCATCCAACTCTCTATTCTCAAGACTGAAAATTCTTTTCAATTAAAAAATCATCTCCACAGATGGTACCGACATTAGCAGCAGCCCGTTCTGTCTACAACAACAAATATTGAGATATTTCAGGAATTAGCCTATAAATCACTGGACATGGAATGATCTGCAGGATAAAAAAAAAAAAAAATAAAAAGGAAAAAAAGGGCTACCAAAAGTTAAGATGCTGAGAGTCTGGGCCATATGGTTTATTGTCTCTTCGATGTATCAGTTTCATCACTGTGTCTGGAGAATTTAATTGCATGTTAAGGTGAAATATAGTGAAAAATTTAACAAAGCTATTAACTATAAATACGTTATCCAAAACATTAGGATCACAAAGGTGATAATAGAAATGGTTTAAAGTCAGGGAAAATTCTCTGTTAAAGGGGATTAAAGAGGCCATTTATTGAATAGGATGGATTTCTTCCAACCCCCTATGTGCAGAAAGCATGCAATGCGTGAATAATTCATCCAGAAATTCTATCGTGAAGTTGTATCAGTTTCCACAGTAAAACCTGGCTGTGGAGGAGGAAAATACATCAACATCTGTGACAGGCCCTATGAAGAGACAGTTGCAAAGCCTTTCAGGCACCAGGAGCAAACCAAAATATAATAAATTCACCAAGTGTCAAATTTGTGTCGGCTGAGTAATGACACCATATGTCTGGGTTGCCGTGTCACTGCAGGCTGCCCCACAAAGCAGCCCCCACACCTCCCATTCTCACTAAGCCCCTTCCCAACCCCCCCACGGCTTTATAAAGTGTGCTGCAGCAGGGGAAGTGCTTCAGCTACCGTTTTCCACCCAGAAGATGGATAGAGATCCACTCGATAAATATGACTCTTGGCCGGTCTTTTGAGCCAGAGCTCAACCACGTCTCTTTATCCCCAGCCCAAGCTAGGTGAAATGGTCACTTCCAGTCCAACACGAGCTCTCTAATTTATTGTCTGATGAAACAGAGGCATCCAATCCCACAAGGATGGTTAGCATTCCAGAAAGCACAGGCTTTTCTCAGCCCGAGGGGCATGAAAAAAACCTTAAAACCTGTAGTCAGAGCTGGCTGACTGGGCTGGTGGCAAAGCATCACCACCCTGCAGGAGAGGCTCTTTCTTGGATGTAGTGATCATCCCTGCAGTGAATAAAGCCAATAAATTCTGGTCTGGTGCTTGTGCCCCAGAAAAAGGTGCTGACTGAACTGTTCCTAATGTCTGATCCCTGCTGGCAACTGCTAGACAAATAAAACAGGGGAAAGGAAAGGGGCAGGGGGGTGGAGAGAACTGCAAGTTTTATGTGTTAAATTCAGTTTGCTCTACTTTGAAAAATAGGGACAAAGAGACAGGTCTTGGTATTTCCCTGAACTGTCTGTGCTGACAGGTGAGACCACTCCAGATGACATATTTGACTCAAATCCCTGGAAAAGCACCTGAAGTCCTCTCCAAGTTCTGCTTAAAACCTCAGCTCTGCTAACTGCCTCACAAGCTGCCAAGTTGCACTTTGGTTTAGAAAGCTCTAGTTTTGCCATAAAGAATCTCCCCACTTCTAATGTTGCAATTGCTCTTCCTTCAAACCTGCTTTCTCTCACTGGTAGCTTTTGTAAGTTTGTTTCTCATAGAACTCATTTTAAGACCTCAACACAAACATTTTTGTGATTATCATGGAATGATCCCCAGAAAAAGAATTGCTTTTTGTGAAGCAACTAACATATTACTGTGCTGATGAGAGACCTAGTTATGAACTCTTACAAGATATCAAGAAGTCTTATTCTCTCTTGCAAAACAGAAGAATACTGAATAAACAAAAGGTGAGATCAGTTAGAATCAAACTTTTAAAATTTCATAAAAGTCAAAGAAATGTGAACGTATGCAGTAGGGAAGAAAAAAACAGTAGGAAACTTTGCTGCCCAGAGAAATTCTATATTTTTTTACACTGTTCAGTGGAAACAATCCATAAATCCCTAAATACACTTGCTCCAGATAAAGCAAAAAAAAAAAGTCAGTGGGAAAAAGCAAAAAAGAAATACCTGTTAGACAAGTGAACTCCAGTGTGGGTTGTTCAGTTACAGACATCTATCTGTCATCGTTGCTTTTATGAACACTGAAATCAATGACAAGTCTGTCAATAAAAGGAGGGGAAAATGAAAACATGTCTTTAAAATAGAGGGGAAATATATAGTACATGTATATCTATAATTGTATATGTATATCTGCAGGCTGTCAAGCTAACGCACATGGAAAATGGAAACCAGAATGTCCTCTAAAGAGGTCACTGAAGTGGGAAGGAAAAATGTCATAAAGTCATACCAGAATTGTTTTGGCTTGTGTTTTTTTCTCATTTAGCAAAAACAAAAGATGTCTGAAAAACTTTACTTGCAAAAAACCCCCAAAGCAAAGCACAACAACAACAACAGTAACAACAACAACAGCCCCCCATAAATAAATTTTATATTTGGTTGAAGAAAAACTAGAGGAATAACAAGGAATAACATTTTTGACAAAAATAAGCTCTTGCTGGTTACTGAAGGGCTGGAAGATTGCTCTTTTTTTTTGTTGACTGACTTTTTTGTGACTACTGGAGAGTAAGAAAGTTACTAAGAAAATTTTGCCCTGGTTTTCTTATTTAATAATTAAATGTATGGAATTTTTGTCAAGATCTTCTAGGAGACAGAAGAAAGGTGTGAAAGCCTTAAACTTTTAACTTGTTAGAATTTACTAATCTTACCTTTCCAGAGACATGGAAAGGAATGGTTCGTGAACTCCAGCAAGTTAAAAACCTTTTGTGATGTAATGGGCACTTCCACGAACATACTCCTTAGAAATAGAAGTAAATGGCAGGTTGAAATGTGAAAGAGTAAAAGAGTGTCTTTTATAGTCTCATTTTTGCAGAACAGTAGTAAGGGTATATAAAAAGATAGCGATCTGATCTTGTCACACTGATTTGAATTAGCAGGTGAAGCATCAAGATCTGAAGTTGACCTGAAGTATGAACGTATTCGATATAGCTAAATCGTTGTGTCCATAAGTCTTGACTATGAAAATGGACATAGTTTTAAATACAAACAGTTATTGTTTTAGCTTGAAGGAATTTAATGCTTGATAAGTTTAGGTTTGGCAGCAAAAGTAGTAACTTTTCTCAGATTCTTAATGTGTCTTCTGCAAGACTCGTTCACCTTTACATGCTGCTTTCCTAACTCCTCGATCTGATTTTCCCTTTCTTTGGCTCCCACCTCTGTTTCTGTAAGAATTTTCTCTCCCAGTGCTCCTGTTCACATTGAGAAGATGAAGATGAGCCTGATGCTCCTGGACCACCTCTCACTCTTCTGCCTTCTCTTTTGCTTGATTTCCAGAGAAGTTTCAAATGCAAAAGCACCATCAAAGTTCATTTGGTGACTACAGCAGTGGGGTTCTGAACATGGCAGAAGACTTCAAAGTGGCACAGAATGCATTTCAAATAAGTAGCAAAAACTGAAGAAAAAACAATATTGTGTCCTATCTATAAAACCTTTCAAAAGAGACAAATGGAGAAAACTTCTCTTATAAACTGACTTTTTTAAAACATAGTCATGAAACCTAGCTGGTATGAGGGAACCCACTGCTCTTTGAAAAGTAGAAACAGTTGGCAATATATGGGGAAATGTATCTGTGAAAGTGACCTTTACCCCTGGAGCAGAGTGCTCTTTGATGCATAAATCTTATGGAGAGACAAGCGTAAGAGGCTTTAGCTGCTGATTAATCTCTTTTTTTCAGCAACAGAGGGACCAGACAGTAAAATAAAAGCCTGAGAGATGGTTGCTTAAGAGGTTCTAAAAAGTCCTTTGAAGGGAAGAATGCCCCCAAAAGGCTGAGGAAACTTCAGGTTATTGACTGACAGGCTCACTATTCTATATTTAGTCAAGGAAAATAGCTAAAAGATCCACAACATTTGTACATATTTTTTTTCTTAGAACAGATGTAGTCTGAACTTCCCCCATTACAACAGCAGGCTGATCTGATCCTTCTCAACTGTTTCAGGGTTTTATACAGTCACAGAGTACTCAGGAGAAATCATGGGAATTTTACAGTGCCGAGATAGAGCTGTGTGAAAGCGCCTATGCATCTCCACAAATATTTCAAAACTCAGAATCTCAGGAGACTCATTTTGCACTTAAAACTGACACGTGAAATTTTGTGAGCATGAGATTTTAAGCAAAAGTGATCCATTTTCTTCACTGAGCTTCATACAAAAAAACCCCACTGCCCACATCCTAGTGGCCCCACTAGCAGATCATCTAATTTAGGAAGGCTCTTAACTACTGCATCCCCAAATTTTGTGTAATAAATTAGATGCAGCAGCACCTTTCTGGGAACTGTAAAATATTCTTTTCTCACTGTCAAATTTCTCACATTTTTTCAGAGCTGTTGCAGTCAGTCTCATTCATTTTGACAGAGTTGGGACTTTTTATATGTGCAAACATGTCTGCAAATATAGAGCTGATGGCAGGGCTAGGGACCTTGGCATTAGCCGAGGTTCATCTTGCCTGAATGTCTGTTCTGAGGTGGAGGTTCTACATAAATACTCAAGAAAACAAATTAAAACACCAGAAATCTGAAGGTCAGATTTTTTCTTTGCTTCGCACTAAATTAAATGAATATGGAAATACAATTGTAGTGGAATGTATTATACAGTCATTTCTAGTGAAATATAAGAGCTCCCTGGCTATATAAGTCAAGTAAACGAAAGAAGTTAGCCTGGAGCAAAGAAGGACTTAATCCAGCCAAAGAGGCTTTAGACCTCTGATGCCACAGATGCTTTTCTGGACAGTATCTTCCACCTTAAGAAATTATGCAAATGGAATGTGAAAATGTTCATTGTGAAAATGAACAAAATTTCAATCTCTTCAATAACTATAAGCACCCTGATCAAGTCTTTTTAGACCATTTATATCTCCTTCTAAGAACATAAGGCAAAAGGATATGTGAAATTTGTAATGCAGCTTGGACGACCAAGGGAAGACTGAGCGTTGCAGCACACAATAACATCTGCTAAAAGAAGAGGGAAACTTTCCTAGTGTTCAGATATGACATGTTTAAGTTACTGGTATTTCTCTTTGAATGCAATTCCAAATCTGCAGGACATTTTCTAGGGATAATACATTTTTGAGGAAACTGCACACTTAAAAGGCCAAAAAAAAAAAAAAAAAATTAAAAAAGGAAACAGGGAAAGATTTTTTATTAACAGAGGTTTTTCTAGTATCTCAATCTCTTGCTCTGGTGAATGCACTGATTATTTGTTATGACATTTATCCCATGTTGAAAAGTCTTCTTAGTACAAGATCTGCCTTTTCCACTGTTGTATTACAAACCAGATTTCCACTCCCTAAGCTGAGACAGATGTAAAGCAGAAAGTTCTAATTGCTATATGGTCATCCAGCCTACTTTTCCAGATTGCATTTGATTTGTATTGTATTTACATTTAAATAACCTTGATTTCATATCCAGTGTAACAAAAACTGAAAAGAGAAAGACCCTATATTGTATATAGCACCACTGTTACCTACAGCAATTATAACAACATTATAATTGCCACTACAGTGGCAAGTTGGATGCACCAATCTGAATGGAACAGACTGCTCCTGACAATGTTCAATACATCAAATGAAACACTCCAAATTATTAATCTATCATCTATACCCTGCCCCATCAGGAATTTCCCCTGATATTTTGTTAGACTGTCTCCAGGTTTTGCTGATTTACATTTTTCTGAGGGTTCCCTTTCTCACTTTGCACTAAATTTCAATTCACTCCATAGAGTCATTGAGTCATTTAGGTCGGAAAAGATCATTAAGAACATTTCATTGTTCTTCATATTTATTCCCTTCTCAGTCTCAGTCGTCAAATGTCATCCTCCCATCCCCAGTATGTACATCCAGTACTCTAATGAGTACTGGATTACTCATTAGAAGTGGGACTGAACATTTAAGGATTTTAGAATTGTCTGTCCAGGCAAAAAAAAAAAAACAAAACAAAATCAGCCTTTAAAATATGCTCCCATGTTTAGACCTTTACAGTTACAAGATTATGTTTACTAGATTATATAGCAGCATTTTAACACAAAAGAAACCCACTACATGCATATTGAACTCATGACTGCCCTGTTGGTGTATATAAAACATTCAAAATAAATATCCAAAGCACTATTAAGCTTCCATGATCCTTTTTTTGCTTTTAATTTAGATATTGTTTGGACTGTTGAGGAAATCCAAATATCTTTCAAGGAGCTACTAAAAATTCAACTTTTCTGTTTGGTTTTAAATAGATTTTATTTAGTCTTTGATGCAGAGTTGCTCTCTCTTTTACCTCTAGCAAGAATCAAAATCCTATGAAACCTGTGTGGACCAGAAATAACCTTAAGGCATCAAACCTGCAGCCTCAAAAACCACTAAATGAGCTCCTTTTTCTTTCATACAACCCTTTTACATGGCAAAATACTTAAAGTGATGCCAGAATCATAAAGAAGATGATCTATCTCGTAAACTCTTGGCTACTGAGGCTTGCCCTGGAGTTGCAAGCCCATTGTTTACCTTTCCTTTTGAAGCCTGGGAAAAATATATCAAAGTATTTCAGGCTGCCAAAACTTTGCACACAGAGACATTGGCATTGTGACAGGAAACCCAGATGAAAAAAGATGTCTAGGCTTAAATATCACACTCTTCCCTGAGCTCTTCTTGGGAGCTTAAAAACTAGCTTGCATCAAGAAGATGATTATAAAATCACACACAGAAATGGAAGAACAGTATGACTGACCTACTCTTTACATGAACCATCTGGGCCTGACATAATCAGGCATTTCTTTCCCCAGACCGCTATGGGAAAAGGCCTGAAAAGGGCCATTTTGTTTTGCAGCCCATATTTGGCCATTCCATATCATTTACCAGTGTTGTTGAGGAGAGAGCACCTGTTTGCAGCAAACACTTTGCTGTAGAGCAGAGAAAGTGACTTTCTAGGTTCATGTATTGATTTGCTAAATGGACATAGATCCATTTTGCACTGAAAGGTATGGCACAACTCACAAACTGCATCATTCTAATTGCAGAAAATCTAGCTATAAGAGTGTCTCTTTTATTATTTTTTTCCAGGAAGACATTCCCTTTTCCTCTGATCTTCCAAGTAAAGCTTGTTACTCTCTGCTCCCCCTCTATCTGTCTCTTCTCCAGGTAAATATTCCAGTTTACCAGCTGAAACCTTTTGCTGCAAACCACATAGAACTTCTGTCTTTCTGTTACTGCATAAAATGTCTTTGGATAGTCATGGATGTAAGGTGCTCCAGCCATCCTGCAGTTTAATTGCACTAATTATGCAGTTTAAGTAAACAGTTAGGCCACTATTCTTCCTCAGTGTAAATAATAGCCAAAGAAGTCCAGCTCCCTGGGATAATTTCCTGTACCATTTCTGTATACTAGAAGTTTTCCCCCAAGTCACACCTCTGAGACACCCAAGGCTTGAAACAATAAGAGGATCTTAATCCTTTGTATGTCCCAACTATATGTGGTATGTCACCAGGCTAAATGACACAGCAGTTCCACCTTATTTGAAAAAACATTCCACCTCAACGTAGAAATGCCCTGGTACTGAAGAAGAAAGAAAAAGACACCCCACCAACATGCAAGTTTCTCTGTTCTCTAGCAGCAGTCCCTTTTCTCAGCAGGTCTGTTCACAAAGACAGAAACTGGGCAACAACAGAGGATTCCTCAGCTCAGCTTCCAAGGAGGTTTAAGCCATTGGTTAATTTGTTTTTTTAGACTAACCCACACAATACATTTTGGTCGTATACGGACTGTGTAGCCTTTGGGCAACAGAAAGACAGCAGCCATATAGAGGTATAAAACAAAAGAAAAGGATAAGTCACAGCAAGACAATGACATGATTCCATGTTATGCATATTCCATTCATTCACCTCCACCTCCACTATAACATTCCTTCAGGAGACCACCCTGTCACACCATACAATAAGATGACACCTTCTCCCATCATTCCATTGGATTTCTCTTTACGTAACGTCTTTGTGTTCCAGATGTTCCCACTGAAAATAATTTCAATAGTATAGTGGAGACTAAACTGTTCCAAGATGTTGGCAACTACCAACCAAAATTCCAGTAACACATAATTTTAACATCAAGATCCTCTGTTTGAGCAATCTCTTTGCTGTGGGCTATATTCCAGCAACACCCTTCTCCATTGTCCTAGCAGCAGAAATAGGAACTGTGAACATGCAAAAACCTTGGGGACAAAATCCCTCTGGGCCACCAGCTCCCTGTTCTATGAGAAGACAACGTTTGCAGATGTTCCTCTGAGGTCACTTGCAAAAAACACACATCTCCCCAAGCCTACAGGTCTGCCTGACAAAGTGTAGCCCTGCCACAAGAAAGATTTCTTTTTTATTATGAAGAACTCTTGTAAAAATATGTTTCATTTTTACTAGAATTTTGTCTGATAGAAGCAAGTAAAAAAGTCTACAGGTAGCTGAAAAGTATTATTGTTCAGGTAGTTTTAATACTTTTTTCTGTCAGAGACCGACTCCTCTCTATCTTTGGTGTTTGTATTTCGAGCACTAATTCGTTCTGTGTCAACTATGAACTGAGTTTCAAAATGTAGCTCAAGTGACTGAAAAACCATTTTAGAGCCATTTTTACTTCAACAGGTTCCCAGCACAGCTAGGGAATAAAGTCAATTTTCTTCTTCTGTCCCAAACCATGTAATAATTTTGGTTATATGAAAATCGACTTTTGTACTACTAGTGTAGCTCTGTAAGACATTAAGTCTGACTGGGAACACAACCAGATCTATGCTGGTGATATTTGTCTTGTCAGTGGAAATTCCCTATGTGGAGCATGCAGCTGAGGTGAAGAACTTCTTTCTGAAAGAGCTCATGTTGCTTTTGGTCCAGTTTTCAACTCATCACCATTGGCTGTGCGTTCGTCAGTTCATGCTGGAAATGGTCAGTGTGCATCAAACTCTCAGCCAGCCTCAGAAGCAAGCAGGAGTCATGCCAGGAAATACCTTCACCAGTAATGTCAGAGAGGTCCTAGAAGAATGACACAGGCCAAACCCAGAATTCTCACCTTGAAAACACCTCTGTCCATGTCTTTTGGATCCACTTCCACCTGCTGAAAAACACCTTCATGATCAGGTTTGAAAAGATGTAGATGCATTTGCTAGTTCTCAGCGTAACTCACCTAGGTAGGATACACTGAATACTTTAAAGCTAAACAGTTCTGGCCTTGTTTTTTGTGTTTTTCTTTGAATAACTGGGAACTAGGAGACCCCACATGTAGTTGAAAGCATAGTTATTCTTTTTTAATGCAATAAAATCTTCAAAACAGTAATCCCAAAAATATTGATATGATTGTACCTGATCTTGCCTTACCCCACCAAATAAAACCCACCTCTCTGTTGACTTTAGAGAATAGTTTCCTTTTCCTTATACTTCCAAATATTTTTATTGCACTTCATTTAAATGTACAGCCAATGCCTGAAATTACTCCAATAAAAACTCAGAATCCACAATCCTTATCCTGTAACATTTTCCTGAAGCAAACAATTGCAAGAATTACTCGTCTCAGACTCATTCTTTATGTGTTGCTTTTTTTAAAGAAGTATTTAGGCACTGAGCACAAGCTAGATCCCACTAAAAGCCCATAAGAATGTTACTTGCTAGAAATTCCCTCCTCATTTGTCACTTCCACCAATATGATGTAGTAGCAAGGATGACTTCATTTAGCATGCATCAGACATGCTCTTGTCTGCCATTCCACTTCAACAAAGTAGTTGTTTCAAACAGACCACGTTTTTGGGGTTCCCATAATGTTTTTTTTAAAAGAATGTTACACAATTATATATGAGATATTTATGAGAGCTTTATAATGCATTTAAGCTTTAAATTACCAGTGTGTGGCCTCAACCCTGACTGAATTTTAATGTATGGTTTTGTAATAGCATTATAAAAATCAATATTTTATTATTTGCATATTTATCTAGTCCAATTTCTGTTAGGAAAACATTCATTTCAATTTATTCCAACCAGCTACAACTTTTCTCAATTGTTCCCACCTTATCTTAATATATATTTTATTTGTCTGTTTCAATCGTGGAAACAATATGGATAAAGTTCAAGTTATATTATTATAATTATGATTAGATTTGTTCTTTTTGTTTTTTTTTTGTTCAATTCAGAAATATTTATCAAAAGCAACAAAAGAAGCACAGAGCAAAAAAGGTTAAGGGACCCTTTTCTGGCTCAGGAATTTGTTTGAACTTGTTGAGTTAATAGCTCCCAATGATTGAGCTATAAGAAAACCACTTCATCCCCAAGACAACAGAAATTGTGAGATAAACTCTGGAAACAAATCAAGCATTTTTGTGGGGAAACTCATGTGGTCCTGTGGAGCAAGAAGAGTTGTAGGAAATGTCTTTGAAATCAAAGTTTATGAATCACTAGTGTCTGTAAAAATTGCATACAGATGTTATAAAGTGCCTTTTCAGTTTTGATTGCCAAGAAGGTAAACTGAAAACACAGTAGTTGTAAAATGAAGGCATAAAAAGCTGATCAGTGTCATAAATACAGAGGAGAAAACCTGTTTTTTAAATACTTTTTTTATTTGTATCATCTACTAATGTAACTTTTGCAGCTGTTATCAAAATACAGATATAGCAAGTTACCCCTTGATTCAGATTTTATCTTCTGCATATATTCTATGCTCTTGCATTTGCTTGTAAATACAATTTTAAAAAATCCTATCAGCATGCCTAATCCTCCCCAAATCTGCAATCTCCTTTGTTGGAACAGTGTTCAAACCTGGTCTCAAACCTTTTCACTACTTCATTACTTTCTATGGGGTCTTTTGCCTCCTCTCTTCTATGTACTGATCATTTGGGAAAGAGTGCACTGCATTGTTTTAGCCTTCTTCTGTTGGAAACAATAGCCAAGAAGCAAAAATGTTGAAAAAAAGTATTACAGATGCCAGGTGCCATGTCTGCTTTTCAGCCATGCTTTATCACTTATACAGAGATTCAGAAGCACTGGAAAAGTTCTTATCTGGATGTATAATACTTAAAACCTCTGAGGTAGCTGGCAACATTGGCCTTGTGGGTGCTGAAGCAGTGTAAAGCATCTGTGTTGCATACCCGGATTTTCCTCTATGTCCATTTGTTAGCCCAGCTGGCTGTCCTGAATGCCAGGTACACTGATACTGTCCACATAGGTCCACAGAATTACAAAAATCATTCTGCCCAGATAGTCTAGCATCCCTGTCAAATTACTTTTTGCAAGCCTAAAGATATTTCTTCAGTGAGTTATAATAGATCTTTACTTTTCTCAGTTTTCTAGATCATATATTTAGAAGACAGGAATCATCCTATCAACTTTTGTTTTAGTTGATTCCAAACTCCATGGATTATATTTCATGACAATAGCACCGAGAACAGAGATATTTTGGTTTTATAGTTATGGAAATCTTTTTTTTTTTACAGTAGAAGAAGAGACGCATTTCCTTTGCTCTGCTCCTCACATGGATGGCTGAGTACATCAGAAAATAAAATCTGGCTGGGAAATAATTCACTGAATTTAAGTAAGTGATGAAACAGCATGATGTATAGACTTAACCTAATTGGTCAGGCATGTGCACATAATGCTTCAGATATGTAACAGGACATTAAGAAGTCTGAACTTCTTACCAAATAAAAAAATATGGTGTGTATTACTAACCCACTTCCCTGTGTGTCTGTATCAAAGATATTACTTTATGACTCTCATTTTCACTTATGCCACTGAATGCTCTGTAATACAGGGGGGAAGAAGTCAAGCTCAGCATTTCCTGTCCTTTGTTATTTTTAGAAAACTGAAGTAGCGTATACATCTGTGAAACTGCTGTGTCTAGAAAAAGCACTTTGTGCCAGGCTTCTGTATTATTGCATGCAGAGGGAGATGGAAACAAGGGTCAAAGCAGGTGATGGTCTCAGAAAGACCTCCAGCTGGAGTTAAGTAGGAGTGAGGATGGCACAAGGTTCTGGTGGGGATGGTGATCATGCAGAGCCCATGAGTAGACACCCTACATATATAAATATACATACATATAAATATATGTATGTATATTTATATGTATATGTATATGTGTGTATATATACACACACACACATATACATATATATTTGTTGACCTCCATTTCCAATGACTGAAGAAGAAGAGTTGGGAGAGCCTGGACTGTTTTCCAAGATGGTTTTAGTGATGTGCTTAGAAGAATGGCAGTTTCACATTTTCTTTGTACTGACTACCTCAGTTCTTCTGAGGTAGCCAGAGGAACTTGCCGGTTCTCTTCTGACGTAAGAGACAGGACACAAGGACAAGTACTACAGGATGGAAAAAATTACATCAGCATTGAAAAAAGGTTACCTGCCATTTAAATTTCACTATAATTTTAGAAGGAAATAATTTACAGAGCTAAAATGAAATAAAGGCCTCTGGGGCTTGATGTCTAAAGAAAAGGTTGACTCTCACAGTCCGGGATAGAAGCTCTCCTACAGTTACAGAAATAGAATATTCTCAGAAACACAGGCTGAAGTATGCATAGCTTTAGTCCTCATCTCACTGGGTGTGCTTCTATCTGTGTTCTCCAAGATCACTATCCCAAACTTCATATGACTCAGGAGATATTTTCCAGCCCTGTGACTATGGCTGAGCTTGTGATTCCTGTCACCTGCACCCCATCAGAAAGTTCCCATAAACAATCTGAAGTGAAGTTACCCAACTGTCTCTCATCCTGAGACCCTGGGGCATGATGCTTTTCCCACTCTGAGTCAGATTTTCCAGTTGTGATGGAAGACAATGACTGCTAACACAACAAAACTAAAACCCCTTACACTAAACACCTACTTAAACTACTCATGTTTTACTCTTCAGTTTACAGAAGTCCACCATTTATTTCCAAAGGGGCTTTCAAAATAATCCTACATTCATATTCAATTTGCATAATATAGCTTTTAATTTCCTTGTTTCACTCATTATATGGTATGCACCAAAAACTACATTAACACTCTTACACATCCCCTTTTTTTTTCTGAATCCTGACTACACAAGAAATAATTTAATATTTGCATGGGTGAGTGTTGAAAATCAGACTTTCTGAAAGTGTAGATATTTAAAAAAAATTATTTTGATTTCTGTGTTGTGGCCAGGGCCCAAAAATTTATTTATGCTATTATCAGGTGCCAACTTCAGCTACAGTTTGAATCAATGAAATGCCCTACAAAATGTCTTGCAAAGTGATTTTCCTTCCATAGAGGAAAAAGGTAACTCATTCCTAAACTCCAGCCATGGCTGAATTATCTGATGTTGGCAGTGATTCAGAGACAATCTACAAACAAAATTATAATCACTAGGCCATCAGTTTCCATAGGTCTGGCCAGAAAGGATTTTCCCCCCAGACCTTATCCCATTTAATCTTGTTTCTTTTGTCTTCATCGTTTCACTCCCTTCTTCATGCTTAATTTCTCACGCTTCTCTCTGAGTCCTTTCCTCAATCTCCACTTTGGTTTCCCTTTCCAGTCATCATCCTTTATTTGCTTGATAACACTAGGTGTGAAAAAATTCCAAATTAATCTGATTTGGCTCAGGTCTTAGGGTTTTCTTTGTTTGATTTTTTTTTTCTGTTTTGTTTTTCTATTCTAAATAAAGGTGAGATAGGAACTGTAGTCTGAAATACAGATACTAAAATCTGATTGATGGGTTTTGACTCCTACATCTGTATTTTGGCATCTAAATAAAAGTGGTTATCCAATAGCTTTGAATATCTGCAGTGGAAGTGTTAAGAGTTGCATTTAGACATTCACTTATAAAATGTTTCTAACTAAAAAATTAAAAATTTTTGGTGGTTAAAGTATTTTGTAAGTGAACTAATAATATTGTCTAGAAATAAACGCTTCATAGTAGCAAAGTTAAAAGTGGTACATTCCAGTCTTTTGAAAGCTTTTTATTCCATGGTTCCATAACACCATGTTTTTCATATTATGTTTAATTATGGTATTTCTTATCTAAGATAATAAGTGTTCAAAAGGAGCTGCAAGAGTCTAATTAATAATAATCCCCATTCCAAAGACTACAGTGAAATTTGGGAAATTAGTATGAATAGAACCACTGGTCTATCTAATACATCCTTTTTCTTTGGACTGTTATTCATCAGCCATGCCCCAAAATGCTCTCCACTCACTGCTCTTCAACTCTATGCTGTTTGAATCTTCATCTGTTGTTAGACTTTTCAATATCCTAATTATGTTTTTAAGTGAAAAATCTCTCATTAAACCCCAACCTAAACCTCCTCCTCATTCCTCATTTTAAGTCACAGTGGAAACAAAACAATGACCATTACAGATTTAGCCCTTTTTTATGCAACATTTGTTACATTTAAGTTTTCCTGTCAGCACTTTTTTCAGATGCAGACATTCAAGCTCCTCAAAACAAGGAGCTTGCCTTTGGCTGTAATATAGCCAAAGGCAATCGCATCAAGGGAGCTTCAGCAAATATCTTTAGAGAAGCTTTTACATTTGGAATTTTCCTTAGCTTAATTCTAATTATTTAGTTATTATTAACTTTATTTTTAAGATCTGGAGGAATATGGACAGCAAAAAGGCATCTAGTATCAGTGGCTGTGTGGGTTTTGCAGGGTTATTTGTATACGTGAATTTTTGGTTCCTAGATCCAATCTCTCTCTGAAACAGAGGTCAAGAGATGAGTGGAGGAAAAGGTAGGCAAATTGCTTTTTTTCCCATTAAAAGTGATGAAGAACTTCCTTATACAATTTAAATGACGTGTCCATGGTGGTATGTGAAAGATTGTCTCCCCACAATGCATTTTTCTTTGTAAACATCCTGTCAAGGTGCCTCAGTGAGCTCTGAATTGTCTTATCTCTGCCTCAAGGGGAAAAAGACAGTTGTCTTTATAATCCTGTGTTTTAGGATGCCTTAAATGCTGATCTAGTCTACAAGGATTAGGCACTCTGTGGCATGTTCCTTAATCTGGGCCCCAGTGACGGCTGCGTTCAAAGCAGAGCATGCTCTGGGAATTGAGGCAGGTCCCTTCTGGGCTCAGCACCTGCGGAAAGCAGGGTAGAGGAAGAAGGCTAATATCTGCTTGGGACTTCTGAAATGGATTTGCAACACACAGACCTAAACATTTGCATCATGGAACTGCTTCTGGGGTCCCCTACAGCAGCCATAATGGAAGCATAACATTTACAACTTTTAACAGCTGCAAGTAGGAATGTTAAACACTTCCAAAGAACAGGCTGCATTTGAAACAAACAATTGTCTCTCCACAGCCCAACTGGCAAATGATTAAACCTGTAATACTTTTCTCTTGTGTGCATGCCATCAGATGCAAAGTGTACACAAGGGATTAGTAGGTCACTGAAGAATTTTGAAATTAAGTAGAGAAGGAATGAGTAAAATTCCCAGATGCTGTGAGGTGCCAATTTAATCTGCGTTCTCAGAACATTGCAACATGAAATGGTACTAACCAAACTGGTTGTTTTATAGGTACTATCAGTATTTTGACATCTGTAACCCACTTGATTGTGAGGAGTTAATACATGTAGGGGTCTGACTGATAAGGTCCATCCATGCCCTTACTGAAATAAATATATTACCACATGCTGTGAAAAATCTCATAATTCTGCTTATTTACATGTCCCCTTACATGTCTATATTAGATTTTTTTGCACTTACATGGACTCTGGAGGATTATGGTTATATCCTATATTTGATTTTATAAACCATGTTGGTGTAACAGCAGATGTAAGCTAATAAATATATTCCCCAACTGGCATGTATAGGTGATCTTCCATCTTATAAGCTCATGTTAGGACCAGTTCTAATAACAGCATAAAAATCTCAAAACGTCATACAAAACTAGGTGACAAATGCTTGGCCTTCCTCCACAAGCTGGTAAAGGGTAAAACAGAGCTTTCTAGGCAGTTGTTCTTGGATATCACAACAGTCTGGATGTTCCCCAAGCTTCTGATCCCAGCTAGAAACATTTGTTCTTTAATTTGTTCTGATCTCTATGACATAAATGTATCATGAGCCTCTTACTAAATCCCAGGAGGGAAACTTTCCATTTCCCAAAACCAGGATAGGAGCCTTTCTTTAAACACCAGCCAGCAGACAAACCACAAGGGACTAGAGAAGGTGACCTCTCATGTGCTTTGGCAACTATAACCTCCCAGCATCTTTTCCTGGCTAGGGCTAAAAGTTCTTAGGATTGTGAAGTATCTTAAGAGATATACCTGTGACTTTCTTTGTCTTAGCAATAATAAGCTGATAAGATAGAACACTGATGTAACTAAACAAAAAAAAATAATTGAAAAGTTGCCTGAGAAAATATGGGTTCAGAAGCCTGGGACAAGATTTGCAGTGAGACTTAAGCAGTTCTGAATGACTTACAACGAACAGCCTTAGTAACTTACAGTCTTTCTTCTTGTGGATCAGTATTAAAAAGAGTAGTAGAAAACAATAAAAACAAATATTTATTACTTAGGAGAAAATATGGGTTCAGAAGCCTGGGACAAGATTTGCAGTGAGACTTAAGCAGTTCTGAATGACTTACAATGAACAACCTTAGTAACTTACAGTCTTACTTTAAATAAGAAATGCTTTTACCATTTGTTGTCTTTGGGAAATGCAGTTATAAATGCCCAACACAACTGTGGCTGGGGTCAGTGGGACTCCAGAGCAAGATTTGTGTTAGCTCAGTTTTTCATGAGCAAAGCTGATGTAACCCTGACACCTGACACTGACAGCACCCAGAACCTGAAGTGGCCTGGAGAGGAAATGGGTGAAGGCAGAAATAGGACTGCTGTTTACTACAACAGAACGGCTGCAGTTTTCTCACAGGACAAGGTGTAGTTGTCCCTGCCACATTGAGTCACACAGACATGTTGTCCACTGTCAGCTCAGGCACTGGGCCACAGCCAAAAAGACTTGCCTGGTTCTGGGCTACAGCTGACAGCCTGCCTGACAATCAGCCTCTGGCTACTGAAATACACACACCAGGTGCCATTGGTAGAAATAAGAGCCAGATGTGTGAGCTGGATGTGTAAAATACGTGAACTGACATGTCAGCTGAGGTCTCAGCCCCGTTAGTCCACACTATGTAAATCCTTCAGTAAACCACCCCAAGTGACAGCCCAAGCCTGACCCAGCAGCTGATTGTCTCTGAGTTCAGGTGACCTAGAGGCACAGACAAGGTGTGGGTGCTGACCACACTGTCCACACTGTCCATCTGTGCCATCAAGCCTGCATGTAAACCAGAAGCAGTTCCTGGGGAGGGCAGCTGGGAATGTACAGTCAAGAACATGTCTGGACCATGGGAACTGCCTCTGCACAGCCTTGGTTGAGCTGGTTCTGTTCCTGCACCGAGAGTTGGTTCACTCTTGTCAAGCATTAGAGGACCCATCCATGGTCTTGGAACAGAGGGGACACCTATGCCACTCTTGAGAATAGTGTGGAGATGCATTTCCTTAAACAAAGAAAAAAACCCCAAAACTTCTGCCTATCTGCATCTATTGACATTCTAACAGTAGTATGAATGTTGGCTTAGGAACCAGCAAAACTTCTCTTTCAGTCCTACCATCCCAATAATTTGTTATGTTACTTTCATGCACCCCATTCTTAAAAAACAGAAAATACCTTTTTTGTTTTCCTAACTAGTAAAATCACTATTTTCTAATTTTTAAAACTTCCTAACTTTTAAAAAAAGTAAATTGATTTGAATATATTATATACTGGTAATTAAGCTCATACATTTATGCCTCTCTTGGAAGTCAGTTTTGTTCCTAACTCAGACGTAGGACTAGGCTTTTGTGAAACTGTTTGCTGTATGCAGATTATGACCATATATACAATAGTGTGTTTTTGGACTTTACATATTTTACTACTTTCAAATATTAAAAACTGCATGGTAGAAAATGGTCCTTTGAAGTCTTCACTATCTATTTGTATGGATCTCTTGTTATTATTTATGTAGCAATAATATGATATAAAAGCACACATATAGAATGCACAATGTAGATTTTTGTTCCTGTCCCTGTACATTATATTCTCTTCATTACAACAAAGCATCTTGTCCTCAGATGACTCTCAAGAGAATCTGAGCTCTGTGTTGTGATCTGAAGGGCTTGCATTATACATTTGCCTGGAGCTTTCATTATTAATAGACCCTCCTTGAGCACCTCTTAGCTAACTGACATTCATTTGAGACCACTGAATTCCTAAACTTCTCTGACCTTGCTACATGAACTCAAGATTCATAGTCTCCAGTAGAATGGATAAATCAAATAAAACATTTTTTATTATGAGGTCTCAAATGTTTACAGCAAAAGAGAATAATATTAGATTGAAAAATATTTGTCTAGAACAACATGCTTTTATTCTCCAGTTTATGGTATTTTTCTATTGTGTCAATTAAAGTGAAACAGCAATTTCTTCACTTCTAGCCAGTTATACTGTATTTGTAGTAAAAGTTGAATAGGAAGGTTTTCAAAAATTATTTTCATAAGTATTTGAACAGTCAAAATGACATCATGGATTTTTTTACAGTAGCATTAGTCCTTGCCAGCTATAATATGTCAGTCAGTACAACTGTAATATGAGACTCTGGTAGGAATAGGTATTGGATTTGTTTTATGTCAAGGTTTCCTTCAGATTTTTCCATACAGTCCCTGCAGAATGAACCTTCCTGTGTTTTGAGTCTCTTACTCCAAGCATTTATTCTTTTGTTTCCAGCACTTTGGGAAGAACAAGAGGAGAGGTCACCGACTGAAAAAATCCCAGCCTCACTGCAGGAAGCATGGGATCCTCTTTGGGTTTTGGGATTCAGAGCATGACCCTCAGCAACATGCAGCAGGCAGCTGACAGCATTTTTTGGAAATTTTCCCTTTGGTGTTCTTTCTACTACTGAAGTTGAGGTTTGAAACACAAAACCTGCTAAGGAGGGTGTTTCCTGAACCCTTTTTAGATATTGAGCACACAGTACCTGTCAAAGTCTGCAGGGTTCATTCTCTCAGCACATCTGAGTTTCCAAGTGTCTAAGACTCATCCCCTAACGAGGAGATTGTCTCTCATAACATTTCTGCCAATTCAGAAGAGTGTAAAGTCCCACTCACAGCCCTAGGAGAATTTCACCAACAAAAGTTCTGTATTTGTATGATAAATCAGAACAGTTAACTAATACCATAGATGTCTTCGCTGTATAGGTAAGAGGAGTTCTGCAGAAACATCTGGGGAGAATGGATCCTTCAAACAACTATAGTCCTCTGTCCAGCTGACATAAGTTTCACAGGAGCTCTTCTCAAAATCTGTGCTAGGAGAAGATGTACAAACTTGAGGTATTGCCCCAGCTACACGGCTAGTGCTGAAATCCACACAGTCATGTCATATTACCCTCTCTGGAGTATTCCTTTCTGTTTGAGGGATGTGATGTAACATGTTTTCAGAAATACAAGTCCCTAATTTTATTTTCAATGTACTATTTTTTAATAGATTAGTCAAAAGGTACTGTGTTTAGACTTACATCTATCAAGTCACTGCAAAAATAGATGCTAAACTGTGCAGGGGATTGTATACAGAAGCTCTCTGAATTTTCCTTTGAAAGCAAATTACCACCCTGAATGCAAATAAGAAGGTTGCATCTGGTGTGCCACTTTTGGAACCTAATTTAAGTGATTTGAATATATGCTTGGAAGTATCTTTTTCCACTGACTACAGTAAAAGTCCAGGGTAATTGCCTGGGATAAATTATTCACAAAAGTTAGGTTCCTGAACTTAGACAGTATGACTGTCTTTATTGCCTATCTCCCCTGTCTTAGTCTTTAGACTTCTGAAGGTGAGCAATCAGCAGGTGGGGATGCAACGTCATGAGCAATCATATCTGGTCAAAGAGTGAAGAAATTAAGTCAAAATGTTTACAAAGTAAACATTATTTATAAAAAAATCTTTTGAATATGTTCTGAGGATTTTCCTTATTGTGAACATTGTCTTCATACTACTTAGAGAAGAACATTGCTTCTGGAAGAGGTGCCTATTTCAATTTACTTGGGAGAGAAAATGACCTCAGAAAGTTTTGTGTGTTTTTTGGTGTCTGGAAAACTTTCAAAGAGCATGTCGAGTAGCAGACAGTTGTGGTAATATTAAAGCAACACAGAGATACTGATCAAGGACAATACTAGCTCCTTCCTAGAGGTATTTGTGGCAAATGATATCTGAGGTGCTTCCTCTCCCCCTGACTTTCAGCTGCCTCAGAGGTTTGGGCTAAGGAGTGAGGGCACAGAGCTAAAGCAGAGCAAACATGAGGCAGAAAGACCATTCACAGCTCTCTACATGAGAAAAAGTGGCAAATGTCACAGTTCCTGCAAAATTTGGACCACTGGACAGTTCTGAAGGCGTTGACTGGGATTGGATATAAAGGGTTTTACTTTGTTCTTGTTCTAGTGGAGAACAAACTACCAGGCCTGTTTGTCTGTCTTTGGAGAAAAGCCAAGGGTTTTATCCCACAGGAAATAAATTATACACACAAAATATGAGGCATCAGGTAATGTAATTAGCTCAATTTAGATGCACTATTGACATGACACTAGTGCTTATTACTAATGAATACACTGCTAGTGAATCATTAATAATGGGAGTATCTAACTACCATGCTTATGAATGCTTTATTGTGGAAAGGTAGAAAGTTCATTTAGGCTGTTGGATTTTTTTGGGCCAGTTGTTTGCTTCACTTTTCACCTTTTTTGCTCAGCTATTCTCACCTGGGTTTGTGACTTAAAACAATATGAGCTGAGTTTTGAAGGAAATTTGGTGATAATGGAAAAGCATTGAATATCTTCACTACATTTTCTTTGCATCACAGTTGTGGCCAGGGCACAAAAAAGGCACATAAATGTAGAAGTAAACTGAGAAAGAATTGAGTCAGCAACAAGCAGATCCCATTGGTGCAGAGGATGTGCTTGCTGGAAGAAGAACATTTAAACAGCGGGGAAGACATTTTCAGTGAGGATTTGCAAAGTTACAGTCACAGAGGTGTGGAAGTGGGAAATAAAACAGCTACAGGAATCTATTTCACTGCATAGGCATATCCCAAGCCTCACTCAGGCTTTCATCCCAAAAGCTGGATGTGCTCTGACAGCTGCACTTGTGGGAAGAGGGGCTCGGAGCAGGGACACTCTGCAGGTGTGCGGACAGTGCAGGATGCAAGCAAGGGATTGGGGCTCAGGCAAGTTCATTAAACTTCAGCTGTGACTTCTGGCACCGGAGGGTTAATGACAATCCCTGGTGTGGCAAACTTCTTGCTTCAGGGCAGCTCCATTTTTTTGTGTAGAGCTCAGGGAGATTTGGAAGCCTTTGCAGTGCTGACTGGTGCTGGGCGGTCAAAACAGCTCTGGCTTTTCTCAAGAGGACACCAGCCCTGCCAGCAAACCCTACCCCATTGTAACCAGATGTTTTGCTCCTCAACAGACACCAGCCAGTGCTCCATGTTTCAGAACTTGGTGCTACATCCCCAATTCCTCAGTGAAAAACTTCAGGGAAATCCAGGTGCATCAAAACTGCACAGATAACAAATTTTATATTGGAAATGCTAGTTGGAATCTCACCAAAACTGAAATATTTTACAGGCTGTTTGGAATCTGAGCAGAGATGTGGTATCTTGTGACAAGCTGGCTCAGGCTTCTGGTATTGAAGCAATTCAACTGATGAGATTTTGCAAGCCCAGAATCACTCTTATTATCCCTTGCTAATTGATTGAAGCTGTTCCAATACCAACACTTTCCATATAAAAATAAACATTAAAAAAAAAGTCTGCCTTATAGGAAATAGAGTTTTCAAATAAAAAGCATAATTTCACTGAATTTTTACAGTCCCATTTTGTTCCATACTCTTAGCTATAGACCAGATTTGTGTGATCAGGACTGTACGTCAGTGTTGAATTCACCCAAAAGGACAAAGTGCTCAGGATGTTTCATGACCTTGACCTTCACCTCTGAACTTGCTTTATCTCTTTGCAGAACCAAACACAAAATAGATGTGCTCAGACTTGCTTGTCCTTTTCAGCTCACACCTTGCACCCTACACAGCCCCTTTTGCATCCGTTTTCCTCCTTTATTGATCAAGATTAGTCATGTAAAATGTAGAAATCAGCTAACCCTTGATGTACTGGATTGTTTCAAACTATTTTGACAAAGATGTCAGGTTTTAAAACAAACTGAGGCAAAAATCACACTCTATTTATGATTTGTGAGTTGAAACAATTCCTCTTGGATGGATAATTTGCTTATAAATAAAAAAAAACAACCCCTAGAAAGATCATGCTCTGAAAAAATGAAACCATAAGTGAACATGTAGTGCATTATTTTTAACAGATTTCATATTCATTTAGCACAGTTACATGAATTTGCAAAGGAAAAGAAATATTCTTTGGGAAAAAAAATAATTACTTCCAAGCTAGATGATTTCTGCTGTGGATTGTCTTTCTTTCTTGAATCACGGTATATTGGAGGGGACGACAAGTAATTATCAGTTTAAAAGGTAGCTACAGAGGGTAAAGTAAATCTCCTGGAAGCCAAACTTCCATTTTTTTCTGGCATGCTGTACATCAGGCAGAGTGTTACAATCTGGGCTGCAGCTGATAAAAAATGGGAATCTTCCCATCCTTATAAAACATATGAGTATTTGCTACCACTTACTATGATTATCCCAAAGAAAATATTTCTGCGTGATCACGGAATTAAATGTCCCCAATCTACAATCAGATATGGGACTATGGAGCCTGAAACCCACAAGACTCTGCACAAACTACAGCTCTGTATCCATCCCATAGTGGCTCAGATTTCAGGATCAATGCTCTAATTATCCCAAACTTGAAAAGTATGCTAGAAAAATGGTTTTTGCCAAATAGAGAAGGAAACGGAAAAGACATTTCCAGTGTGAACAGACATGTCTATGCCATAAAGACAATTGGGGTTAGTTTCAACTGAGTTGTCAACTGCCACTGTCAGCCCTGGGAGTGTTTAATCATTGAGGTAGTGATATATCCTTCAGTATGGGAGGTGCTATTAAGGTGTTGTGTTTCCTTCTAAAAGCTTCTAGCAATCTCACTTCTTAGAATGACACAGCTAGTAGTTGGGAGCAAGCAGAGTACTTACCATCCAGATTTTCAATGGGAATTTTGTGCTACTTGGGTCGTGGAAAGGTTTGACACATGAGGGTTGTGTGTTCCCTGTTTTGCCCTTGCTTTTCTTTCAGACTTCTCGCCTTTCCAGTCTCAGTTCTTGTTTCTCCAAGTTTTGCCTCCCAAATAACAAACACTTTCACTCCAGGGGCACTAATGAATGTTGCACAATGCACAGTTAAACCAGTACTTCTATGTCACATTAAACATGTGCACATACTGCGTGTATGGTGAAAGTGCAGTCTGATGCTTATTTAACATGCTATGCTCCTAGAACCAGCATTTGCCAGCCCATGCATCCATATTTTTTCATGGCCAATTCTTGATTGCAGTATATTTTCCTTTCTCTCCCATCCTGCTATTCACTGAGGGACAGTTTTCAATAAAGCTGTTTCTATTCTGGACTCTCATGGAGGACAGCATGTTGTGTGATCAGGATTGTATCTCTGCTGCAAACTGAGTTCCTGTGACAGCCTGACTGCAAACATGATATTGCAGGGCTTCAGGAAAACAAACTTCCAGATCTTCAAGGAGATAGTCAATAGGATCCCCTGGAAGACTGCCCTCTGGGACAAGTGGGTGAAACAGAGCTGGCAGATCTTTAGTGAAGTCTTCCATGGAACATAAACTAAAGGGAAAGAAGCAAATGCAGAGGCATGGAAACAAGGACAGGTAACCTGGGAAGAGTATAAAGATGAAGCAAAGTTGTGTAGGGGTGGGGTGAGGAGGGCCAAGGTGAAGCTGGAACTGAACCTGGCAAGGAATGTAAAGAATAAAAAGTATGTTAGCAAGTATGTTATACAAGTATGTTAACCAGAAAAGGTCAAAGAAAGCATTCCCTGCAGAAAAACAATGCTGGAATACTGGCAACAGCAGGTTAGGAGAAGGCTGAGGTAACAATTTTTTTGCCACAGTCTTCAGTGTTAGCCTCCTGAGAAACCTGATTGTACTTCAGACTATATGACATCATGAGCTGTAACTCACAGTCCTAAGGAAATTGGCTGATGTAGTTGCCAAGCTACTTTCCATGATATTTGAAATGTCATGGCAGTCAGGTGAAGTCCCAGGTGACTGAAAAAAGAAAATGATACCCTTCTTAAAAAACGGTAGAAAGGAGGATGCTGGGAGCTACTGTCCAGTCAGCCTCACCTCTGTGCCTGGGCCGATCATGGAACCAATCCTTCCAGAAACTCAGCTAAGAAACTTGCAGAAGGTGATTTAAGAAAGCCAGCAAGGCTTTATCAACACCAAGTCCTGCCTGACCAAACTAGTGGCCTTCTACAATGGAGGGACTACGTCAGTGGACAAGCAAAAGGTTACAGATTACATTTAACTGTATTTCTGTAAACCCACAACATCCTGCTTTCTAAATTGGAGGAGGATTTGATGACTGGACTGTTAGATGGATAAGAAAGAGGGCAGTAATCAATGGCTGAGAGTCATGACAAGCAGCAGTGACAAGTGGCATCCCTCAGGGGTCCATACTGGCACCAGTGTTAATTAACAATCTCTTCCCTGGTGACAAGTGGTGGGTCCCGAGGACAGGGGATGTTTATGTGGGATGTTATATAAAGGTTCTTCCTCCACAGGGGGGTTGGGCACTGGTACAGGCTCCCCAGGGAAGTGGTCACAGCACCAAACGTTACAAGAGTTCAAGAAATGTTTGGACAATGCTCTCAGGCACATGGTGTGACTCTTGGGGATGGTCCTGTGCAGGGTCAGGAGTTGAACTTGATGATCCTTCTGATTCCATTCCAGCTTAGCTTATTCTGTAATTCTGTGATTCTGTGATTCTGATTCTATCTTCATTAATCACATAGACAAAGAGATTGAGTTCAGCCTCAACAAATTTGCAGATGACACCAAGCTGAATGATGCAATTGCCACACCTGAAGCCATCCAGAGGGACCTAAACAAGCTTGAGAAGTGGGCTCTTGAGAGTCTCATTGGGTTTAACAAGACCCAGTGTGAGGTGCCGGATGTGTGTTAGGACAACCCCCAATATCAACGCAGGCTGGGGGATGAACTGAGTGAGAGCAGCTCTGCTGAGAAGGACTTGGCAGTGCTGGTGGGTGAGATGCTGGACAGCAGCTGGAAATGTGAACTGGCAGCCCAGAAAGCCAATTGTATCCTGGGCTGCATCCATAGCAGCGTGGCCAGCAAGGTGAGGGAGGGGATTCTTCACCTCCCCCCTGCTCTGGCAAGATCCCACCTGCAGTGCCACATCCTGCTCTGGGGTCCCCAGCAAATCAGCCTGCTGTAACAAGTCCAGAGGAGGACCACCAAGATAATTAGAGGGATAGAACGCCTCTCCTACAAGGAAAGGCTATGAGAGAATCAGGGTTGTTTACCCTGAAGAAAAGAAGGCTTTGGGGTGACCTAACTGTGGCCTTTCATTACCTAAAAAGATACTGCAAGAAAAATGGAGAGGGACTTTTTACAAGAACATGTAGTGACAGAACAAAGGGGAATGGATTCAAACTAAAAGAGTGTTGTTTAACTTAGATATCAGGAATAAATTCCTTCCTTTGAGGGTGCTGAGGCATGAGAACAGGCTGCTCAGGAAGCTGTGGATGCCCCATCCCTGCAAGTGTTCAAGACCAGGCTGGATGCAGCTCTGAGCAACCTGGTCTAGTGAAAGCATCTTTGACCATGGCAGGGGGTTTGAAACTAAATGGTCTTTAAGGTCTCTTTCTATCCAAATCATTCTATGATTCTCTGTTTTTTAAATGTTATAAAAACTTGGGTGTCTGAATATGAGCTTGAGAAAAATCTGGGCCAAACCTCCACTCCTGAAATATTTGAAAATCTGAATAGCAATGTGAATCTTCCACCAGCTCAGCAATATGCTTTGAACACAATACTAACAACATTGGAAAGCAGATTGATTTTGGGCCACATTTTGGCTCTTTGGTAGCACCAGCTGCGCAGGTGGCTGGTGTGGCCTGAATCTCCTTTCCAGGGAGGTGGCTCCCCTTGGCCCCACCCTGCTCTGCCCCAGCTGCTTGGAGAAGCAGAGCCCCATGCCTGCCCTCTGCCCAGACAGGGGATTCTGCATAACTGGGGATCCTTGGCTGCACCCCACCCTGCCAGGACAGGTGCCTGTCACACAGCATCAGCCACTTGATAGAAAGCCCTACAAGAGCAATTGACTCATTTGCAGACCTGCTTATCTCTGGCAATTTATCTGTAATGCCTCAAACCCCCATGTATTTAAATTATTTGTATGTATTTTGCTCATTCTGCTCAGGAACTATGTAGAGGATCTGAGAAACATCCACCAAACTAACAAGTGTGACAAACCTTAGTTTTCAGTTTAATAACTTTGGCAAGATATTGACCACAGGGTGATTTCAGAGCTACGCTCATCACACTATGACTGCACACATCTCACAGTAAAATACACATAAAGGTTCAGGCTTCTACAAGAAATTCCTTGGGTCCTGTAATCACATGCTGAAAGCTGAGCCAGGCTACTGACAAAATAGTTTGCTTGCAGCCATAAATACTCTTATATGGCTTCCTATAGGAGACTGTTTATTACCCACAAAACCTGGACAAATCACAGACATATACATTTTTCAACCATTCTCTAATATCTCGCATACTACAGAAACCAAATATATATTACGCATACAGAAAATTTTAATTTAGTACTTAATTATCTCATGATAAGAGAGATAAAAGTGAGGGACTTCTCTCTCTCTCCCTTTTTGGGGTGGGGGTGTCTTTTGTAGATAGGTACTCTGATTGTGGTAATATAAAGGTCTCTTTATGTGTAGGAACATGTTCATCTATTTTGAGAGACTATGGCTCCATTAGATTTAGATTTTCCATTAGTGGCTCCATTTCCATTTAGATTTGCATTGGTGAATATTCTTAATAGCAATTTATGTGCATGTGAAGGTGAATATTAAGACAACTGTCTTGGAGCTTTATATTTTATATCTTTCATATGTTTCTTCATAGCTTCAAAAATGCTAGAAAGTTTTACAAACTTTCCATCCTCCCACCGCCCCCAGATTTGCCATCTTGTGCTGTTCATTACTCATGCTCATTCACCCCCTTTTGAGAAAATGGCTTTCT
This sequence comes from Passer montanus, assembly GCF_014805655.1. Classification (NCBI taxonomy): domain Eukaryota; kingdom Metazoa; phylum Chordata; class Aves; order Passeriformes; family Passeridae; genus Passer; species Passer montanus. The sequence continues at coordinate 4,723,006 of NW_024363160.1, read as the reverse complement.
AGCTAAGAGGAAGCCTATGTAAGGGTTTTACAATGGGGTAGCATTCTTCCAGTCTTCAGGAAAACACAGCTGAGCTCACACAAATTGGTGGGCTCTACTTCTCTAGTGATTATTTAGCAATGTAATGGCTTGCCAGTTTTTTTTGCTGGTATAGCTGAGCTCCATTAAAAACAGTGTTCAGTCACCTGAAGCTGACTTTCAGCCTAATTCATAGCATTTTTGTGACTAACAATCTTTGCTATCCCCTTTGTTCTTCTTCATCCCTCTCTTCTTTTAATCACTTATTGACAACTGAAAAATGGGTTAATATTGGTGTTTAAGCTAAACTCTCAAACCTATAGTGTCCAAATTGGCTTGAAATTGGGGAAAATGAATTTTTATGGCCCAGCAAACGTGGCTACTCTGCAGAAGGGCCTGAAACTACCCATGATAATCGTTTTCATATTATCTCTACTGTAACTTTCCAGTGATATATTTACTGCCTGTTCTGGCAGAGATACAACAGCACTAGTGGGCAAGTACATGTCAGACATTCTTGTATTTGTAATTATGGTTCCTTGCACATGCCAGATGAACTGAAGCATAGCACAAGTGCCTGTGTGTTTCCTCAGTCTAAATCCATACACTTGCTCTAAGCTTTTACCAGCCTGGCAGAGGAATCTCTTGTATTCAGCCTTTTCTCTTCAGCATATAGAAATTTTTATTCAATTACAAGAGTGATGAAATGTTGAGACTGTCTTCTGCAAATCTGATACAAATCAGGAGGCCAAATTTTTACTTACATGAGCAGTTCAATTACTTTTTGTGGTCATAGCACATAAATATTAGCAAAAATTGAGACTTGAGTGTTTTATTACATTTGCTGTGAATGAATGTGACATAGATTAAAAAAAAAACTGGGAAGTGAACTTAGTGAAACTGTTTAGTATCATAAAGAGTACTATGAGGGAACTCCTTGTTCCAAAGGAATTAATGGGAAGCCTGATGTAAAGGACAAGCATCAGAAATATGGTGTATAACCACAAGAATTCTCAGGCATATGCTCTTAGTTAAACAGTTTAGAAGTTTTACTTCTTACATAAAATCTAATATTAGGAATATTTGTGTTAGTTTAGAACTTAAATAAGTTGAAGAGGGCTTCATTTCAGCAGATTACCTTTCACACAGTGGGTTCTCTTATTTGTGGTGGAAGACTAAAATTTGTTTCCACTGGAGAATATAATTGTGTTCTGTGTGAAGTACTGTAGGTGAATTGGGAATATATGATATTTTTTCTAATTAGAGCCAGGCTTTTGCCTAATTAGATCTGAGTAAGGATTTCCAAACTTGGGTCTGACAGACTTTGTGTGTGTGATAATTTTATTGCGGCAAATAAATTAGTTTCAGGCCCATGAAGCTACATTCACTGCAAGAATAGAGAATGGGACAAAGCCAGTAACTTTGCAACTCCTTGCAAATGAAAATCCTTGTGAAACATAGTAGTCTCAGGTATATTTTGTAAATATAAACCTATAGTAACCTATGAATAATCTAGGAAAAACCAATTAATGCCTATGTCGACATTGAGTTGGAAGCTGGAATGGTGGATTAGAGCTGCTCCCAGATTTTCTAGCTATTTCCCTTTTCCAGCTAATCCCCTTCAACTGGATATTTGCTGAAAAGCCCTGGGGGGTCTGGTTTAGCAAAAACATGTGAAATTCCCATATGTTGGAGCCCTTCCATAAAAAAACCCAAACAAACAAAAAACCAAAACCAAACACTTTATTATACTGAATATATGTATATACATATATATATATTGTATATACATATATATATATATATAAATGTATTCTGATAAGTATTTGAGTTCTCCTTTCAATAACCAGAGAATATTTACAATTATTTTTAGTTCCTCATAGTCTAAACAAATATACTCATTAGAAACAACTGAGTAATGAAAACAAACATGCCCAACCATGTAAACCAAATGCAAAAAATCTGCCAGTTATTTGTGAAAATGGTTTTGATTTGACTATATCTAAATTGGTGGTGATATAATTTTCCCTCAGGTACACTGGTGTAGTTTTACATAGAGGGTTTAATAAAAGAGGTGACATTTGAGAAATGCAAAAAAAAAAGTTCCAGGTTTGTTATTTTTCACCTAAAAATATTGAGACAAAAATACAATGGGCACTGTGGATTTTAATTTTTAAAATTAAATATACTTTGTACCATCTTTTGCTAGAGGAAATCCAGACCTACAGGGATAAATGTTCTACTACTTTCAGAAATACATAACATAAATTTTGCTGTAATATTCTATTTTTCCTGTTGCACACATACAGCTTACTCTGAGTTTAAGCACACCAGCACCAGACTATGAGTTCTCCCAGTGATCTTGGCTCTGTAAAACACAAATTTTATCAGCAGTAGAAAATGTATCTTCCACAGGAATATCTCCTGTTGGTTTTGTGATTTTTTTTGGAAGTTTTGTTAATAATTTTATCTGTATGCGAATTGCAATATAGTTCTCTGGTTCGTGTCAGAAAGATAATTTGGTTGTTACAACAGGTTCATTAAGTGATACCTCATTATTTGCTATTATTGGACCAAAAGTAAGAATAGCTGAAGTATTTAATGGTATGGAAAGTGCTGAACAATTTGGGCTTTTGATTGTTTGGTCCACCAAGAAGATGGACATTTTTATCAGTATTTAATGGTATGGAAAGTGCTGAACAATTTGGGCTTTTGATTGTTCAAATCTTGATTGTCCACCAAGAAGGTGGACATTTTTATCAGAAGACTACTATGTTCCTAAGTACTATAAGACTATCATATTTCAAATTTATAACAAGACCTTGTTTTAGATATCATCACAGTGTTGCAATTCAAACCTTTATTTCAAGACAAATATATTATCTTCAATTTGCACTGAAAAAACACTATCTAAACATAATGAGTTACAATAATTCCTACTACGTACTTTTCAACAAAATACTGTATTCTGTGGAGCAAATGTAATGGTTAAAAATGTCATTTTGTGGTTATTCTGTGCCTAGTATGTGTGTTTCTATAACTGTATGGCTAGCTTTGATTAGAGTTTTCCAGCACTGTATGACATTCAAATTAGAACAAGATTTAATTAAGTATATTAACAAACATAGAGGGACAAGCCTGCACAAATCTGGAACAAGATTCACTGACTTCCAGGAAGTCCATAAGGATTTACATTATTACCAACAGAGCAATATTTGGCCCTGCTTCTTTGCTATGTTGATGTGCATAAATTATAAATCTCAAATCTGGACTCTCACAGCCCCTCCACACATTAATTTATTTATCTGATCTCATAGCAGTGTCTAAGGCTTCTCATTTAGGATACAGAGAGGTTTCTGATTTCTGCAGAAATCCAAAAAGTTGTGCTTATACCTGTACCCTTCAGAGGTCTGAAGGGGCATCGCTGCCACTTTGCAACCATGATTCATCTGCAGTGGGACTGAAAAACAGCCCCTGCTCTGCTCTGCAGGCTCTTTGTGTGACCTTGGCTGTCCCTGGACAAAGCCTTCATCTCCTCTTCCCTCTCATATCATCCTATTGGCACAGCTTTGCCAGCAGCCAACACTCAGCAACTCTTCTGCACCTTAAAGACACAACAATTATCTTTACCATGTTTTTAAGGAGATTTACATATGGTTTTCTGCTATGGAAAAGTGAAATCAAAATATCACATCAGAAAATGGGTAAAATACCACAGCCTGTGAGACAAACAAATCCTTCCTCTTTCAACGGCATCAATGACTTCCAGCCAAGTTAATGCCCAGTTGCACATGTCTGCAGTAAATCTTCACCTTCTTCAACACCTCTGCATGATTTGCTGTCTTTAGGTATACTGACACCTTTTCTCATGTGAGAACTTTATGGCTTGATAACCATAAAGGGACAGCTGGACCCGCAGAGTGGTTACTGCTTACACTCACCTCCTAGTTAGTAGGAATCTAAATATATAGAAATGCATGTACAATTCTCACTTGTAACCTGATCTACGGGAAATGTCTAAGCTTATTACTGCAGGGATATGTGTCTTAGATCAGCAGTGGCTTTGTAAGTCCCTTTGTAATAATAGAGCTATGGCTCACTCTGAGCAGCCCTGAGCTCTGAAGGAGGCTGAATGTAGTTCTCAGTGAACCAATGGGTCAGGTCTAGTTCCAGCTTTGGCTGCCTCTGTTCACGTTGTGCAGAAAAATCAGTCACAGGTAGGTATTATTTAGAAAAAATATCTAAATTCACTGTTCTGAAAATGTGTTTGTGGCTGATTTTGTAAATAAGGGAAAAATCAAGACATTAAAAAAGATCTCTTAATTTCTCTCTGTTTCTCTCTCAGTGTTGTGTTGATGATGTTAATTTTGGAGGTGATGCATTCAGAGCCCTCCTTTCATGGGGCTGGGATGCCCTGTGATTTTCTGGTTGCAAGAAGAGCAGACTGTCTTGTCTTCACAGGCCAGGCAGACCTGTAGGGACAGTGACTAATTACCTTCATTTATCATGCTTCCTGGCATCCTTTCAGACAATCTGATCAAAATCTCTTACTTGACAGTGGCTCAGGAGTCATCAGTTGATAGGACCACCAGAGAAAAGTACTGAGGTTTTGGGATCCATTATTGCTCTGACTGATAAGGTATTTAAACACTGTAACACAGAGGGAGAATATTGCACACGTGTCAGTCGCTAATAAAACATATGTCTTTAGTTTTGCTTTTATAAATCCTGAGTTCAAAATTATTCTAACTTTGTGGTTCCCTCATTTCACTGGGATGGGAAAGAATAGACAGTACAGGAGAAGAGTTGTTTTCAGGTAGCTGGGAAAGAAAGGATGAGGGAGCAGTCACGCATGACTGAGGCAAATTATCAGTACCTCTTCTCAAAGCTTGTCTCATGCCAGCATGTTTTCTTTTCAGTTCAAGATGTGAAAAATATCTTTCTTTGCTTTTACAAACCTTTTATTAAATTCTTCCAAGTTCATGGAACATGCATTAAAGACTGTATATTTATTTAATTAAAATTTCAAGTGTCACTCTCCTCCGTTAGTAAAAGTCACAATCCTCTATCCAGATCCAGATCCTTGTTAGAGTTTTTTTTCCTTATCTGAATGAAATGTTACTTTGCAATTCCAAAAACCTAAGAAACCTAATTCTGCACTTAACAGAAGACTACATTAAATTGTGCAGAAGGCACCTTTCCTTCTGTTCCAAATTATTTCATTACTTTTTACAAAATTTACCCAAGACAAGACTTAATTTTCATTTAGGGAGAGTTGTATTTGTATTGTGCTTATTCTTTATAACATTAATATGAACTTTCCCCCTTGTAATCAATTACTTGAGCAAAAGGCCTTTGCAAAGAAAGATATCCTTTTTCAAGCATGAAAATGAAGTGGTAAAAAATACTTTTTTTCTAATTGCTGTATTCCACAAAAGAAAAAAAAAACTCAGTAAAATTAATTATTGTTTTGAGAGATTATACTTTTATATTTTGTACATTCTCAGAACGGAAAATGAATTGGCCCATTGACCTAAGATCCAAAATTTCATTTATTTAATCTTCTAGAGCTCTGCTAAATATATCCTCAGCCATGTCAGTAGCAGTGTATGTCTGTGGTTTTGCAAGTCATGCACTGCATGGTATTGTGTTACCTCAGTGCTATATTTTGAATCCCACACACATCTATTACTGTAAAATGGGAAAGTACTTTCCTCTTGGCTATGCTCTCTTTGATATTTCCTTACACTTGACCAAAATTCTCAAAGACTTATTCTGTTTGTTAAATACATATTTATCATTTAATAATACATTCCAAGAGTGATCACTTAAAGCATCAGGTCCATGGAAGACCAAAGCCAGTTCATATACATATTTCATGACCATTTGCCAATATACATATTGCTTTCCTTGACCTATTCCTTGCTTTTACAGCTTAAAGCAGAGCTTTTGTGAGAAAAAAAAATCCTTCTTTTTGGGATCACCTCATAATTTGGAATGTTATCACTTGGACTACACTGGCTGTTTGTCTCTTGCTGATTTTCCATTCCTTGAGTAGGTAAGAACTATTTGTGTCAATACCATCCTATGCTCCCTAGCAATTATTCCCTAATGCAATACAATTTATATTAAGGTTCTACCACTTCCAGGCTTTTATGCAGGAAAGAAAAATGCAACATTAATCACACTATTGATATGCCTCAGAATAGTGACAGGAATATGACATCAAAAGAAGCCAATGAAAAAGTTCCCCATTTCCAGGCAGAGAGAGGGGAAAAGTCTGTGGTATGTGATTATTTATACAGCTCATTTAGAAGGATATTTTGCTATTTCCTGGCCTGTTTTCTCTTTGATACAGGTAGAATTCCTAAAGAAAACTGAAGTGGACAGGAAAACATAGTAAAAAATCAATGTGCAACATAAGACTGTAGTACAAGTATTTTCCTGACCTGTATTTTATCTAACTTAATGAACTTTTCTTGAGTCTCACTGGAATGTCTGCAGTGAATAGGCTGTGCATTCACAGCAGTTTATGGTAGGAAAAAGAGGGTAGGTGTCTTTTTGTGTGATTTTATGAACTAGTCAAAGTTTCACTGATTTTAGAAGAAACTTACATCCTGCTCCCCACCTTGCCATTCCATAAACTGTCCCAGTCAATTTTGTGACATCTCATTCACAGGGTTATGCCAGTGATCAGTGGGGCAAGAGGACTTTTCCCTGTCCAGCTCTGCAGGGCAAGTTTATCTCTGAAGGAGAGCTTAATAATTTTTGTACGTGAAAAAGGTTGTTTTAAATTTCTCAGAGTGGTTCCAGTCATTAGAAGGAATTTTAGGAAAGACAGATTAGTGGATATAATGAAGTTAGCGACCAATCCAAAGTTTAATTTACTCGTGAGGTAGATCTACAACTCCTAAATGCAACTGTACGTTTACAGTGATAACACCTTAAAACTGAGTCACTTTTTCTGAGTATAGACATAAGTATAGACATGAGTATAGACGCTCTCAAAGTGAACACATTTGGCCTGAGTTTACATTTTTAATACATTTTGTGAATACATTTTGCCAGAGATGGGGCATTCTGACAGGCAGTCAGGGAAGGCAAGCTCATGGCTTTCAAGCAACAAAATGCCTGTTAGTAGTGCTTCTCAGCTTTTGGGTGGAGGTGAGTGGAGTGGGGTTGGGGCTTTATTTTCATTTTTGCAACAGAGGCCAAGAATAATTCTCCTGAAGGATGCTCAACAGAAAGAACTATGCTCATTCCAGGCAATCTGAGCCAAGCAGGCAATGTATTTTGTTTTCCTGGCAAGAGCAGTGATGGCTTTTCACAACTGCTGCCCCAGAAAGGGTAGCAGACTCAGGTCATGATGTGGGAAGGCAAGATGCAGCATGTGGTCAGGATGGGGATGCATCCCGGGAATCTCACCCCCCACTGCCAACTACACAGCTCAGACCAGCCGCAAGGTCAAAGACCTGGGAGACACCAGCCATCACTGATGGTTTAATTAAAATTCATCCATGTAGGCTATTTCTTAGGCTTTCTGGGTAACTCACAGATATAGCACTATAATCCGGGGGACCTGAGATTAAGAACCATGAAATAATCTCTTCAGATTGGGAAATAAAAGCCTGAAGCAGTGTAAATCTCTGCAGAGACTGTGTTTCAGAACTCAGATTGTGCCAGTAGTCATTAGTGTGCTACCTTTAGATATCACAAGAAAATTTTCCACTGTAGAGCAGAACCAGCAAGGTTAACATTTTAGCACTGAGAAATCATGAAGAAAAAACTAAGTTGACAAATACCTGTAAACACTCCTTGTCTGCAGGTGAGATGTCCTCAAAACTTTGTTGGATAAGCAGAAAAGCACAGCTATGAGAGAGCTCCATTCAAACTATTGCCACACAATACCAGAAATTTAAATTGATTTCACCTTACAGCATGATTTGTATTACTCTTCAAACACATCTTTTTCTTGCTGATAACACTTTTTTTGGGAGTTTGTTCATTGAATTGTAATTATTTTAATGTATTGAACCACAGGTTGTCAGTAGGTTAACCACAGGTTTATGACTGATAGGCAAATAAAGCAAGTGCACCAGTTTCCAGTGGATTCTGCTATGCCTGGAACTGGTTTGCAGGAATGCTTGAGCAGACTCTGGTCAGCATTCCCCATTGCTGTGGCTATGCAGATCCTCACTGAAGTGATGGTACTCCATGATGGTGGGCTGAATCCAGGGAGTTACTGCTGCAGCAAGGAGACCTCCTAGTTCAGCAAGCACAGTCTGAGCAATTCCTTTCTCAACATTTTTCTATCTTGTAGATTTTCTTTTAAATGTACACAGATGAACTTAGAAGGGAGCAGTCTAGAGATCACCAAGTCATAGAACAATAGGCTAACGGAAGAGTTTACTTTGTAAAAGACTTCCAATACCACAGATTCCAACTGTTAACCTAGCACTGCCAAGGTCACCACTAAACCAGGTCCCCAAGTGTCACATCTCCATGTCTTTTAAATACTTCCAGGGACAGTGGCTCAAGCATTTCTCTGGGCAGCCTATTCCAATACTTACCAACCCTTTAGGTGAGAAAATTTTCCTAATATTGAATTTAAATCTCCTCTGGTGCATTTTGAGGCCGTTTCCTTTCATCTTATTTCTTCCTACTTGGGAGAAGAGACTGAGACCCTGCTAGGGCTCCTCTGAGGTAGTGCTAGAAAGCAAAAAACCAATTTTTCCCCCCAAAATGATGCAGTCAGACTTTGCGGTCCCTTTCTGTAAATATTTGCTTTGAGTTAAATAACTGAGAAGAAATCTACAAAAACTGTTAAAATCAACCAAAGCAGTTAAATATCTGCTTTGAGATATTTTGATTCACTAGCCGAACAGCTCACTGACTGTAGGAAAGTGTCATTTCAATAAGCATTTTGGGAACCCCAGGTGATCTGAATGACTTGGCTTTTGGTGTGTGTAGGCATGAAGAACATAGTCACTTAAAAGGGGGAATGTCTGGTTTCTCTCATGGATGAAGGTCATTGTGACACAAGACAAAGGTACACCAAAGCATGGTCAGGACATCAAGTACACGAGCACTGCTGTTGCCTGCAGTGGGACTGCTCTTGAACTGGGGGTGAAACCAAAGTTAAATGCTTTCCTTTTAAAAACTTGTTTTTAAGGCATGATTTAATTTTTTTAAGCAACAAAAAATACTTCATGATATTGCAGGCTTATGTAACAACATGGACTCACTTTATACACTAAATTAAAAAAATAAATCTACCCTCAGTTTTCATCTGAATTTGACATTCCCCTTTTTCTCTTTGTGCTTAAATTTAAAAGTGGTAGCCTAAGGGAAGGCGTTTGAAGAATTCTGTGTTTATAAATGGTCTGTATTATATTTTATATATGTAGGCAGTAGCTATAGTCTTCCCTTTTAGGCCTGAGGGGAAGGCAATGGTTTCCTGCATGACAGAGCTGCAGCTCCTGTCTGTAGGCAGGTACACAAAGCTCCCTTTAACTGCCTGGAAGGAGCGGTGAGATGAAACATGCCCACTGATGGTTAACAGATCTGTCCCTCAAGACTGCTTTTCACTGAACATGGCATTTGTTTACACTCAGCTAAAGCTTTTAGCATTTTTGGGCCTATAAGAGGATTTGGCTGGTAGCCCTGCTGCTGATTGTCATATTCCCTAGCTAGAAATGTCAGTTACCACTTCTCTTTCTTCTTCCGTTCATTAAACTTTTTGTATATTTTCTCTGTCTTTCCCAGGAATTAGTGATGACATGTTCCATTTGCATATTACTGTAGTTCTTCCAGGGGATGTGAGTGCACACAGAGCTTGCAGCTTTTAACCCACTAGGGATTCAGGGACCAGGAGCAACATAATATCATCAGAATATTGTTTGTAGCATCTTGTGTATAAAAAAAACCCAGAGAAAAAATAAGAGCTGTTCAGCTGGAACTGAATATACACAAATTCTGCTTTTCTTTCATGACCTACCACTGAGCATTTTCTCTGCAGATGACAGGAAGGTATTTCTGGAAATTGGTCACAGTATAACTATCTGAGAGGAACTCGGAGCTAAAATTGTTTAAAAACTCCCTTTTTACTACTGTGTGGTGCTGAGTTGTCACACTGGAAAAGCAGCTGACTTCTCAGATTTGCCATTGAAGAACCTTCACAGGGTTGTTGCTTCACACTGCCTGCCTGAGGAGTTATCATGGGCTGTCTCTGCTTCTCCTGTGCTCACATACAGGGGACAAACACTCTTCCTAGGTGATACAACTTTCATAATAATACAGAATACTCTGCCATGCAGGGCTGAGGCTCAAGAGCACATAATTAAAACTTCACTCATGGGAAGATGATGTAGTCCAGCTGCTGCTAATTGACATTTGTTGGTTTCCACCCCAAAATGCTCTGTTCTGCCATTTTTCTCCCTGGTTCATTCACAAACCCAGAGTTCATTGACAATTACTTACACAATCTGAACTGAGGAGGCAGTAGCCTCAGGGAAGTGGGTAGGAGCAGCTGGGCATCAGTAGCAGTTGACTTAATTTGCCTACCATAACTGTCTTGACTCGTTGCAACAATGAACTGGAGGGATTTAACCACACCAGAGTCATTTCACATACTTCTACCTAGCTAAAAATTATAAGCTTGTTCTAGCTCAAAAGCTAAGTTCCTGCTGGTGTCTAGAAAAGAGACAAGCACCTCCAGGGGGAATTTCTTCTGTTTTAGATGTTTTCAGAGAAGCTCATCTGACTCTGTCTCCCTGGATGATGGTAAAAATTACAGATTAGGGCAGCCAGGCTCTATGGACTGGTCTGGAATTCCAGGGATTGAAGAAAGCTTTCAAGATATTAACTTGTCCAGATTTCAGTTACATGAACTGATGCCTTGAGAGGAATACTGCAAGAGATTCATCTAGGATGTGACTTCCTCCTTGATATGATTCTCAGCAACTCTTACTCATTTCAAACCTGCAGCAGGACAGGAAGATTTCTGCCCATGATGCTCCCTGACACGTTTGCCATTTCCATTATAGCTGTTAATCGTGTGCTCAGAGTCAAGCTGTCATATTGCAGGTGTGTAGAATAGACTACCTTGGAAACCTCAAAATCCAGGGAAATTAAGTGCATTTTAAGGGATAAATATGGTACAGACATGGCAACACTGGGTTTAAAATTGATAGCTCAGAGAAAATGGCAAGTAACTATAACAGCAGAGACCTCAGTTCATGCTGAAAAACCTGCCTTTATGAAAAATTTTATCAAATTCTCATACCAGAACTCCATTCAAGCAGGGCTACATCCACAGCAGGATCAATTAGCTACCCAAAACCTAAGACGATCACACGAGTTACCTACACAGTACTGAAATGTGCAGTCTTACTCCCTGTCCTTCTCAAATGAGACTTAGTCTTTGACAAAGGCTCTGGCCTAGAAAGGCTGGCGTTTATTAAAGACCCACAGTAACCCCAGCTCAATTTGTGGCTGGCGCTTGGCTTTTATGTATGATGAATTAGAAAGTGGGATGGTTTCTCCTCACACTACAGGTTTCATTTTACTCTTCTTTGTGAAAAATTCCTTCCTTTCAACCCACAGACCTGGAAAGCATTTCAAAGCCTGTCCAGTTCATGTGATAGTTTGGTAATTCCTCAAGAACTGGTGAATTTAAGAAGTAAGTTAAAAGTTCCCCACGTTCAATTGTGAAGCATATCTCAGGACCACTTATGTTGTTTCCATTCTGTATCACTTCTGGAATTTCAGAGATCACTTCTTTGATTTGGTAAAACAATGTAACTATATTTCTAATAATTCAACTGGACTAGCTGAGCACCTTCTCTGGCAGCATGAACACTGCAAGGGGAAAATCCATATAACAAAATTTTTCATGAAAATGCCCTAAGAGACTGAGGTGATTTCAAGTATATATATGCTTACTTTTTCGAACACATAAACAAAAATTTGTTTTATTTTAATTTTTTTTTTCTGTGCAGTAATCCTTTTAAAAAAGTCCTCTAACTGTTTTTCATTGCAAATTGTTACGTGTGTGCCAGGCTGTACATCCTTCTGTTATCCTCTTGACAGTCCAGTGAAATCTCTGCTAGACACACAGCTGCTGTGGGATCCAGTTTCATTAGCCACTTCCTGCGGCTCTCTGCTGTTGCTGGGGCTCTCAGCTATTCTTCTTCCCCTTCTTTCAGTTTGCTCCCCCCTCATTTATTCTCAATAGAGTCATATACTGTAAGGTACATCAGCTCTGATGTCTTTTTTGAAAAGTTTTCAAAAGAACTGGTACTCTTAAAGCATGCAGAGATGAATGTATCTGGTTTCACCAAAGTACACATAATTGAGGGAAGCGGGAAGTTTCAGGCAATGGCCTCAGTTCCAGCAGTAGCAAGGCTGCATTTGTATCTTGCACGTCAGCAAACTATTTACACAGCCTGAAAGTGCACTGTGAGCATTGATGTACAAGGGAAGGGACTGCCATAGTTTTGGAGCAGGGACACACAATTTCTGTGAAAACTCAAAAATTATAGCATATGCTGAAACTGCTTATTCTGCTAAGATACTCTGCAAAGTTGTTAAGTTGCACACATTTCACAGAGTGGAACTTGCCTCACTGAATATCAATTAGTAAGTTGTTTGCAGTGGCTTCCTACCTTTAGATAAGGATGTTGTATTTGATCTGTTTCAAACTGGGATTCTTCTGTGCAAATGGTCTATATTTCATGACAGTACGGTCTTAACCCAGTGGAAATGGGTGGCTTGTCAATGCTATGTGATAAAGACAGTAATGCTACTGATTTAACAGAAGCTTACAGCTGATAGGAATTTTCTTCTTTTACATTTAGTCTTTCAAGCTGGATTAGACTTCTGAAGGAATATTGTGGTAATTTTTTGTCCCTTTCCCATTTGTTTACAAAACATTATTTATTTATTTTTAAATGCACAAAATAATATTTTATAACAGAGATTAAAATTCAATTTTCAAACAGCCAAAGCTTCTAAGTATTTATTGGATAAAGATTTGGATTTGGCTCATAGGAAGCTTCATGGTCTGAAATCTTTCAGCATTTCAACAGCCTAGTGAAAGTCTATTTCCTTTTGAACAGATTATCACTGTTAAGTATATGTGGCTTTTGTAGAAAGCACAAAGTGATTGTTTTACTAACTAACAAATTTTCTCTTCTCTCTTTGCTTGCTTGTGTAAGTAACCTTAGAGGAGTGTTCAGTCTCTGAGGCTAGGACTATTCTAGTAAATTAAAAAGTGGCAAGGGATGTTCCCAGGCATTGTGCTTCAATTACATTTACTTCTAAATTTTTAAAAAGGTCCCAGGGATGGTTTTGGCTCACACTAAATATCCAAACATGATCTGAGAGTAAGAAAGGGATGGAGAGTGTTCCCAGTGGCAACCTGAATGCAGGGACCCCACTTTGAAGGGCAAGAGTGTGACAATGTGAACCCAAGTACCATCTGTGCTCATTGCCAGAAAGTGGTTCCAAGCATGTTTAATTTATTAGTTTAGATATAATTTGAGTGGTATTAAGGGTCATCTACCTCTTTGGTATTTGAAGGGCATTTAAGGTACCTCTCTCATTTCAAAGGAACTGATAATGAACCCAACACAAACTTTGATATGCAAAGACACTTAACCAAGTAAGTAGTTCTGTGACAGTCAGCAATGTAACTCATATGCTTGAGGTCAGCTCCATCCTCATCATATCTCTGGGCTGAAGCCTAAAGTATGTAAGTTTGGAGCTGTCTGGCCTCACTGAAGTTGCATCTTCACAAGAAGGTCTCTTGTTACATTGTGAAAAGGATCTGAGGAGACAGACCAGTTCAGCCCAATTTCAGACATTAGGCCTCTTTTTAGTACAGTCACACCCTCTATCCACAATGAAATATTTGGTTTCTGCCCACTTGTGCAGTTACTCTTTATTTAACCTACATGTTGTAGAAACAGGAAAAGGCACCAGCTGGTGCCTCATGTCACTTGTCTCAGGAGACTGATGACAGCACCAATGTTGCCATCAAACTTAGCATCTTTAAAATAGCACAGCTTAGGGACAAAAACCATATAGATGACAGCTGAAATGTCTGAATCAAAACTTGCATGTGCCATTCACATCTTAAAGATATAATGGAAAAGTTGGTACATTTGTCATTGATGAAAAGAGAAAAAGTTTGTATCCCTTATTTTTACCATCTGAAAGCTACATCTCTGCCCTAACCAAGCTTAGGTTTCATTTGAGAGACAAACAACACTAAAGACATCTCAAAGAGTGGTGTTGAAATAAAAGGCTTGTGAATGGACCTTGAGGTTGTTGTGCATTAAATATCTGATTTTACATAACTAAAATAGAATTCTACCATAACTTCTTACATGACCATTTTTACATCTTTCTGGAAAATAGATGCTGTTTCAGTTAGATATAATGTGTCTGGAGTAATGCAGGGAAATTCTGTGGTTTCTGTTCATATTAGAGGAATTTAACTGTACCTCCCTGTTTAGAAGCTACTGGCCTATGAAATCTTGCAGAGATGACACACACTGAATGAGAGAAGCAAGACTTAAGTAGGCAAACTGTGCACAGAGATGGCTTTGCATGATTTTGCCCACCACGAACATATGGATCACATATTCAGCAACCGCATTTGTTATGGCATCATTTGGTGTTGGACAGCCTTTGTGCCAAACTGCCCTAATGACAATGTTGTTTTCAATGCAGGGCTTGGTTGTCTTCATTGTTCCTTCATAACACTATGAAATGTTAACAGAAACTTTGCCATGGCACAAAGGGATTCCCAGGAAAATAACTGAGATTTATTGTTTATTTATTCAAATCAAGCTCTGGATGTGGTGACAGCTCCAGCAGAATCAGGGTCACCAAGCACTCACTGTGGTAATTAAGCAATACAGCTCAGACCAAGAAGTGGGCATCTTGTTCTATGATGGATTAGAAGTGCATCTGAGAAAGCTGACAGAAGATTTGAAAAGATAAACATTATTTACCACTTTAATCATCATTTATCAACAATGACAAACCTCCAAAAAGTGAACTGCAAGCCTTGAGTCCCCAGAAGTGGAGAAATAAAATCCAGGGGAGAAAAATCTGTGTTGCCTACAGGGAAGCCCGGACCAAAGGCACAAGGATGCTATGAAGGGATTGCAGATAGAATACTTCTGCCAAAAAGAAAAGCAACAAAGAAGGGTCTGGCTATTTATTCAGACTAGAGATAGCCCAGAATATTGTAGGCTAGTGTGGCATTGCTATGAGGACCAGGCTGGTGGACATCCTCAGCACCATGCAACTTCTGTCAAGTGTGCTTGCAATAATTTCCATAACACCAGTTGCAAAGGGAACAGAGGGGTAGGCTGCACAGAGGTTACTTGGAGTACCTATCATAGTAACAGGACACCAGTGCAGCCTGATTTAGTAACAAGCACACAGTAATTACTCTGGGTGTGAAAAAGCAGCCCTGCCAGAGTTGTATATCTTGACTATAAATAGGTGGGCACATGGACTTCTAGTACTTATTGAAGACATTTTACCTCTCCCTTCTTGGATTAAAACCATAGAGCTCTAGAAAAAGATCACCAGCAACTCAGTCAGACAAGGGTTTTTGAGTCCAGAGACAGCAATAATCTCAAAGTGGGAAACAAGAAATTTAATTGCTGCTTCTCTTCTCCTAGCCCTTCCCATTGAACAATTTGTCATATCTGATTGAGGCTGGCTGATTTTATAGTGCAGATGACAGGTCCAGGCAGGCAGCACTGCTTGTACAGTAGGACCAGGAGGAAAGCCCAGGTAAATCTGTGCCAGCTCATGAAGTTAAAACAGTTTTGCATATGAAAAGGAAACCATAACTAATTAACACCAGGCAGGTGGTCTAGCTGGAAAACTAAAATCCCAACTAGGTCACAAGGGAATATGGGACTTGGCAGATGAAACTGTAACTGAAATCATCTTCTAAGACCAGCCAAGTGAGAGCAGAGCCAACTACCCTGATGAAAAAATATGCCTGTGCTAGTCATTTCTGGGAAAAACAAGCCAAGGACAAATGACTGCTGCTCTCAGAATGAGCGTGATTACATTTAGTCTTCAGGGCTTTGTTTCTAAAAGAGTTTTTTGTTAAATGCTAATCTTATTTGGTCAGATTCACAGTGAGATCAAAATCAGTTTTCATGGTGCTTTAAGAGAATCAGCAGGGAAGATGATTGGGGGTATCAAGTATTAAAACAAAGGGAAGAGTGTAAAAATTTATGTCAAATTTTGGCGGGACTTGGAGGAAGCAATAGACCCTGCTGAGTTATGAAAGCAAAAGCAGATACCAGAAAAATACAGAGCTGGCTATGTATCAACTGCATTATCAGGAACTGTAACCAGAACGGTGGGAGAAGGTTTTGTTTGGAGGAAAGAAATGGAGAAAGTGAGATTTGTGAGGTGAAAGATTCTGCTCTTTCACTGAAAGTAATGACTGAACAAATACAAGCACAGCGTCTTAAAACTTAACCATGAATGGTGTATGGACTTTGGGGAAACTGAACACCCAGATCACGTACTCAGTTGGTGGCCCTTGGGGAAACCAGAATGATTCCGTCCCCTCAAATTCCTGAAATGTAATCCTATGACATAGCTAAATGTTACAGCAGACTGATGGAGAGTTACCCACAAACTAAAGAAATAAGTGATATATTTTGGCTTTTAAAAGCTTATGAGAGCTTGCAAATGTGTAAGGTAACAATGTGTACAAAGTCCTAGCTATTCTTACTGCTGCAGGTAGATTTTTCCACTCAACTCACTGTACCTGTGGTCAGAATACATACATATAGTTCTCCACGTGAAATTCTTGAGCTGTGTATTTAAAACACACAAAAAACGCAGTCTGTAAGATCAATTGAATGCATTTTAATGGCATTCTTTGGCAAGCAATTCAGTGAAGAGCTAATTTTAATCAGCAAGCAGAAGTAGCTCTTTAGCTTTAATCAGCCTCATGGTACCATTTATACCTCCTACTATAAACACTATTATGGTAATTCTATAACAATTCTCATTCATGCTTCACTAAGATCATGATTGTTCTACTTACACAGCAAGGCTCACATGCTGTAACTCACAGATATATAGTGTTATACATACACATGCCTGAAATACAGTGGGCCAAGTTCTTACCTGGTCAATAATGGCGTAAACTACTCTTCCAGGTAAAGCCCAGACACTTGCATGAAATCCCTGCTTTTCTAATATTTTTCAGCCATATTTAAGTATGTACAAGGCAAGACACAAACTAAGGGATCATGGTTTGTTTATAAAGTCTGGGACATGGAATGATGCATTCTGCCCGATCAGACTAGAGTACTTGAAGACTTAACTGTCCTCATTTCTCCACTGCCAGCTCACTGGACCTTCTCCGAGCCTTCAGCTCTACACTATCCAGGCCACCCAGGGTAAATGAGCCCAGATAAACTTCAAAACTCATCAATGTGGTTTGAGTTAATCCACTAACCCTGTGCTGAAGTAGATTAGGAAAAAAGTCTCTTACTGCTGAGACTGTGCTGGTGCAGCAAAAATCTATCAGGGTGAGTAACATCTTCTGGTACCACAAGGTTTGCAAGGTAAATGTGTCATGTACCAGAGAAATGAGCCCAAACATAAAAACCATTAGGAAGACAGAAAAGAGAAGTGATATGTCACAAAAGGCTTAGGAAATTATTTCATCTAGAAGACAGCAGCATGGAAGGGAAAAAAAGTTAAGATTGAGAGGACATAAAAAGGGCAGAGCTGATACCAGACGTTACAGCGGCAGCATGAGAATATAGTCTATAGCTCTTAGTGCATGAGCAGAGCTTTCAAGCTTCTGCATCAGACTGGGAATAGACCATGCAGGAGCTAGAATCCATTTCACCAAGACAAAGGGGAAGTTTAATCCCTCTTTCATATCATGTTCTCACTAATTAACTGCTCCCAAGACAGTGCCCTGCTAACGTCTTTTGTTATGTCACTTCAAAAGTCTTCTGTTCATTAAAAAAAAAGCAATTAAAAAATGAAAAAAAGACAAGTCTGGCAACTGAGCAACCAGAATCTTTCTTTACATATTCCACTTTAAGCAGTACACTGTCCTTCCAGCAAGCAAGAATATTCTCTGAATAGGAGCGAAACCAGCTGAATACCATTGTTTAATAGCTTCATGCTTTTAAATCTGCTGCTTTTAAACATGACCTGCTGCAGTAAACTGTCTACTCAAATCATTTGGGAGTCTTCTATAGTTTGTGCACAGAAGAATGATGGACTAATTGATGCAGTCATCATAATCTCTGTAGAAACATTTCTCATTGTTGTGAGGGAAACATATCTGAATCTGTACGAACCTTTATTACTTATATTAAAATTATTCTCTTGGACAATTATCATATTGACTTGGGCAATGAAGACTTGGGCATTAAGTTGAAACCAAGCTATTAAGAAACCACCCTGAGGTGATTTTTTGTAAAACTTTTAATTATTGAGTTAAATAAAACATCAGTTGTCTTTTAATGAAATATGTCACTGCATTCAGCCTTTCCCTTGGGTTTACGAGGTGTGCTCAAATGAACACTCAGAGACAGCTCTGTTATTATAATTTTTATATTTATAGTGTCAGATAAGTGCTTGTTGTAGTCTGGAGGGGGACAGATAGTAGTCTAAATATGCTTGGACTACTCAGCAATGCAAATGACTATCACAGGAAAAGAGGCTTTAGGAGAATGAAATAGAAGAAGGTCAGTGTTTGGCTCCCATAGAGCAAAGCTGATAGTCTGTACTGCAAACTCACTGCATGGCTACAGGAAAAGGCAGACACTTGCATAAGAACGTCAAGCGGAAAAGAGGCTTTAGGAGAATGAAATGGAAGAAGGTCAGTGTTTGGCTCCCATAGAGCAAAGCTGATAGTCTGTACTTGCATAAGAACGTCAAGTGTCCAGCCTGGGTCACCCAGGCAAACCCTGTTCCCGGACCAATTGCAGGCAGGTGCCAGACCTGAAATACTCCCAGACTACAGGAAAGGAATGCCCAGGGCTAGACTATTCCTCTGCCAGGATGCATCTGCTGTTCATGTGGCAGTAAGCCCAGGCATACTGAGAATCCCATCATGGCTTTGTTGTGCATGCAGTCCAAGGGAAGACAAAATGGCCTGGGAATCACATTATGGAACTTCACGAGATTTGCCTTAGATGCTCCCATCCCTGTCAGGGCACATGTTGACTGCACATGTTCAGGGCCCTGACTGCTGTCAGGGACAAAGGCAGCGCTGGAGACAGCACCTGCTCTATGAAACAGGAGAGGTTCTTGACAGGAAGAAGTGCTTCACTGTCATAAAGCATCTTCTCTGTCTTTAACTAACACCACAGTGACAGGGTAACATCTTTTTTTCTCAGAGTGCTTAAAAGTGTTTTCTAAGCACCTAAAGTGAAGACAATGGGTACCCTGCGAGGGAAGCAATAGAGGCTTAGATGATACATGGGCTACTGCTGGACTTGGCCCAAGGCACACTTTGGGTGAAATCAG
Source organism: Passer montanus (assembly GCF_014805655.1). Lineage (NCBI taxonomy): Eukaryota > Metazoa > Chordata > Aves > Passeriformes > Passeridae > Passer > Passer montanus. The sequence continues at coordinate 4,703,437 of NW_024363160.1, read as the reverse complement.
AGTCATCCCATTGGCCTCCCTGGGATTTGGATAATGCCAGTTTGGCTCCCTGACCACCAGGCACAGTTTGTACTGTTCATGCAGATTATGTTGTTACCCTTTTCAGCTTGATTATCTGTGCCAAAAAATTGGAGGCTTGAAGGTTATTCTCTTTAAGAGGAGAAATTGATGATGGAGTCAGATAACTTGCATGCATTTCTCTCTGGCTGCAAGCCCTGTGTTCCTAAACCCAGGTAATATTAAGCAGTGGGAGAAAACTTTGGTTTTGGCCAAACACATTACAGCATGATCTTACACCCCTTTGAGTAGAGGCACAGGCTTGTGTTCTGTTTTGAGAGGCTGCTATCATTTCTTTTACACATTTCCACAGAGGAATTTCATAGTTCTTTTTCCAGCCTTTTGGAAGGAAGGGTGGCAGCTTAGTCCACTTCCTTCAGTGAATTCATGCCCACCTCAATTCAGCCTGCCTGTTTCATTGTAGTCGTTCCTCACACTGCATGATTTTCCTTCTCTATTGCTCTTCCATTCAGTATCAAATTTTCTGCACATTTTGTGTATTTTATGCACAATGAAAATCAATAAAACAGATTGAACAATGAAATGTTAATGAATAACAACTGAGAGACTGCAGCTGTTTCATTTTAAGATGCTTTTAATCTCCATTACCATAGCCAACAACATGCTTTTCAGCGACAACAGTTACCAGGACAGACGTACTGTCCTCATCACTAATGATAAATCACTGAAAGACCTACTCAGCTGCAGCATTGCTGTGAATGATCTGAGTCCATTGGTTGAAGCTCCTACACTAAAATCTAGGAGTCTCTGTGCAGCATCACTTTCAAACACTCACATCTATGGAACTGTTCCATGAAGTGACTGAAGCAGTGCAGCCCAGGCTCTTTCCGTCTTTGCTTGTCTGCCTAGGGACACAGGGAAAAGTTAAGGCAAACCAGCTCAAGGTGGGAAGTAGTGCACATAAATTACAGCATGCTAATCCCTTCCACAGATGCTCTCATTTAGGTGTAAAATGGTTTAAGGTTATTGAAGTTCCATGCCACTGGGATTTATTTACATTTCCTGTAGGAGGCTGTGGTTTGATGTTACAAAATGGACAACAGTGATACCAGCTTAAGAGAAATTTCCCCAGTTACAAAAGGAACAACAAAAATCCCAAAAGACCCAAAGCAAAATATGGCCCAAAGTATTTTTAACTGATTTTGCAAACAGAGCACTTCACCAAACTTATTCACAATGAAGTCACACAAATAGCATGCTAGAAGCTTTCCTTTTCTTTCTGATAAAGTTTGTTCTGGAAAAATTGAGGTTTTATGTCCATGTTTTACTGTTAGCAGTTAAGAATAGTCCCATTGTAATAAATTTTGTTCCGTTCTGCCCTACTAACTAGCACAGTAATTTGAAATCACAAAAGTGATTTCAAATAACTGTCTTAATTAGCTAAATATGTACATGCATAGTTAAGGCAGAAACACGAGAATGTCTATTCAAAAAATTCCTTCATCAGCCTGTACTTCTGCAAATCCTTTAAGTATTTGCACAGTTGCCATGAAGCCTAACACAGAATTAGCTAATAATATTAAGTCAGTGGATTCTGTCTGGTTTGTGAGGTACAATCCAAGAAGAATAAAGCTCATTTTACTGAGATTGGTGCATTTGGTCAGTAGGTATTCTGGTCTGGTAAACAGAAAATACCTGGGATTGCAAGTGTCTGAAAGCAATCTTCTGTCTCTGAGGCCTATGTGGAGATAGGAAAGTTAGGACCAGAATGAGAAGACTTGGAACCAGAGTTTGAATGAATCTGCATGAAGTGGAAGGAAAGACCAGTGAGACCAGTTTTGAGTTGTAGTACTTAAAATCCCCCTAGGATCTTTAGGAACTGGGCCAGGATTTGGTAATCTTAGGAATTAGACCTAGAAGTGATCTCTTGTTATGGGGATGGACTGAAGCTTCTTCCTCCAGTAGGAAAAATCTCAGTAACTCTACAAAAATGCAGCAGGAACTACTGAGTGGTACTGCCCAACCAAATAAGAGACAATGATCTTTATTCTGCACTTTTTTTGTGGTTGGACACACAGGACAGATACTGGCAGATCTGCTGTGGAGATACCTGGGACAATTCAGAAATATTAGTCTCCATTTCTAATGAATGAGTCAATGCAATTTTAGTGTCCTTTAAAGTGTTTGAAAGTCTTTAAAAAAATTATTTTCACTAAACTTATTGTCTATTTAGGATTGCATCAACATTAGTCAGTAGCCTTCTTTGAATAATAAACTAGAGTCCAACTCCCTGGCAAAATTCACCTTGATCTGTATTATCATTTAGACTGCACCTGAAAACCTCATTAATTTAAATAAGCAATAGAGACTGAAATAAAATTCCATTCATGCTTAATTCTCCAATGTGGTTTTGAAAAATCTTTCTTCTTTAGCCAGTCTTATGTTACATGCTGGATGGTCTTTGCTTTGACCACCTCATAAAAAAAGGCTCATAAATACTTTCATGTGTTATTTAAACTAGCAGTACTCCCTGAGGCACCATGCTTTTATTTTTAAAAATCCTTTGTGTATTCCTGAAGCATTTCTAAACCAGTAGCAGAGGTAAATGTGTATTTTAACCCAGGCAAGCCACGTCCTGTCAATATCAGAACACAAATTTTTTACTCCATGCTGATAAGAATAAAATTTTTTAGCAACTTCCACTTGATTCATGTGCTTCCCTCCTAAAAGTCAGCAATTTCTGATTTTGAGTGTAAATAGCTGAAATTATTTTTCTTGAGTAGATGCTTTCCAGAACAGAAAATCAGCTTCTAGTATGCTATAAGCAACACACTGGAAGGGTCTCCCTTTCTGCTTGGGAATGCTTTGAAAGGAGGAAGGAGGTATGAGAGCAGCACCTGGGATGGATGAGAGCTTGTCTGGAGAAGAGTGTCATTAGTACAGGTGTGACTGTAGGCATGTGGAGCAGGTGGGGAGATGAAAATGCAAAATATCACCTGGCATAAGAGATGTTTTGTTTTGCCTAGTTGACAGCTATGGTTAGCAGTAGAATTAAGTTCTACTGTGAGCAGAAGTACTTGTACTCACAAAATAAAATATACCGTAATATTGATGGAATATCACATTTTTAAAAATCAAATGTAAAGTAGGATTTAAATAAAAAAGATTAGAAATTACACTCAGAATAGGCATCAGGTCTTTGGATAAACCCAGATATTCCAGAATGTTTCTTCCACATTCCAGTTCTGCTCCCAATTTATCTTTCAACAGGCAAAGAAAACCCCAAAATAGTCTTTTTGGCTTGCAGCCTGTGCATATTCTTCTTGGCAATTTATGACCTGTGAGCTTCTTTGTATTATCTTAAATTAGGACAGGAATGACATCATTCTGAGTGAGACAGGTATTGTCATCCCAACCTCCTTAAAAGACCCAGGCTGTAGTGCTCCCACAAATATACTGACAATAAAATCAAGAGAGAGATGATTTCTAGATCTTTTCTTTAGATTCTGCTATTGTGCTGGTGCATTGGGTTTACATGGCAGGTAGAGGGGGGCTACAGGAGTGCCTTCTGTGAGAAGCTGCCAGAGGGTTCCCCAATATCTGGCAGAGCCCATGGCAGATGGTTCCAGGATGGATGTGTTGCTGGCCTGAGCTGAGTCAATGAGAGATGGTGGTAATGCCTCTGCAGTAACATGTTTAAGAAGAAAAGTTATTGTGCAGATGTAATTGTGCTCAGGGAAGAAAGGAGAGAGAATATGTGAGAGAAACAGGTCTGCAGGTACCAAGGTCAGTGCAGAAGGAAGAGCAGGAGGTGCTCCAGGCAGCAGAGCTGGGATTCCTCTGCTGCCTGTGGTAAAGACCATGGTGAAGCAGCTGTGACCCTGCAGCCCATGGAGATCCATGGGGAATTCACCTGCAGCCCACACCAGAGCAGCTGGATGCTCAAAAGAAGGCTGTGACCCTATGGGAGGCCCACTCTGGAGCAGGCTCCTGGCAGTGTCTTGCAAACATTTGGAGAGAGGAACCCATGCTGGAGAAAATTTCCTGGTAGGACTTGTGACCCTGTGGAGGACCCACACTGTAGGAACCTGTTCTTTATGGACTGTGGGAAAGGGCCCACACTGGAACAGGTCATGGAGACCTGTTGCCTGTGGATGGACTGACGCTGGAGAAGTTCATGAAGAACTGTCTCCTCTGGGAGGGACCCCACTCTGGAGCAGGGGAAGGACTCTTCTCCCTGAGCATCAGCATCAGAAACAATAAATGATAAACCAACCATGACTCCTGTTCCCCATCTCGAGACGGCAAAGCCCAGGAAGAATTCTTATTGGTAATAAATTCAGTTAATATCCACAAGTTGTGTCTGTTTTGCCCATGATGGTAATTAGTGAGTGATCTTTCCTTGTTCTTATCTCAAGTAATGAATTTTTTTGTAATATTTTCTCTCTCTTGTAGTGGGGGGGAGTCATAGAGCATGTTTGGTGGACACCTGGCATCCAGCTGAGGTCAACCTGCCACGGGTGGAATCTCCTTGGACACAAGAAGATCAGCTGGTACAAGGGATAACCTTTTTGTTTGTGCCGTTCATGTCAGTGCCTGACAGGTCTTTAAAGGTTCCAATTTCTTTAAGGGATGAATTCCTATTAAAAATTTTTGAGTTTTTCAGGAGAACCTGCCAAGCACTAATTCTTGCTGAGATGCATCACTAAGACTCATTTACAATTTTAGAAGTAGACAACCTGCTAGATACCATATTTAAGAACAAATGTCACAGAAAATTGTTCACATACTCTTTTTAACAGATGTTTAATCAAATGCTCATATTGTCAAGACTTCCTTTCATTTATCCTCACAGTTTAAAAAAAACCAGACTCTGAGGAAAACAAAATAAACTTCCCCAATCCTTGTCCAGACATCTCAGTTACTGGGTAGCCTATCAGGCTTAAAAAGAAGGAGGAAGAAAAAGAGGTTTATGAAGAGCTGAGAGTTCCATTTAATAAGGGAGGGAGAAAAGTGGCATTAGAACTGGTCTAATAATGCTGGATTTGAAGCAGTTTTTTCTGTAAAACTATTTCTTCCTCCCTCCCCCACATTCCCTTCAAACAAAAGCAAACCTTTCACAACACCTTTACCATTCAGCTGGTACAGCAGCTCTAGGATTCAATTCCAGTTCAAATGTGAAAGGCTGCTGGACTATAAATTATCTGTTACGCACCTTGACAGTAGCCAACATGGGAGCCAAGGTCAGGAGCAGAAGTGGAGTTAGAAGCTTTGCTTGTAAGAAGCTTTCTCCTCCAGACATGTTACCAAATTCAACAAGAGATGAGGTTCCTCCTTCCCTGCAGAGTCACCAGCCTTGAATTTACAGGGGTGGGAGAACAGGAAATGTCATCTTCATATATTTTTGTTGTGTGATCACAAAGGATGACCATTTTCCCTACCTCTTATTGCACCCTACACATCATTTGGAAAGGCAGAGTTAGGCCACAGTGGTACCCTCTAAAGGGACACAGAAATCCATAAGAAGAAGGAGAAGTGGGACTGTCTCTAAAACATCAAGCCTGTTTGACCCACTAGGATGTGTGGGGAGTAAAGAAAATAAAACAATTGAAATAGGAATAACACTACAAACTAAAATAAAAATGTACATACAACAAAACATGGACAGCACCGAAGCTATTTGATCTTTTTGTGAGTTGGAGAAAATACACCATACGTCACATGTGTAATCTTCCCATTGTCCCAACACTGGTCTGTGCATGATGTTTTCCTTACTAAGAGGTAAGAGACATCAGACACAGTCAACAAGTCACTTACCTCTTGTGACATGGGGAAATCAGAGGATACAATCTGGCTGTCCTAGATACTGGAGCTGTACTTGCACTCCTTCCAATACATTGTTGTTGACCCACAAGATACCAGCTCAAACTGGAAAATGTATTTCCATGAGGTGCCTTGGAGGACAAGAGTTGACAAGGAAAAGGACTTTTTCCTGCTGTCTGTATTCACACTTCTCTTTCCTAGGCAGCACCCAGGGGATGCACATACAGGGGATGCTGTGCAACTCTGTTCAGTATTTTAGCTCTGGTGCTGCATGGGCTCAGCTGTCCCTGCAAGAGCAGCAGAGGTATAAGTGAAAATCCTCAGTTCAGAAGAGGGTTGTACATGGCTGTGCTGCTGTTGAAAAAACTTGGTTGCTCCTGTCATGGAGCACTGCTTGCTGTTCTTTCCAGGGGATTGGCTAAGCCCCAGCCAAATTATATTTTGCTATATTTCTCTTCATAGAGAAAAGCAAGGCACAATTCTTCCCAAGAATATTTCTGGGATTCCTATTCTCTGAACATCAGAGAAAGAGAAAACCCAACTCTTATCACTTGCTGTGCCTGTGTTGTGCCAAAGTAGAATGCAATATGGAGATTGTTTACCCAGAGTGAGGATGTTTTGTTCCCTTAGCCTACCAGGGCCAGGTGAGTGTGTGTGTCCAGACTGCCACGAGACAGTCACGAGAGAATCAGAGATGAGTGCAGTTCTGTGCAGTTGTGAGCAAGGATGAGTGCAAGGCAGAGTCAGTTTAGATCCAATGTATACAGTATGGTATAATAAAGTAATTAATTAGCCTTCTGTTATCCACGGTGTCCTCCTCATAATTTTGTCTCCCTCTCTTACATTGGAGTCGCTCTTGTTTACGATAATTATGACAAGATATTTCAGCATACATGCACTCTGAAATGAACCACAGATGCTGGCTTAGTATGCAACATGCTCTCTAAGCCAAAGCACATCTCCTAGCCTGGCTGATCCTTTCTCCCAGACTGCTGCCTGTCTTTTAGGTTCTGAGAGACAAGTAATGATTCATGTTTTTCCATCAGTTTTGTTATTCAATCTGCTTTTTAACCTAGGCTAGCCTGGCTTAGCCTTTTATTTTTAAAGATCCAGAATGGTTGTTATACACCATACATCCTCAACTACTCTTAAATGAAGGAATACTAGAATGCTTGCAGACTGATGCAGACAGCATCTGGCAAGCTTAAATGCTGTGGCAAAATAGCAGACACCACAAGTTAGGTTTGTGGGCAGAGGTTTTTACCATTATCCTATTTCATTTTTGGGTCTTTGGTGTTTTGCAGCTGTCCTGGTTAGTGTTACTAAAGCATGGTTCTTTTAGATTTACTGTCTGTGCTACAGACCTGAAGATTTGGGGACTTCTGGCAGAACCAAACATCAGTGCTGGTGAATAAATGATATAAAATGACACGGTTGCACAGATTCAACTTTTGGCTATGTAGCTTCAAATCATAGAAGTGTCTTTCACTTCTATTTGTTTGCCTTCCTCTTTGAAGCAAAGAAAACTACTAACTACTGTAGATTTGTAAGAATATATAAGGGTATCAGAGTTGGTTAGAGTCTGACCACTATGGCTCCATAGTCTATTTTTAATAGGCTATATCACTAACATCACGGTTAACGTATGTTTTGGAGAATTGATGATTAATTTTATTCATAAACTCAATGCAGTTATTTCTTCCTGGCATTGTACCTGTAGACAGGCTTAAATTTTGCATGTTCTTGTTAAGTACTTTGAAACAAAGCCTTTCTTCTATCCATAGACATAAATACATGACATTCTGTTTATTTTACCCAGGCTGCCTTTGGGAATCATTGAACATGAAGACAAAACAGAAAACTGTCCTTCAAGTGAAGATATAAAATGAATGAAACATGAGGATCTGACATGTAACTCAGTGACTTGACTCAAATTTAATTAATAGGAATCCAACCTGTGTAAAAGAGATAATATGCCATGAAGACAAGACACAGCTCTGCTATTTAATGTTCTTGCAGCATTACTGCAACAACTGTGAACACAGGGAATTACTATTACATGACATCAAAAGACCATGGTCAATGGCTGAGGAATGGACTCTGCAGATATATGAAGCAGGGCTGTATATGGAATAACTTGAGCCCAGCTGTGGCACACCAGGCCTTGCATTCCTGGTGTTGAGGCTGGTAATGAGCAGGATGGGCACAGAACCATCTGCTGCTGCTCTGGTGCTCCATTCATGGTGTCACCTGACTGATATAACAGAAAAGCAGGTGATGGGTGGCTAAAATACTAATTTCTGCATAAACATGGAATCAAAACAGAGCATCTGATGATGGGTGGGCAGGACACCTGGTGGCCCTGGGTGCGTTTGGGAACTCCCCATATCCATACTGATACTGACCACAGTTGATGCTAGAAGTGGAATCCAAGTGACAGGGAATGAGGCACACAGGTTAGATGTTTGGGGAACGCTTGTTACATGTGATTCAGCGTGTTCGCATGGTGTCACCTGACTGATAGAAAAGCAGGTGATGGGTGGCTAAAATACTAATTTCTGCATAAACATGGAATCAAAACAGAGCATCTGATGATGGGTGTACAGGACAGCCCTGGGTGATTTGGGAACTCCTCATATCCATGCTGACACTGACCACAGTTGATGTTAGAAGTGAAATCCAAGTGACAGAGAATGAGGCACACAGGTTAAAGGTCTGGGGAATGCTTGTTACATGTGATTCAGCATGTTCATGTGCCAGTTCTGATGCCTAGAGAGGCCACCTGGAACAAAGGCTAGACAGAGTTAGAGAAATAAAGTAGGTATTTAATAAAAATTCTTCAAAGGATACACCTTGAGCAGCACAAGAGCCCGGCCATGGCTCTGCCCAAGATGGACCCAAGATGGACTGGTCATGTGTTTTCATGCTTTTATAAGTTTTGGTCCCTTTACATATTGGGGTTAATTGTCCAATTGCAGCTTCAGGTTATGAAGTCCCATTCTTCCAGATTGCTCTCCTCAATTCACTGTTGTTTATACCTTTTGGGCCCAAAGCTGCAACGGTGTCCTTGGTTCTCAGGCTGGAAAAGGATGGTTTTGTCTAATCAGACTGTGAAGAGAACTTGCTAACAATTTACGTGAAGTTCATAGTCAGACTCTAAAGCAGTATAGAATCTGAAAATATGAAAGCTAAAACTTGAGGCATCAATTCTGCCACAAGAATATTGCATTTTCTTAGCTTTTCTCTCTTAAGTTACTCTCTTGCAGATCAAAAGTGATATTGTTTGGTTATTTAGGTGGATTAGTAAACCTAAAGGCCAAAATCCAAATCTCAATCTCTCTACCAAATTATGGAAATAATGGGATTTAACCTCAGAGTGCAGCTGTCCCTCATTTTGATTCAAAGTACATTTGAAGGGGGTCTACTTTCCATTTCCATTTAGAAAGGAGTGGATTAAATTATTTTTTTCCATTTATGAGAGCCAAAATCTCCCAGTACTTTAGACTTCTGAATGAACAGAATGAACTTACAAGTCTAAGGAAGTGTAATTAACAGACTGATTTGAAGGCAGCATTCTTAGCTCATATTCAGATTCATGTTACACAATGATGCATTTACAATGGTTATTCTTCTTTTATATAACAATTAGGTCATAATTTCAAATAAGATTTTTATTTCTACAAAATTGCTGGCAATTAGTTTGTCATCTGGATAGTAAAACCATCTGTCCAGAATTATTCCCACCAGGAAACTGAGGGTTTAGAAATCCCATGTACTTCCACACTTTAGAATGATACCACAAATATTCACCAGAAAGCCACTGTCTAAGAACTAAACCAAGTGCCTTGTGGAACAGACTCCTTTTGCCAACATGTTTTCAAAATTACTAGAATGGTTTTAGAAACCTGACCAGAGACAACATAACCATTCAAAACCCTGCCAGCAACCTACAAAAGGTTTGAACATCAGTCTATATTTGGTACAGATGAAAGAGTAATTAGAAGGCTGTGGAAAATATTAGTATCTAAACTGTAACTTTTTCTCCACATTTCAGGTGCAGTACTCTCCATCTCAGAAGAGAAGAAAATGCATTACACACTATTAAGGAAGTGTCAAATAGCTTCTGTCTCAGGTGTCAATGTTTAAAACTTTGGAGTATCATGGAATATGGAAGAGGGCATTGCATGGATTAGGAAAAAGTTTAAATGGCAAGAATAAGGTCATAAAAGATAAGTTCTTCACAGACAAATGTGGGAGAAGATATTTTAAAAAATAAGAAAAGAAAGGAAAAAAAGAGAGCCGTGAGATCAATATCTTCTCTCATCACCCAGTGTCCTAGCTCAGGGCTTGGACTGCTCAGCAGGAAGGAGGATAAACACCAAACCACATTTCCAAGCAAAACATGATTCAAGAACTAAATTAAAGTCTCCAGTCAAAGCTCTGGCTTCAGGCTGCCATAGCGCTCATCACGTTTGTCTTGCTCCTATTCCTTGTGGAAAGAAAAGAGCAAATTTTAAGCAAAAGGCCAGTAAGCTTTAATGGTCTACTACAGTTGCAGATCTGCACAGTTGCCCATAACTTTAATTGAAACCAATGGGCAACCCAATGCCTGGAATTTTTAATAGACAATTTCTCTTCAGGTTTTGATGGAAATGTAGTCTTTGACTTCAAGGAATCACAATTCTGCTTATCTGTAAGAAAGAAAATTTTTTTAAAAATTGTTCAAAAATTGAATTTCTCAACTGTCATTTAACACACACCTGTTGCCTGTGTTAAGCAAGAACAGCCAAAAGTAACAAGGGCACCTTCACTCCCAAGAGGTACTAACATTGTCTCTGTTACCTTCTTGGCACACCCATCACCTGTTTTGGTTCTTCTGCAGGGAAATGCCCAAGGGCAATCAGCAGAATCTTCAGATCTGCTGGTTCACACAGCTACTGGAGCAATGGAAAGAGGAATCAGGTGGCATAAGAGGAAGTATTTGAGAAATTCTGGACAAAAAAAAATCTTACAGAACAGTGGATTACATCTGTACTACAGAAATATCAAAAAGAATGCAAATATTCACAAGAGCTGACTTTCCACCCCCAGATAACTGTTGTTTAAAAGGGATATTGCAACCTTCCTAATTTTATTTTGCTGAGTTTTCCTTGTCTTCCAGAGAACTAAGTACATAGTTTAGGGGTGTTTTTTTGTTCCAACTTCCCTTTAAAAACTTTCTGTCTTAAAACAAAAGGGCTATAGGAAGGCTCTTACTAGGTATAAATCTGTATGGTTTAAATTGAATTTCAAACTCTCCTTCTATAAGATGGTATCAGGAGCAGTCTGAGAGGATTTACCTGCTGTGTAGTGGAAATATTACTGGGCAGACCCCCTGTGACCCCAGATTACTGACAAATACCAAATGGCATGTAAGTAGACCTCTGATATCTATGAGACAGATGCTCTACTGAATTTTAAGTGAGTCACATATAAATAATGACTGCACAGATAGATTTAGGAGCTGGAACATGAATTTAATGCAAAGTTAATAATCCCTTCTGGAATTATAGCATTTCTTGAGGTAAAGGAGAATGTAATGGTTTTGTTTCCATTCAGTTGCTTGTCTTGGTACTGAGAACTGCACTTGTTTATTCTGGAGAGGTGTTTTGCTGGTTTTGGCTGGGATAGAGTTAATTTTCTTCACAGTAGCTTGTATGAGACTGTGTTTTGGATTGAGGCTGAAAACAGTGTTAGCAATTCAGGGATGTTTTAGTTACTGCTAAGCCGTCCTTGCACAGAGTCAAGGCCTTTTCTGTGCCTCACTCCAGCAGTGAGCAGCTGGGGGTATGCAAGGAGCTGGGAGGGGACACTGCTGGGACAGCTGACCACAACTGACCAAAGGGATATTTCCCACCATATGGCATCATGCTCAGCATGCAAAGATGGGAATGAAGAAGGAAGAGGGGGGATATTTGGAGCAATGGTGTTCTCTCAAGTCACCATTATGTGTGATGGAGCCTGGCTTTCAGCAGGGATGGCTGAACACCTACCTGTCAATGAAATTGTGAATTAAGACCTTGTTCTGCTTTGTTTGTGTGCACAGCCTTGGCTTTAGCTATCAGACTGCCTTCATCTCAATCAATGAGTCTCCTCACTTTCACTCTTCCAATTCTCTACCCCATTCAAATGTGAGGGGAGTGAGTGAGTGGCTGCATGGGGCTTAGTGGCCTGCTGGACTGAAGCCACAAGAGGAAGGAAAACAGGTATTCAGTCCATCCAGTGGATTTTTCTGAGGGGACCTAAGGGCAGCACTGGGTTTGGTGGTGTGAGCACATGCCTCAGAGACAGGAGCCCTGATTTATGTGCCAGTTTCCAGGACTTTCTGTACTTCGCATTAAGCAGCTACAGAGAGGCAAAGTGGTTTTGCTCTGCAAACAACATCCTTGTGTGCTTCAGAGAGAGCCTGCACATTTGCTCTTCTCCTTTCTTTTGCTCCCACAGAACTCCTCTGGCTCTGTAAGCTCCCACATAGCTTTGGATAGGGTTGAAAACAGACCTGGCCTAAAGTCACCTGTATCCTGTACAAGTGGTCACTAATCACTAAGCTTCTGCAGAGGGTGAACAGTGAGAGCTGCAAAGGACACAGACAGCTCCTGCCATGTTCCTCAGCATGGGCAGCCTCCTGTCCTGCACAGGAAGGAATTCCAGCCATCACTTAGGGGGCAAGATGTGGTGCCTGAGCTCCTGGAAAGGTCAAGATTTTGTGCATAGTTCTGGTGCCAGTAGCTGGCTTCAACAGCTCCTCACTGAGGCTCCCAGTTCTCTCCATGGAGAGCATGCAGGACCACCCGAAGCCCTGGATGTCCTGCAGGTGGCCAGCCACAGTGACACTTAACTTTGCTGAGCCTGAGTCCTAACACCTCCTGGGGTGTTCTGTGGCAGAGCCAAGAAATTAATTTGCCTTCCCAAACATAATTTTCTCCATTCTGGACAACTCAGCATTCTTCCTCACTCCTTGCTTTGCATTATCTTCTCCCAGATTTATTATCCTACATTTTTCAAATCAATTTATGTTTTATCTTTATTTCTAACTACTGTTTGCCTTCTCTGCACTGTACCATCTATCACTGCAGTCTCAGCTATTAACTTAATGTGATATCTAGATCTCACTTCACTTCCACGTCAATTTTGACATGACTTGGCAATGAATAAAATAAAGCAGGCTGGAGCTTCCTTTGCAAATTATTCAACTCCTACTTTAGAAAACAATGCACCTGTGCATAATAATGGAAACAGCACAGTGTCAAAGGCCAGCCCTTCAGGAAGCAGCAGAGAGCACTCCATGCAAAACATTTCTAAGTGAGGGTGAGAAACAAACTCCAAGCCACAAATACCTCTTCCCAGAAGAGACACTGCCAGTGCTGGTGAAGCGATGGGAAGGCAGATCACTAATAGCATACTTGTACCTGGATCTGACTTCCACCTCAGCTGGCATCATCATGTGGCTTCCATGAGAGCTGGCATATCTGTATTTAGCTTTAGATAAATCCAAATATTTTATTTTTTTTTCTGCTCTTATTCTATTACCATTAGCAGAAACAAACAGCCACTTAAGAAGCAGAAATGGCAGTATAGAATATTAGTAAAAAAATAACAAAAAAATTTTCCCTGGTGTATCAGAACTGGTGGAAGTTTATTTATACTCACACAAACTGAAATGCTGACAGTTACAAAGATGGATGATTTGAGTAGTCAAATGTTTATTTATCTTTATTTATCTTTCATAGCTGTGCTGGAGAACAAGAGTAAGGGGTCATTTGCACAAAGTCACTTAGGCAACAGGTTCAATGATACACCATTTTAATTTTGCTGTCATAACAAAGCTCGGGAACAAATGTCTATCTATATTTGTGTGTCTAGCTATATATCTACATGTGTGCATATGTACGTGTGTGTATATATGCACATATATAGTACAGAGAAGTTCACACTGTTAATAGGCTGTGGAGGGAATTCAGGGCACGTACTCCAGAGATTTCCATCTTTGCTGTGTCTTTTCTGGCACATGAAGGTGCATGCCAGCTGTACAGAGGTAATGGGAACAAAGCAGAAGTTTCAGGAGGAGCCAGAAGAGGGATGGTAACCAGCCCCCCTTGATTTACACCATCCTCCCCTGAGGACCATATAAGTTATGTCCACTATGCTGTGGCCAACCATGAAGTTGGTGGGATAGGGTAGCCAAGAGACTGGGACCTCTCCCTGGTCTCTTGTCCTGTCAAATTCCTGAGCATAATCCTGAGAAGCTGCTGGAGGCCCATCTAGGAGTACTGGTGCTCTACTCAGTGCCCCTTCCTGGTTACCTGCAGACCCTCTTTGCAGCTGCAGCCTTGTAACCCTCACATTTCTTTGTGGTTTTTTCCAACCTGGGAGATGACTGTTTTCCCCTGGATTTTCCCATTTCCTTCTAGCCTCTTGCCTACACAAGAGAGCTGGACAGTTTTGGTAGAGCCAGTCCCTGGCTAAACAGAGAATGGCAAAAGTGGCCATTGGCAAAGGACAGGAAGACTGGGAAAGGTCTGTGCCTCTCCCTTGTCATATGACACAAAGAAATGTGCCTCTTGATATCCATCCTCTACGCATGTTGCAGGGACAGAATTCAACACTGAGAGAAGCAGAAAATTGAAGGAAAAGGCAAAAAAGAATTTCTAACAATATTTTATTGGCTTGCATTGCAAGCATTTTGGAGACAAAGGTAATACTCACTGAGCATGCATTCCAGTCATGAGAGACATAAATAATAATAATTACTATTTTTAATTTCACTTTCTTGGCACTACCTAAAAGTTACATGTGTGGGATTCTTAGAATAAAAACCATTACAGCTGAACATTGTTATCAGTGAGAATCTAAGGAATGGAAACTTCAAGCAGTACCGACATGTTTTAAAAAGTGGACCCCAAGTTTATGAGCTGCCTACATTATCTCCTTCACTCTATAGGACTCCTTGCTTTCTTACAAGATTTTGATTTAAAAAGGGTTTTCATACAATGCTCCTTAAAAAAAAAAAAAAAAAAAAAATCCGAGTATTTAGTTGCTCAGAAAGAAAGACACTGACTTCAGGGGGCATTTAAGTGCTTACTTCATCACACTAATTTCCAGCATCATTGGTGCTGTGCTTAAAACACTTAGTTCAACTCTGAGCATGCAACTTCCATGGTGGTGCCAAGTATGGAGATGTATGTAGGTCCTTGGATTTGCTTCCATTTGTTAGGTCTCACTAGACCAGCAGTGAGAGTAAGGAATAACCTGCTGGCAGCCAAGGCTCTCACTGATGGGCAGAGAAGCAAAGGGGGATCTTCACCAGACCATGTATGTACAACAAAACCATAAAATTGCTATAAAATGGTGGTCACCGGCACTCTTCCCAATTTAAAGGGCAGCCCTGCTCCACGCTTGGTAAAGTTAAATGCCAGTCCTGAATTTCCAGATGTTCAGGCCTGTTAAACCTCAGAGGATGGGACTTGTAGCCCTGAGATGTCTGAATGGCAGACTCATCCATTCAGCATATGGATTGCTTTGGATGACAGAGGCACCATGAAGTTCAGGCATTTGCTGAAAGTAACTCAGAGACATTTCCAGGACACCAAGGCCTTATTCTGCACTGACCATCTCAAGCTGCTGCTGACAAGTGAAACAACTGCTGCTCATCTAACTGAGCCTTCTGTAAACTAGTTGCAAGTATTCTTTAACCTATTTAACATCTCAGCTGGGCACCAGAAGGTGAACAACTTGTGTCTTGAGAGAGCAAAGAGATGAGAGATTGCTCCTCATTCCCAGCCCAGAGGGCAGAAATACCACAGACTTGCATACAAGACAATTGTTTAATACGTTCACAAATCAATTTTATTAATTTAAAACAAAATTAATGAAGAAAAATTCTGTACACAATTGTGGACACAACACACGTTTTGTACAATAAGGCCCAGATAAACTTTGTTATTTTTTTTTCAGTCCGCAAGTGACTAAAAATTGAAAAGAGCCAAAGAAAAAAAAAGACAACCAATCCCCCCCATCACTGTCTACTTTGCTTGAGGAAAGAAAATGAGTCTCAATTCTAAAAACTATCCACAATGTGCTTTCTGCACGTATGTGAGTGCTGCATGAGTTGCAGCACTCATACTGGGTAAAGTAAAGCACACGTGCAAGTCTTAGTAAGATAAAAACCTCTCTGTTGGTACTAAGGCAATCCACAAATATTTTATTCTAGCAGCAATGTGATTCCTCCAATAGAGAAGGGTGTTGATTTGTAGCTACATTGGTGCTCTGTAACTTTGCAGGTAGCTGTTTCGAGGCTGGTAGTTTTTTTAAAAAAATGAAAGAAGAAAAATCAGAAAATTAACAACAAAGGTGAGGCTTATTTTTAATAAGATATTTAACTGGGCCAAGGGAATTGGTACAATTCAAGCCAAAAAAAGTCAGACTAACAGTTTATTTAACCAAGTAGCTCAAAGCCTTCAAGATCAGAAAAGTCACAAGTCACAGACAGACACAGTCTAAGTTTGTCCTTTAAGTTAGTACAGACAAAAGCAAATTTTAACTCCTTGGTGATAACCATTTCAGCATTTCCATTGCCGGCAATGGATGTTATATCTTAGGAAAATCTGACTCCTGGTGGAAGAGGATTAAAAAACTTAAATGTATATGAGCATTCTTGTTTAATTTCTCCAAAATATTCTCATTTCTAATTTCTAAAAATATTTGTGATTATAGTTTCCTTCATTTTTGGATGAGACAAAAGCTATTCAGTACCAAGGTTCCAGTTTAAGTTACATCTTAAAATATATTTGTGTTCTTTCTCTATTTCTTTATGGAATGACCTCCTAATTAATTTTTTTAATACTCTAAGAAAGAGTTAATATGTTAACTTTAAAAGAGGAAACAAAAAGACAATAAAGGCCTCCTCTTCACTTGGGTTTTATCTGTATTTGCTTCAACCGGGGGGACACACAAAATCAATCTTTTCATAATCAGAGTGGGTGAGAGAAGAAAATGGCAGAGAAACAGCTGAGAACAAAACCCAATTCCTATTGACACTTGACATCCATGCTTTTGGTCTTGACAAATTTATCTAAAAAAAATCCATTATCTACATATTTATATCCAACACATTGATAAGGCACTGCACAAGTCTGTGCACACGTGGCCTCATTCTTCACCAACAAGGCATTACTATCTTTCAATAGCATTTACCTTAACAATATGTAAAAGAATCATTCATTATTACAAATTTACACAAAAAATTCTTCCTGTACATGATTGTCTCAGTGATGTACCTATTCGTTTAAATTAGACATATTTTAAACTACTCTGTAATGTGCTAAAATCAAAAGTAGTAGCTGTACCATAAGGCAAAGGCTTATAATAGCCTTTAATCCTATTATACATATCCTCAGTTATATGATGTCAAAATACAGTCTGTTCATAAATAAGTAAAGATGTACAGAGTACCCTGGGTATGAGAAACCAAAACGTAAACCTTCTTTATAAGAAAATTACTCCACTGGTATTTTGTAAAATCTCAGTCTTCATTGTGCAATCAAGTTTGCTGTGTTGAAGTAATGATGTGTGTCACATTGAAGAGGCTAAAAACTACAAAGCATTTGCAGGTCCTTTTTCTTTTCTTCACAGGTATGAACCTCTTTTTCATTTCCTTTTCTTTTCTTCTTTTTTTTCCCCCCATTTTATTTTTTCCTTCTCTATTTCTTTTTGGTGGCGAATACAGTAAAGATGAGTTGTTCAAACACTCGCATGGCTTATTTTCGTTGGACTCGCAGTACCAGAGCCAACAGCTGTTCTGAAGAAAAGAACATGCTCCTCCCTTCACTGAAAGGCCAAGGGTTAAGACCAATTGCAGCTGTACGTCAACATGTTGAAATCACAGAGTTCTGTAGTCCAATGCTGACACAAGACACAGGCATCTCATCCACGGGCAGAAGGAGGCTCTGAGGTTTGAAAGTGCTGCTAAGCTGCTACAAGTACTCCAGTTCCAAGGCATGGTGAAGGGCCATAAGGTCAGAGTGGCTCGAGATCCTCCAAAACGGCATAGCATGCTGTGAACAGCACAGACAACATGTAAAAATAACCCCAAGCAGTCTGGTATTTTGACGCA
Source organism: Passer montanus (assembly GCF_014805655.1). NCBI lineage: Eukaryota > Metazoa > Chordata > Aves > Passeriformes > Passeridae > Passer > Passer montanus. The sequence goes on along the minus strand of NW_024363160.1, from coordinate 4,685,445 downwards.
CCCTTTGTCTTTCACAGGGATAAGAGAACACTCAGGGGAGAGAAAAAGAGATCTTAAAACCTTGAGTCCTTCATGTTTATGTCTGGTTTCTCTGACCCACCTCGTAAGCATAAATTCTCAATAACAGCAAATCTATTTACAATCAGGAGATCATAAGGAAGGGAGGGGCTTCTAATCTCTTTATATAAAAAACAGATTTCAGAACACTGCAGAAGAAAATATTACTTCTGGAAAAAAAGAAACCAAATAACATACACATGAAGCATGTGGGTAGTTTGAGGAAAGGAACAGAAAGAAAATAAAGAAAGTGAAAGTTTTGTTTACTATCAAAATGTGTTTGCTTCTTGTAAAAAACTACTCTTGGCAGATGAGCTAAGAACAGAGGAATGGTGATTCAGAATAACTCCTGCTATGTGTGATGTGTCATTTCACTTTGAAAAGATTTTTATCCCAGTGGCTTGTATAACACTGGTTATTGCTAACACTGATCTTAGGGCATCTTTTCCATATGGGACATTAAAATAAATACATATTTTTTTCCTATTAGTTGTAATAAAATCTGTCTGGGGCACAAATACTTTTACAAAGAACCTGAATAAACCAAAAAACAAATCCCAGGAAAAAAGCACAGATTACCTCATTCATCAAGGCCAAAAATCTACTTAAGAACTACCTTTATACTTGAAACTAGGGGTTCTAATGCCAACAAGAACTTTTGCATAAATTAAAAAAAAGGAAAAAATATAACCATCAGCTTCTGTCAGGAAATTATTCTATAAATCCAGCGGGAAAATAGTTTCAATTCAACAGTATTATGGAGGCTAACATGATTGTGTTTACCTTTTCATTGGGTCAGTTTTTGTCCTGGCAAAGATGCTTTCATCATCCTACTTCAGCAGCTCCTGAGTAAATTCCTAATTCCACTGAAATCAGAGGCAAAACTCCATCTCCTCTGTCACTTTTATTCTGCTCTCCTTTTGTCATTCTACTCTTCTCAAATTTTAAGTTAGATAAAAATTTTGAAAGCAATGTTAAACTCACAGTTTCCAGCTGCACATTTACTGTAATTATTATACCTCTCTCAGAAAACAAACACCTTAACACTCAGCCTATCACATCCTCTTTGATATGACACTCCTGGTCTGAATGAAGATGCAATATGGACACATGCCCACATTCTGAGTATGCCCAGCTTTTAGAGTAAAGGAATTTCTTCAGGAAGAAAACAAAATGACCTCCAAGAAAACACGTTGTAAAGGTTTCTGTTCTGCTTTGCTTTGCTCTAGAGTATTAGAAAGCTTTGAGAAACAGCTGACTGAATCTCAGCTTGACTATAAATTCATGAGCGATGGCTGACAATGGAGAGAACAAACCAAACAATTCAGAGACAACAGAGATATTTTTTTGGAGAAAAATGCTTGTGATATTTCCAAAAAGTTTTGATTTTATAGACGGATCTTCTCCTTAAGAAGGAAATGTTAAACACAACAACATTTTTTTCCCCTACATCTTCAATCTGGACTTCCACTGTACTGTCTCTATGCTCCACCAGCTACAGAAGACAGATGCAGTTAGCTCACTCAGTTACAACTCCACATCCTAGGGTCTTTCTTCCTTGTGGCATTATACAGGCAGCCTACCCACTGTGCTCTGTCAGGCCAGATGCTGCTGCTTTCCAACTCACAGATTTCCTAAAGATGAACTGCTTGCATCATATTTAGGAAATTAACCAGCAAGACCAATACAAAATAAAAATTGCTAGTCAAGCCATTCTCTGGATCTTGCAAAAGCTTCTGTGCACCTATCTCTAACTTATGCTGCAAGATCTTTCTGGAAGAATTAGAAATATCTGATAGGGGTACTACATGAAACACAAAAAGTCACAGGCTTGTGCTTGCAGCAGGTCCATGCTGTGTTTGGCAGATGACTGCACAGGTTGGTGATGCTCAGCAGTGCTGCCTCCTTTTCGTGGCAACTTCCCTCTTCTCTCTCAAAGCCCTGTCAGGTGGGACACAGCTGGTCTCCCTGACAGCCAGCCATAGCTCTCTGCTCCTCCTCTTAGTCAGCTTGGCAGCAGGTCTGCTTTAGCCACTGGGTCAGGGAGATGGAACAGAATACCTATGATGTGGCTGGCAGAGACTTTGGTGGACACCTGCCTATGCAAAGTGTCTCTGCAGAAGCCAAGAGTCAATGATATGGATGCCCTCCAAGGTCAGGCAGCAAACCAATGAATAGAGAGAACTATAGGAATAAATTCTTGGCTTCCAGCTCCCACTCCATGCAGCTCCGGCTTCATACTGCTTCCCTAGTAACAACCTCAGCATCACAGATCATACACACACCAGGCAGGTAGAGCAGTTAAAGCCTCTGATTGATTTAACAGAAGGTTTAGCTTCTGCTAAGTCAAATTACAGCACCTCTTGCTAGATGCCCATGTGCAATATCGAGTTTTGGATTACTCTGTTTATGGGTCAGCTGTTGATGATCAGATTTAAACCAAAACTGTAAGCAGTCATAATTTTCACTATATATTTCTATCTGAAATTCAGTTGAGTGTTCTCTGCTTTAATGTCTGTCTGTGAAAGGAGTATACCTGTAACTCCATGCAGTTACAGCAGCGAAATGTGGAATGACAACAGAAGGTCTCATGAAAAAAAGGAGGTTGTATAAATCTCAGCATTATAATTATTTTCAGTTCTCCTTCATGTAGGTCTAAAGGCCAGCTGTACACTGAAATAAAGAAATAAAGCATGCCAGGAACATGGTGGCTGCAGGGTGCTGGAATTTGCTCTGATGCCCTTGGTATGGCTGAACGTGGCCAATTCAGATTTCTATCAGTCTGATCCTACAGTCCAGCCTTCAGAGCTGTGAGGAGGGGAAACAAACCTGATACAGCTCTATACATATCTGTATGTTTGTGTCTATATATAGAGCCTCACACATATGTGTTCATACATATGCATGTGTTTTCATGCATGTATGCATGTATGCATGTATGCTAATTTTCACCCCATCTAAGATAAAGATTGTATGAAACTAGAACCTTTAAAGTAACAAAACTATCATACAAAACCTTATCCATTATTCCTGTATTAACATGCACTGTTGATTCACAACTATTCAGCCATGTCAAAAGTGGCACCACACTCATGAGACAGAAGTACATTTTCTCTTGCCAAATGACTTGAGATCATTTGAGAGAGCAAGAGATCCTTTGTATATATGTATAGATGTGTATATGTACTAAATATTGCCTTTAAAAAGCCATCCCTGCCAACACTCAGCACATCCGTGTCATGCAGAACACTTCCATTCTGAGCCAAGAAAGAAATGCTAATCTCACATTTGCTGCTGCGGGAGAATGGATAACAAATGCTAACCTCTAATAAATAGGTGGTGAAACTGGATGCATTAGTACCTAATGGAAACCTAAGTCTACTATTTCAACATATTCTAAGTAAATATGAAGCTTTTGTCTTTTAAAAATCATGACTTTTTTGATAGATGATACTGAACAATAACATTATGGACTTTTAAATTATTTGATTTATGAAATTAAATATGGTGGCAAAATTTTGGTTTTGATGTAAAAAGCACAAAAAATGAAACTACAAATTTAGTAAGCTTAATAATTAGAGTATTATTAAATAATCTAAGATATTAAGCTATTTTATTTCTGAAATAGAAATACTTTTATTTTCAGCATGTACCTATTACATGTAGAAAACTTCAGCTATTTTACTCCACAAAACAATGTTGCTATTAATATACATGCAAAACAAATCCATTTTTTGATAGCAGCACCAAAAAGTGCAGATTATCCTCTATCCTTCTTCCCTTAAATGAATACATATTTATGCAAAAAACTTACTCCTGAGATTTGTGATGGATTTGAATAGAAAACTCATCAGTTTTTGTCATCTTTCAGGGTATTTTTATTGTATTCCTGCCAGATTTGCTAAGCGGCTCTCTTTACTTCCTATCCCAAACCTGACCAGCACAGTGTGACTCTGAGCTTAAAAGCAGTGGCATATTGGATACCCATTCATATTCTCTTTATTGCTCCACAAAGATTTATGATTTTTCCTCCAAGGCAGCATGACCATTTTGGAGACAAAGGAGAAGCCCATTTGCCTAGGCTCTCCCGAATCACCTGATGTAAAATCTAGCTCCTCAGTGCAGAGAAGCCTTTGTCTCATCTCACAAATTAGAAATCCTTTGGAGAATGCTCCTAAGCAGAAAAACTCAGGAGCTGGGTTTTTTCTGTCTTATTAGTATTTCCTGAATGTGTCTCCAAAGGCAAAGGCAAAAGATGAGCACAAAACAAAACATAACAAAACACAACAAAGCAAAAGAAAATAACCTCCAAAACCAAAACACAAAACAAAGCAAACCAAAATGCTGAGACAATGGAGTCTCTGGCAGAAACCCCCAGACCCTGGCACTGAGAACTGCTGTGTCACCACAGTGGCACTCAGAGGCGGTGGCTCTGACCCACACTGGCACTGGTGCCAGCAGCTCCAGAGCACCCTTTGGACAAAAGGACACTGGCTTCTCTCTGCCCTCCTCTCCCTCTTTTCCTGGGGAAGCTGAACCTTTGTGTGAACCATTGTGTGAACCCTGGTGTTACAGCCAAGCTCACTGGCTGCTGCACTGACCCAGAAGGGTACGATCATTCCTCAATCCACAGTTCAAACATCCTAAGAGTTTTAATTGTCTCCACAAATATTTTGCTGGAAGTGGCAGCTAAACTAAGGTGTCAATATCATAGTTTGACTAATGCTACCAGAAATGTAACACTGTGCAGTTTCCTCAGTGTATTACATTTACTTATGTCACCCAAAAGAGGCATTTTATGAACAAACTGTTTATCCTAAAAATGTTTCTCAACAAAGCAATGATCTTTTAAGTGGCATTAAAAAGTTACTATCATTGAATTTTTATACTAATGACATTAATAAATATATTTTAAATGTTTCTTTTGCTTTCCTACTGCTGTATTGACTCAATGTTGTCTGTGAATGAAGGACATACATGAAAATCTTGTTTTATGATAAAGCAATTTATAAATTATTAGTAAATTATTTTAATAATAAACCTTAACTTTCTCACCTCCTAAGCTGGAAGTTCAACCTTTTTTTAATCCACTGAATGAACATGGAATAAAAAAAACCCTCTAATTAAATAGGCTTGAATTTATATGCTCACTTGAAAAGACTCATTACAGTTTACGTGTAAACAATGAAGGGCTATCTAAAGAAGGTTGTACTGTTTATGCTCTAAACAGTGTAAAGAAATACACGTATGCTAATGGCTTCACCAGAGGCAAAAGCCCTACAAAAAAGTGCTGTGCAAAGGGGTACAGAAGACCTGTCCCTTCTCTGGAGAATACCACAAAACCTGACATGCTGATGGCAAGCAAGGCGAGAAGGAATCAGCTACCAAAATTCAGGGGTAAGCATAGCAATGGGTACGTCACAGGACAGTTATGCCACTCTGTATTGAGATGCTTTGGGTAGTTTTGGGGAAGCAAAACTTCTGGGTTTTTTGTGTGCTCTCCAAAGAAGTCTCTTGCAGGATGTGAAGGAAAAAACTAAAAAGGAAAATCCTGCATTCACAGAGGGAAATGGTGATTTCTTATTCGGTGGAGTACGAAGCAGGACAAGAATCACAGAAGCATTTTCCTAAATCAGATTGATAGTTTATGCAGAAAGGCAGGGCTGCTGGTCTACTTATTGACTTCTCTGGCATTGCTGCAGCAGATAATTTAATCCAGAGCACCTAACATGCTTTCAACCTGAAAATTCCTTCCACCAGGAAAGAATACACACAAGTAATTGCACAAAGGAACTTTCTATACTGCTACTCCTCTTAGCGACTGGAAAGGCTTTCTCTTATGCTATTCTGAATCATGTTTCCTGTTGAAAAAAGCAGTGGAATAGATAATGTTACCAAAAGGACTACTCCTGCCATTATCATATACAACACTATTTCACCGAGCAACAGAAAAGGAACAAAGATGAGGAATTTTTTTTTTCCCCTGATCTTAAATACAGCTTTTAAAATGTAATCATTTGCAGCAGGAAAACATTTCTCTGCAAAGATGAAAGGCATTTCTGAAGGAGAAAGGAGCAAACTGTTCCCGTCAGCCCGCCAAAGGGATATATGAAACTGAGACTCTGCAAAGTGCTGGGACGAGCCGGGAACCTACCCGCAAGGCTTCAGGGGCACAAAACCCAGATTTCATGAAGCAAAACCAGTCAATGGTTGTTAAAATGCCATGTGGACTAATTAGTTTCACTTCTCCAATTTAGAAAGTCACAGTGGAAAGAGATAGAAGTATCACAGAGAGTTTTGTGGCGAAAAAGCAGCTGTGTAAAAGCAATTTATCTGTGAAAGGAAGCAAGAATAAAAATGCCCATTTTCCTGCTCTTTCTCCTATTATTCAAATAGCCAAGGTTATGCCTCATTCCTCTAAACAAAGAGTGTGTATACCTTGGGTAGTTTTTCTAACAGGACTACAAATAAAGCCCATTATTTATGAATGGGAAGTGTTGCTTTTTATACAGCTTAATTCACATTGGGAAAAAAAAGTGATTTTTTCCCTTCTTCTCAGTGGAAAGCAAAAAATAATAGACAGTCAAATAATATCCTCTGCTCAGTTGTCTGACATTATGAATGCATGCCAACCCACAGGTTGTTGTCTGAACAAAGAATCCAAATTATGGACACACAAGAAAACGGAAATTCCTGTATACCTACATGTCTTTTTAAGGTGTGACATATATGTATTTCATACAGTCAAACAGCACACTGCCTTTGATCACTAAGAATCACCATATTTTGCTTACATTCATAACATCCTATGTGGTATTTTGGGTTGCCAAGGAAAACAGAACTGTTAGTTCTTGGCACAAAAGCCAGGGCCCATTTTCTGGCCCCTTTTTGAAATGCATCAAACATACATAGTTTAATGTGTCTTTTGGAGAACAGCAGGGCAAATCATTATCTGTAGTCTTACCTGGCTTTCAACTAGATATAGTCAACACAGATTTTATAAGACAAAGATATCCAACCTAAATGTCCGTGCATGCTGTCCCATGCTGAAGAAAAGACAATTTTCCAGACTCTTGAAACCAACCCTCCCCAAAAGAAGGTCATTACCTTTTTTGCGCCTTGTTCTTCTTCGACACCATCTCCTATAACAACATACACTACTTTTCTTCCAAATCTTTGGATTATTCTCTCAAAACAACTTTCCTTTCCTGAAAGAAAAAGATCAGACTATTCAAGATAGGTGGTGATGGGATGTCATAAAATAAATAACTTTTTAGCTGGATCTCCCCAGCCCTTGGAATTCTTAAGTAGAGCTACAAAGATGAGAAGAGTCTGTCCCTCAGGATGGTCTATCAAGGCTGATTGCAGCATAGACAGCATACTAGAGGTCCACAATATGACCTTTCTTGTTTCATTCCCTAATATGACACAGGTTTTGTGGGGAATTTCACCACCAGGAGAATTATCTACCATTTGTTTATTACCAGTACCTTGATTTGAGTAAATTGATTGAAGCTGAGTTGAAATTCTAGCTTTTTATCCAAAACCTGTGACATGATTAATCACAGCTCTTAAAACAGTAGCACCCTGACTTAGAAGGTCACCCAAAAGATTAAGATTTTAATGCCTGTAATCTAATACATGGGCCATGTCCTTGATCCTGCACTGGGATCCATTCATATAGGTCATTCCTTCCCTGCACACACCTAGGGAAATTATCTCAGTGCTCCAGCCCTATGCACAAGTACCACAGAAATACAGAAATGTTAGGGGTTGGAAGGGACCTTAAAATAATCTAGTGCCAACTCACCCTGGCATGTGCAGGGACACTCGCACTATAATAGGTTATTTAAGGTTATCCAAGGCTATCCAAGGTTATCCAGATTATCCAAGGCCTTACCCAACCTGGTCTTGAACACCCTCAGGGTTGTGGCATCCACAACCTCTCTGGACAACCTGTTTCAGTGTCTCACCACCCTTACAATAAAGAATTTCTTCCTAAGATCTAACCTAAATTTCCTCTCTTTCAATTTGTACCCATACTGGGAGGTTTCAGGTATGGTACTGAGAAGAAAAAAGAAAACAAAAGCCTAAAGTTGAGTTTTCTCAAATGTCCCCATTATGAAAGGTCACTTTAGTCTGGCCATAGGTCATGCTAACCTGAGTGTCTACAGCAATGGATAGGACAAACTGTGGTTTATAAAATAGTTATTTCAGCCAAAAAAAAAAAAAAAAGTGTAAGAAAAAGTAGGCTGGAAATTAAATGAAGTTTTCTAGCCATTACAGAATCCAAACTACTTAATGGTACCATTTAACAGTAGCATCAGGCATAAGAAACCTCCAACACTAAGTTGGAGCAGTGTTTGAATATTACGAATCATGTCATGTTACAAAAATCTCATGGTTTCCTGTGACAGTCAGTGACAGAGCATATTCTTCCAAAACCACCCTTCTATCCCATGTATGTAAAGTCACAAGTGAAAATTTATTTAAATATGTTTTAATTAAAATGTGTCTTTATAGCATTACATTTCAAAGCTATAATTTACTGTAAAGTTTTGATAGAGGGCACTATAACTTTTTTATTGAGGAAAAAATTTAAATATTTATGGGAATGTTTTCAAATTTCTCTGCAAAACTGTGAACCAATTTTTGTTTCGTCTTGTTTCAAAAAAAATAAAATCAAAAAATATCCCACCATTTGAGCTTGCTGTATTATAGATACTTCAGAACACATGAAAAATGTGTTCTTGTAGCCCACAATTATGGGGGAATCTGAGACAGAACAGATATGTCATAATCACATTAAAAACTACAAACACCATTGCCATCTGGTCTGGGGTACTTCCATATACTCAAAATAACATCTTTTATACTGAACCAGAAAACAGAAATAAACATTTGTCTGGCTGAAGCTTATTACAGTCAGTATGAAAAAACTTAAATAATTACATTCTGCAGCAAAACATTCTTGTTTCTGGTAAATTGTTTACCAAAATTTTCTCTAGAGCCCATGAAAACAAATAAGCCAGGGCTTACCTTTACAGAATTTCTCCTACTGCTGCTCCAGGGAGACTTCAGTGTTCTTAACTTACTGCCTATTAAAAACCTTTCTCAACTGCTACACAGCCCCACAGTTTTGAGAAATGATGAAAAAAAACCAATTTTTTTAAACATTTATTCCTAACAGAGGCTGTACCACTGTTAATACAGCTATAAAAAGCTTTCTGTGCTGGATCATCACACATTCGAAAAGCACTTTTAGGATGCTTTAGCAATGTTTCATGAGGATCATGAAAGGTGTTACTAATCTTTGTATTTGCTACAGTGAAAGCAAGTTAGAATTAAATACAGTCAGACTACAATACCTTTAATTTTTAGAATTACAGCTTTAAATGTATCACAACATGATGAAAATAGCTCACCTATTTTAGTTGCACTGTAAATATTCTCTATGGGAAATACAACACCTAGTCCATACAACAAGACTTTTGCCAGAGCTGGAATTAGCTGAGTAGTTGTTACGAGAATGTTCACACAGTTTGTCCTATGGAAGAGAAAATGCAAATGTCCTTTTTTAACAAAACAGGAAAAAATAATAAATGGAAAAAAAAAAACAGAAGGAAAATCTTAACCCTCCCATAAGAACCCCTCAACATTATTATTATCACTTAAAAATAATATTTTTTTTTACTACCGTATCAAGGAACAAGGTGCAGCAGTGAGATCAGAGTAAGAAATGAGGATAAGGTCCTCCAGCTTCAGCATTTTGTCTACTACACCAGACAGCCTCTTCCAGACCATCATCAGACACGCTAGAGCTTCCTTCCTACTCTTAATACTCACCTCGAATGTATGAGGGTGAGTGCTTTCAGTGCAAGTGTTAACCAAGAATCTGTCAAAGCTTCAATTTCTGCTCTCAGTTGTAACCAAGCCTCTCTTTTTGCTGGACCAAGCAAACCTGTGGAGTAGACAAGGGCATGTCTGCACTGGTACTAAGCAGTGCTCTGTCATTTTCCTTTGCTTTCACCAGCTCAGACAATTTTCTGCACACTGCAAACACAGCACACTAAACACTCCTAGAGAGGAGTAGAAACCAGCTCTTCCCATTTCCGACCTCTAATCCGTGTTTGTTAGACACTCCAGAGTCACTTGCCTCCAACATTATTTTTGTAGGTGTTGTATATTTCTTTTACTCGTCTGTAGCGGAAGGCCAGTTTCCGCATCCAGTCCACCCCTCCGCGCACACCGGTCGCCAGGCACAGATTGGCGCTGGTGGCAGCCGCAGGAAAGCCGTCTGTTCCGAAGTTATATGTGCTAGGCAGAGATAAAAAACCCCAGAGATTAATGAAAGGCAACAGGCTACATGGAACCACCCGCTACCCACGTGGCTGGGTTGCAAAGAAGACAGTTAAAAGAGAACAGGTTAATGTGAGCATTCCAGCAACCCATCCCTTGCCCAGGAAGGAATTTGCAAAGCAGCTTTTTATCTTAATGAGTTCTCTTGTACCTTAAATCTTGACCGTTATCATCCGAAGACACGTCATCAATGTGAACCTGGTCGCATTCCTAAGGTAACAGAGAGATTTTATAATTTTCTTGATTTTGCAAATCTTTAAACAAAGCTTTTTATAAAATCTATGACCAATCTAGTCATCAGGGATATTTTTAATTGTGGAAATCAGTAGATGGCAGTCTTGTTAAAACAACTATTTTACCTATTCCTTGTGCTCATTTCTTAGAATAAATACACACCGTCATTAGCTACTACTGTTAAATGGCTTTCCAAAAACACGTTTTTGTGTTTAGAAAGGAAAGTGGTTAAAAACAATTAGCATATGTGTTCCATAAATGTTCTTGTAGCCTTTCAGGTACCTTAAAACATCATGCTGCTCAAAGCTGATTCAGTCAGTGCATAAGTGTAACTGAAACCAGACATTTTGGTAAATGTAACATATTAGAAAAATTAAACCTGATGCTAACCGCCAATGAAATTATGACCTCTGATTGCTGTTGAGCCACACACCAACACAGCCTGAGGCCAGTGTTTCAGAGCAGTGCAGATGAAAAATCTGTTCCTAGTTTGCCATTCATTTGAGAGTTGTGAGTTTCCTTCTCTCTCTTTGGTCTTAGTGCATGAAAGCAGCAAGCAAAGATGAAGAAAATCTGAACAGAAACACCCAAATCAAACCGTCTTTCTTCAGCAGCTCGTCTGCAAACTAACACAATATCTTAAAAATTAGCTTTGTCCATGACTAAATTAAAAATTGCAATGTATATTGTTTATCCACAAAAAAAAAAAAATCCATTAAAACATTACTATTAACATTTTAACCGTTGGCAGGAAAACAAATAAACCTCTGACACTCTAGATCAATATCAATTCAATGCTTGTAACAATAATAGATTTCAATTATTTTAATAATTTCCTCTTCTCTCTCCTAATGTGAAGCCCTATAATAAATATAATCTATTTTAAAGATGAAAATACTGCAATCCTTTATTTTTGTGTTGCTTTACTCTGAACAAATTTTTCTCTCTCCATGGATTTGTGAGGAAGGGAGGGAAGATAGAAGTGGAAAGAAACTCAAACCAGCTGTTCCCTAACAGAATTAAAATCATGACCCTCAACCCTTTTTCTAAAACATCTATTTTCCAGCCAACCCTCTCCCAGCAAGCAGCAAGCTCCAAGGAGGAAAAGACTTTGACCCTGTAACCTTCTCCTCCTCTCCTGAGGTCAACAACCTCAGATAAGAAAAAAGCTGAAGAAGCCTATGTGGCCTCACATGGTGGCTGTGGATTCTAGATTTTTAAAAACATTGGTTTACAAAAAATGCCTCAGAAACTTGAAATGTTTTGAAGAACAAGGTGTGCTCTTTTGCACTTGTACAACATATTCCTAGTACAATGCTTATTCTTCTGTATCTTATGCATAGGTAGCTTGTGCTAAAGAGAGAGATAGGAGTGATAACCAGCACAGCAGAGACAATACTACATTTGCTCATATTTAACCAGCACACAGTGAATTTCCTCCTTAGGCAGACAAAATGCATTAGATGTACAGACACAGCTGAAACTGCAAGTGTGAGCATATGCTGCCAGGCTTTGAAAATCAACTTGGCAGAAAAAAGACCCAGAAGCTTCTTCAGCAAGTTATCAAATTCACATAATTTTTAAACTGTTTTTCTGTTTAAAACCTAGAGCAAATGCCCATCCAAATGCGTACCACATTAATAATTCAAATATGAGCTGAGTGTAAGCTAAAGAAGCAACACCCTCCTGAATTCATGATAGTTTCCCACTTTAGTTACTCTTCTACTGCTCAGTGATTTCTCCTTCTCCAGCTTAGAAACTATCAATGACAACTGCAACAAGCTGCTGGAGAAGAGCACTCAAAGTAGAAATCTGTGAAAAATAAACTTTTTTTTTTTGTAACCACAAAACTAAAGGAAGGAGTAGAAGCTCATCTTCTCAAAGGAGCAGATGGAAGAAGGAATAACTCAAAAAATTTCCAATTTCAACTCTCTCAGGGAAAAGATAGAGACAGGAAGAATGAGATCACTACATCTTAGATACCACAGTCAGAGAGAACCTGGGGACTTGGAGCTTTAATTCACAGTGCAAGATCTTGGGACCATCAGAAGCCTTGGATCATGACATTCTCCCCTTCTGCCTAACCATCTGCTTGGTAGGTAGAAAGTGAGAACTGCAGTGATACGTTAGAAATAGAAATTGTGGCATCAAAAGAAAGAATTATTTTGGAGAGAACAGTCCAGGAAATAAATCCAAGACTAAAAACTGGTAGGGCAATTGTACAGAAACAGTGACAAGAAAGCAAGAAAAAGCAAGAAAAAGGAAGAAAATGTCACAAGCACTGCAAATTTCAGACAAAATACTGACTATAATAAGAGAGAGATAGTGTCCTCTTTTGTCAGGAACAAAAGAAGAAAAAAAGGCAGGAAGGGAACAAAGCACAAGAGATACATGTTATAATTTGGAAAGGATTAAAGCCCAATGTGATTGACACTATTTTGCAGCTAAAGGGAGGTCACAAACAGTGCACGACTGTTTTGCTCCCTTTGAGTGGCAGGGCACGGCTTTGCGGCTAAATGTGAGCTTTGAGTGCCAGGTATTTTTTCACACTGTCTAGCTGACTTGGACTTTGGGCTAATGAGTGATGGCTGCATTTTTCCACCCCTGAACATGGTAAGGAAAAACATTCATTTAGCAATTGCTCTTTTAGCAGGGAAGTTAATTAGGAGTAATTCTTCAAAGAAGCCAATTACCCGCCCATCATTAATTGATGTGGTCTATTCAGAACCCCCTGTATTTGTTTTCACCTGCTTGGTTTGTGTGGAACATCCTATTTGTGAGCTACCTGAGACACTGCTCGGTCCTCTGATTAGATACAAGCAAGCACACACACAGTCAACAACTTAACATAGCAGTTAGCTCAATATGCACCATGATCAGGGATATGGTAAAACACTGCCCAAAAAATAAAGCATGCCCTTCAAACCAGAACATTTTCACAAAGGTGTATATATACACATAAACTCTAAAATCCTCAAGTACTGCTCAGAAAAGCTTCTGCGAGGGGAGCTGACTTATAGCTAAATGGTCATTCAGGGAAAAAAAATGTTCACAGGCTCACTCACCATTTCAAACTTTCACAAATGTATTTGACATTTTTCTAAAATTTTCATAGGAAATACAGTACTAAAATTCTCCCTCTAATTCTCTGGCCAAGTGAGATCTGAAACAAATACTGAGAGTCCCTGTAGAAACACTGTTATTTATGCAGATGTATTTTATTATGACAGGATCAGTTTAGCAGTCAAGTCCAAAGCAGAAAATTAAAATTGTGGGATTCTGTTAAAATAGGCTGAATTGGCAAATAAGGAGCAAAATATCCCGTGGCTTACATATAAAGCCTATGCAGCTAGCTGTGTTTTGCTCCTAAACGTCTTGACCTTGCAGCTTCAATGTATCCAGTTTGAAATCTTCAGGAGGAACTACAAGTGATAACATGTTTATACTGAAGATTTGTATTTCATCCAGACAGGCTGAGATGCAGCTCTGCACTTTCAGATAAATCCCTGGAAAGCAAAGTGCACTTGGTATTGTTTAGAAATAATATTTTGAGGGAAATGGGATTGTCAGCATGCGTAACCTGCCAAATCTACCAATAGTAGCCTAAAAAGTTACTGCCCATGTTACCGTCCTTTTTTGCTCTTTCACACAGCTGGCTTGCATGGATCCATGTGTTTATGTCCCTCAGACCTTTCTGTGCCACAGCTGGTAGCTTAGATTGAATCTCCTGCAGCAGCTCAATTAAACCAACAGATGTTGCATGGAATAGCTGAGATTTGTTTCTCCATTCCCTTCTATCAGCTCTGCTTTGGGGCTCAAAGCAGCAGCAGATATGTGCTTGCAGGAGGAACTTAAAGCTGCTGCAACCATTTGCTAAGTGAGTGTCTTTGGTGAAATGCAGCAAGCCAAAGACAAACAGCAATCAAAAATTAATGACTAGGTGAGTTTAGCCTAAGATTTGTACGTGGAAAGTTTGTCTTCTCCCTTCTCCATTCCCAAAGCATTTGTTAACTTCTTGCTGCTGAGTTTTCCTCCTTCTCTTTTCTGTTTTTGTATGACAAGCCAAAAACTCCCAGAGATGCTCCACAGTCATCATTCACAGCTCTTAAAATGCCTAGACCTATGTCGTCCTCTGGAATCATTCCTTTAAACTAACTTAGGATCTTTATAAAGATTCATATGCAAAGCATTAACTTATGGCAGAAATGTTCTGCAAATATTTATATTACTTTGCTCCTTCACTACCACCCGTCAAGTTGTGTATTTCTGCCATAATTATGTAAAATATGCTTCACTACTCAACTTACTGTAGGAAAGTTAATAACAATAATAATAAAAAAAAAAGAGATTAAGGCTGTTATAATAGTTCTCTTATCCGTGCCAATACTACATGCCAAGTGGAGTGACGCAACAGCTAGCATGCTGATCCTCTCTACATTTCTGTGTTACAAAACTAACAAAAATAAATCTAGTAATTCTGCTGTCTTTGAATAAACACTGACATAAGGTAACTCTGGAAAAGTCTGCACATTATAAGAGGAATAGCGTGAATAATATTAGCATAACCTCAGAGGATACTAAGTTTCAAATCTGCTGATTGTAGCTAAAATACATTTCCACATTTGGTTAATCTGCTTAATTTACCGTGAGAAAACTAACACCACACTGCCAACTAATTGTTCCAATACCTTAGTCTGCAAAGTCAAATGAGAGAGGGAAAAAAATCCCAACCAACAACTACCCCTCAGAATGAGCTATTTTCATTTTGCCTTTACATCAGCGGGCCCATTGAGACATCCTGGAAGCTGGCCAACTCACAGGAAATGATTGCTGGGATTCTCTGTTCCTCTCATATCTGTCATTACGCAATTATATCCACTGCTTCATTTTCCCTACTGAACAGTAGAGAAATTTGGTCATGTACATGTGAGAACAGATCTAGCAAAACAAGTTAAAGATGCAATTCTTTATAAATGTGAAGTATCTGTAAAAAAAAAAAAAAATTAGAAAAAATCCCCAAGTGTACACTGCTGTGATTTTAATGCATCCTTTTATGACAGCAGTACCTCTGTTTATGTCTTTTCCAGGAATAAGTTATATATATACACTTTCAATTGTATATAACCTTTAAGACTATTATCTATTCCACAAATAAGCATCACTCCTATTAGCCATCACAAGGTGCTTCTTTCAGAATCACAGAGTTACAAATTGTCAGATTTTTTTTTTTTCCAGGCAACAATTACATATTTCAAAGCTAGGTTGTGAACACCCCACACCTCCACCTTTTTACTCATAGCTGTGACCACATGCACCAACAATATTTGCCAGCGTATATATATACACTTTCAATTGTATATAACCTTTAAGACTATTATCTATTCCACAAATAAGCATCACTCCTATTAGCCATCACAAGGTGCTTCTTTCAGAATCACAGAGTTACAAATTGTCAGATTTTTTTTTTCCAGGCAACAATTACATATTTCAAAGCTAGGATATTTGCCAGCGCTCATTAAGCTTTAGGAGTGAACCCTCTGGTTTTCACTTGACTAGAAGGATAAAATCCCTGGTATGTGCAGGTTGGAAAATTGAACAACAGCACATCTACATCCTCTGTGTGTGTGTATATATATATATAATGAACTGTACCTAGTGCTTCTCCACTGTACTTCTGTGCTTGTTAAATACAAAAAAACCCTCTGCACCTCCTTTCAAGCCGAGGCAACAAAGGCTGAAGTGCTGAGCTTCCTGAGCCGTCATCGCGGAGCGCCTGCTAAGGCACAGCACAATCCATGTGAAAGCGCAGTGACCGCGGTTCGCAGCTCCTCAGCGCTGGCACTCCACTGGCAGGACCTGTCATCTCTGTCTAGCCTGCACTTTGTGACCCTAACATTTTCTCCTCTTTCCCACCACAATTATTCAGTGCTGAAGAAAAAAGGTGCAGATTACCTGTGGGTCAGGCAGAGGATATTAAGAACAAAGAGAGTTCTTGAAATCCACTTCATTCCGTCTGACAATTTGTGGATGAACAGTCAAGAATTAAATTGGGCTGTGAAGGCTTTCAAAATGCTCCCATTTTAAACTTAAGACTATAAAGAGAAGCTTATAATGTAAAAAAAAAACCCCATGAAAACCCTACCAAAACCCCCCAAATCCTATCTTTTATTGTTAAATAGAACATCAGAACAAAAAATTGATTTATTATCTATATAATTGATTTATTATCTATATAAACTTTTATAAATTATCTATATAAGCTGTTATAAATACTGAGGACTAAGAACTGAAATTATTTACAAACTTTTTCACAGCCAATGACCTTAAAGCACTCCCCTGCACAAAACATGTAACCTTTTATAGCACAATGGATGCCATTCTTTTCTGATAAAAGTGATTAAAAAGCTATTTTGCTTGCTCACATTAACAAATACATTTGGATCAAATATGATACTCCTAAAGTAAACAGTGCATATTCCAAAATAAAGACCTTATTCTGCAACTTGTGTTTATTGAAGTAGGTATGCTAAAACCAAGGTTTACACTTTCATTTGAACTACAACTTGTAACTAGAAGAATCCAATTTAAAACAAAACATAACCTAAAGAAGTACCCATATGGCAACTGCAGTGGATAACACTGCCTCTCTAACAATCAGGTTTTGCTCCAACTCTGACAAAGTAATTTGTTATTCTATTTTATTACGTTGTTCTCTTTCTGTATATTTTGCAGGAAAAGTGAAGAGAAGAGGGGGAGGAGGGTCAAAGAAAGAATTTTACCAATAGATAGAAACAGCTAAATAAAACTCAAGTGAATCTGCTTGAAGGGTGTGTTTTATTCCTGGAGAGAATGGTGTTAAGTTCAAAGTGTCAAATTAAATGTATTTTAAAAGGCCAGCACTTCACATGAAAGTACTTTCTTTATTATATGATTCCTATTATCTGCTAATATATACTTTTGCAAAGAGAAAAAAATTCTATGATTAATGGGAGACAGTGAAAATAAAATATGAATATATTTTAAGATGAAAAAAACCATGAATCTCATTAGAATGTAATTAATTATTCCCAAACTTATTAACTTGAAAGTATACTTTTAGGAACATACAGATTTTGTTGAAACTATACACTAAAGATTAATAAAATATATTTACATTTTAAAGGACCTAAAAATTAAACTTATGAAAAGAATGATTTTTTCACAAAAGCCTTAAAATGCCTCATTTCTCTGGAAATGAGAGGTTCATGTCAAAATTTCACTAGATGACCTAAGCTGTGTCTTTAAATTCCACACAACCAATTAATTCAAACTTGCAGGGCCTTGATGCTGTTGATAATCTTCTAAATGCATGTTCAAAATGAATACTGCAACACTTTGAGAAAGTCTCTCATCTTTGTAATTGTCTGCTAATCAGACAGGGTTTAAAATTCTCTCTGCTAACCTTGCCAGTATGGACAGCAAGAGCATTTTCTTCTGTGGGCAGCCTGAAGACCTTTCCACAACACTTTGCATTTCCTCTTTCCTTTTCTTTCCCACTCCCAGTGTTGTGGGGCAGATGTTGGCCCTTATGCTGCTGCTCAGTGGCAGAAGTGGGGACTGAGCTGACCCATCACTGCCTTGCCCAGCCAGAGAAGAGGGCAACAATCTTTTGTCAAAGCTCTGAGAATGTCAGCTAGAGAGACAAGAGTTTTTGTGCCACCTTACAGCCTGTGGTGGTTCAACCCCAGCTGGCAACTCAGGGAGAAGCAACAGAAAGGTGAATAAAGTGATAAAGTGATGCTATGAGCATGGTAGGCTCCTGGGTATTTCAGCTCAGCTGTACATCTGCAAAGAACAACCCAGGTGATCCTCTTGAGAAAGGAAATCATATAGACTCTATTTTTAGTGGCACCTAGCATGAAGGTACTTGTCATTTGCCATGTGAAAGAAATTAAGTGGTTAATAAGTTGCATAAGCCTATAGGAATGGTCTTCTCAAGTGAGCAAAGGAGGTATTTGTTATTCTTTGTAGCTCTAACACTCAGGAACTGCTGCAGCACATTCCACAATAGCAAGGCATCTTGCATTTCAGATGGGTTGAGGCTTTTAGCTGTGTTTTGCACACACCACCAAAGCCACAGTTCTGCCTGAATGAAGACTTTGTTTTGCATTTTTGTTAATTTACCTACAGCTTCATGTGTGATGTAATTTAGTCCCACATTCGTGAAGTGGAACTTCATGAACTTTCTGCAAGTCACCCATGGTAGTAGTAATCACAGATGAGAAACAATTTCCACTCATTCCCTCACACACATATTAGGGAAAACTCTGTGCTCTGATTTTTATTTCCTTTCTTCTCTCTACCCTTCCTTCCTGCACTGAACTGAGCTGTTCTTGAATTGCTACTGTGGAAAATTAAATGCAAATAGATGGGCTTTGTGCCTCAGTCTGAATGTGCAAAGGGAACTGCTCCGATACCTGCCGGAAGGGACTTCACAATTGTTGACGAGTTCCTTAGAAAGTGAACTTGTCTTTGCCAACTCTTCATAGAACTTACAGTACTTTACAAATAAGGCTTATATCTCTAAAAAGAAATTTAATATTGTTAAAAGGTTTTGGAATAATTACATTTGGTTTTCACAGAACTCTCTGTTGATGAACTATCAGAAGTTGAATCACATGCTTCTCACAAAGCCACTATCTGGTCAGGAGGTTCCCATTACAGACATCACAAACATTGGGAGGAGGTGAACTCTTATTTCAACCAAATGAGAAAAGCAATTTTTGAATAGATATTCCTCTGTAGGGACCTGATGACTCCACTCTAGGTAACCAAAGATTTGTTCAGCTGCCATCCTTATGGTATTTGGGGGTGGAACGAAAATATTTCAGTCTGCTCGGTTTGAAGCTTTCCTCTCCCTGACACCATTCCTTGTATCTCACCAGGAATAAGGTTTATTCAACAATCTTTCCTGTAATTGCTTATTGTTTTGAGTCTGATGGTCCAGAAATCTATTTTCAGTATGTTCTACAGTCCTTTCTATGGTGTTTGTTTTTTTTTTTTAAAGAAGTCACCTCAGAAGTTTCTCATTCAACATCTAGCTAACCAATTAGGAAATGAAGAGCCAAAGTTTTGCTAAGACTTTCTAGGAGCCATCCTCCAATCACAGCCAAAGCAGACCAACTCTGCCAAAATCACATGCATGCCTCAAGGAAAACAGATATTTTTCACAGCAGTAGAACTAGACCTAGAGGTCTGAATATGAGCTTCTGTCCATTGTTTATTGCTAAATGAAGGTCATCTGGCAAAAACAATAATGAATGATTACATTCAACAGTCACCAAGAGCTGATTCCTCTCTCAGCTCATCTTTAACTATTATACTCTGTTGAAAACTCTTCTCAAGCAAAAAAGTTTTTCTTTCACAGATTGTTTTAAAATATTTCTATTGAAGAAACATTTCTTAGGATTTTAAAGAATGCACATGTTCTTTTTCTATTCTGAGAGAATGTGAAATGTAACTTTCTATGAAATTTATTTTCTTTAGCATCATAATGGGCAATTTTTACTTTTAGGTTGGTAAACCTACCCCTTTATGTCAACAGTGGTTGACCTCCTCCTATCAACAACACAGTTGCTTTATACTGGATTTTTTTTTCCTTTTTTACTGACATTGACACATCTAGGTTGATTTTCTTCCTTGCTGGCATATCATTGGTGATCCCAGGACAACAAACCAAATTCATGCCATAATAAAAACAACTTGAGCCTTTGCAACACCGAGATAAATTTACAAATGAAATGCTCTAAATAGAACTGGGGTAATTGTCCACGAGGAAGAAAAAGAGCAGGAAACACTCAAAGCAGAGCTGTCATGTTTACTTCTGAAAAGAAGTACTTCTGCTACCTATTTATTTAAAAAAAAACCCAACCAAACAATACAAATAATAACAATCCCTTTTCATATTCCACCAACTTAACTTATGAATGGTGGAACAACTAAAACCTACAAAGTTGCTGTATGATTGTAAGAGAATCATTAAATTCTATGTAACTTTAATCCTCATTTTGAATGGAAGAAAATACCAGCTCTACTGGTGGTGCTGCAGCCTTAATCAGTGGGTTAATCTTTTCAGCATTCTGAAAGCTTATCACAAACCAAATGTAAATGAGATAACTGCTAATACTAGGTTCATCAATATTTTAATGCATTCTCCATCACAATTTTCTTCTAATACTATCATTTCAAAAACCATAAAGATGTGAAAATTAGTCAAGTGATACAGGAAATAACAGAATTTATAAAAATTATAAATAAAGTAAATAATAATAAAATTATATTAAATTTTGATACAGTAATTTTTTTCCATTCTCCTGAATTATTTTAGTTCATATCTACCAATATTTTCTCTTCTGCCTTGGACTTTGCTATAACTTTGAGGTAATTGTACTGATTTCTGAAGCATTTTTTCACACCCCTGCAACTGAAAGCCTAGAAGTCACACTTGTTTTATGGTCAAGAAAAATGAGCCATTAAACAATAGTCACAATCACAGGTAACTTGTTTTGGAACAGCAGTGCTTAGAGGAGCAATACTCTGATTTACTGTTGTTCTGATTTCTTCTTTTTCAATGAGTTACCACATCATTTTGTAAACATAATTTGTCACCAACACCAGCCAGAGTTCTCTGTAGCTACTTTTTGCCTTTCTTTCAGATCTGTTATTCCTGCTGAGAGAATCTACTAAAGAAGAATTTTTCATACTGACACCAACTGTAGTCTTGCTGTGAATAACCACATTCCCATAAAAATCATTCCATTTATTGCAAAGTTGTTGGCAGAGCATAGGAATAATAGTCAACTCAGGAAACCTTTTATCCTGAAATCACACAGCTTAACCCTTTGCATGACCACATGTAGTTCATACATAAAAGCTATATTTCCACACCGCTATTTAATTTTATTGTAAAAGCTTTTCTGGTGTTAGCATGGTTTTAAAATTATTTTTTTCACAGTACTTAATTTAAGTAAAATGTAAATAATAATTTTTTTAAAAGACTGGATTTGAATTATTCAAGCAGTATTCAGGGTTTTTTCTCACTATACATTGTTGTATTAAAAATGAGATACTCTGTCCCAATACATGAAATATTAAATACCATTTGAGTGCGGTTTTGACTATAAAGTAAAATTTGCAATCATACAAAACTTTTTTGTTTTTTCTACTCTCCTATGGTAAAGAAAGATTTATGAGTTTACAATATAATAAAAGAATTAGAAATAAAACCTGTTTGCTTTATGGTTTTTTTGTGGAAGATACTTCTGCTAGTAATTATATTTGCTGTGTTAAATACCAAACTAATGGAGATTAGATTCAGGAAAGAGATGTTAGTTCTGTTA
This sequence comes from Passer montanus, assembly GCF_014805655.1. Lineage (NCBI taxonomy): Eukaryota > Metazoa > Chordata > Aves > Passeriformes > Passeridae > Passer > Passer montanus. Next base: position 4,663,417 of record NW_024363160.1, on the reverse strand, counting down.
GTTAATCCTCTTGACAGTTTGAGAGTCAGAGGTTGTACTGCTTGCATTCAAATTTCTGTCTGAGTTTATTAAACTGATGGAACAAAAAAAAAGGTGGTGTATGTTTTCACTGTCTATTTTGTTCTGCTTGTAAATCCTTGTTTGTAGGTAACCACAGCTTGGTTTATGTTTTATTCATTCGACCAAGGCAATAATGTGAGTTTTGAACTTGTGAACACACCTTTGAGAAAAATATATACATTTTGTTCCAATAAATTAATTTAAATATTTGTATTTTTAAACTTTTTAGTCAAAGAAAATTCCTAGAAACTGTCTCTCATGCTCTAACTGCTGCTACAGCTGTCTCTCCCCCTTGCCCAACAGTGCTAGGGAAGCAGTGATTCCCCTGTGTATTCATACTTTACATTCACAATGTGAATGATACAAATACGCAGAGGAAAAAGATGAGATCTTTTAGCTGATTGAAAGGATTTTCTACAGTTCAGAAAGTATAATTTGCTTAGATAAAGCTGATCTTTCTCGTGACAGCATTTCAGCTGAGCCAGTACTCAGCAGTCCACTCCAGCTGCCAGTAAACACGCATGGACTCTCATCTCCTGACTGCACAGTGCCACAGGTAACCCCCACATAATGCCTGGACTGCCCTGTTCTGACTGGACAAAGATCATGGAAAACCCCAAAAAATAAAATAAATGCTCCATTCCTTCAATACTTCATTGTTTCTTTTGGTAAACTTTTTGTCTACAATTTTTATAAGTCCTTGTTAAAGCTTCATGCTTTAACAGCACACTTTAAGGTAGTTTTAGTCTGCTATAGGATCACCCAGCCTCTTGAAGATATCGAAAGAAAAAAATTTATAAATGCAATTAACAACAGTCAAATCTGACTTTAAACCACAGAATAGAAGTGATACTGCAATGAGTAAAGGAAATAATGCTCTCCCCCTTTCTTTACAGTTTCGTTAGACCATTGAACTGGATGAAATTCAGATAGAGGCCTTATTGTAACCACACTGAAACAGTAGAAATCTCCTGAGACTGTGAAACTCAAACATTTTGGGAACCAACTTCAAGCACTCTTTTCGTGCTTTTAAAAGAAAATGAATGAAAGAAACTTCTTAAATTTTTTCCCTGTGGAAGCATTTTAATATAATTGCTACCAAAAAAACAAAACAAACAAACAAACAAAACAACCTAAAACCCCAGCACAGATATGTTTAAAATTCATATCTATGCATATTTTCTTAACATTTAAACTTCAATCATAGCACTCACACATAACCACACCAGCACAAACGGCTTTCATGATATCAAAAAACTTGTAAACAAATTTGTAAATCCATGCCAAATTTAAAGCTAGGCTGACAAGATTGATAGAAACCACCTACCATGCATATTGCTAAGATGCTTAAGCTGTGGTTTCAAATCTTTGTACTTATGTGAGGATTGGCTAATGTACTCTCACCCTGCAAAATAGGATGTAGGATGACACTTAGTTTCACCTAGCTTTCCTAAAATAATTACATTACATAATTTTCAGACACTAATCCACTCAAAAAATCAACCCAGATAATTCAAATATGAGATTTTAAAATGGTTCCTATGTCAATCAGGAAATAATTTTTCTAAAGGTTTACTATTACGCTCTCTTCAGTTTGCCTTCTGGGTTTTTGTATTGGAAGAGTCCAATGACAAAAAAAAAATATTTTCCACAAAGTAGTGGAATCAGCACAAAACAACTGCATTACGTGAATAGAAAGGGCAGACTGGGAAAGATATTTGAGTGTAAATTAATGTTGATCTTAGCTGGAATAACTTGCACTCTTTAGCACTCGCAGCTGCACCAGGGACTTGACTGGCTATATGAGATTTTACACATCTGTCAGCTTAATCAGAGACCAAAACACCAAATCTACTGTTCAGGAATGTTATTTTAATTTTTACAACTTTTTTGATTGCAAACTAATATTGGAATACTTAGTGTTATGAACAAGTCTTGACACCTATAATAGTAGATAGGATTTTGTTCAGTGTTATCAAATTCATAATATTTAAAATAAAATGTTAAAAAAAAGTTCACATCAGTTCCATGAAATATTAAAAGCCAAAGTGAAGCCTCTCTACACAAGAATAAAAGGAAAACAATACCATAATTAGTACATTAACTGCTTTTACTGTTAGCATCAACTATTTGTTAATTTATTTGACATTACTGTTCTATTGTTTCAGATAATTCAATTAATAAAATAAACTTATTCAAATCTGAAGTGACAATTCTGGCCCTAAGAGGCCTTCAGGATGAATCACATTATTACCTAGTTTTGGATCTAATACGATGAACCATCAAGCAGTGTATTGTGTCTGTGCTTAGGGAACGATTTGCATTGTAGAAAAGCTCTGTGGCACATATCAGCAACTTTGCAACCTCTCAAAAATAGAGGCATTTTTCATTAAGGGCATTTTTATGTGTCAGCAGTATAACATAAGACAGTGCTTTGAAATCTGCTAATGCTCTCTTTGGCACATATCAGCAACTTTGCAACCTCTCAAAAATAAAAATTCATTAAGAGCATTTTTATGTGTCAGCAATATAACATAAGATAGTGCTTTGACATCTGCTAATGTTGCAAAGTTCTCAATCTGTTACACTTCTTGCAGTTAGTGTTTCATCCCTTATATTCCATCAAGTCTTAGGCTTTTTAAAACAACTCTATTGTTTCATTACTGGCTCTGAGCTTTCTGCTGCAATTGAAGCTGACATATGTGGGGTGGATCTGGGATTCCAGTAACAGCCCCTGCCTATACACAGCTTTGATTCAGGTATTGCAATGGCTTCCAGGTGCCTTACCACTGTCCTTCAACACACTATCTCCTGACCTAGCTGATCCTAAATCTGATATTTCAGACTCTGCAGACCCTAGCTGTAACAGGGAGGTACAATTGCTACCTGGAAAGCATGCCAGCATTTGGGTTTTTTTTACCTGGGAAAGGGACAAGAATTAGTTAGTTCTGTCACTGGAAGGAACACCTTTGAATATCTAATTTGGGAAAATACATAGACAAAACATGTTTTGACATTTTGATAGAAATTACTTTTAGTATACCATCTTGGAGATGGGTCTCATACCGCTAAAAGTTACGAGTGCTGCCTAGCACAAATCTTTTTGCACTAGCATGTATTCCACTGACAAGTGGGATGCCATCCAGAGGGACACTGACAGGCCTGAGGAGTGGGCTAATACGAACTTCATGAAATGCAGTAAAGTGCAAGGTATTGCAGCTGGACTGGGACAGTCACCCATATCAACACAGGCTGGGTGCTGAACCGAGAGTAGCCCTGTTAAGAAAGACTTAGGGATTCCAGCGGATAAAACCCCCTGGACGTAACCTGCACCCCAGAAAGCAAACAATACACAGGCATACACCAAAAGAGGCCTGAAAGAGGGTGATTTTCCCCTTTCCCCTTCTCTGCCCTGGTGAGATCCCACATACAGAAAGAACTGCTTCCAGCTCAGGGTGCCTCAGCACAGGAAAGAGAGGCAAGGCTGTGAAGTCAGGCTGAGAGAGCTGGGGTTGTTTAGCGTGGAGAAGAGAAGGCTCTGGGATGAACTAATGGTGGATTTTCAATACAAAAACTGGATTTAGAAGAAAGATGGGGATAGACTTTTACCATAGGACAAGGAATAAGGGGTAGCAGTTTTAAACTGAAAGAGGACAGATTTAGATAGGTACATGGAACAAATTCCTTACTGTGAGAGTGAGGCACTTGAACAAGTTGTCCAGAGAAGTTGGGGATGTGGATCGCTGGAAGTTGGACAGGGGTTTGAGCAACCTGGTCTAGTAGATGTCCCTGATCATGGCAGTGGGGTTGGACTAGATGATTGTTAAAGGCTCCTTCCAAACCAAACCATTCTGTGATTCCATAAAATGCTCTATACTGTAGTGGGCAATTTGCATGTCCATGTATTTCTTTACAAAGCATGCCTGCCTAGTCTTTAGCTGAGTTATACTACAGCAAAATATGGCTATCCCAAACATAAGACCTGGTACCAGCTGACTACATGGAATTCTTAGCAACTACTAGCTCCCAAGAACAGACAGCTGAAACACTGCCATGACTAGTGATGACTGATGCCCTTCTGCTCTTAATGTTGGGGTGTTTTTTAACCTGTAGCTTTAAAGAGCAGACCTTATCTGAAATGTATGAATAGCTCAAACTGGAACAAGTACAACTTACAAAAATAATTAAAAACCAAACCAAAACAAACAAACAAACAAACAAACAACAACAAAAAAACCCAACAAAACAAAAAAAACCCAACACCGGAAAAGAAATTAAATACAACAGAAAACTGGAAAGCTTTTTTGACTAAATATTCACAGTTTTTCTTTTCCCGTGTTTCAATACACATATTTGCTAATTGTGTTAGTAGAGAGAGACATTGTGCCAGTATGTTATTGAGGGCTAATATGTTAAAGAGACCAAGCTGAAGCTTTGTTAGAAAGCCAGCTACATCTGTACACAGTAACTGCTATAATCACCAGACTCAACTGCTGCTTTTCTCTCTTGAGTACTTTATGACAGAATTATGATCCTTGTATCTGTAAATATCATCCTTATCATCACCATGATGAAAAGACTAAGGTACACTGATCAGGAATTACAAAGTATTGGCAACCATGACACAGACCTTGTGTCATGTCATCTACATAAATATGTAAGTAAAATATGCACCAGAGAAGTGATTAGTACCTAATGCCAGCAAAGGCTCACCCTGTCAATATTCAGGGCTTGGAGTACAGCTTTAGACACAAAATGACCTTGATCTGATTTTTATTTTGTGGAGAAGTTGAGAAAGCTTTTCTCTCTGGTAATGATGTTTCAAAATCCTCCTTCTGCACTTCCTTGGTCTGACTGCAGCTCTCCCAACTCCTATCACTGACTGTGGATCTCTATAAACCCAGGCAATGTCATACCTGTCACGGCTGTCCAAAGCTGCCTCCATGACATTTCTACAAGGTGTGGAAGAATAAATGATGGATTTCTACACTGCTAATAGTGGCCAACCTGCTCTCCCAGCTTGCTTTGGAGCTTGCTCAAAGTCTGCACTTAAGAGCTGGCTTGCATCCAAGCACTTCATTTGTTAAATTATTTGAATCTAGGACCAGATGTGCTAAAATGCTTTCAGAAAGAAGAGCATTTTACCCTACAGTGGTCATGGTTCTTTGAGATGTGCAATACCCTGCATACGGTAAGCCTGCTGAACACAGTAATGAATTCAATAATGTGAATTATCATAACGCCCAGGATCCCAAATCATCCTTTGGAGTGCTACTGTGCTAAAAGTTACCAGTCTGAGTCTGTGGCGTATTAAAGTACCTCAGACCCAGGTCTGAGGGGAAATGATTTCCCTTTCTCCTTCAGATTAAAGAAACAGAACATATGGCTGTATTGCTTCAAAGGCATTCCTACAGGGCACTGCATGGTACACTGGGGACATAGCTGTGTGCACGGTCACTGAAGGACCTGTGAGGAAAGTCACTTAGTCTCCTGTGGTGTTACTGATACCTACAAAGGAGAAAATTTCAGGCTGATGAAAAGAGGATATATGTCCCTGTCATGAAAAAAGGTCTCCTTGAGTGCCAGAAGTGATTTATAGGGTACATTTGCTTCCAGCAGCAGGGAGGCAGCCAGGTTTCACCTGTAAGAATTGAAGGCAAAGGCCAAAAAGGAACTAATGTTCAAGGAGCTCTGATCCATGGTCAGGCTTTATGGATGTTGTCCTGAGTATAAGTTGTTTCCTTTCTTATCCCTGAGCTCTGATGATGATCTCCCATCTGGGAAATCCCTGTAGTGCCTGGTGCTAGTGCAGAGTGTATCCCCATCTGCTTTAGTGACACGGGAGTCTGCCTTGCAATGTGGGCCTTAGAGGTCCTTTATGTTCCTTTAGGGAACGGAAGGGCTCAGCATACTGCTGGGTGTCAGACATCTCCATCACATTTCAAGTAGAAAAGCTGTCCTCCACGCAGTCTTGAGTTGAAAAAGAATAGGAGGGAAAGGTAGAATTGATAAATATTCACAGTCTAATGACTGGGCACCACAAACAAGAGCAGAACTTAGTAAATTACACAAGAAACAATCCACCAAAAGCAGTGCTCATTAAAAAAAACCCGATAGTTAATTTCTCCCTATCAACTTCTAGATCTGAGCAAATTCAATCTAGCAGTTACAGTCTTGTAAGAGTCCTGGACATATTTATTGCCCTGTGGGTGGAGGGAGGAGGTTTGCAAAGCAAACACAGAGCATGAGAGTGCAAGGACATAAATGTTGTTTATTCTCCGCTTTAAACTGTGAGACTATGCATCTGTGGAAGGCACCACCTCAATGCTTCATTAAAGCTGGAAATGTTCCCGTATGTGTAAATGCAGGATTTGTAAAATGTCTCTGTATTAATCTAACTTTATTTAGTGGAGTGAAGAGGCAGAGAAATGGGCTGCTCTTGTCCTGCTGCTTGGTGCCTGAGGACTGGCTAACCTTGGTGCTAGCAGGTGGGCAGGACAGAGGAGTGAAGGTGCTGCCTGGTAGCCAGGCTGGGATGGGAGCACCTTGGCCACTGCCTGCCCCGGGCTGGCTAATGGTCCAGCCAACTGTGGTTAATGACAGAGTTGCATCTTATGGAAATCATGTGCAACTCCAACACAGGCAGCTTTCCAGAGGGGTCCATGCACAGTAATATGCTAATGTGGTGCTGTTTTTAACACACAGAAGAGATTGTGCTCATCACAAACATATTAGATATGGAACACCAAGTGGATTTTAAGTAACAGTCTCAGAAGAAATTAATCAAGGTCATCATCCTTAATTTTTAGAATATAACTGACTATTCTAATTTTTTTTTCCCAAAGAACCAAAGTTACTTCTTGACAGTAGTACCTTATGGCATTCCCTGATCTTTTATCTTTAGTTTATTTATTTCAAGAGAAATATATCAACAACTAAAGTAGCCTGAAAACTGATATCACACTGCCACTCATTATAAACTACTCCCATACACATATTATCATTTTGCATAGACTCCACAAACAGAAGTGAATTGCGAACCCATGGGTGTGCCTTATATATCCTTCACAAATGGCAGAAAAATTAAAGCTCATCATGACCATGCATCTATATATTTGTCAAAGGTGTGAAAATTTGATTTTTTTATAATATTGTTAGAATCTTATTTTGAACCTTCCAACGAAAGCCTATACCAAAAAACATGAAATGAATAAACAGAAATAAAAGTCCTAAAAGAAAAAAAATCCCATTAAATAAAACTACAGATTAATTTGCTTTTAATTACTTCAATAGAATTCAACACAAACCAAAAAGAAAAAGTATTCTAAATGTTAGGTAAGATTAGACAAGAAAAGACTTAATAGGTGACATATTCAGCCGCAGTATATACCTCTAAAGGAATAGACCTAATAAGATGCTGTCATTTTAGAACAAAGTTTAAAAAGCACTGAACAAACTTTTTCTAAGATGTTCCTAATAATTCACTGCCACCAATACCTAGTTATACCTTTAACATACCTCGTTATAATATGCACCTCATATGCCAAAAAAATGAATACACTTTTAAAAGTATCAGTATAAATATATATATAATCTTTAAAGATGCAGATAGAATCACAAAATGGTTTTGGCTGGAAGGGACCTTAAAGTTCATCCAGTTCCAGCCCCCTGCCATGAGCAGAGACACCTTCCACTAGATCAGATGCTCAAAGCTGCATCCAACCTGGCCTTGCACCCTTCCAGAGATGGGCATCCACAACTTCCCTGGGCAACCTGTTCCAGTGTCTCACCAACCTCACAGTAAAGAATTTCTACCTAATACCTAACCCAAACCTACCCTCTTTCAGTTTAAAGCCATCAACCCTTGTCCTGTGACTACATGACACCTTGTAAAAAGTCCCTGTCTGGCTCTCCCCTCTATAGAAGGTCACAATAAGGTTTTCCTGGAGCCTTCTCTTCTTCAGGCTGAATAACTCCAGCTCTCTCATCCTCTTCTCATATGAGAGTTGCTCCAATCCTCTCATCACCTTTGTGGCCTCCTCTGGACTCACTCCACACCCTTCTAGCTGGGGCCCCAGAGCTGGACACAGTACTCCAGGTGGGATCTCAGGAGAGCAGACTAAAGGGGAACAACCACCTCCCCAACCTGCTGGTCATGCTTTTGATGCAGCCCAGGACACAACTGACTTTTTGGGCTGTGAACATGTTTTGCAGGTCATGTTTAGCTTCTTGTCAATGAACACCTCCAAGTCCTTCCCCCAGGACTGCTCTCAATCCAGTCTCCTCTGGATTTACCCAATCCAGATGCAGATTGCTGAACAGGCCAAAGTCTTTCTTCCAAAGTGCAGGATTGTGAGCACAGGAGTCACCCTCCTTGTTGCCCCAAGTATCTTAAAATCTACCATTTCATGGTCACTGCAGTCAATCCTTGAGATTCACATTCCCCACCAGTCCTTCCTTGTTGGTGAGAACAAGGTCCAGCATAGCACCTCTCCTTGTTGTCTCCTCCATCACTTGCAGAAGGAAGTCGTCATTAACACACCACAGAACCTCCTGGATTGCTTATGGCCTACTGTGTTGTACCTCCAAGAGATATTTGGGTGGCTGAAGCTCACCATGAGGACCATGAATTGCTAATGTGAGGCTGTTCCTGTCTATAGAGAGCCTCATCCACTCAATCTTCCTGGTTAGGTGGTCTGTAGCAGACACCCACATAATGTCACCTGTTCCCTGCTCTCCCATAAGCTCCCAGTCAGTTCCTTATCTATCTCCAGGAAGTGCTGTATGCATTCCAGCATTGACATCCACCGAAACAGAGGGTTACAGGCCCTCCTTGTTTCCCCTGCCTGTTCTTCCTAAACATCTTGCATATTTTCATTCCAACACTCCAATCACAAGAGTCATCCCACTAGTCTGTGTGATGTCAGTAAGATCATAGACCTGCAGACATGCACATGCCTCTAACTCCTCTTGTTTACTGCCCATGTTGTGTGTGTTTGCATAGAAGCATTCAAGATGGGCCTCTGATGAAGCCAACTTACTAGCTGGAATGGCTGAAATTCCATTGTGCTGTTCTTCAGGTGCTCTTCTGCTGACCTGTGATTCCACTCCAGACTGTGGATACCTACGGCTGCCACAGGTATCAGACTGGAAGGAGTAGGATGGATTGAGGCTCCTCCCCTTTAGTAACTTTAGTTTAAAGCCCTCTTCCTCAAGCCTCTGACTGAAGATGTTCTTCTCTGACAGATGAAGCCAATCAGCCCCACCAGACTGGGTTTCTCAAAAAAGTCCCATGCTCTAAAATACCTGAACATCTCTCTGGGGTCCCAGTTCTGTAACCATTTGTCAGTTTTACAGATTTGACTGGTCCTTTCAAACTCCTTTTTTATGGCTGGGAGGATTCCTGAAAAAAGTACCCACACTCCAGAATCCCTTACTGCTGCTCCCAGGGCTCTGTTGAGTCCATCTTGACTGTTTTTGTTTCCTCAGACTGTATCGCTGGTGCCCATGTGAAATAACAGCAGCAGACAGAAGTCAGAGGACAGTATGAGGCTTGGCAGTCTATTGGTGGCATCCTGTCTTGGGGTCACAGCCCCAGAGACACACCCCTAATACAAAGCTCTGGCCAACATCACACCTCTCCAGAGAGCATCTGATGCTGGCAAATAAGACTCTCAGAAGTGAGTTACCTACTACTCGTAGTTGCTGTCATTGTTACTTGGGGGGTGTATGGGGTCAAGCTCCTTACTCAGCTCCAGCATCTCTCCTGTGTGATGTGTCTCTCCTTAGTCTGCACAGCAGTGAAGCAGTTCTGCAGGGGCACCTCAGGTTTTGGGGAGGTGTCTTCCTCCTGCAGGTCCTTGCTATGTTATTGCTCCCCCTCCCTTCTGCATGTGCTAGTGGGGGAGGTTTTGGCTGTTTGGCCATGGGCTATGGGTCTCCTGCAGATTGCACTTGGAAGCAGCTATGCAACTGCACTGAACCAGCTATACAACTTCTTCTCAGCCTCCCCAATGCTATGCAGTCTTCCTGCTGCCTCCTGCAGCTCAGCCACCTGCCACAGGAGCTCCTCCACCTGGCACACCTTTGGCAGGCAGGTCTGCTGTCCTGTCCCTGCCCCATGAGAAGCCTCTATTCACTTTCTGCCGTCTGAGTTCTGCACTGCAGTCTTGCTCTTCACCAGCCCTGTCTGCATGGAGGCACTGGCCACTGTCAGGACAGATGGTGCAGATCCCCCATGTGAGCTGCAGCCTTTGCTCTCAGATGAGTGCCCACCATTCTGCCTTGGCAGACAGGTAGGATGAGTGCCCCTGACCTGTGCAGATGGCTACAGAATGGTGCTTGGTTGCTGGTAGACTTCACGTGTCTGCACTTGGCCAGTGGATGTCCCTCCTCTGAGCTGTCACCCTCCCTGTGCACCCTGCCAAGCAAACTGCCACACCACGACCTGTCTGCCTGCCCTGGCCACGTGCTCCTGGCCACAGTGCTCACTAGGGCTGCCTGCTTTGGCAAGAGGGATTGGCCACCACTACCCTGGCCTCACACATGCCGGGAGAGTAAGCCACTCTCATAAGAGCAGCCGGCTCCTGGTGGGTCTCTGTGCTCCCCTGGGGCTTCCCTGGCTGAGGATCCCCCGTGGCTGCCACAGTCCCGGGCTCTGCTGTAGAACACATCTGCACCAGAGCTGATCACCTCAGTGGATGTCACGTTTTAGTCCTATCATCAAGTTGCTCATTTCCCTAAAACACTGGAGCATACCTCCTAAAATACATAATATGTATAATTGCTCCATATACACCTTTAAAATATTATACCTTATTATCCCTATCACAACATAATCAGCATGCAAAATCAAGCATTCTTTTCAGATGAGATAACTGTGGTTCTCTTGAGGGCACTACATCAATGCAGTTATTTCCTCTTGCACACAATTAAAATTCAACTATAAAACAGAGAGTATGAGACATTTAAATATAAAACTTCAATACTGAAAACCAAAAGCTTTTGTTCAGAAGCCCAAATGCAGATTTTGGAATCTAAATTTTTAGAACAATGCACTATTTTCTACTGTTTAGCCTAGTACAGTTCTATAATTTCATTATTAAATTACTGCTAATTACTGCATGAAAATACTGTTTATTATGGTATTTATATCAAATTACACATAAGTAAACATTAATATTTTTCTTTTCAGTATGTTAAAAATCGTGTCATACCCCTTTAACATGCTGTTTAAGGAATAATTTTAAAGATTGGAAATTATTTGCTGTTACATCACTTTGGAATTAATTACCCTAAATAAATCTGTGCAAAGTGAAGGAAATAAGCAATTTATTTTATTTTTTTCAAAGCAATAAAATAAGAACTAATACAAGGGTGCAAATCTAACTGTAGTTCACACATCCAGAAACAGAACACTGACTTCAAAGCTAGATAGTGAGGTCTGACTGAATTTTTTCAATGACTTTGAAATTTTTAATTACAATTATTATTATTATTATTACTACATAAAGAACAACATACATAAAAACAGATTATCCATTTACTTGCCTGTACCCCCTACTAAATTCAACTGATTCACATTGGCATGGATTCAGTTTGCACAGACTAAAAATTGACTGCCAAAGTTTAGTACTTAACATAATAACATTCCTAAACCTCTAGGCTGAGCTTTGAAAAGCCAGTTAGGTCATACATAAATCAAACTCTGCTTCAGAGCTCACTGCTGCAACTCTGCCCTTTGCATTCAAAATGTTCATTCCATCTTCAGTATTTTATAAGACGAAAAAGGTATTTTCACTTGGATAACAAGAGAGCTATTCTGATTATAGAGTTTTCTGGAATGTGTTGGATGAAAGAAGATTTTTTTATATAAAAACATTAACTTGTGGTATCTGGAAAAATGTGCATCATAGGCCAAAGTTATGACAGATGATTGCCTGGATTTAAAAGCTGCCTCTCTATGTGCCAAGAAGGGTTCCCTCTGAGCCTGGGTGAGGCAGAGGGCATCAGCTTTCAGGTTCTCACTTTGAATTAAGCCTAGGCTCAAAGACACGTCTACTCTGTGGGTAAGATATGTTCCAAATCCAGCTTTGCCATTCTTCATACTACTGCTGGGCAAGAATACCCAAGCTCTGCAGCTCACAGGCAATGTGCCTAACAAATATTTTCAATCCCAACAGCCCAGATACTTGTGCTGATGATCTGGAAAGCTTAGACCTGAGCTAGATCTTTCAGACTCATCTCTTCATCAGTGAGAACAGATGCTTTAAGCCTGAGGCATATCCAAACCTAATTGTCCACAGTTTTCCTGAAAGCCTGTCAAGCAGTGAGCAGCCTGCACTTCCAAATCATCAAGCAAGGACTTTTGAGTTTCTGAGAAGGAGGTAAGGAATCTGCCCTGAGGTCACAGCCCTTGGGAAACTGGCAGGCCCTGCTAGTTCAGTGGTGATGCTCACAAGAATGACAAACTGTGGCTCCAGAAGTACATGCTCCTTCAAGAACACCACATTTCTGTGACATGTTCAAAAATCTGTCACAGCTGGTGAACTGAAAGCCCCAGGAGAGTAAGCCACTGTGATGAGGTCTAGTCCTTACATGCTGCTTCCCACAAAGGAAGTGTACTCTGAAGGCTTGTCTATGCTCACTGAAAGTGCTCTTCACCCCTTGGGCAAGGCATGATCCCTCAGACTGGAGCTCATATTCCCCAGCCATAAGGATTAGGGCTGGTGTACAAGGACATGCACACAACTGCTCACTCCTGGGTGCCCCTATGTATGAGGAAGGCAGACCAGGCTACACAAACTATTACACTTCAGTTTGGACATACAACATAAACTGGCTTGTTATGGTGGAAATGCAAAGAATCAGGCTTAGCAGTGAGCTCCTCTGCCTCCATGAACCAGCAGCTGTTTTCTTATACACAGCTACAACGTTCTTGAGTGAATGAACTACCGTGCTGTATTGTTAAGGCTGCAGCATGTCTATTAGCAGAAGATAATCTGCCACCCTTAAGATGTGGTTGATTAACTTCTATTAAAGTCAGTGAGGTTGACAATCCCGTATGAAGTAGCTACATATCTGGCTCTGCATAGCAAATGAAAACACACTGAACTTTATTAAATATACTTAAATACAGAAAGAGTAGCACTTTTTCATTCTGCTCTGGTTAAAATGAAATATAATCAGAAACAGAGTTGGAGAATCACTAGCATTGTTATATTTTTAGATAAACCTGAAAAATAAGTCTTATATATGCAACTCATTGGTGCTTCTTATATCCAAAACAATCATATCTTTAAACACAGCTACCTTAATGGATGAAAATGCTACTTTAAAATTTAAAGAAACCAGCTATTTTACTGTAAGTATAAAAAATAAATACTCTAAGGAATGGAAGAAAAAAAAGCATGTTCAATAATTTCATTACATTCTTAGATGCCAAATCATCTGTGAGTGGTTTCTTTTTAGATGAAAAGAAATCAAAATATAGGACAGATGTTGGACAAACCACATTTGAGGTCTATCACACACTGGCATTTTTCAAATTATTTTGGCTCATCTATTGAATAAGGTGTATTTTGCTTGATTTTGAAAAGGGAAACATCAGGAAATATTTAAAGGCCAATTGCTGCCAATTAACTTTGATCAGCAAAAGTTGCATTTGAATCTTTTAGATTCTTTTGCTGTCTGGAATAACACGCTATTCTAAAATCTAGCAAAACAACAACTTGATGATTAATGTGTGTTGGCAGCCCCACCACAAGCTTGCTTAACAGCTGGATTTTAAATAAACAGCTGTCTTCACTATGATGGGAAAGAAATCTGACTGTTTTCATGTTTTTGCATTATTAAAATGTGATCAGAAATTGCTTTTTTCCCTTTTAAGATGAAACAGCCAGGCATTACAGTGACAGTCTCTTTCAGCAGCTTGGAGAGCTTTGGAAGGATCTCCCAGGCGTTGCCAAACCATAGGCTGTGTAGGCTAAAAAATCTCTTGGCAAGGCACCCGCAGCTCCTCGCTGCAGGCAGAGGCACCCTGGCTCAGAACACCCTGTGCCTGCTGCAGGCACAGCAGCCCCAGGAACAGCTCCCAGACAGCCCATACAACATTTATGATGTCCCTCGGGGCTAAGGTAACACTTGCCACCGTGGGATGTAAGCAAGAAATCTGTACCCAGCCATCAACTGTTTATAGAAGCTGGAGTTTAATATTTAATGGCCTGTGCAGACTATTGAATTCTGTATGCTTATAGGTTCCTTCAGTGTATCCACTTCTGAAACTTGTCTACTGTCACCATAAGTGCTAAAACCTGTGAGGACAAAACTCTACAATTTAAACTGTAGTAACCTTTGAAGGTCAGTGCAGACATTTAGTGTAGATATTATTATATATCCCAATAACTAAATGATATAGCTATTTTCTATGCATTTCTGTATTGAAACTCTGTAAATAATTGTCAAAGCATCTAACAACACATAAGACCAGACAAATATTAAATATCAGATCATGTCTGTTTTAAAAGAATGAACACTTACTTCTAAATCGTTAAAGAATAGATGCGTGTCCGCCAAATTGAAAATCATCTCTTCCATTCGGAGTCCAAGGGACACAGAAGTGGGAGGATCCTTAAAGAAGAAATTAAGCAAGTACACCATCAGTACTGTGCCTAACACACATACCCAGTTACAAACTGGAGGAACAGCTTTCCATAACATGCTGCTTGTATCAAATGCAACATCTGCTTTGTCAGTTTCAGTCCAGCAACTGCCTCACCCTGTACTACAACACTTCCCAGCAGCACTCAAAAATATTACTTTAGCACTCAAAAATATGACTTTAACTCAACTAACTCCTTGATTTTGCAGTGGGACTTCTGTGGTCCCCTTCATGCATCCCTGGCACTGGCTCTTTGCTCTGTGCAGGAAGGGCAAATCCATTTCACCTAAAACTTCTCCAGATTCTACAACTGTTCACAAGTTTTATGATCAAGCAGGGGTATGATAATACTATTGTTACTCAAAATAAACTGGTCACAAATGACAGGATTCAGTCCTGGGAATACCTAGTGACTTTAAAGCAAAGAACTATTAACGTTTTATTTGCAAATGGTAATTATATTTAAAACCACTCCTTGATTGTCAAAAAAGCTTTAATTACATTTCCAGTTTGGCCCACCCATGCAGAGTGAACAAAACTATTGTTTGTTATTAATACATAACACACTTTAACTTCTCTACAGAAATTACCGTAACAACTTACTCCTTACTGAGCTAATAAACTCAAAAAGCATGTTCAGCATTGTGGTTACCAAATGCATTACAGATGTCTGTCTTGTTTTGATTTTTTGGGTGTTTTATATATTTTCAATCTGAAAAATTGAAAAGAGACCCTAATACATACATTTGATATAGAGTTTCTCATTTATAATGCCTAGTCTATCCAGGAGCACAGGAGCATAAGTTTGAAAGAACATGTCATATTATCCCCCAACAGCCTCTATTAATAATGTTAGTTTGTTAGGAATTATATTTTAAATAGAACTGAAGAAGTGCAACCCATATTTTACTTAAAATAAGCTAATATTCTAAACTTGATGACAAGTCACAGTTAAAAAGCAAGAGATGCAGTCCTTAGTTTCTTTTTCCACCCCTCAATCAAATTAATAGATGCTCCAACATGATCTCTGAACTTTCAAACATTTTTCTGTAGCTACTGGTTAAAAAGGCAAAATGCGTCAGCACTGAAGAGCTGGAAAAGAATGGTGATTTGGCAGCCTGTTTGCCTTCTGGAAATGCCAAAACCCAAGAACTGCTATCCAGAGAAAGAATTTTTGAAATTTCAAAGCAAAGTTACACTGAGCAGACAAAATCTATTCTTGAACTCATATCCATTAAGAGTAAGTTTAAAAAAAAAAAATAGCCCTTATAAATGGGGAAAAAAATTGCGTATGGGGAAAAAAATTGCATCATGCTATTTTGATGAACTTTGCCCTTAAAAAGAAGTATTTTATTTAAACTGGCACAGCCAAAAAAAAAAAAAAGAGGAATATTTGGCTTCTTAGTCCAAATGGAAACACTTTGAAATATGACTTTGAAATATGAACAAAAGTATTCTGTCTCTCTGTTTTAATATTGTTCTATTTGTAGACCTATGCCTTCCTCTGCTTTACTTTTGTAGGCATGTGAGGTGGAAAGCAGGTGGTATTTTCTCTCTAGCTAAGCCCGAGGCTTTTTCTCCTTTTGACATTTTGACATTTCTGCTTATCTTTGTGCCCAGTTAGCAGCTCATCATCCTACACATCCTACAGTTCATCGGGCTTCTTTTTTTTAAAAAACCGACAAAGATTTCTCTTGTGCCTGAGCAGTAACAGAAGACACTTCACAGGAGCCTCTGTTCTATTTATTAAAGGAATTAGAGGGGCTAAATGTCTAAGACGCAAATGAAGATCTTGAGTATCAACTATTAATGGAAAAAGATAGAAATATTTCCCTTCTGACTTCCATCCCTAAATAGGAACATCATTTTGAAAAGCAGAATAAATGGGCAACAGAGCATGATATTGGTTATGAACCCATTTGACTAATTTTAAACAAATGGCTGAAAATATATATTTTACATTTCAGTGTACATGACTTGGTTTTTTTATTATTGAACATTTTTATCACATTTCTGAGTCTGTAAAAAGAGATTTTTGTAAAGCTTTCTAACCATTTTACTCCAAGGTATTTTTACATGGCAGAAATAAAATAAAATGGTTTTCTCTAAAGTAATACGATAATAATGTCATTTTTAGGTTAATTTAATTAGGAAGAAAAAATGTAAGAAACTCATTGGCACCTACTGAAAGTGTCAGATTAAATAACACAAAAGCTAAAAGAATAAACAGAACGGATTGCTTTTCAAAGAAAGCTTAATTCCTAGTTTAAATACAATCTTTTTGTATAGGAAGTTCTACCTTAACACAAAAACTGTGTTAAACTGTGGCTCTTGGTACCTACATATTTAACTGAAGCAAAAACATTATCTGCATTAGCATTTTAAATATCTCTGTAGTCACAAACTTGCAACTGCTCTAATGAAAAGTACAAGAACCTTGGTTTAAAGCATCATAGTATATCAAACTCTGCCATCAGACATTACAGTGGGGGCTGTAAACTTTAAAAAAAGCCAAGGCTAGAACAAGGTTTTAAAAAAAAAATCCCATACCCAACCTTCTTTTGCAATTTTAAGCCACTAATTGCTAACTAATTATTGTGAGATGTCACACAATGAGTAGGAAAGCTAACAATCTCCTCTTGTTGCCTGGGATTTGCAGGTTCAGCCAGTGTCTTTTCAGGTATGGTCAAAATCAGGTACAAATCTCTGAGGGAGGTACAGTTTAACTAAAGAAAAGAAATACCAATGTCAACCTGCTTAAGTAGGCCTTTTGTTTTGAATACTGGCACTGGAGCCAAAACATTGCCTGTATGTCATTTCTAAATTCTACCTACTTGATTTCTTTGTTTGGTGGAGAAACAAGAAGCTGAAAAACAGGAAAGTTCACTTTGGGTACCAGGCTTATTTTCCACTTAAGCCTACAGGTCAAAAATGAAGGGTTAAGTGAAACCAGGCTTTGTTTTTCTCTATCTCTAAAGTATATTAAACCACAATAAAATAGCTTATAATTTAAAGGAAAATTCCTTTAAAACCTCTGCATGTAACTGCTTTCACTGGGAATGGAAATGTATGTCAAGACCACAGTATTCTGTGCCAATGCTGAGATGTATTTTCACCTGCTCCAAGACCTTAAAGGGCTCCAACTTTTTCCAAATGTCAACATTTAATCAGCCCTAATGTCAATTAAATTAACTGGCTACATTATATTTGATCAATACGTCTCTCTCTGTACATAGTTAAAAAAATCCTAAAGCAAATGAAAATGTCTTGGGTTTTTTGTCTTATCTTCTGGAAGGGCATATTAGAGTTTCATATATTTCCATTAAATTCAAATAATCCTTAAATAAAAATGTAGCGCTTTATGAAGTAATTTTTGCCACGACTGTGTAAACTGAAAAATAAAGTATTATTATGTTACAACAAAACTGAAGGAAAAAAACAGGAGGAAAATAGAGCACAATAGCAGCTAAAGGAGAGCAGGTGATAAAAACAGATTAAAAAGTAAGAATATACAGAAAAAGGTGGCACAAGGAAGAAGTTAGGAAGAATGAGGCAGAGAATTAGGCAGAGAAAATCAATCCCTTCAGCAGCAAGGCTGAACATCATTCATAGTCATTCACCATGAAACTCGCTCAGGCATTATGAAAAGAGCTGAATGCCAAGTTGCCAAATCCCCTATTATTTAATTAGGACATTTTTGTTTGTTTGAATATCCAGCTTTTGTATTTTAATGATTATGTGATCACCCTAGATTTAATTTTTTAAAAGGCCATTTCTAGCCCTCACCATAGTGCAGATTTATAAGAGAACATGATGTTGGATTGCTCATAAAGAAGAATACAGGTGAAAAGAACAATAATTCCCATCAACTTTCTTTTTTTCAGATTAACTTATGGTCTGGCTTTCTGATTTTAAAGGCCATTAATCACAGGCAAACCCTCTTTTAAAAACATGCACCTTCTGCTGCCACAAATAAACCCTAAAATTCTCATGTTTTAGCATGTTTGCTTTGAACATTTGACACTGTCTCTCTAATATCCTTGGCAATTACTAACTGTTGTCTGAAGCTGTCAATAGCCCAAGAGAAACTTTGATTTTAATGAAACCTTAGGAAAACAAAGCCAGAATGGCACAATTTCATGCCATCATCTGAGAGCCATGGACAGGCATGTTGCTACCCCTCACCAAAAAGATTTCGTATTTATCCAAAGATTAAGCAGCAATGCCATCATTCCTCTCAGCATCAACAGTTGGCTGTCATTTAGTAATGCAGGAATATTGTGCCAGATGCCATGAAACCAGAGCCAGCTGGGCAAAAGCTACTTCTTATGTAAACAGTGCCAGCAGTGATGGAGCTGCAACCAGGAGTCAGCCCCCTCCCTGCAGCGTACGTATTTATATCTCCTTGCAACTGAATCCCAGCCACTTTCCTCAACTTCAGCCACCCAGCAATAAAGTGTTTATGTTCGGGTCCTAATTAATGAATCCACTACAGGGAACTAGTAACAAATGGAAAAAATATGCTCACATTAGTACTTCTATGGCAGAGACTAATTAATTAGGCTTTTCCAGTGCTACTCTGCTGGCCAAAAGCCAGTGGTGAGGTTCTGTTGTCACTGTGCTTTCCTGTGAGCACTTGGACTTGTTCTCCTCATTCTGAACTAAATTGTCATAGATTCTGGGGTACCACAGAAAAGCTGGTTTAGTTTGAAAAATGGAAAACAACTTTTGGTAAATATTTAATACTCTTCTATAAGTGCTTTTGTCCACATGTATCCAGACAATAATTGTTGAAACATGTAAGTTTTAGTTTCTTTTTACCATCTAAATATAAACTAACAACACCTAGGAAACCAAGGCTGCTGAATTAACTGAATATAAACTAACAACACCTAGGAAACCAAGGCTGCTGAATTAACTTGTTTTTCTGACATATAATGAAAAAACCTAATTATATTCCTCAAACAGATACATTGTTATTACAGTAAACATTTCTGCAAACAAACCTTACCTGAACAAGTAAGAAAGGTTGCAAAGTAGTACTGCTTTAGATTTTTATAGATATTATAGCAAAAATCTATTGAGAGAAAGTCAGAATCTGACCCACGTACGGACTGAACTGGAGGTAGCTTTGCCCTTCACTCAGGTGGGTGTAGGGTAAAACCTTTTAGTGCTAAATAGAAGCTTTACAAGAAGACAGAGGCATTACATGAAGCCAGATAAAGCTGTGTTCTTTACACTAGTTGTTCTTTACACATAGAAATTTTTGAGGTTAACAAAAAATCACATTCCAGTTATAACTCACAGGAGGTGAACATAAAAGTCTGTAACAGATTTTAGCACAAGCTGTTAGCTTCCAAATACAATCCTGGCAAAAAGAAGTCTGATCTCATAAGGACATTCCATTCATAAACTGTTCTTATTGACCTAAAATCGTGTTTCTCTTCTGAGAATTACCAAGGAAATCCGCTGTCTGTAGACATATTCATCAGTTCAGTTATGATTTATAGACTGTGCATAATATAAAGATTTGACTCATAAGCAGACTTTTGAAAACATCAGTCAATATTTAGATTTTTAAAAAATCAAAGGCAAAAAATTTTAGACTAATCTGGCCATGTCCAAAAGCATTCCTCCTCTTTCCCTCTCAATATAGAGCACAGCCAATCCATCATAGCAATCATTCCTGGAAGTTCTTCACTCTCTGAGGGGATGCAGATCTTTGTAGATTTTGACAATATCAACCGGTTTCAGACAACCTGTATCTACAAACCAAACCTCAAGTGGTCAAAGTACTAACTTTGAGTATCCCAAGTAACAAGTATCCCAACATTATTTAAATATGTACTGACTACAAGAGCTGAGCAACTGCAAAGCATGGACATGTGAAACAGCTTGGTATTTTTTTGTCTTGTAAGGCCAGTACCAGTTTGCCTCCAAAAATCAATTAATGTTCTGATATTCCTTGTGCATCAACCATAAACCAGCAAATACTACAGAAAAATTTCATCAGTTTCTTGACACTTACCCTTCCATATCTGTTAGCATAGGACCCTGTAAGCAAGGAATGGAAAATGATGATTGTCTCATCCAAATCCCAAATGAATACTCTCTGTAAAAAGAGAATCAAATCAATGTGTTCCTTTGTGAAGCTAATACTTGAAATGGAAAGTTAAAATTTGAATCAGTAAGCACACAAATGGGAAAGTTGTACTGATATGGTTGCATATTAAAATCATAGCTTCCCTGCCAATTATTTTCAATACTAACAAGTTTTTTTCCCCAGGGTAAGGTAATACAGTCTGTTAGCTTTTACTATATTGCTATTATATCAAATCCTTCTGTTAGAATAGAATTATAGTATAGTCAAATATACACAGAAAATGAGACTGCACAACGTAATTTTTGAAGCTTGATGTGAGATAGAAACTATCTATAAGAAATAAACAAAGAGAAACATCTGAAAATTAAATCTTCAGGGGTAGAATTCTGTATTTCTGCAAGTCTTACAAAACAGAGGTCTTACAAAAATTCATGTAAGTGCCCTTGAAAATTACCTCTAAAACCAAAACAAAGCAGATTGCTGCTTAGCAATTATTTCCCTTATGTTAATTTTAATGCATTTTAGGCATTTGAAGAACAAAAACTATGAACTTGGATGATGTAAGTATAAAACATGGCATCGGAAAATAATTCTTTTGCTTAGAGACAATGGAAAATATGTGTTTTAAATTTGTCCTCTGACCACACACAAAATGATAACTTAATGAAAAATAAAGTGTTCAAATACAAACATTTTAAATCCTGGTGAGATTGTATTTCCCATGATGACAAATGGGGTAAGCTTCTGCAAATGAAAAGTAATGCAGTGTGGACACTCATAGCTGTGGTGTGTCACTGGAGATGTGTTCTCAACATAAACTCTGGGCCACTGGGAGGAATGTGAACAGAGCATGAGAGAACAAACCCCACTATTGTGCTACAAGTGTCTCCTGTCCAAATGAAAACCTTTGCCTTGGGAAAAGATTGATTGCTCCTTCTTTCTTCCCCCCCCCACTTTGGTTTGTTTTGGTTTGTTTGTTTGTTTGCTTTGTTTAATCAAAAGGAGAAAGAAACACCCAGTATTTTTCCAAGGAAGTAGAAGCTCTTCCTGAAGAAGGTTCTTTAGAAGAAAAATCCTATTTTCTATGAAAATACTGTTAGGAAAAAGGGAGTTTCAATGCCCCTTTATTTTTGATGCGTAAATAACACTTTGTGTTAATAAAAATAATGAGAACATAAAATAAAGTTCTGTAACAGGTCAAAGACATTTAATATATAGTACCTCCAGATCAGAATCAGGTGGTGGTGAAGGATTATTGTTTCTTCTGCCACGTCCACGTGATTTCCCATCTGAGCTACGACGCAATCTATCTGAATCTGAGTCTTTAATGGGGGTTGATGGACTGTGGATTGTACTGTATTCTGCCGTGGTAAAGAAAGAACACTTTTACCCTTCAGTTCAGTGTTCAAAATGTTCAACTTACTTGCTCACACCAAACCCAGTCCCAACTAAAATAATTAAATATAAAATTGTAAGTGGTCATATTGATTCATAAATTAATTCAATCTAGCTCAAATTATATGTAAAAGGAGTGATAAATTATTTCAGTAAACGCCTATAAAAGACTTAGTAGAAAAAAACTTAATCGCTTCATTCCTTCAATTATGACAAGATTAAGCAAACAATTTTAAGGGACACCAGTTTTTCATAAAACAACATTAATTTAACTCTAGCTTTTCAAACTTAAATACCTTAAATGCTTTAAAATAACTAACTGTCATGGTGACGGGTAAGAAAAAACCAACCAGGTGTGAAAAAAACCCAGACATATATAAATTGAAAAATTTTCCAAATTGCCTGGTTGGACACTCTTTTAGATTGCTACATTAGAGCCAGAAGAATAGAATTATTCCAAAATATAGCGCAAACCAGAATATTTATTTTCCCTCAGTAATTGAAATTAATAAGTGTTAGATATGTATCAGCTATGAAGATGGTATTTCCAGTATTTTTCAAAGGCCTAATAAACACTGAACATTTCCAATGAGCACCTTCAAGACAGAATACAAATCTTTAGAAACAGTATTGCATGCTAATTCTTATGCTCTAGCCACATTTATTTATAAGAATATTTACTGTTATTGAACAGGTGCAAAATGAGTGATGATTCATGTAGGAACAGCAGAGTTTTTCTGAAAACATGCAAGTTTGAAGATATTTTGCTACTCTTAACCCCCATAGACTCTATCACAGTGAATGCTTGTACATTAACAAAGCATACACTGAGCATCACTTTTCCTTCCCATTAATTTAATTAGCAGTACCATAGTCCTTAGAAATGCAAAAATACATTTTTTAAATCTCTTTTGAAAACTTCCTTTCACAGTGTGAATTTCACAAATACTTTTATTTTGTTGGTCACCATGTTTTCTTTTGTTTTTTCCTAAAAACACTACTTTAGTGAAGGCAGCTGCAATTTTTATGTTTCTTAACTTTACTGCTCAGTTAATATTAACTACTCTTTAGAGTTCAGCAGATACAAAATTTTTTGTTTGAATCTGCCTAGACCATGGCATTCCAGCTTGAACAGACAGGTATACTTCTCACACAAGGGATTCTCTCTCCTAGGAAAACATCCTGTTGAGGTCAAAGGTTAAATTAAGGAGGAGACTCTGGACATCTGTGTAGCACCACATATGCACAGTTACTCAAAATAATAACAGTTACTTGTGCTGAATGAAAGGAAAAGGTCTTGAAATTCTCATGCTCAGCCTTCAAATCTACACTTATTGAGAATTAGCACAGCTTACATATTTCACATTATATATTTACCTAAATATTTTAGACTACATCAAACAAAGCAGAACAAGTTAAGATGTAACCCAAGGTTAAGCACAGAATCTTCTGAAGACATCTGACCTATACTAAAAGAGTGATTCTCTGTGTGTCAAACAACAACAATTATCCAGCCACATCTATCTAACCCTAATAATATATATCTTTTCCTATGACAATGCACACGTCAGAATACTTGTTTAAAGTATTTAAAATTTGAATGCTGACTGCTCTTTCATCTACTGTGCTGAACCATAAAGGAAAGAAATTGTAACAAATAGTAAGAATTTTCCCAGTTAATTTTTCTGCTATACATTATTTTGATTATTAAAATATTTAATAAAAATAGAAAGAAAATTGTGCACAAAAGCCTTGAAATAAATTATAAGCTCAGAAAATAAACAGACCAGAATTTCTTCAACAGATATACTGGCTAATGATGTTCTAAATATGTACTTCAAAACTTAGATGTAATGAAAAATTGCATTTTCTATTGAATAATTTAAATTACTGCTCCTTTTGCTCTCTGACACTGTTTTTAGGAGAGTGGCTTTAGTTCTCAATTTTAGAAATTTTTCTCACAGACATGCTATGCCTAAAAGTTTCAAGTATTAAACTTGCTGGAGTAATACTAAAACAAGTAGGGAACAGGTAAGATGGAAAGAGTATAAACAAAACTCCATGACAAATAAACAAACAAAGAAACCTAAACGAGTGAGGAGACAGAGCAGAGCATGGTGGGGGCAGGGAAGTCTGTCTGTAAGAGGCATCCAGCTCTCCATCTTTGCAAACACCTTTCACTTATAAATACTTCATTCAAAATTTCAAACACAGGGCTGCAAGTTTAGGTGGGGGCTCATTTCCATTTCCCCTTCACAGGTAATCTGTCTGGATCTCACCTGACAGAAAGACTCCCAACCCTGCCTCAGGACCCCTTCTTGGGACCATTGAACTTCCATCATTCCCAAGAAAGATTTGTCTGTCCCGCTCTTATGGATCTTTCCAGGAAAATCTCTGCTGCTTGGACCTCTGTGTCATCAGAACATACAACTTCAGCATTCGTTACAGCAGCAGAAGTTTCATCTTTGAAAGTGGGGGAAAAATTATTCCCCCTATTGTATCTGCATGCATTTGAAGACTGTTCACAGATCCCCTTTGTTGTTAGATTAACCCTTCCCTGTCAATCTTCCTTGCTAGGCTCTGATTCTCATTCTCTACAAACTGGACAAAGTAATGCACAGCAAAGTCAAGCAAAGCTTGACTTCCTGAATGTTCTGCAGGCTACCCTCCCCTGCTCACCAACTGGCCAGCAAAAATTTGCATGTTCTACAGTATTTCCATAAATATTAGATTGGGCATTCCTAGATCATCCTCTGAGGAAGAAGTGACATTGAACTGGTTGATTCTCAAAGACTTGGCCAAACCTTGCACATGACTGAACAAGCAAAATTGCTAATACCTGCAGCTTCTGAGCCTGCCCAGGAGATCAGTGCTACAAACAGCGTGACAGATGGCATCAACCAGTGGGGGAAAACATGACATTGTGTGCAAGAAACTTATTCCACACATGTGAAGGAATATGAAGGAAAGCCTCTGTGTGCATGGCTGTGTCACCAGCTCAGTGTCCAATGGTCACTCTCAGGGCCTCATAAGGAAACCCAGCTAAAGAATTCAGTGTCCACCAGCCCTGAGCCTCAACAAGCCCAGCCCTGACAAATTCTGGAGAAAGAAAAACAACAGTGGCTGAGGGTACTCTGTGTGCCACTAATATCTGGAGTACTGAGAGCAGTCTGCAGGGAAAGGTAGAGCCTGGAAGAAGCTGCCAACATTCCCTGTCCCACATTTGTGCAGTTCATCATTCCTGCCTAAATGTATACCTCACACCTGCTCCTATTCAGATCACATCCCCATTTTTTGAGTTCTCATCCCCTCTCCAAAATGCCTCACAGCCCTTCTCAGCATGGTGTCATCTACATATTTAATAGGCAAACACATTCTGTTCCGTCACATAATGATTAATGAAAATGTGCTCTGGTGCTAGGCCCAAGGCAGACACTGAGGAATGCTGCTGTAGCCATCCCTCTGTTTTAACAGTGAGCACTCACTGACTTCTCTCTGGACATGATTTCCTAAACAGCTTTTTATTCTCCTGCTGTAATTCCTGCCAAACTGCCTTAGCCTAGCTTGCTTTAAAAATTGTTAAGTGAAAAGATTTAACTGCCAGCGGCATCAAAAGACTTGCTGAAGTCAATTTACATAGCCACAAATCATGTTATCACTATACTCATTACTCTATAATCATTGCTAAGACAAGATTAATTTCTTCAACTTCAGCTGACTTCATGCTACCAGACATACTTTAATACTAGCCAAGTGAAATGATGATTTTTCTAAAGCACTGAATTCAATTTTATCCTGTCCTTGAGCATCACAAACCAAAGTAAGTACAGGAGAAAACTCTGCCCTCCACATAATCATGAGCAGAGAAGAGGCTGAGGACCAGATCCATTGCCTGTCCAACACAAAAGAATGATCACCAAAGGGAGCTGGCAGCAGCCTGGCTAAATACAAGGAGTTCAGACAAAAGCTACAAGATTTGTACACATTTTACCACCCCCCTTCCCCCCAGCCAAAAAAAAAAACCCACACACACAAAAAAAAAAAACAACAAAAACCTACCAAACAAAAAAAAAAAAAAAAAAAAAACAAAAAAAAAAAAAAAAACCAAAAAAACCCCCCCAAAACAAAATAAAACCACAACAAAAAAAACCCCAAAAAACCAAACCAAACCAAACCAAACCAACAACAACAACAACAAAACAAAAAAAACACCCCAAAACAAAATAATAAAACATGCCAGCTTCCCAGAATATTACATGGGTTCAAGAGGGGTCTGAAGACATCCCTGAAAGTGAAATATTCAGGGGTGCACCACATTAGCAAGTTGGATCTGTGGGATCAAGCAAGTGGTGGCAACTACATCAGGCTGCACTGGCTGTTTCTGAGAGGTTATTGCAGTACAAGTGCATTCTGATCTGATCTCCTGGACACCCTCAGAAGGGGCTGGAGCAATTAGGAGGTGTTCTGGAGGACACCTTCCAGGTTAGCTTTGACTGGAAGGACTCCACTTGGGTGCTCTAGGATTGCTCTGCTGAGCCAAAGCTTCACATCGAAAAAGACCCTACTCAAAATTAAAATGCTAATGCAGGCACACCCTAAACACACAAACAATAGCAAGTCTGGAAATCACCTAAGACAAAAATATCTGGGATCTGGAAAGGTGCTTAGGGCAGGCAAATCTTACACAAGCCTAGCCTGTCACTGATGCTCCTGAGGTGCTTGCTGGGGGCCCCTGCAGCAGGCAGGGTATAGCCTGGTGGATCCAGCACTCTAGGCTGCCAGTGGAATGGCTCTTTGCTGCAAGACCTTCACAAATTTGTATTAATAGCAACAGTTAATACAAATTTGTATTAATAGCAATGTAGCAACAGTTATTCTTCTGCATCCATGGACATACACATCATTTTGGATCTCCCTGCTATAGCAACTCTTTGTACTTTGCTCCAGGCAGACACTACATGTTATAGCTTACTTCTGCTTCACCTTCTCCTGAACCTTGGATAAGTGTAAAAGAACCACTCTTGACTTCCACAGTCAGTCAGAAAAAAAAACATTTTAAGCCCAGATTTATAAATATCTTGTTTTCCAGGTGTGACTGGTACTCCCCTGCTTCTGACCTGGTAGCAACTCCTTTAGCATACAGTGACACCAAGCCTGACAAAAACATAACTGTGAGGAATGAAATGTGTTTACATTCTGGCTTCACTAAAATACATGAACCATACTGTATCAGACTTTCCTCTATGCATCAAGGCACCACAACACTGCAACTTGACATAAGAGTTCATGAGCTTATACTTCCCTTTATACATCACTCTGGGCAGTGTTGATGGTTTTGTCACACAGGACAATTTTCCATCACCACAAAAATAAAAACACCTTGATTGTTTATGAACAGACAGTACAGCTGCAGAGACAGCATTTGCAACACCATATTCTGTAATTCATTTCTGCTTGTTATGAAAATCCCCCCATAGTAATCACTGCATTTTCTTACTGTTGATTTTGATGTGCAGCAGTAGTGTTCAATGACAAATCTGGGGCAAACTGGCTACCCCAGAAAGCCCAAAATCAAGTGTGTCTCTAGGTAAATCCAGCTGGTATGTGTGGGTAGAGCTTTTGCTGTTGACAAAGGCATTGCAAATTTTATCAGACTTTTTTCCCTACTACACTGAAGGGTTATGCAAAAAAGAGTAAACATACATTATCAAAGTAATCATATCTCATGTCACGATGTAAATTACATGGATAAGGTGGGTCCGGGGGAGTTAGTACAGTCAAATGTCTCTACAAGTAGCTATGTACAAAAAATTTTCCATTTACATTGTGCCCAGATTAATGGCTTCCCCCTAAATCTTATACTTCATTTTGCCAGTGTTATTTCCTGTGTACCAGAACAAAAATACAAGATTCAAGTAATTTGAATATGTCAGTCTCACACTATGATTTTCTTACTTTTGCATAAGTTTCCTTTTGCATAAATACAACTAAACACAAATTCCACGAGCACCTATACAAACTCCTACTTGCATACAACTGGACCAGGATTAAACAATGCAGCAGAATCAAGTGTATTTGTGGATGTTCTTTTTTTACTTCTCCATAAAAAATAATACTGGATTAGTAGTAAGTAAAAGCACTAAGTAAATATTGCAAGAAATACAATAATGCCTGTTGGCAAGATCACAGAAGTATATCTCCAGTGCTGTTTTGACAAAATGTCAAAATCTTCACTTGAAAAACAAATTTAATGTTTGTATATTGAGAATTAAGAGCATGCTGTTATAAACTTGACAGAAACTCTCAACAGTCTGTTAAAAATAGTGGCAAAAATGACTCTATTTCAAAGCCTGGTTGAGGTTTTGATTTAGGATTGCATATTTAAAGTAATGACAAAATATCATATATAACAGTATTTATAAACTATATATGACCACAACTGACAGTGGTCCAGATTTTTCTCCAGCATTCTTTATTGAAGAAAAAAAATGAAGCAACCCATAATGGGCCAGTAGTACCTGAATCTTTTCTAGTAATTTCTTGCTTACTCATTAGTTCCGTTTTCAAACAATTCGAAATCATTGTTACTTTTAATCCCACCAAAACCAAAGATAAGCATCCCAGGAGAACAATCATTATGAGAAAAGCAAAACCAGTACTGCACTTTGCCATTCATCATTGCATCCAATTTAATTTCTGTTTTTACAGAATTTTCCCTCGTTGTATAATATATCCTCTAGATTTACTCTTCATTTATATTTATGAAAAAGAACAAACATTAGAATACCAGAAATGTACTGCAAATATAGCTGTATTTCTTTCCATATAGGAAAGAAAAGTTGTCTGTATAAACTATTTACCTTCTTTCATTTTTCTGTCTTATGAAACATGATAAGAAGAAACTGTAAAAGTGGCTTTCCCTTTTGTAATACTAAAGATAATATAGTACTCAAGGAAAAAGTTTAGTCTTTGAGAGCAAAATAGTGGCCCATGTCTGAGACCAAGTTTTGCTGACTGGCACAGCCTTTGTGAGGTTTTTAAGCTGCATTGTGAAGTATGTGAGTAATATGAAAAAAACCCAAACCTTCCAGTAATATATTAAACACACTTATTACAGAAACCAAGAAAAATGAAAGAGATTGAATCTCAAGAACAATGCAAGTCTCTCTTGTGAGAAACACTGTTTAATAAATTATAAATACATCATCATATGAAATAGAAGCATAAATTCAGCATTCCTGACTGGATGAAAAAAAAAATTGCACAAATCAAGAACTTTTTATTACCAGTTGTGATGGTGGAGTTGAAATATTGCAAGAAAAAACTATTATGTCTTGAGAAAAGGTAGCTTCTTCTATATTAACTCCTAGAAATAATGTTATGAATGTTGCACTAAGAATTTTTGAGCATCAGCGTAGGCACAGTGGATGGGGGCATAACTCCATCTCTCCAGGGTAAGTTTCAACATTGGCAAACAGCTGGAAACTAAGTAAGGAAGCATAAAAAGGACAGACATCCACCCAGCACTAATTCATCCCCAGTCTCCAGTGATCTTGTGCATCAAGAATTTCTTGTTGTCTCTGTAAATTTAATATTTGAGCTTGTCAAAGCTATGCTTGAACTGGCATAAAGTTTTTGCATCCACAACATCCTGCAGCAAAGAACTACACAGCTTAGCTACATAAAGAAATACTGCTTTTGTTCATTCTCAACCTATTTCAATGAATTTAAATATTGGAAGGGAGAACAAATATTTGCTCATTTATCTACTTCTATTCTCTTTCATAATTTTAATTCTTATTACTTCTCTTACATACTACAGCTTAGACAAAAAACTCAGCAACTTTCTGATTACATCACTAAGAAAAATACAGGCTTTTGTTCACGAGAAAATAACATTAATTTGTATATCTGATTTATGGATACAAAGACTATAAACATATGGGCAATGAATTATTTTATCCTGACTATGGTACAAGAAAGTTTCAAGTCCTAAAAGCAAAGAGAAAGAAGAAATACTGAGCATGGAAAATCTCAGGTTTTTCTGCAAGAATCCCTGCGTGCTCTGGATTGCATGGCAAAAACTTTCAAATTTAACTAGTAACTGAGGAAAATCATAAAAAGATTATTTTATATTTGGACAAGGAATTAAACATATTTAAAGTGAAATTATCTGAGATTTCTGAGTCGGCAAAACTCTACTAAAAATGTCACAAGAGCACATAATTACTTTCTCCCTTTCACATTTTTCTTACCAGACTCTTCTGTTTCACTTATTGGCCCAAATTCATAGAAACCACCTATGTCTGTCAAATTATTCTGGTGCCTCTGTAAAGTCTGAAGGCTGTTCTGTGCTTGTCCTGGCATAGTTCATAACCACACAGATTACATGGGGTTTTTTTTAATATAGAAGATGTCTAAGGATAGACAGCTGCAATTCAGCAGCTGGAGCCCATCCTACAAAATGTGATGGCTCTGCACTGCTCCCCACCATCCCTCATATGAAGCATGCCAGTTGTGGTAAAGAATCAGCAGCCTAACTTGAGCAGATGTGGCAAAACAGCCTGCAGAAATTTTACTAACTGTAACAAAAATTTGTTTATTTTGCTCTTTTGTTCTGTGTTTTGGACTCAACTATGAATTTCTTCTGTTGAATATGCCTTCCACTTGTCCCCACTCCACCAGCATTCCCTTCCTACATGTTGATCCCTCTTTTCTCTGAGCCCAGCCTTGCTTGGTCCTCCAAGGAGACTGTGTATGAGCTCAACTAAGGGTTAGCAATAAATCTCAACAAGAAAAAAAGTACAACCATTCACACTGTGCAAGGAGAAATGGCAAGCACAGCACTGGATTCACTGATGGTTCCTTCCTTCCTTCCTTTCTACTAGCATTGAAGGCAGCAGAAATTCCTTGCCTGATTTCTCCTTAGAAATCAGCACTGGCACGTCAGCCACTTTAAAGTGCTTTCATACCACTGGAGAGGCTTTGGCATCAGTTGGTAAACTGAAGTGTTCACCTCTCTCCAGGCAATACAGAAGGAACCTCAATGGGCTTGATCCCAATATAACTGCATAAAGAAAAAAAATCTGCATAAAGAAAAATGGAGAAATTTGGCCCTATACCTTCTGCTGATTGCAACCACATTGATGGAGATGACTTTCATCAGCTCCTTCTAATAGAGTGGTCTTAGAGACCAGGTACTTTCCTAAATGTGCCCCTGCCTCTGGTAGAGGCAGCCAGCCCATGGTAACCCCATAGCTACATTAAGAGTTGTTATTTGAAAACTGCTGGAAGGAACATTTTCAGAACTGTTAAATCAGTAACAATAATATCTTGGGAAAAGAAATGGAAGCCCCATCAGTGTCAGAGGAGGTGTGTACACGTCTGAGAAAGGGCTAAGCAAGCAGTGGTAGGGCATGCATGGATGCACAGCTTTCAATACATGAAATAAAAAACTAGAAGAAGGATTAGATGCAGAACTCATCCACGAGAAAGCTCACCAAATTCTTTCAAATTTTTAGACAAAACTGTCATAACAAGAATATGGAAGATGTGAGGGAGAAAATAAAGACTTCTTAAAAAGGAACTGAGAAAAGTTCTGCTCAGGCTTATAAAGAACAGAAAACTATTTAAATAGGAGGACGGTCTTTAAGTCACTAAGTTTGAGTGGGGGAAAAATATACCTCCTCTCTTCATATGCACATTTACTGTAGGTTTTAGGAAGTAAATACCATAGTAAAGATCAATGACTTTAGAGAAATACATGCGAAGACTTTGCAAACAGATCAAGACACAGATGATACAATGATTCAATTTTAGTATCTTGAAAACAGCTAAAATCTGATCACCATAGGGTTCTGGGCTAAAAGGAACTTAACTGCTTCCAACTTAAAAAGAAAAGCAAACAAAATCACAAGAAAACAAAAGCAAAACCTTTTTTAGAAGTGAAAAGCAGGATAATTTTGCAGACATCAATATGCATCCATACCTAAATACCACAGACCCCAATAAGCACTCATATATTTAGAAAGCTTCCTTTCTCCAATACAGTGCACACACATGACCTCATGTATATAAATGAACACACCAGCTGTATTTTCTTCCCTACTTGCAGCAAATGTCTCAAAAAAGACAACACCACATAACATTTTCTCCAGGTGCACACTCATGCAGAAAAGCAACAGAGGCTTAGCAAATTATAGTAAAATTCAGCATTGCACATAGAAGATCAGTTCCATCAAGTGCTTCAAGAGAACTAAAATCAACCTCATCCCAAAGAAGTCCAAAACAGAATCACCTGATTCCACTGCCAAATCATAACTGCTTCTTCCTGCATTACTAAGAAACACATCTGCAACCTTGGACGTTGTCTCTGACAGACTTCATACTTCTGCCATCTACTAATGACTGACATGCTTGATCTGTTAAAAAGATGTATTTTAACTTTTTTTTTAATAATGAGAAAAGTATTTCTCACCCCTCATTTTCAAAAACAGCTGGAGCAGTTTGGTATAAATGTTCAAAAAATATCTCAACTAGTAAAGGACTGCCAAATTCTACCAAGAAAGGTAAAATGACTGGGAAAAAGAATAAGCCACTGAAAATCTTTTCTTAAAATGGAAACACTTGTGCAATTTCAACTCTCCATTGCAAGCATTATTATGTCCTCTGAAATAAAGAACTCAAAAGGTTCTTTCAAGTAGACAGTTGGGTTATGGTTTGAAGGCCTCTTGATTTCAGTTTTATTTAAGAAAAATCAAAGGGGTTTATCTTAATGAATACAGAGCTTAAAAGCACCAGGTTCTTGTTTACGTTAAAGACTTATACATACCCTTCAATTTTTAACACACTTTACAAATAAATACAAATAACTTGTATTCTAGATAAGCTTTAAAACTGTTACTGATCCTCTTTTTTTATTTAGTCTATTTTCTGATAAAATCTGTCCAAGATATGCCACAGGCTCAGGATCAAGAAATAATAATAAAAAAAATCAACAGCTACACAAAAAAATCCAATTCAATCCCCTTTCAACTTACAAAAATGTGCCTCATAGGGACCATAAAATCCATGTAATTACCTGCTGCAGGATCTGTAACTGCTTGACTGGTGATGCCAGATGGTGGTTCTTGAAGCTGGTATGTTGCATTTGTGGAGGGTGTCGTAGGGCTGGTGTTGCTGTTTGTCATGTAATGTGAAGGGTATGGTGAGCTATTATAATACTGTGCATACTGGCCCTGGCCAAAACTGGGATAAGAGGGATATTCCTGCAAGACAAAAAAGCAGCTAAGTAGTCCATCAAAGTTTTGCTACTTTTTAGTATAAATTCCAAAATATAACTACAAACACATGTCAGACTTCAAGCACGTATGCTTCCTGTACTGGATGCTGTAGGACCTAAAACTGTGAGGCAGTAAAACAAAATCTAAATTACACATAATTTAGTATGTCTTCTCATACAAGCAGTTTATTAGACACACTGCTGAAGATGTGTGAATAAGAACATCAACCTCTGACAATTAGTTCTAAGATGACAGATTGAAGAAAAACATTTATAGACTTTAGTTTAACTTGAAAGATGACAATTTCTTTCAACAAGCTATTTAAGAGCTACATTTTTGCAGTGGATGAGAATTCTAAGTTTGCCAAAGTCTGCCGAACTCCTATTTACAAATTTACCTGCTGTGAACTATTAAATCCAGTAGAATTTGTGAGTGAATTATTTCCTGCATATATTCCTGATGATGTTGTAAAACTGCTGCCTGAAATGAAAGGAAAAATGATGTGAATTACTAAAACAAACTATTGGAAAATAACTTCTATCACACAATTATATCATAACATTATGGCATATTTGTAATATTTCCCATATGTTGACTGATTCAGCTCTGTAACATGTTAATACTTAGAAAGTGATAATTCATAGTTCTTACACTCTGTGTTTCATTATTACAATAAAAAAATCCCCTTGAAATTTAGATTGGAATTTTGGACCCACCTCAGGTGTGATTGAAAATTCGGCTATTGCACCCCACTGAATAACACCCAGCACTGTGGAAGTAATGAGGGTTTCTGTACTTCTTTTTTTCAATATTTTCTTTTTTGTTTTGTTGAACAATAAGGGCAAGCCTTGTCCTGAGAGACAGCATCTCCCCTTACAAAATCCTGGTGGCTCTGTTTCTCCTGCCACTTAACTATTGGAAAATAACTTCTATCACACAATTATATCATAACATTATGGCATATTTGTAATATTTCCCATATGTTGACTGATTCAGCTCTGTAACATGTTAATACTTAGAAAGTGATAATTCATAGTTCTTACACTCTGTGTTTCATTATTACAATAAAAAAATCCCCTTGAAATTTAGATTGGAATTTTGGACCCACCTCAGGTGTGACTGAAAATTCGGCTATTGCACCCCACTGAATAACACCCAGCACTGTGGAAGTAATGAGGGTTTCTGTACTTCTTTTTTTCAATATTTTCTTTTTTGTTTTGTTGAACAATAAGGGCAAGCCTTGTCCCAAGAGACAGCATCTCCCCTTACGAAATCCTGGTGGCTCTGTTGAGAACTGTGTCCTCTCCCCTCCCTGAGCCTCAGCCCCTCACAGGAGCAGCAAAAGCTGCAACTCCCTGCTCCAAACAGCTCAGTCTGACTGCAAAGCCATTAGGACTCACTAATCGATCAGAGACAGCCTTGGGCTGCAAACCCTTCCTCTTTTGACAGAGTGTACTGGGGATGACACAAGAGAAAAAAAAGTACCTCTCTAAAAAGGGAGACCCAAGATGGAATTTAGCCCAGAGACTGAATTACTGCCTTCATCTCCCTCCTCCAGCTTTCACAAGCCACCAAAAATAGACAGATGGGGCTCTCGTTTAATACCCAACCTGAGAAGCTGTTCCACTAAAAGGGCAGCAACCCCCTTTCAGCTGTCTTGCCCTCACTGGCTGTAACCCAGGAGTGACACAGCCACCAGCTGAGACATATGGATGCACAGGGTGAAGCTGCATAAGCCACCACAAAGTCTGTAATGAGGCAACCTATTGAACTCATCCAGCAGGAGAGCACCAGTCAGCACAGTGTATTAAAGTGCACAGGTTATTTACAGCCTCCCTCACCACCAAAATCTGCCCCAGTGCAAAGATATACAGAGACCTTGGGAGTAAAACTTGCAGGTGAGCAAAGGAGACAAGGAAGGATGAAAACAGGGAGTCAGGCATAAAGACGCACCAATCCCCTGACGTACCCAACACAACTCAGTTAACAACCAAATCCAAAAAGAGGTTACTCATTGGGAGAAGCAACATTTCTTGCAAATCCAAAGAGGACAGAATGCAGGCAGGGGTCCATACTTACTGCAGCCCATGAAGGACATTTGTGAGCTATTTGCTTTTCTTAAACAAAAAGCCACCAGACCAACATGTATCGTAACTATGAGAAGTCAGAAGGAAAAATATTTAGATGTTTTGACTGCAAAAATTACTAAAATCACATACAAGTTAATTCTCAAAGAAGTAGATGAGAAGTCCAACAGCAGTGGGAGTAAAGGATGAAGCTTAAACTTAATGTATGAAATTACTATAAACATTTATTTTCTGTCTTCTATTAGTGCAAAATCTCTGATTGTTGATAGATGCTACTAATCCTGTGAACTAAAATCAGATTACTTCAGCAGAAGAGTTGACATCCAAGTTTAGCAGATAGTACCGATAAACAGTACTAATGAGAAAAACATGTTTTAAATTTAATTTAAAATTGGAAAACAGATATTTTTTTTTTATTGTGACAAACACGAAAGCCAAAATACAGCTTAAAAATATTTTAAATTGCAAAACTTTGAAATAACATTTTATTTCTAATAATGCTCTGGCTGGAAAAACATAAGTCACTGTGTCTCTTCTTATTTCTATGGGGTTTTTTGAAGATGCAGTAATACATTCAAACACAGGTTTTAAATGTGCACAGTTTGAGCCACTCTAAAGAGATATAAAAGGCCTCTCATAAGTAAAAAAAACCCCAGACTTTGTTTGAGGAATACATTATCTTTCTTCAAAAAGTCTGGAAAATAATTTGCAAGAGCAAATGAGAAAAGTAATTACATGCCAGCCAGCATCTCTCCCTCCCAGACAAAGACACACACACACTAACATGCAGATCTCTCTTTCATCTCATGGTCAGCACTGGCTTCTATGGAGGAGGGGTAAGGGTCTCCTAGACCGTAACAAACATGAAGCAGGTTTCTTAGAAACAGCTCTGTGGGCCACCCAGAACTACAGGCCTTAAGTTGTTTTTAAAATACTCATGACTTTGCAAATTGTTTCTTAAATATTCAGCCATAACATGGCATAGAGCCGCTATCGTGCCTTAGCAGAACAAACACAAAAATAAGAATCACTACAAAACATGCAAGATTTACTGCCCTAAGTTGGCTGGCTACATAGCTTTAAAATGTGATAAAAGCTGTAAATTGCAGGTCAAAGGTCTATTTTGCAAAGAGCTCTGACCCACATTAAAGCTGGGAATCCCAGCCAGTGTCGGAAGGTGGCCGGACCCTGCTGGGAGTAGGGCGCGCTCCAGGTGCGGGGCGCGCCCTGTGCCGCCTCAGGCACGGGATAAGGTCCTCCCCCGTGTATTGGCCACAGAAACCCATTTGCTTTCCTAGCTCAGTCGCCTTGCCATGGGCTATGTCTATCATCAGGGTACAATGTATGTGGCAGAAGT
Source organism: Passer montanus (assembly GCF_014805655.1). Classification (NCBI taxonomy): domain Eukaryota; kingdom Metazoa; phylum Chordata; class Aves; order Passeriformes; family Passeridae; genus Passer; species Passer montanus. The sequence goes on along the minus strand of NW_024363160.1, from coordinate 4,626,474 downwards.
TTAGTGCAGCTCTCCTGGGAAAGCCTTAGACAGCCAGATGGGCTATTTAAGCTCAAGGTTTCTTCCGTTTGCTTACAGTGTTTAAAAATCCTTGGCAAACTCCCCTTTGTTGTCCTAGTAACTGCTTAGCCATCCAGCACAATATTTTTATATTGTATAATAATAACCAAATACCTTAACGTTTACTTTTTTACAGTTGAATTCCCAAACCAATGGGATAGTTATTCTCTATCATCACAGCCTCAGTAACTAAAACAATGCTAGTGCTCATTGCAGGTCTAGCACCCTTCCAGTGGTAGGGTCCTCGGATGGAGGGTACAAGCCCTTTTATGGGTTTGTACCCATATACAAAAAGCATTGTACCAATGCTTTTTATCACAATCAAAGGAGACCCAAATAAGACATTTGCAAATGGAGTTCTTTCCTTGCTGTTTCCTCCAGCCCTTCTCCACTCCATTTATCCTCACTGTGCAATCCTTATAAATCTGCCAATATAGGAACAAGGGCCCATTCCCACAGCCATTAGTCATGTAAGTGGTCTTTCAACATCTATGAAGCAACTTATATGAAAAACAGCTTAAGGAACACACTCGTTAAATAAAGGAAGGGGGAGGGGGGAGAGGGGAGTGGGGAGATGGGTCGCAGAACCGCCTGAGTCCTCTTCTCACCCTCTCCCCTATGCCCACTTCCTTACTGAGGTTATAAATTTGTGACAAACAAAAATACAATTACCAGAATAAACTTAGCAAGGAGTCAGTCACAGGCAACAATTCTCCTTATAATTTTCATAAGTTGGCAGCCTCTTGCCCCACTATTGTTCAGTGACTAATGACGCTGTAATTTTAGCAGGGTCAGGAAAAGCACTGGGTTTAATTGGCTGCACACGCACCGCGAGGCAGCGTCCCTACATTGCAGGCAGACATTCATCCCAGGGAGAGGAACCAGAATTAACTCCAAAGCTTTGGAGCACGAGGTAACCCCAGTCAGGGAACACGAGCAGGACAACTGCAAGGCCACTAGGAAATCCCCTTTGCCGCAGGCAGGAATGCCAGCAGGGCCCCGAGCCGCTGTCATGTAACGCTCGGTTGCGGAGTAGGTTGTGGGATCCATTATCTCCATTTAGCAGCTCAGCAGCTGCACGCAGGAGATGAAGAACAGTTATTGCAGGCTATGACAAGGCTGAGGCTGCAGCCTGCCCATATACTGCTAGAGGGAAAAGGGAGAATAAACTCATTTTCCTCTCTGGAGGTTTCTGCACAAACAACTGAACAGCAGCAGCAGTAACCCCGCCTTCTGTCATGAGAATCAATTTTGTCCTTAAATAATAGTTTAAATTATGAATAAGTTCTCCTTCCAAAATTAAATCAGGAAAGAGAAACAAATGTTCCTGTTTACTTTTAACAGCTGTCCAATCAAAAGGAAGAATTAGGTCAATTTAGAGTTGTTTCAAATACACAAGTTTACTTAATGAAAATATTACAAAGACATATATTCTCATGTGCAGTACAGACATATATTGTCAAACATTTAACTGCAAGAAAGACCTGTTCAGAAATATGATTTTTTTTTACTTAGCAACTAACAACTCCACCAGTCCTTTCATTTGAAATATTCTCCTTATTTCCAATCTGATGGTCTCCAAGGTTTCTGTAGAACACCAGTCCTCCCCTCACCCACACATTGTGCTGTTTATGAGCACAGCAGAAAGGACATACACACCACAGGGATGCTCCAAGTCTGACCTGTGTCTCTTCTGCTCAAGCCAGACCATCAGTGATCCACTGACTTCCACAGGTGGGCAGCTCTCAGCCCAAGCACAGCACAGCTAGAGAACAGGGCTAAGACCCCCCTCCCCACTAAGCCCTGTGGACAATTCCATCATTAAATCAATGCTTCTGATCCTTTTGCTATTAGAGCTTCACAACTGGGACATCTTTAACATATTTCTTTTTGCAGAATATTTTAAGATCCTTGCCTCTCAAAGTATACAGATGAAGTGCTTTTCAAGATGTTACTGTTCCATCTCTTGACAACTGCCACCCTTTGCTGAGCTTGAAAAATCTGATCTTATACAAATTTTGCATATAGCAAAGAAAAAAAAAGCAATACCCTTTATGGCAGACTCTATGCAGTCTATTGACAGAGTCCTAGCTTTGCACTACTAATGCCAGAATTCATATTACTTACAGCTTTCACTTAAAAATTTCCAAGCACTCTCTACATTACCCTTTGCTGCTCCCTCTTCCCTCCCTCTATTGAATGAGTTTCCCATAGACATCTGCAAAACTATTTCCCTGTCCTCCCTAAAATCCCTTTTTATTGACATCCCTCTGCTCGAGATCTTTCAAAAAACACCTTTAGAGCTGTTAGATAACCAGTATGGGGTGCCAACTGTTTATTATACATAAACAGTGTCAGCTTTAGTGTTTCATTAGGCTCTTCTAGTCTGTGTGTTTAATTTTAGCCTCCAACTTCTATGGACTTTATTTTTATTTCCCTGTAGAAGTTAACACAACAGGATCCCAGTATATGACTGTGGCATGAAAGAACTACTGCAATAGAAATTATAGGCAGCACCGACATGATTTTTCAATCACACTATTTCCTAGCAACTGTGAATTATCACTTCCTTAAAAGCTGAAATGTTGACTCAGAAGTTCATTTTAGCTGCTGCTGGCAAGCATTTTGAGCTTTCTCCTACAGAGAGGCAGGATTTTTGGAGGGGGGAAGGTGGAAGTAGGTGTGGAGGTGTGTTTGTTTGAGTTCTTTTGTGTAGCTGCCTGCAGAAAGCAAAACCAGTAACCTTGTTTGGTTATATTTACTCTGATGAGGAGAAGATCATCACTATTCACCATCTAGATGAAAATCCATGTGCTACTCTGGTCCTGTCCCTCTTGCTTGTCAGAGCACGCCATAAATCAGCAATATTTGAGATGTCAGAGGGTCACTTTGGCCCTATGGAGCTACTCAACACACAGTTCAAAAGGAGATTAAAAAAAATGCACCAAAAACATCTTTCTTGTGTCTGAGCAAAGGACTGGATCATTATATCCTTAAAGCTGTGGAATAAAAGCAAAATCTTATTCACTTAGTCTCTGAAAGCATGTCTGCCTCAAGACATTTCATGGAGTGTTTACTTGGTGGCACACAGTTTAGACTGAGCTTGATAATATACAAAGGTGCTAAACTTATAAAAAATGTGGTCCATTTCTGTGATTGATGACTTATTTCAACAAGTCCAAAATCTGCAACACACCTGGTATTTACTGCCAAATTCAGGGTGAAAAGGCCTGCAGCAAACATCCCAAATTAACTATTTCTGCTAAACAAAGTTTTTTTTAAAACATCCATTAAGTGGTGAACAATCCAGAACCAGGCACACCCAGTGACTTCTCAATACAGAAGAAGAAAAGGAATTGGGAGAACAAGGTGGAAAGACATTAAATAAACTAAAGAGGCAAGTACAGCTACAAAATATAATTGATAATAATAGCCTGCACATACAAAGACTTACAGCTTTTAAATAGACTTCAAAGAAACAGACTTCAATCATTATTTAGCTACCTCCACAGCTGCAGTAGGTATTTTTATCTTCTTCTCCCTCCTCAAACATGCTCAGGTGTCAAATTATATTTGGCACTTCCTAAATTCATAATCCTGTCACGTTTTACAGCACTAGCTTTGTCTCATTCACTGTTTGCTAAACTATTGCTATTCAGAGATGCATTTTTTTACTGTAACAACACTACAATATTTCAATGTTTAAAATTTAATGAAGCAAGGGGTCTTCTAAACTGCTGATAGCTGGCCTGTTGCTCTCTCAGCAAAGGCAATCATCATTTCATCTCCAACTGCAATAAAATCAGAGTTAAGTGCTCAAGCAAGTATTCATTTTTATTCTAGGAATATAACAAAATAAGGAAGAAAAAAAATCCCACCATAGCATTAGCTATATCTAATTAATGGTAACATCTGTTTATACAGACCTTGCATCTGGTAGCTATAGGGAGCCTGTCCAGGTTGAGGTGTGCTAAAGCTGGCACCGTAGCTGAGAAATCCTGTCTGTCCAGGTGACTGGGACTGTGCCAATCCACCTTCTGTCTTGATGCCTGCCCACAATGCACCTAAATCAGTTAGTGACAGCAAATCTATTTGTTCATATTCAAACAGGGATGGAAAATAAAATCACTTAATTAACAACAATATTAACATATACCTACTATTGCCTGAGAGAAAAAATACTGAGAGCATGCACAAATTAATGGGGTAAGGGCAGTCTAAGAGCACACTGAAAACTGAAGTTCACCAGAGAGAGGTTAAATTCAAAACTGTGTTTCCAATAACTGCAAAAGAAATTTATACATGAACAGGAAGTTGCATTATTCCCTTTTTCCTTTCCTGCCAGAGGCAAACTTTTCCATATATTCATGACATTAGACAGAGGTAGATTAGCAACTTTATATGATTTTAATGAAGCATAGCATAGCCAAGCTCTCCTGCCATCTACCCATTGATGACATAAATGAAAATTACATTGTGTATTATTCCTACATGAAAATCACACAGCTCCAAGAATGGTTTTTTAAGAATTAGAAGTGGATAAAGAGAACTGGCAGTATTAAGTGCAATGATGATTTTTCAAAGGTAATTAAACATTAATTCAGTTCTTAACAAATAAGCACCTAAGAGACAGGAACTGTTTCTAAAGCAATCTCCTCAACTGGGAAAAACATAGCAGAGTCATTAATCTACACTGGCAGAGAAATCCATTACACACCACATTACTCTCTCATTTCTAAATTTAGTTATAAAATAATCCAAAGTCAGATCAGTGAATGACTTGCTGCCCAGTTTCAGTGATTCTTTTCTCAATTTGTAAGGCAATGAGCAAGTAAATATCAGCAAGCAAAATACTGAGGAAATGCACACAATTCAGCCTCTGTCTCTTAGTTTTAATTATAAGGTTGTCCTAACATGAACTACCATTTAAAAATAATTATAGCCAAAGTAATGGAAAAGTGATACAATATTCTTAGGTTTCACTGTGGCATTCAGTGATAACTCATTGTTCAGAAACCAACAATATTTGAACTGAATTTACTAAGTGTGAATTAGTAACATTCCTTTGAAAATTACTGTTAATCTAAGTTCATTTCCTGGTTGGATTTTGCTCTAGACAATATTCAACAATGTTTCAAGGTAGGAGTGGGCTCAGAAATTATTGTGTTGGCAAAACTTCAATACCTCCCTGTATATACAAATGGCAGCATATTTTCTACCATCTAACTAATTATTTTTCAACTGTTGTCATTAATTAACCTCAATTCCTTCTGCCAGACCTTCTAACTGCTGAGCTAAACGTGTTTGCTTGTTTTTCCCTGATGCTTACTTGATTCTTCTGTTTCCTGTTACAATTAAGCAGTTCGAATGGCAAATCTTGACACCTCATTTCCAAGGGGAAACTCCTGCAGTGGATGGCTTGGTATCAACAATCCCTATTTGCTGTCTGTTTAAGGACTTCTGAAATGCTGATTAAATATGGCTTAGAGAAAGTTTAACTAAATCAAGCATTAAATTTCTAGTCTAAATTTCCCTTAGCAGCCTGATCCAACTCTCCATCTCAGGCAGAGCAGGAGATGATCAAAAGCAGCAGTAGGAGGATGCCACTTGAGTGAAGACAACTTGGCACTGACATGCCCTTTTACAAACCTCCATGCTATGAAGAGCCTTTCATCTCCTGGGACTTACTCTCACACTTGCTCTCATCCCCAAAGCCTTCACTCATCAAACCTTGGTGCTCCCTTCTCCCAAGTCTAATGTACTCAAGGAAGTGGGAAGGGACAGTGACACAAGAGGACTGCCAGGATCTGGAGGGTAAAGAAGTTGGAAAGCAAAGCCTTTGCTAGATGCTGGTGCTGGAGCAAGGAGGAGGAAAGAGCTTCAGGAAATTCTCCAGCCTCCTCAGGGGCTTTGCAGATGAAGCAGAGCCAGGAGCCCCAGGGCAGCAGCTGTCAGTGGCATTCCCCTCCACCCCCCTTCCTGCCTGCATGGCTGCATGGCTGTGGAGGTGGGGAACTGGAAAAATGAAGAGGCTAGAGGTACAGTTGAGACAGCACCTTCCCAAACTCTACTCTAGAGAGAGTACTCTACTCTACCTGAGGCAGGCTGATACAAAAACTCACAAACACTCTTTCTTCTAGTAGACCCAGAGTAAAGAAACAAAAAGAAAGAGGCCACAACTCAGTTTTTTTTCCTTTCAAAAAGGCATAAGTCTTCTCCCTTTATACTGCTGTAAGATTTCTGTCTGGATAAAAGAAAGGCAAGACAGAGGGTACATGGGGTCTAAACTGCAGATCAAAGAGTAGAATTTTGGCTCTAAGCAAGGCTTCAGCTTGTGCCTATTGCAAATGAGTGTCCTAATGCTTCCCAATTTCATTTGGGAGCATAGATTATATGGCATGCCTTAAATATGCAAAAAAAATAAGTTAAGTCCTAAAACTTTTTAATAGTTATTTGCTTTTAAATATTACTCCTGTAAAGTACATCAGCAATGAGCACCTTAGCACCAGCCACAAGGCACAAATCTGAAAACTACAAAACATACAAAAATTCTCTTGGCTCAGGAGCTGAGGATTTCAGTGGTCATAAGTAGCTCTGCAATGTAAAACATTGCAAATTTATCTGAAGTCCTAGGCATGGGGGATGGACTAGGCAAAAAACCAAACCAAAACAAAAGAGCAGGCAAGCATGTTAACCCCCACAAGCAGTTGCCAAGTAAAGCAACTCTCAATTACAGCTCCGACGACAGTGAGACAGCTAAACTCAAGCAGTGAAATCAAGGCCTGGCTGAAGTCAGTGGGAATTTTAGAACTGACTTCAGTGAGGTCAGGATTTAATCCAGAGGAACCAAGCAAAAAACAAAAAAGTCACTGTTTGGGCTGCCCAAGCCTAGCAGTCAGCCAAGTATAAACATGAGGTGTCCACAGGAGAAACAGGTCAACAAAAGAAGGGTGGGGAAAAGGGTTGTCTGTTATCATCCCCCTGATCCAGATGGAATTAGCAGATGAACTCTCATCAACAGGAGCTCTTGTGTGTGTGTGTGTGTGTGTGTGTGTGTCCAAGACACCCCATCTCATAGTGTAAGTTTAAAATATGTGCATTTGAACTGAAACTGAAATATCCAATATATACTTAGAAACCTATTTTAAAGTAAAAGGGAAAATAATGTATTTCTTTTGCCTAGTGTTCACTATAATCTGCCATAGGGTATACTTGAGATCCAGTGGATTTTCAGCTTACAGACTTCAAGATGAGAGATTCACCAGTTTTGCACTTCAAATCTTTAATACCTTTAAAGTGGACAGCTTATATGGCGAGTGCTGTTCTTTTGGTATAAAACTTACATTATCTGAATGGATTTTTACAACATATACTGCTCAAAGCATGTGGATTGTATATTTTTAATATATTCCCTCAGAGGAATATAAGACTTATTTTCTAATAATGCATCCTTGCTGCTGCACTGCTATGTGGTCTGCCAGCAGACAGTCTGGCAGGAAAATGGTCTCACCCATGGCAGCTTGTTTTTAAATTAAATTTTTTGGGAAATATTTGCTACTTAGTACTATCTCCTTCATCAGGCAGACAGAGCTTTAGCTCAATTTACCTCAATTTTCACCTCCAGGGATTTTGAAAACATTGGAAAAAAGGTTTTTTTGATGGAGGCACTTTTGAATCAGTATTTTTTGCCTTCTGAAAATCAGCACAGCCTTGCAGAGTCATCTGGGTTCTAGTAATCTGTACCAGCTGAAATTCGGACTTTTACATCCCAATGTAACCTCACACACTGCTGGGGAGCAGAGCCCTGAGCAAGTCGCCAGGGGCTGGGTCTGTGCCGTGGAAACCCTGAGATCTCCTTTCCCATTTCACTGCTGTATTTTTGATGTCACCAACAAGAAGCTAATGATGAGCCTCTCCTCACAACCCCAATATGGGCTTATTTTCTTGAGTACCTTTTTAACTCCTTAATACATAAATTAAACATCACTCATTCCAAGGTGAGAAAATTAACAGCCCTCCACAAGAAATGCTCTAGAGCACAGCTGCCCCACTAAGCACCCACCGAAGGGTCACACAGGCTTGATCTAAAAGACATTTACCTCAGGAATAAAAGGTCCCAGCTGGGATTTCTTACCATAGGAAGGGATTCCGTAGGGCTGGCCGGGCTGGGGGTAAGTGGCATAGGCTGTAGCTTGCTGCATTCCCGCTGTAAACTGGGTCTGCCCATAGGCAGCCATCGCTTGTGAAGACGGGGTAGGGAGGATATGTGGGTAGGGTCTGCTATTGATTACAAGTGACAGAAAATAGGACAGACACTCCATTAGACAGACATGCATGTACTTATTTTTAGCCTTATTATAATCCTGCTGCTTCATTAACACATAATCATACGCTGTGCTAGACAATGAAAACTTTAAGAGACAAAATAAGAAAGAAATAATAAGAATAATAGAATAATAAAAAAACAATAAAAAATCAATAATAAAAGAATAAGTGAAATATGAACTTTACAAATATTTTTCAAATACATTCTTAGCATTTAATTATTTTTTTTCCTTAGAGGCTGCTGCAGTTTAAATTATGGCTTAACAGATGGACTCAATTATTACTTTAAATGAGGTTAAAATCTGCCTATTCCAGTTATTATTATTACTACTACTATTATTATTTTAAAAAGATATCATACTTGGAAGGGTAAATCTGTGGTGGGGAGAACTGGTGTGTTTGTCTTGGGCTGAAACCACTGCTTCCAATTGCTGCACCAAGGAGAAAAGAAAGCATACAGAAGTGTAAATACACACACCAAAGATAAATATTATTTTTCCTAATAGAATTTCAGAGAATTAACAAGACTTTAATTAAATTCAAATATCATTGATACCTTAGATAGAAAATAATATTTTATGAGGAACTATACAGGAATGCTTAACATTAAAATCTTGATTGCAAATCTGAAATACTAAATTGCCCCTTTGTACAATTCCTGAGCCATAGTTTATTCTTTGGTTGCACACAGGCAACACTTTCAATGCAAACAACCTATTTCCTAATGGAAACATTTCCCTTCATATTTTCAAAGGATTGCTGATATCTCAAGTGCAACATTTTATTAACTTTTAGAATTTTTAAGACCTACATTTTATGAAGGAGCTTTATGCGTGCCTCGATTGAAAACACATGGCCCGCTTCAGAGCACGTGCCTCTTTTAAAAAAAAATGATTCCTATTACAGACTATGTATTACCTTATTACACTTCTATTTTCTTCCACCTTATCTGCTGTCTAAAATGCTTTCAGCCCTTCAAATCAGTATTGCAGAGGGCTGTCCAAGGTGCAGATGCTGTCAGTGGAACAGGTAAGTACAGGAGGCTGCACCGCGAGCCGCTCCGCGAGCAGCCCCAGCACAGCTCCCTCCTGTCAGCATCTCCAGGTGCTGCCCAGAGCGTGGCAGCTCTGCTGGCCTCCCCTGCTTAGGACCACATTTCTGGGAGCCCTTCCCTCTCTGGTTGCTCTCTGGGTGCCACTTCTCCTCTAGGTCCCCAGGGTGAGCTTGGGAGCCTTTGCCACCAAAGGGTCAGCAGCAGGTTATGAGACTACTGTAAGATCAGACAGCCCGAGAAACAACTGGCCTTATTGCGGAGTGCTTGGAAATAAACAAGGCACACATAATTACCCCTCACCAGCTACCCCCTTCCTGGCCAGCTACAGGGCAAATCCATCATCTTTACACTCTGGGAGGGAAGCAGGGAGTCTCTTTCTGTGCCTTCTACATCCAATAATTTTTCTTTGCTGTGGCCTGTGAGGCTGCAGACATGCCAAGTGTTACACTCGAACCTTTACTCAGATCACCACAGATGTATGTAGGTAGCTACAATTAGGTACACACTGTATTTTCTTCTTTCAGAGAATTAAAATACCTTAGAAACCTTTCTTTGGGCTTTCAGGCTTGATGCTTTCAAACTCAATAGCCTGTACAGAAAATGAAGGCTGTGACAAGACTTGGAAAGGGCTTGTCAGACCAGGAGTCTGACTGGTTGTGAGATGTCAAATTTTGCTACTACTGAAGTGTAATCCCACAATATTAGATCCTTTTCTGATTTGATTTGCACCATAAAACCAATGTGCTAGAAATACCACAGTTAGTCCACAGGTGTGCAAAACTGAGCAAACACCTTAGGTTGTTCTCACAGTGTTTGTATCCTGTATGTCAGAAGCTAAGATGCATTTGGCTTCCTCTAAGAAAAGAAGCCAAAGAATGAATACTTTGGTAATAACAAATTACAATAAGTGAGGTAGACCTACCCCCTAATTAGAATAATAACCACAGAGGCATGTATGTTTATTCACAGAAAACAAAAAGTAATTACTCTGGGCCAGAATACTCCCTAGTGAGACTCCCACCAAAGACATCAATGGACATTAATAAGCCTGATACTGTAATGTTCCTTACTTGGGGAAAACACCTGTTGACTTAGACTAAAATGTACAGAAATTGGCAAAACACGGAAAGTACAAAAGGCTTTTTAAGAGAGGTGCACAGGTTTAGATCACATGGGATAAGAAAATAATAAATGATAAAAATGCTGAGCTTAAGACTTTTGTTTATTCCTTACCTGATCCTGAGAAATTGTCTAAAGACCCGTCTGTGGTGGTAGTAGTAGTGATCTCACTGCTGTTCATTGGTTCTGTTTTAACTATAGAAATATAAACAGATGATATTCTATATGCTCCTAATACTCTTGCAGGCGCATGCACACACACTCACTACAAACACAAACTCAATAAAGCAAAAATCTGCCAAAAATATTCTAAATCATGGCTATCGATATTTTGCATTTTATGTATTTGTGTATACAAACACTGCAAAATACCGGCAGCTATGATTTACACATAAATATAAGATGATCAAGAGGGTTATTCCTGTCCCCAAGGAATAAGAGCCACTGTAACAAACCAGAAGTCCCCATGCAACTCTCTGCACCTGTCCTGATTCCTCTTAATCCTACAGACCCAACAATAAGGATCCACATTTAGATCAGGTCACACAGCATTTACAGGCTTGAAAGACAGCAAATTGAATAAGACAAAAGAGGAAATAATTTTAAAATGGTTTTCGCTGAGGGCTGTTCACATTTTGCTTCCAATTAAATAATATTTCAGAGGAAAATTAAGGATTTGTGATGAAGTAAAACACTTTTCTTGTGGTGGATTTGTCCTCTCAAAATGAAAACCAACTTTATATTCAACAATTTTGAATTTAAAAAAAAGGACACAGTCCTCACCAAATACTTAAAGGAATGCTTTTACATTTTATCCCTCTGTACCCACAACATAATGCGGCTGTCTGAGCAGAAAAAAGAAACAGACCAAGAGATTATTGCCTGGCTCCTGCTGATTCACAATCAATAACCAATTAATGACTTTTAATAAAACTTCAAGTAAATAAACAATTTCCCTTTCTGTCACTCCAGTGCAAAGTCTGTAATGTTAAGATCAGGACAGTATCCTGCTCCAAAGAGCAAAGATGGGGCTGACTTGGCATGGATGCAAAATAGGCACCAATACCTACTCCCCATATAGTTTGTCAATATGTGTGTTCAAGAATTACAACCATCCCTAGCAGAAACCTTTGGTACCAAGTTTGAAAAGGCTGAGGCTTCCCTTTTTTCACAAAAGACCTTTCCTTTCATTGCCAGTCCACATTTCCACATTCTTATTTCTGCATGTCTTATTTCCTTCACCAAGCCTCCTCCATGGAATTTGTAAGAAATCTCTCAACATTTTACTAATTGTCCAGTATTTTCTTTTGACTCATGCAGGAGTTCTGCCTGCTAACTTGGGAGGTCAATGCTTAGCTGCACACAAAACTCTGCTGTGTCTGCATTAACAAGCAATGCAGTCCATTTAGGAAAGTTTAATGAAGTGAAATGGTTGGGGCAGAGGGCCCAGTGTCCAGAGGTTGGGCATTTTTGAGAGCATTTATTCAGCTTGAGAACATGAGCTGCACTTCTGCAAAGCAGCTTTTTTGAAACAAGTGAAGTCCAAGAGACTCCCTAAGGGGAATTACTGTGGTAAGAAAAGGTGGCCACGAAGTTCACTCCAAAAGTGCACTCATGATTTGAACCCTAACTCTACTACAAAGGTATTTCTTAAAAACACAGCATGTAAGTTATTCACCATCCATTAAATGACTAAATACTGAAAGTCTAACACACATATACAATGAAATATTTATTGCAGAGTGTCTATCACAAGTAATTTTTCAGAAACACTGTTACAGCATGTTCTACAGTTTGTCAATCTAAATATGAAAAATTATAGGATCTACATTATCTTCTGCCTTTTCTTAGAAGTTTATTACAGCTACATTTTACAGTCAGACTCATGCTTCTTTCACAGACTACTCCAAGTTTCCCCAGAATCTGCAAGTCTTCTGAACCTAACTTCCATAACGCAATTGTACTTTGGGAATAACAATGAAAGATGCTTTCCTCTATAGCTGGTATCTGTGGTGAGGGAAAAGAGAGGAAGATAAGACAGATCCACCTAACCTGGAGTAAAGGGTGGAATTTTTCAGTACGTGCTTTCTCCAAACTCTTCTATATTGGAGAAACAATATTCCATATTCTTCATTTTTGGATCACTGCAAATTAGCAGTCTGAGGACTACACTGAACTGCCTCACATAGTATAGAGAAGTATAGTGTCAGCCATTCTAAATAAAAAGCAGCCCTTCTGAAAAGGACTTGGGATTTCTGGAGGATAAGAAGTTAGGTGAGAGCTGGGAATCTCCATTTCTAGCCCAGAAAGACCAACTGCATCCAGGGCTGCATCAAAAGCAATGTAGCCAGCAGGGAAGGGAGGGGATTCTGCCCCCTGCTCTGCTCTCTGAGACACTACTGGGAGTCCTGCATCCAGCACAGGAAGGACATGGACCTGTTGGAACAAGTCCAGAGCAAGGACACCAAGATGACTGGAGGGGTGGAGCACATCCCCTGCAAGGAAAGGCTAAGACATTTGGGACTGTTGACCCTAGAAAAGGTTTTGGGGTGATCTAATTGTGGCTTTCCAGTACCTGAAGGGATCCCACAAGAAAAATGGAGAAGGACCTTTTGCAAGTACATGCGGTGTCAGAAAAAGGGAGAATGGATCCAAAGGGAAAGATAGTAGGTTTAGATTAGGTATCAGGAAGAAATCCTTTACTCTGAGGGCAGTGAGGCACAAGAACAGGTTGCCCAGAGGAGCTATGACTTCCCCGTCATTTGAAATGTTCAAGGACAAGTTGGATGAGCCTCTGAGCACCTATTTGGACCCTTGTTTAAGATACCATTTTCAGAAAAACATTGTCAAAATGTAATTTCCTTTTCTACAACTAATGAGCAATACTTCTATGCAACACAGTTTTAAACTGAATGCTGTATACCACACATACTACTTTTAAAGGTACAGGAAAAAATATTAAATACAATGCAGTGCATCTTCATGGGAAGGAATTCTAGTTGCTGACTGAGGTGCTCACCAATTTTTCATTAAAAACTTTTTGTTTTCTCTCTCAGCTTCAATCTCCCAAATATAAAAAAGAAAACCCCAGGACACAAGAAAGTATATTCCCATTATTCCTGGATCCCTGGATCTGGATACCTTGGGTGATAACAAATATGTCCTAGAATGCTGTCTTTAGAAACAACCACAACCTTAATGAACCTTTGTGTCACAGATAGCTGGGAATTTAATAAAGATGAATAGGTACTGAGAAACTTTTAATTCCCCAAGCACTTTAATCAAAATGCCTGAAAATTGCTGCATACTTCCTTCTATCAGCCTAAGCACATTTAAGAGGAGAAAATATTCCTGTAAAAAGTTATAAATTGAGAAGAATAGCCATGGTTTTACCTGTTGGAAATATTTACATGTTCTTTTACTGCAAAGGAAGGTCTCTTGTTTGTCCAAGGCAAAACTGACCTGCCATGAAGCATATTTCACCCCAGAACCACGGAGAAAGAGAACTGCAAAGGGACTGCCTAAGAATACAAGTCTCACAGCCTATCCCAGCAGCACATGAGTCATCCATATCTATAAAGAGAGACAAATGGAGCTGTCCAAGGAAGCCAGGCTTTGGGCGGGCACAGATTTGGCCCTGCCATGTGCTGCTTACGGGTGCTCTGGAGTTCAGCTCCTTACATTTTCCATGGCAATTAACATTTCTGTGACATGTCCTAAGCTTTCACAAGATGACACTGGGAAATGAGTGGGAATATTGCCACATCTAGACAACACATATTGCAGGCTTGCCAGTAACAGCCAACATCATGCTCACTTGTGGCAGAAACTGTGGAAAGTGACACAGGAAAGCTCCCATTTCTGCTGCTCCTTTACCAAAACTGACCTTTACAGAGGTGCAGAATCATCAGACTTGAATTCTAGAGACAGACTGATTTAGCAATGTACTACTAAGTTTTAGTGCCCCCCAAACCACTCAAGTAAATAGATTATCAATAAGAAGTTCAAGAAGTACACTAATGTCTTCTTAACCTGCTGCAAAAAGTCAGTGTTTATTTAGAACTAGTGATTCAGATTTGGTTTATATATCAAGCAGCTTAAGAAACTGAGAGATTTTTTCCCCTCATTTTTTGCTTCTGGTAATTTGTGAGATTCTAAAAATACTAAAAAGAAACTGTGTAAGAAAATGCACGGAACAGTAGAAAAAATAGGAGTAGCAGATAATAGCACAAATGATGGCTTGGAGAAAAAAAACAAAAAAAAATCAGAGATGTCACAACTGACCTATATAGCTGATCTAATGCTATATAGGTCGTTAAGATTTTTCTTCTAAAGGAACTCAGAGACTGCAAGTGCAATGTGCCCTGTTTTGTCAGCTGTATAGCCAAAGGTGGTTAAAAAATTACTTACATGGCAGTTTCTGAACTCTGTTGAGAGAGACAGAGAACTTCAGACCAGAACCCACAAGTTCGTGTGGTTCATTGGCCAAGTGACAACTTTCTGAGTTCACAGCTTGTCAAACAGTTCCTGGTATGAATATCAGTAAAAAGTGTTGTGAGGAAGGAAATGCTGGCTATTTTAAATATGGATTTTGAGACCTAATATTTGGCTACTTCTAGCACAGAAATTGCAGGAACACCTCATAAAGATCTGCACATTCAAGCATGCAAAAAGTAAGGTTTTAAAATATCTTTTAAAAGAATTGCTTTTATTACATTAAATACATATAAGGCTTGCTCTACTGAACTCATCTTTGTTAACAGCTATGCCATATACATTAAATCAGAATAGAAATATTGCAAACATGCTGGACATTAAACAGGTCTTTATTTTGCAGTTTTAAGATTGAATTAACTCTATGATGTTATATTCTTTGTATTTTATAAAAAAGTGGGAAAATCTAAAGTATTCTTGGCTGACAGTTCTCATTGTTCATGGGCTACAAGAGACTCAACGAAGTGTGGTAGTTTGTTTATAGACATACATAAAACACAGTCTCTTGCCCTATTTTGGCTGGCATCCTCAAATAATAGTAGTAACTAAACACCATGTAAGTCTTGATTAAGTACTTTATATATAATCAATTGCTATTCACACGCTGTTTTGCTTAACATCATCCTGTTTCTGTACTCACTATAGAAGCCCAAAGTTCACCTAGAAGCACAAAGATAATTTTTACTAACAACAAGACAAAAACTCTACCTTTAACTTCTAAGCTGATTATATTTCCAAAGTTCACCTAGAAGCACAAAGATAATTTTTACTAACAACAAGACAAAAATTCTACCTTAAACTTCTAAGCTGATTATATTTTCCATTATTTTATTCAAACAACCCTTTGTTTGTAGTGAAGAATCTTGCAATTATAAAAAGTTTACAGGCTATTCAATTACACTAATTCATATCCAGGATATTATTGTCTCTTTCTATCACAGATTATCAAATCATCAGCTTCTGACCATGAAGCCTGATAAACTTACTTGTTACTGCTTCTCAAAGAAGAGAACTCTTCCTGAAACTCATTGTCTGGAAACTACCAGAAGGTAATTTCCAGCCTAAATTTTTGTATGGTTTTCAAAAAAAAGTCCCTGCTCAAAGCAGCACATTCTAGTTCAAGCCCAGACTGTTCCCTGCTTTCCCTTCCTCTGATATGAGAGGCTTCAAAACTTCTCCAATATTTGCGCTGTGGTTAACACATAGGTTTTACCACATACACCCCCAGGACTCTCATCTTCATCGTATGCATTTCAGATTAAAGAGCTTTAACATCCTTGTACCTCCTCATCTAGCAGTAAAAACCTTAAATTTACAAAGAAATGGTGTCACTGCTACAGTGCAAAACCAGAAAGAAAATTCAAAAACATCTGGATAGACACAAAGGTGGACAGTATTTGTAGCTGCTAAGCAAGATTCAACTTGGATTTTTATCTGACAAGTACAGTCTAGGCTTAAAATTCACTGCAGCTGGGAGATGAGAGTATCTGAGTCAAACTAAGGTTCTTATCCCTTCACAGTCACATGTTCAATTATACCAAATATTTGTATCTCTCCCCTGCAAATGGAGGCAGCATATATCCAAAACCAATCCTTTTAGAAGTGTCATGGACTATTCTACTTCCTTTTTTATTTTCCTCTTTTCAGTTGGGAATCTGACCATGCACATGTTTAACAATTTGCAGCTTTCCCAAACAGTATTCATATTCTTTAACTAAAGCCAGACAAAATGACCACAAGACATCACAGGCCCAGCCATTGAGGGCAAAGCAGGTTGTCTTCACTATGTCTGGGAACATGGAGATCTTCAAATGAACAGGAGAGCAGCATGGAGAAGTCAAGCCTGCTCTGCCATTTAGGTGTACAAGACACATAACTATCTCATGAAGACAGAAGCACAATGACGAAGTAGGTGGGACTTTTCATAAATGGGGAAATAATATGGTCTACATTTGGCCAGTGTCTGAACTCCAGGACGGACAAACTAAAAGCCAAATTCACCTGGACAAAGAGAGATAGTGCTAGCTTCTGCTCCCCTCCAGCTAGCACCTGCAGCAGCAAATTCCCGAGCTCATTTCATCAAATCTGGTGACAGAGGTACTTCACTCACTGACCAGCAGTCAAATGACATGGCTAACCCCAAAGTGTAACCACGTTTCATGCTTTTTTATCTACTTGGGACAAGCAAAATCCATCAGAAGATTATAAGGTGCAAATGCAAATGCTACATCATCAAGCCACAAATTTGAAATTGCTAAGTCTCTTCAAATACTACCCTATTAAGGTGTGATGTTTGACTAAGATGTTCTACTTCTGTTCCTTCTGCAGGTGCACAGTGACAGCTGGGGCTGGATTTCCTTCTCATCTGTGTTACTGCCCAGGCATATGACAAATGACACATGACATTTTTGTATGGAATCACACAGCTGTAGACACACGTGCATAACAGGCTGCTCCCACTGGAAAGACACCACCCCTAGAATGATGTGTTGGGGCTAGTTTTCAGAAAAGAAGTGGACATCCTCACAGGTCCTTGAATCCCACAGCCTGGGCACAACCACTCTGGGGCCCTTGGACACACTCAGAGGGTACTCTCACACTAGCACACTTCATCCACTGTCTGAAACAGCATATGTTGTGAACATTTATATGAGAAGCTTTCAAAAATAAATGCTATTAAAATAGTGGCGCTTCTAAGATTTTCCTTTTTTTTTTTTTTTTTTTAAAGTAATTTGTCATTTGGAGTATTTTGTTTACCTCAAATGCCTGTGGGAACCAGTACTGCTATTCATTTATCACTTAAAGGAGGTCCTTTCTTTCAGGAAAAACTTACGGAGGAAACCGAAATAGAGACTCTTTCAAAAATGGATGCACATACGTATAGAAAAGACCGTACGTAAATAAATATTTATTATCCACTCTCTTCCCCAAGACCTTGCAACAGGAATTGCTCAACTGAGTCAGCAGAGAAGTGGACAAGTCATTTCACTGGCCAAATGCCTATGAAAGAGGAATAATGGAGCATTATGCTACATGTGCTCAGGACAGAAAGACTCTTGATGAAGCAGGAGAATAAAAGCACAGGTAAGAGTCTGGAAGGAAGCCAATGTAATACAGCAAGGAAAAAAAGGTGGAAAGCGGGGAAGAAAGGATAGTCCAAGTCAGCCCCTTGCCTTCACATAAATCAGCTGTATCTGATTTTTTTCCTCCAGAAGTGACATCAGGTGGAAGGTTCTTACTAGCATCTACAGACCCCTAGCTTGCTTTTGGGAGCCCAGGACCCCTGCAGCTTTTGCCTCTGGCCCAACAACAGTCCTCTTGCACCCTTCTGGGATGAGTAAAGAAGTCAGCATCCACCGCTCTTGATGCTAATACCCTACTAAAAAGCAAATATTACATCTACCTTTAGCATGCTATTATTTCAGGATGTCTAAATACAGAGGCACCAATTACAAGTTTCATACCATCAAGCTCCTCAGTGCAAACACAAGTATAGAAATTTCAGCATACAAAATTAGCAGGAATTCCCAACATGAGTAATTAAAAGGTACTGGAATCCAACCAGAATCACCAAAAGAAGCATTATTTTGTCTGATTCTCATCACCTACCACAATTTTGCATCCCAAAGCACACAAAAAACCAAACAATGTAAAAAAATAGGAATAAATTAAAAATCATTCACTGCCAATCTGAATTGCTTAATTGCAATACTGAAAGACTATTTTGAGTGCTACAAAGTATTGCTAGAATTTCAAGAAGTATAATTTATATAAACGTAATTTACTTAGAGAAATCTACGTCACATGCCATAAAAATGACCAGCTCTACCCTCTCTATAGATTTTAACATCTTACTCCCCCATTACTTTAGGAAATACTGAAAACAATTTTTTCTCCATTCTGTAATACTGCAACTTGACAGCAAACATACCACACAGTGCTGCCTTTTGAAACCCCGAAGATGGATTTATGTTCAGTAGACTTAAAACAACCTTTTTAATGGCCACAAATCAGATAGTCTCATAGTGGAGAGCTTTGACTGCCTTTGTGTCAGATCTCATTCTCATGTTGCAGCAGGTACTTAAAGAGTGAGAATCATTTTTTTCCAAAGGATTTTTGATGTCCAACTCCCTTTGAAGCCTCCCTTCCTATGTATCTTTGAAAATCTGATCTTCAATTTGTTATCCATTTTCCCTTCCCACTTGATATGACAATGCCTTCCCTCCTTCCTTCTTGAACACTCAAATAAAAGGGAAGTAGCAGGTCTGTACTGCTTAAATAAATGAAGAGAAGTTTCTCAGAAAATAACAGCTCCTTCTCCCAATCCTCATCTATTCTTTTCCATTTCAGTTGCATGAAACATCATCATGATGGGCCACAGGCTTCTGTTTCTCACTCTATGCCATCCATCAGATTTGATTTACATTCTTAAGATAAAAGTAAAGATCACCGTAGGCAGAAACTGGACGCAGTTGTCTGCCATGGAAAACAGATTTCCTACTCCTTTCAAGTTTACTGATTACTCACGGCCTTTCCCCTCTAAAGGGTATCTACCAAAGTGGGCACTGTGTTGGAAAAGCCACCAGCTGTCTGATAAAACTTAATGAATGGCAATTTTATGAGCTTCTGTTGTTATTGTTCCTTTAACTCCTTCAGTATCAACCCACCATGGCAATTCACTGGCAAAGGAAGATTAGAGATAAGGCAAAACTATGAACATTTTGATCCCTACTCCAGTAATTTTTTTTAAGAGATTTTCTTAGGCAAGTTATACAAGGCCATAATTTTTATGGTGTCCAGCGCCTGCTCTTTTCTACAATAGAGGGCATGTTGTGGAAATACACTTAAAGAGAACAGGAAAACCTCAAATACTGTAGTATTTATATAGTCAGCATCACCTTGGCATACTAGGCCTGATTTTTCTGAGTGCCTTTAGCCAGACATTTTAGTCCTCTGCATTTGATCCTGGGAAATTTCAGTCTGGTCAAGGTCTATAATTTCCTTGTTACTTCCTCATCAGTGAAGACCATGCTGCCTGGCCAAGAGAAGAATTTTGCTCTCTCAAATAGAAATTAAGCACACAAAGAGTTATTATATATAAGCTGCATGTAGAGATTAAATTCAGACTCAATCACACAACTAAATCCCCATTCAGTGCTTTGAAAACTTACAGCTAGTTGTGAAGCTAAAAATATTGGCTAACAAAGTGAGCTATCTTCCAACCACATCGTCCTGCAGAAAAACATCAATAGAAGACAAGTCTGAAAATGTGCCTTAGAGGAATTAATGAACATTTGTTTGAAATGCAGCCATTTCACTTTGGGACAGGTATTTTTTTTCCTTCTTCTTTCTTCTTCCCTTCCCCTCATCTAGTGAACATATCCTGTGCTTCAGGGTATGGAAACCTGTCAAAATCACACCCATAGTCAAATCAAATTTAACATATCTTTACAAGATATTTATAACATGCAAATACCTAGAGGCCCTTCTTCTCAGTCACATGAAGATCTCTTATGCTAGGGAAGGAGGGTTCTCTCACGTTAGTGAGAATGTGTGCATGGTAGAAGCTGATTTCACATATTATGTTTGACATGTGAAGATTCAGCAACCCACATCTCCACTCCATGTGCAACAAACAAGCAAACCACATCGCAGCATCTAGAAAGAGTTTGGTGATCCTTACAATCAGCCACTCCTGTCTCAGCAGGATTCTGCTTCAAGAATCCCAGAAAAAATAATTTTACTTCAACCTTTGTTAAAAAAAATTAGGAAACTTTTGCTTTAATCACCCCACTCCTTCTTAAGTCTCTTTAGCAGCTCAAGGAGCCTAACAAAACATTTTCTCAAGATAAAACAGATTAGCAGTAAAAATTCCACCTTCAGATTCTTAGGCATCTGCTTCACTCACAAATTTTGTCTCTTGGTACACATCTCATTCTGAAATAAATTATTCTACTAGTTTCCTTGAAAAACTTTTCTTTCTTTGTCACTTAAGAGCAATCAGAGACAGGAATTTTCAAATTAGAGAGCTGAGAGCAGAACCGCCAAGCACAAGCTTTCTCTCAGGACACTTTTGGAACAACATCCGCAATCGCATGCTGAGTGCCCACGCCTGCTGCGCCCACTGCAGCACCCAAACCTGCGGGGCTCTGTGTGCTAGGGCTGAGCAGCCAGTCTGCAGTGCTGAGGAGGGTCATGTCACCTGAGGGAAAAGGGCAGACAAAAGAAAACCGTTTGGCTTCGTCTCAGGAGGCAAACATCTATTGCAAGTTAGAGCTTTCTGGGCAGAATTCACTCCAAATTCTTTTAAACTGGAAAGTGCTAGTGTCAGACAAATAAGTTACCATGGTTTAATTGACTTCCTTCAACAAACTGATACCTACCTAGAAGTTGAGATATTACTTTCAAAATTATTTTCTACCTGAGGTCAGTGTATTAATAGATACAACATATACCTCATTTTCTGATGAAGTATATTAAGCATTTCTCAGAGTGGATGCACACAGCCCTACACATCGAACAAAAAGTCAAGTCAGACGATGAACATCTTTCAGCGTTTCAAGGAACACTGCCTATTTTTTTTTTTTTTGCTACAAAAGGACCTTCACATTATATAGAAGGTAGAAAAGCTCATGAAGTTTACAACGAAGACTTCTGTGAGGTAGAGGAATTTTAATTTGAAAGGGCAATTTTATTCTGTACCAAAAGTGTTACATACCTGGTAATATGATATAAAAATATAATAACATACTTGTTTATTTTAAAGGAAGAAGATTCATTTAAGGACATAAAATATTTTCCTGCTTAAACTCCATGAGCACAGTAAGCACTTTATTTATCCTTTAAATAGGTGTGGGGTGTTTTTTTTGTTTGTTTGTTTGTTTTGGTTTTTTTTTTAACAGCTTAATATTTGATCGAAGCAATACTTTTACAGCAATAGCAAAAAGTAAATTACACACAAGTCTGGCACAAGTCCCTGTTAATCTGATAACCCATAAACTGTCCCCACTATCAAGGACTCCAATTACAATGAATAACAAAGATATGTGGGGAATTGAGTGGGGGACAACATCTGTTTGATTGGCATGTGCCTTTCCTGGAAAAATGCATGTCCATAATCCTATAGAGTTTGACAGCATTACTACAACCCAGTTCTCAGGAAAAAAAAATTCATATATTTGCTACAACAGTTGTAGCAGTTTACCTATACATTTATATGAATAGCAACACTGACCCTGCATGACTCTGTCTTCTAGTAATGCATTAAATCTCTGTTCACACAACTAGTTAAATGTCACATATGATCTTTCCCATTATTGCCACAGAAATGCTACAGGAAAGAGCATTTTTTGCTGCTTCTTTCATAAACTCTTCTGTGTTTCATTACATGTATTATTATATGTATTATAGATGTATTATATTACTGGCAAAGCTGTTAGGTTGTTCTGTTGTTAGTATTCTACTGAGAACAAACATAACTTATCAACTGCCTGACTGCTTCTTGAGAAATAGGTATCAGTTTACCCCATTGAATTACTACACCTGTTTGAATTTTGGCCACTCCATCAGAGCAGCAAGCTAGCCTGAGGAACTTTCAACACTCAGTTTTATTAGCCTACTTGACAAAATTTTCATAGCCTTAGGAGCTTGCAGAAAGTGAGAATATAAAGAAATACCAAAATAGCAAAAAAAGACTGAAAAATTACATTTTGTACTATGGAAATTGTAAACACTAACTTCTTCTCTCTCATCATTAAACTTCAGTTTTTTGACCTTTTTTAATTTAAGCTCTGCACATACTACCTGCTCAGTCCACTCAAACTCCATGAAAGAAACATAAACCTGTAATGAAAGCTATTGCTGAAACTTGATAATAGTAACTACTGATAAACATTGAACATTGCCTTTATGTACCATATGAATAAACACGGAACACCTAAAATAGTAAAACATTATATAGCTTGCTGACTGTAAGAACACCAAAGCAAAAAAGGAGAATAAACAAATTATGAAACACTGAAAAAAAAAAGCTGGCTCACCTTCTGTGCCATTGGGTGTCATGGAATTATTATTTATATGGGAGTTATCAAGTTTTGGACCACTGGGGGATTCACTACTACCACTTAGTCGTCTGTGTGGGCTGGCTAGATCCTGCATTTCCATAGACCTGAAAACAAGATGCAACTCGTTTTAGTGACATAAGTCAACATGAATTACAGAGGAGCTGCCTTTATAAGATGCAGCCTATTTATCAACATCCCAGAAACACTTAGTAAAAAATCAGCTACTTTTCCCAACTTGATCTTCTCCAGTGCTTAACTCATGTTGTAGCCCCAAACATGTGTGGCCAGCTTCTTTAATTATTTTTGCAGCTTGTAACTATATAAAATCTAGATTCCAAGCACTGCACTTTAAAATTTGGTGTAATCTCGCATTTTCAAAATACGTACAAAGATGGAATCGCCAACATGTGAAGACATATATTCTCTTAAAAACAAATTAACACTCTGCTTTTTCAAGATTTACCACTCAGTGGCAATACAATGGACTTCCAAAACAAATAAAACACTTGAAGCAATTGTGGAAACCTATCATCTACTGACAGGGAATGAGATATTCCTGATGTATGTGTTTACTCTGGCAAACTACTTAATTGTTCCTCTGTTTCCTTTGAAACAAATGCAGCATTAAAACATTATTATGTCTGCTCACTTGTTTGCTTTGTGGATTACATAAAGCGTGCCCAATTGGAAAGGGATCTGACCGAGGTACAGTGAGTCCATACAGGCGTTAGTGTGCCTGAGCACTCTGCTGTGCCTCAGCAGCTGTCGCTTAGTCAAAATGAGGAAAGAGCAATTCCCAGCTAAAGCAAAAATTAAACGTTTAAGCGGCACAAAAGCAACTGAATATTTAAGATTTGCGCTTTCAATAGCCCTATATTAACAGTCATCTCCACCATGACATATCTCTTGGTTGGTGTTGGGGCTTATGACTGAAGTTCCCTATCCTTCTGTTCCTTTATAGCTGAAACTTTTGATAGCGTTATTTGACGTACTCATTCTAAGTAATTGCTCCCAGTAGAAACTTCATAGGTTACTGTGCCTCCAAGGCATTTGAACTAGTAATTTTTCAGTTTAAAAGAAATGCTTAGGCTCTTTTAAAGACTATTAAAATTATATATAAAATTACTCCTGCAGTAAGGGTATAAATATTCTAAGTGTCTTTTCAGGTACGAAGCTTTTGCGTTTTAACTGAAATTTTATCACAGATTCTAAACATAGATCATTTAATATTTCTTAACCTAAAACATTCTACACAAAAAGAAGAAGATGATACTGCAATGAGTTCAAAATGCCTGCATCGAATACAAACTCAAACAATTTAGTGGAAAAGTTACGTGCTCATGGTTTACAGACTTGGTTGCACAGACGTAAAAGCTGCGCTCCAGCACTTACTCATCTGCTTAATGTAAGAAACAAGAATAAATATTTTGCTTATCACTTGAAGTTAAAAAAAAATAATAGAAGACTCACAAAAAATTAGCATTTTTTGGTCAAATCCTTACCTGCAGCTTGAGGAAACAGCAACATCTGAACTCGTTTGGGACTTCTGCACCTGCAAACCAGGGAAACAAACAGAAGCTTCTATTACTCCACTTTACTACGAGGCCTTAATTTAAAGAAAGGATAACACTACGGATGACAATTCTGTCCTTTAAATCCAAAGGGAGAGGAGGAGGGTGCGGTGCCCCTGAAAGGCATATTGTCTTTAAATTGAAGGCTCAACTGTTGTTTCCCCGGCAGGTCTCTCCCTCCTCCCCGCGCCAGGGGACGGCAGCCAAGTGACGGGATAGTGATTCATCAGGGGCCCGTGACAGCTGCACAGGGGCTCACTCCTCCCCCGGCACGGCTCGGCTCGGCTCGGCTCGGCTCTGCCTGCAGCCCGCAAAGGTAACCCCGCCGCGCCGCCCGCCCGGGGCAGCGCCCGCGGCTGCTGCCCGAGCCCTCAGCATCCTCTCGCCCTTCTCATCCCTCCTTTCTCCTGCGGTCCTGGCAGATTCTTGCCCTCATCATACTGGTTTTCTTCTTCCTTTGCTCTTCGCCATCCTTCCCCCGTGCCTGGGCCACAGGGAACCCACAAGTCAAGCTCACCCCAAAGGCAAGCCGGAGATGATGATGTTATTTTTTGGGGAGGAGGGATAGAGAATAACAAAGGGCAAGTCTACCTATGGTAAAGACCTTCACCATATAGCACACAGCCTTGCAGAACACCTCTAAAAGAAGCCCATCTCCAGCCAGGTCAAATTAAAATAAAAACTCCATGTTATTGCATATTCCATCTTATTCCTAAAAATTCCAGTTGCTAATGAGATTTCTGATAAAATTAGTTAAAAGGATACTTCTGGCTAAATAAATGGGAGGAAGCTGTAGAATTTACCGCTGAGGTCGCTCATGAAGAAAAGGAATCTTTTTCCACTGGAAAGCCCACCAATAATTTTTTAGTTTAATTAAATGATTCCTTTTTATAACTCAGGTGAGTAATAGTTTTCATATTCCATCAGAAAAACTCTGTTGCTTTACAAACAAACTCTAGGCAGTAACAATTGTCAGCAGGTGATAAAATTCAGGTGGAAATACACTCCTAGGCACTGTTAGCACAAAAGCACACGAAAGCTTCTTTGGGCAAGGTATATATCCTCTTAATGTCTGCAGCGAGGATCTTTCTTGTGCGTTTCCATTCAACCTGAACTGACATCTCTTAAATGATCACAGAGCAAAGACAAGGGAGATGAGGCATTTTAAGTGCCATAAAAATCATCCGAGCAAATCCTACTTATGTGTCTGTAGGGTGGGTTTTTTGTTATTTTTAATCACAGACAGAATTACTACTAGCAAGAGTAAACAACTGCTAGGGGCAGTCAGGCAAGGAAGAACATTACAAATGATGTCAAGAAGCATGCAATAATGCATGCTGAAGAACATCAATCTTTTTATAACTGGGTACTTAAAGTACTGCATAACACGCTTTTCAATACATCGTTGCATGCCAAATCAAACTAGGCTAGCAGATAGAGTCAAAACTCTGCATTTTGGTGTAAGGAATTTTTTTTCCCCTTAGTTCTTTACCCCAGAAACTGCTGCAGAGTGCCTTAGGATATGCTTCTGCTGTTACTTCTAAACACCTGGAAAAAATTATAGGTGAGAACTAAGTTTGCCTACAGAGCTATCTTCACTCCTTCTTGCACAGGATCTTATAAAACCCATCTTTTGTACTAGAAAAAAACTTCCTTTTTCAAATGGGTGCTTTAACTAACCCATATTTTCCAACATGCACAACACAATTATTCATACTTGATTCAAACTTTAAAAAAATGTGATCCTCACTATTTTAAGTACCAAATTTTCACAAAAATAGGAACTTCTGTACATTTGAAAATATATCCATTATATACATATATACATGTTCATGTATATGCATAGCAAGAATGATCTCATTTATCCATTTGTGGGACAGGGCAAAAAAAAAATAACCAGCTCATTCACAGTGAATTAAATATATACCTTAAATGTCCTCCAACACCCCATGATTTGTGAAAGTTCATATCCACAATTTTCATTTTCATTAGACATACTTTAGATATATTCCTTTGTGTCTCAAGGATTATTTAAACCATGTGTTGCACGTTACCAAATTTAAAAATGACTCTTTAATCAAAATAACTTTAAAACAACTAATCCTCACTTAGGCTGGTCAGCTGAATCCACAGAGTGGTCCAGGAAAAATAAATCTACTCTCAAGAATGCGAATGCAGACAACAATTAGACACAGATGTGACTGAAATTAGTTACAGTTTACAAAATGCTACACTTCACATGCTTTCAGTTTTTTATGTGCAGTACAAAATTACAACGTAGTAAGGAACCACACTTATGACGAGCAGTTAATTCATAGAATAAAAACATTTCTGGGTGGTGTGTGCTTGTGCTTTCTCTCATATATTCCCATTTTGTCAACAGGTTTCTGGGTAATTGAAGTTTGGCAACATAACTCACATATCAAATAAAAAGTGGGGGGAAAAAACCCAAATGCTTGGCCTTATCTGGACAGAAATGGATCACATTAAAAAAAAAAAAAAGGAACTGTCACACCCCCTTCATACTCAGTGCTCTGCTTAAACTAAAAATGCTTTATAGGCTAAATGGCATACACGTTCTTCTTAATACTTCAAAAACATTAGTCTGTATAATTTGATTTTTGCCAGTAACAGTCACATCTTTCTCCTTAATACAGACTGCAGATTGGGCACCATGTAGTACATGGCGAGAAAAAAAGGACAATGATAGCAAAGCTACTTAAAATTCATCCATTTAAGAATCTTAAATCAGTAACATCAAATTCTGATTAGTTAATGAGGTCTTTTAAGTTTGCCCTTTTTTCTAATTAAATTTATAATTCTTCACAGATGTAGGTTTTGTTGATGTTCAATTTGTCTCTCTCATTTTGTTAAACCTCACATAGTACTCCACCAATCCACTGAATAGCCACATTAAATCTGTTAATACCATGCTCTTCAACCCCAGAAATTATTTCCAGAAGGCAAACTTGCTTTGAGAGATCATCAAACAAGACTTAAGGTACACATTTTATCACATTTTCCCTACCACAGAGCTCAGGATGCAAAGGAAAATTCATGACTTTTGCACTGTTTATTATACTTTGCTAAATTACAAATCAAAAGCATCTGACAGAAGATCATGTATGAAGCCAAAAAGTTAATAATGTTCTGTGAAAAGTAAACTGTAAATGGGAAGAGATTCTAAATTTCAGCAGCACAGAGCAAATAAAATGTAGGTACTTGTCTAAATTACAGGTTTTCCACAGTATTTTTGCTTGCTAGGAGCAATTTTTTTAATGGCTATAATTTAAAACATTTTTCCAGCTGAAAAGAAATTTTCAAAGTGAAAATAAGAATTTAACCCAGAAAACTATAGCCAGCACACACGTTTTCTCTTAAAATACAGTTCTACTTTAAAGAAGCAAATTTCAAAGACAATGGCAGTTTTCAAACGAGGGTGTTCCTTCTTAGGAAAAAAAAAAAATCTGTCATTTTTAGAAAGGGGTGGAGGGAGGGAGGGAAAGGGACTTTTTTCCCAACAGCACTCTTTACCTCCCTACAAGAACAACGCAGTCGGTATCTACCGACATAATGGCTTCAACAGCCAAAATGTTACAAAACTAAAATGCGAATTGGCTGCAGAAAGGCACCTTGCTGGCAACCCAGGAAACTTGGTAATATTTTCCCTCTTCCAATAATCATATATTGCTGGGCTCCAAGTGGTTGGGCTTTTTCATTAGATATTCTCATCAAAGACAAATTGTACTTATTAAAGCAAAAGCAAGTAATTGCAGTTATTAAATTTTTAATTGCCAGTTTAAATGCTTCTAAAGTGCTATCCTGTGTGCTCATTTCATACACTCATGAATGAAACATTTTGAAATCCCAACACTTTGTTTCCCCTTAAGAAAGAAATACTACAATGTGACAATGCTTCTATTATGACCAGCCATTTAAGAATGTCTTTCTGCTTTTCCAAGATTTTTTTGGCTCCTGAGAAATATTTCATACTTATTACAATTCAAACAAAATGATTACTCATTCTTTTTTTCTCCTAAGGTGAAGCATGACTCAATCTGTCTGTCACTGCGCAGAACTGCTGAGAGGGGATGGCTGCTCATTTCCAGACCCTTCCAGGCCTTGGGAAAACTCTGACAGCAGTGAGGTGCTTGGCTGGAAACTGCATGTCATAGGTTTGTGAGCAACATGAAAATGCCATGTGCTTACGTGTTTATACACCTAAAATTCTGTAATGCGTTTACACACACGTATATGTACTTTTACCAATGCATATCCATATAAATACTATTCATTTATTTGACACCTCAAAACAGTAGTCTGCGTTCTGGCAGATGCTTTGTGAACCATCTCAGTATGGGTTGGAAAATAAAATAATCTTTATACGTGGTATCTAACGTTAAAAACTTCCAATGATACACTACACCACATTTCCACTTCTTATTCCGAATTTCCCCCGGTGCTCATTTTTAAATTTAAACAAACTACACGAAACACACTATCATTTTTTTTCCCGGAAAGCTTTTATCTCTTCCGCTTACCTCAGTTTTGAATGTTTGCTTACAGAAGAAAGAAAACCACACCAAACCCCAGCCGCCTTCAAAGAAGTATTTTTAAGTGCACTAACACCTTTATTTTTCCAGAATCAATCTTGCACTGTAAAGAGCAGTCCTTCCTCTTGGTGTTTGAAACACCAAGAGAATATTTGGTGGGTCTTGGTTGCTCAAAAGGAAGATGTAAATTTAACGAGACTTCAGAAGGTCTTTAACTTCCTTGTTCTAAGATCACCGCTCTGAATAAGCCGCCTAAAACGTCAATAAACGTCAGATATTTCAGTTGTGTAGATGTTTATTCTGTCATCCTGAAAAGTTCTCCTGTGGGGATCTGCATGTTTTCCTTGGTGTTTGGAAAATTTAAACATATTAAGCAAAAGGATTTCCTGCTTCAGAAAGCACTGTCAAAATCTCTGTCAAGCATTCTTCCTCCCAATTTTTTCTATTATTTTTCTCACGCTCTCATGTCTCTTTCAACAAGGTCTGCTGGTTTCGTACCGTACGTGCCTATTTCCACCCCCCATTTAACATCTCCCCATCACGTTACTCCTATCTGCCGAACCGCAGCACTCGAGGAAATCAAACAGGAGAATCCCCAAACCTGGCTGATCACAATAGACAGAACCTCCCAACATCTGTTTTGCGGGAAGCCTACAAACCCCAGCCTGAACTACGGCCAAAATTAACTGCTGCGCCCAGTGATTTATAATTGAGCGCCGCTCTCCTCCGGAGCGGCGGAACGCGCGGAAAGCGCCGCGCCCCGCTCAGCAGCCAGGGTGGGGCCGGGCCGCGCCGGGCCGGGCCGGGCAGACAAAGCGCGGCCGAGGGAGGCTGCCGGCAGCCCCGCCGTCTGTTTGCTCAGCCGTGTGTGTCTGCCCAGGCACTGCCTGGGGGCACGCCGCCGCTCCCGCGCGCGCGGAAAGCGCCGCTGCCCCTCCGGGACCCCGCGCTCCCGGGCGGCCGGGCTGCGGCAGCCGCCCCCTTTATTCCCGGTGCTGTCCTCCCGGCTGGCCCGTCCCTGCCCCGCGGCCGCTGTCAGTGCCCCGGTACTCACGGTGCGGGCGCGCAGCTCCGCGGTCAGAGCGCGGCGGGCGCGCCTCCCATGGCGCGGCGTTGTGTTTTTTATTTTTTTTTCTTTTTTTTTTTCCTTTTCCCCTTTGGGTTTTGTTTTTGTTTTTGTAATGCAAACCGCAGCTATTCTCTTGTCCCAGCCTTATTGGTTTAAAAGCAACAACTGCAATGAGGCTTGAGCGGTCTGAAGTCAGCCTTCGCGCACGGGCGAAGCGCAGCCGCGGCTGCCGCGCTCCGCCGCGGAAAGTGCGCGGCCCTGGCCCCCGGCCGCCCCCTCCGCCCCCTGCCCGGCCGACAGGGCCCCCCTCCCTCGCACCTTCCTCGGCCTCAGCCCCGAAAAACTCCTGAAAATCCCTCGGGTCCCGCCTCATTTAGAAAGTTGAATTGTCCGGAGACGCGTCCCCTCTTGTAAACTGGGTTTAAACTAAAGCCGTCCTAATAGAATAACTGGAATTACACCAACATTATATCAATGAGAGAAGCTAAATAGGGATACTGCTAGAGGCTCTTAGGCATACAACCAGCGTGCACGTCCGGACATGCCGTTTTGATTGGATATGTAACAGATTTGTTCTCAAATATCTGAGATTCTTGCAACCTTGTAAAGAAAGGGTCTGCTAAAACTATTTAAGCTAGCCTTCTCCAATTTAAGGGTATTTATTAAATAAAATATCTCGAACTTTTAAAATGGTTTAAACCACTTAAACCATTAAATATCTCTATGCCTAAAAACAATTGCAAATATAGTCAAATTCGTATTTTAATTCTTACTAATCACTTACTAAAGTTTTAAAATTTGAAACGGTATAAAGACTGTTCCTACAGACCGTAAAAATGTTTCCAAAGAAGGAAGAGATGGTTGCATAGAGTTAAATTTGTGCATTAAGTAACCTTAGCTTTTACCAATCAATAGGTAATTAAGTAATTTAATTAGTAAGCCATTAAACTGAAATGGGTTTATGATGCTTTTCTATTACAGAACTTTTACTTGCTCATAATTTAAAAAAAAAACCCTAACTCTTTCAAAAATACATACATTACATTAAAAAAACATTATAACATACATAGCAACTAAATTTGACCAGCATTCTCCAGAGCATTTCCACTATGCAGACAGTATCTTTCACTTCATGTAACACTAATTTTTCTACACTGTTTTTCAGTGCGCATAATCCACATATGATGAGGAAAACAGCGTAATGATTCGCAGTACCAAAAAAGAAGTCTTAATACCACGCCAGGTCTAAAGCACCAAATTTTAAAAAACCAAAACAAAACCAAAAATCAACAACCCCCCCAACTTTATACTGTATAAACAGATTGAAACAGAACTTTTTTTCTCTTTACAAAAACCTGTGGTTATTCACTGCCAATATATCCTTACCTTCAATTAACTAATCTGTGAATGTGAAAGCAATACTTCTAGAGGAGAAATATCTTCTGGCTACTACATCCCAGTAAGTGAGACATTATTTTGCAGCAAGTACATTGGGAATACTTCAGGAAAGCAGATCGGTTTGCAAAGCTACAAGTCAACCCCGAGCTGAAAACGCACCTAGGATTTCATTTTGTTTAGCGGAGAAAAGGGATCTCGGGACAGTCACACACCATATATGGGAACCCAGGTCAAAATAAGCAGCTTTCGATTGGGCCCGTCTGCGTAGCCAGCACAAACACAATCCCATCACTTCTTCACAGTCACTAACCACGTCTCACGCCAAGAAAACTATTTATCGTGTTCTATATTAAACTGTGAACGAAATACAAATTGCTTATTATGGAGTCACGCAGTTTTGTCAGGTAAAAGTCACTGAAACCCTGAAGCACAAGGCTATGCAATCATTCTGAACTATATGCTTTTTTGGAACAGCCACGATCTTCTGGAAAAAGCTTACCACTGAATTCTTTACCAGTGTTAATAAGATCATTTTTTAAAAGCCCTACCCAATCTAATATAAAGGCACATCTTGCTTCACTGACTGTAGGAGCTGCATCTATTAAAAGAAAAATATCAGGCACAGACTTTAACAAAGCAGAAGTTCATTTTTTTCATTTTTAGAAAAACTCAAAAAATATAATATTGTTGTTGTGAGGTACAATCTAACACTGGAAAATGTAACTCAAAACCCTTTTTCAAAAACAGTGATACTTAAATGATGGTATGGAAATAAAAAAATATTTAAAAAGAAGACTGTGACTTCAATGATGCATGCAAATTTTAGCATAAATCTATTTCATTCCATTATTGAAAATAAAAACCAAAACCAAATAGCACAAATATATGAATAAATTTTAGTATTTTAAATGTAAAGGTTACTGAAACAGGCTTATGGTTGTTTAGTTTGTAGTCCCTACTGGGAGTTATATCTAAGTAATAACTTCAGGAGTGTGCCCAGTCTCTGTATTTAATTAAAGTAAGACAGATCCCCACACACACGTACAGAGCTTGATGATGTGAGGATAAACATGGGATAAATTACACAGAGGCTAAGATGATCAGAAAAAGAGTGTTGATGATGCATTGCAAGAAAAGAATCAGCTTTGAATTTTTAATCTCTTCTGTAGTATGGCATGTAGGCAGTATGGGAACTGAAGCCATATAAATGATCTAGATGGGGGATATGAGATAAAGTAGGGTCCTCTGTGTTTATACAGCCATTAAAGAGTGCCTTAAAGTTCTTTATCTGATGTCTGAAGATTGGACTTCAGATCAGTGTATATCATTACCCCATGATAGGGTCTAACCTATGAACTTATCCTACAGCTGACACCATGGACCAGATCCTCATTTGGTTTAAGCAAGTGCAGTTCTTTTTATTTCAGTAGGTAATCTAATTATGACAGCTGAGTACTGCAACGATTTGAAACCTACTTAAAAGAAGTTTGTTTACTTATCTTTTGGGGTTTGTTCTTCCCAGTAACTGCATACCAAATCAGTGCAGGGTGGGTTGTTGGTCACTGGCACCCAACATAATTTTCAAACCACAATTGCACTAACACTGGGTTTGGAACAGAGATTTCAGTGGGATTTGCATATGTTTACATCATGCCTAAATTTGTCCTGATTCTGCATTCCCATTAATGCAGCTGGCATCTCAAGAGTCCTAAAAAGTAAAGGACCAGGCCTATTACATAACATCAAATGCACAACAAGCCACTGGGTATATTATTACAACCATTACTCATGCAATATGGTTTTAACTTCATATGCAGTGTCACACACTTGTTTTAGCACGAGTAAAATGGGTCCATCTGGAGCACAACATTTACTGGGTGCTTAGGTGCCATGATTGCAGATGTTCTGGTAATTAAGAAAAATTAGATGTAAGATGGATATGGAACAGTGGGATGTTCATATGTTTGTCTCCAAGCAGGAAATACTACTGAAATATTTAATATCAGAAATAGGCCTAGGAAGACCACACTTCACTAAAGCAAAAGATGTATCCCATTGCTCCTGGGAGCCACCACCTGGCTCTTCCCATAACAACTGCAGTGTGACGTCAGAGCCCTCTGAAGCAGCAATATCCCTCCTATGCCTCCATACAAGTTTTATCTTACACATAGCAGCTGTTGCCTAGAGACATCCCTGGCTGGAACAGAAGTTTGCAGCATTTGACAGGAGCCCATATTGTCTCATGCTACTCATGTGAGCAAGAGCAGAAAGACCTTGGTAAATACAAACAGTAAAAGTAACAGAAATCAACCATTTGAAGTGTTCTGTCCAAAAACTATCAGTGAGCCTAAGAAGAACAATTTAATTATATTCTTTCAAGATATATTGGATAAAATTCATATTGAACTAAGGTTTGTGTAACGTGTTATAAGAAAAGGTATGTGCTGTTAGCCATTGTCCTTAGCCAAAACATGGATGAACTGCTGGCCCAAATTTGCTAGTTTTGCTAGTTTGCATGCAATTGTAGTTGCTTTCAATCCATCATTTCAGTATAAATTACAGAACCATTTAGTATAATTAAAAATAGGAAATAGTAATCTTTATTAATCTTAAATAGGTGCTGCTTTAGCTTTTTGAATGAATGCATAACTTATGTATGATTCTGAAATAGATGACAGCTATGACATAAAAAATGCAGAGACTGCCCAGAAGAAGCGTTCAAAGTCTAGTTTGAAGGCCAATTCCTTAGTGTATCTCAATTTTTCACTCTCCAAAGTGAAAGCATGCTCTTTTTTTCAGTAGATTTCTTGCATCTTAAAAGCATTACGTTAAACGGAGGAAAAAATAGTGTGTGCATATATATATTTTTATTTTTTTTTCTAAGCACCAGCAATGTAAGTTATATATATACTCAGTATTCTAAATGCAAAATAAAAAAGTAGTTTGTTAGTGTGAAGGACAGGTTTTCTAAATGAACTTAAATTTTAAATAGTATCTAATACTATCATTTCCCTTCAGGTATTTTTCAACACCCTACACTACTTGTCTCTTCTAGAAATCTCAGGAAAAATACTGAAAATCTTTGTTCTCCAGATCATTGGAAGTAGATATTCTACCCAAAAGTGATGGCTTTTCCCTAAAGACCGAGACACCAGGTCTGTGACATCCTGAGGGCAGAGCTCTGAGATCTATTCCAGGTTTAAGAGTAAAGTAGCTTTTCCAACTACAACAGTCCAAGAGTCTTCATTTTAGTAATGTCTTAGCCATTAAATAGAGCTATAGAAAATTGCCTTCCATTTTCCAATAAAGTTCCAGAGTTTTACAGGGGATTTTTAATACTGTCTGCAGTACCTAAGAAACCAGTGGAGCGTTACTTTTATTTGTTGCACAAAAACTTCTGCTCAAAAGATATATAAGCATGTAACTATTTATAAAATAAGTCTATTTTATAAATAGTTACATGTTTATATATCTTTTGAAGACAATAAAGATGTATCTGAAGAAAGTTATTTGAAAAATTATCAGTTTACAAGATAGGGGGTGAAATGAAAGGAGTAAATTGCAAGCTGTGAGGTTCCTTAAGAAACAGCTAATTTTTCTAATTGACATTCAGGCTTTTGCTGCAGCTCAGCATGGAAACATAACTGCCTAAACTTTGAAAATAATCACCCTTCATTGTGATATGTGAATAATAATTTGTTTGTAAAAATGAACAAGTCAAATCAAATGCACCACTGATGATGAGAAGCAGCTTGCTAGCATCCTAAGGGTGATAAAAGCTATAATCAGTAGTTCCTCGGAAGACTGGGCTGCAGGAAGAGCACACTACAAATGAGAGATTACCAGTGAGCTGACAAAATAATCAAGTCCTGTTGTTCTGCAAAGACTATAAAACACATCATTTCACATACATGCCATTTTTCCATAGTTCATCCTCCCACGACTGCTTAGGCCTTCCTCATCTTTCATTTAGTGCTACAGGAATAAAGGTAGAACTTACAAACCATTGCACATTTTTTTTCACAGCAATAACTTACATTTTCGCCAGTGATATACAGTGCCCTGTATGACATGAGTCAGCTCAGTAATACTAGATTGTCTTTTTTCTAACTTTTTCCCATTAACATGAACAAAAGCAGTTTCTCAGCACCTTCTGTAAGGTGAAAAAGAAGATGGAAAGTTCCTCTTTGTTTTTCTACTCTGAATTAAAGTCCTACTCAGAATACTCTGCTAGGAAAAGATGTTTGTTCTCTAACCACAGAAACAATAGGGTTTTTTTGTTGTAAATTCCATTTTGTTATTATTTCCTAAATGCAATTTTATTCTGGAGTGTCATTCATGTCACTGTTCAACAGTAGATGGAGCAGTGGATCATTACTGTATTTTAGTTATTTGTGCCAATTATTACATAATTTTTCAGCTACTGACATACAAGTTTGCACAAAAGAACCAAAAAATATTATATAGAGAAAATAATTATTGATTAAATAATTTTGAATTAGAAAGAATATTGAAAGAACATCAACCCAGTCTCCCTTTGACAAATTTTTAAGACAAACCTGCATTTATGACTAATATAAGTGACTCATAAATACACATTCAAATTACAAACCTTGCATTAGATTAAATTATTACATACACATTATTAAATACACATCCTTAACTTCAAAACATTCAGTCACACAAATTTTTCTTTTGGTGATCTGAATATCTTCTAAAAGTGACATGCATTAATATTTCCCACTGTGGGCCTTGTAATGAAAAGAACAAAGTGAAGGTCTAAGTTTAAATAGTCCTGTGATTTATTTCATACTTGCAACAATATTTTTCCCAGAAATTGTTTTAGGTAATTTAACACAATAAATACTTCTAAACCTTACAGTAATTATATCATGATCATCATTTGTTCAGCAGAAGCTAAATTCTCACCTATGCGTAGTCATCTAAAATTAAGGATTTAGTTAAAGGTGATCATCCAAACCCTCATCTGCAGGGGAGAGAGAAACACTTCCAGTCAATGCAGGGGACCCAATTTTGAGGTGTCCCCTCCCTGTGGACACAGATGATGGACTTAGGCCATTCTCAGGTTATGGTGGCTACAGCTGCCCCAAGAATTCAGACTTTGTCAAACCCAACCCAACCCAATTCTAATTTCCCTTAGAATCAATTGGGTCTCAATAGTAATTGTATTCACAGAAGTTTCAAAATAAAGCATTCAGCTCTATTTTGAAACTTCATATAATTACTGACTCAGACTGCCAATATTTGTTGTTACAAATCAAGGCCAAAGGAAAACTTCTCAGATGGCTTCAAAGACCCAGTTCTCATCTCCAAGCCCAGCTCCCTCCCCCGCTTCCTTCCAGCAGCATTAACTTTTTCTCTGCAATCTCACAAAAAGGAAAAAGAGTAACCTCTAAAGCTGTTTTAGACTGAAGGTCAGAATTCAAAGGATTGGTAACTTTATCCACGGAGCCTTGCAATCACATTGCTATTGGAAACACACCCAGAAGCACCAGCACTCGAGATGTTTTTATTAAGCAATGTCAATAGGTACGAAATTTGAAGGTTGGTTTGTTGGGGTTTTTTTCCATAGCGTAAGGTTTATCAAGACTCATATTTGCAAGAGATCAAATTGCTTTCTGCCACTGAATTTTAGTTTAACGTTCTCTCAGGTAAGGAAACTGGGCTCTGTGTTACATGCTAATGAAAACAGCAGCTTTGGTTTGTTTATCTAAATACTTAAAGAGAGGCACCTCTTGCAGCCAAAATGTAAACAAAGCTTAAACTCTTTTTACTGCTTGGACACTTCCAGGCTATTAATACGGATTTTCTTTTTTTAAATTAATGGCATTATACAGCCTTTCTACATATCTATCCTGCTTTAAAATACATCCTTCTGAAGAAATATTTAATTCTTAAACCAATTATTCATAATTACACTTTGAGCTCACAAACACAAGATGACAGATCCCTTTCAAACCTGGGCTCAAGGGGGGAAAAAAAGTCACAGACAACAGTCAGAAATTTTGTCCCTAAAAACCTGTCACTAATTAAGAGGGAAATAAGTTAAAACAAAAATTTCAAGTGAGTTTCACAAGAATGAAGAGCAAGCAAAGTTGTGATTCCAGTATCTAAAAAAACCAAATCCTATACCTTGCCCCTCTGTCTTGTATCACATCTGCATGCCCAAAAGAGCAAAGCATTCATATCCACCCAAGCTATTCCCCTGAGGAAGTTCTGAAAACGTATCTTTAGAGATGCATTGCCTTGCACAATACAGGAACCTCCATACACAACCACCTCCATCAAACAGTGTTGCTAAATTAGGCCCAGGCAAACAAAATGCATCTTGTACTGGATGCCAGTTCATGAGCTGAGAGATACAGCATGGGTGCTGCACACTGGGCAGAGGCAGAATGCTTCTTGCAGTGGTACCAGAAAAATGCAGTATCATAAGAAGAACAGGACACAGAGCTGCACACAACAGCAGACAAATGCATGAAGAACTTGAAGCAAACTTGAGTAACCTGGTTTTAACTCTTATAATTTGATTTTTAAAAAATTGCAATCTGTCTGCTATCAGTATAAGGAATGTGTTGAGTGCAACTCAGAAATGCTTATTTGTCTTTGCCACAGTAATTACAAGCAGGATATTTTTTGTAACCAGGCTGATTTTTAATAGCTCTTTTGGAAAGCACAAAAGCCTAAATTAGAGACACCTTGGAAAATTTATTAGCTTTAGAAGCCTGGAAATGCATTAGTTTGAAATATATTCCACCAATGTGGAATATATCTGCACTGCAGATGGCTGGTTATAGAAAAAAAAACCAAAACAAAACAAAAAAAAACAAACCAGAATTAAACTTTTGGAGACTTAATGCTGCATGTGATACCTTATAGTGCTTGGGACACAAAGGCTGCATTGCCCTGGTGAGGACACCTCCTGCTCCACCAAACCCCAATGGGCTTTGGTCATACACTAAAGCATCCCCAGCCCCTGCAGCCACTGATGAAGTGCTTACCCACCCCTCAAACCTCCAGAATGAAGGCTTCCCTTCCTGAAGTTTAATCTGTGTCTAGAATGGTTTTGAATTCAGAAATAGTGTCAGAAACTGTGTGGTGGTCTCAGGAGCACTTGAAAATGGGAAATCCAAGGGATGGAGAGTGGCTGCCCCTCGGTTTGCTCTTGTTCCTCTGTGAAACCCCAAAAAAGCTACCACAAAGCAGCAATGATAGCCCTAGAGTGCATTTCTCTTCTGTAATCTCATTTCTCATAAAATACTCATTGTTTTCAGCTGTTTGTTTGTTTGTTTGTTTTAAATGAGAAAACACTCAATATCTTCACCTTCAAAATAGCACAAAATATTGTGTATGCATCTCTAAAGCTTGAATTAAAACAGAATCAACGTCACAGTAATTGGCCTCAGGCAAATGTGGAATACCAAGCACAGCAGGAGGCTTATACAAATCCTTCTCTACTAGCTGATGAATTACAGGATTTGCCTCTTGTTTTTCTGGTAAGTAAGTATATAATAGTATATAGTTATGCAGCACATGCACTAATGGAGCAACTTTTAGGTCAACTGTTTTTTACATCAATGTAATATGGGGTTGCCTAAATTTTTTTTGCCATCTGATGAATGTGCAGTATGAAAAGCATTTGAGCAGGTCCTACATTACAAGGTTACTGTCAACAAGTGTTTTGGGCTACCTCAGCCCAGGGCTACCACTGCCCTGCAGTCCAGTCCAAAGGTGGACTGTGGTACCCATCAGTTGTCCTTCTGACCTCAAGAGAAGAAACTTGTACTGCTGGCTGGAGTCCATCCTCACAGTCCACATTGCTGGAAACAGGTCTAGTTATCTCATCACGTTTGGGTGCACTGAAGATTACCTAGACACCAGTTCGTCAAAATTTGAATGGGTAAAATAAAATGACTTGAAATGAATGGCAGTGAGAAAATAGCTGTGAGTTAATATGCAATAAAAACGTTTCCTATTATTTTAGTAAGAGAAGTGGACTTTAGAGCCTGAATAAGAGGTTTGAAGACTTCTGTTTACATTTGGTTTAGAAACTCACGACTATGAATAAAAACCCAATAAATCACAGAGATTTAAGAGATTGATTTGAGACACTGATTTGTCAAATCTTTACAGTCACCTGAGCTTGCTTTTAACTTTGCAAGACATAAGTTTCTCTGGTTTAATAAAACTGCACTGCACAGCTTAGGGATACCTGCCGAATTTCCAACTTCAGCGCTGTTTCAGCAAGTGTAGCTTTTCTCTTGCTAGAAAGATCCATGGATCATACCAATAAATCTTCTCTCAAATAGCTGAGAACTGGTAGCAATGCAAAGTATTTGCAATCAGAAAGCAGTGATGTCATCTAAGAGTCAATAAACATGAAAGTACACAGGCAGACATTGGTGGAAATGTGATAACCTAATATTTAACAAAAATAGTGATACCCAAACTTCATAAGATTTCCACATAGGTGTCATGTGCTCAGGGGAGTGACAGTTAATATCATCTTTAGCACATGACAATGTGTTTCTCTCCTTCCATCCCAGAAGAACTAATAAGCCACAGCATCCTTCCCCACCTAACATCAAATGCCATGCTATCCAAATTAACATCTCTGTAGGTTTGGTTATACTGAAAGAAGTAAATCCAGTAAATTTTCATCACTTGTATTGGTCTTGGATTAGCTCCATTATTTGAAAATACAAAAAAATGGTACATCTGAAATGTGCAAATAGATTCACAAAATAGAAATAAAAAATAAAAAAAAAAAAAAGAAATCCTGACTTCCTCCAAGCCTACAAAATAGAAATAAAAAAAAAAGAAAAAAAGAAAAAAATGAAATCCTGACTTCCTCCAAGCCAAAAAAACATAAATAATGATTTATCATTTAAAATTTGTTTGGTTTTCTCACCTGCCTGAAATTACAAGTCTAACTTCATTAGCTGAATACTGCTAAATGCATTCCAATCATCTTTTCATAACTGAACCCTGAAAGACTGTTTCATTTCCTCACTGTTGATCACCTTATCTTATTATTTCTCCATTTACATAATTCCTTGCTAGCTCTGGAAATTACTTTGCAGAGAACATTTATCACAGGAGTCAATGCATTGTCCAACACGCCGGTGTCTCGCCCCTAAGCTCGTTACAAATGCCTTCTTAGGAGTTTGTTCTCCCACGCAGGGGTGACTGCCTATGGCATGTCAGATGCTTACTTCGCCCTTCTTGACTCTGCAGATATGAGAAAGAAGTGGATGTATTTATTAGATAATTTCTGTGTTCACTCTGTCACCTCTCTTTACCTGAACCCCTGAAGCAGGGATGACTGATATTCTGAATTACACTGGCAGTGTGGACACTGCTGTGGCACCATAAGCTGGGTGGCTCAAGGTTTTGCTCTCCATTTCTTCATGAGCTGCCAGCAACAGCTGACGATGCCCACATTCACCTTGCACAATTTTCCAGCTCTCAAAATTTACTGTTTCATTACTCAATTTATACAGTTTGCCTTTCTTTACACAAGCCTGTTAAAATTTCTTTTTCTGGGAGAATACCCACACATATTTGCCAGGGGAATTTATTATCTCAGATATTCTATAGGATCAAGAAGGTGTTTGTATTTTGTTTGTAGGGGATCTCTCTCTCTGATACTGATTTGTTGCGTATTCCTCCTTACTCCTCTAACCGTTCCTACAGCACATCTTGCTAGGAAGGGTGTGAGACTCTTGGTCCTGCTGGAGATGTGATTGTTTCTTTGTTGAGTTTGGGGTCTTGGGAAGGAATTTTGCTGCTTCACAATGTCAGCAGATGAGGATCTTTTGGTTAAAGCTGTGTTATACAGAGAGAAAGAAAAACATTTCTCTGATCTTTTGCATCCAGCATTCAGTCTATAGGGCAGGGAAGTTAAGATGAACTGACAGAGCCCATGACAGACTAATTGGTGATGGAATTATTTGGCGGAAGATTGCTGCTTGGTTTGACAAGGCTTCAAAATGTGAAAACCACTTGGTAGACAGGGAAAGCTGCAGAATGCCTACTTTTCATGCCAGGCTTTTTAAGGGCTATATTGATTCAGAATTATTCTCATTTTATAGGCATTGTCATTTTTTGACCTGCTGCATCTGTCCTGGAAAAGCCAAGGTGGTACAGCAATGTAGTAACAGCTGAAATTAGTTCTGTAGCTCTTGGGTTTTGGAGGGGATGCAGACACCATATGACATTTGTTGTCAGACATAACCACTTCATCTTTCATTCTTTCCCTGAGCTGAACTGACAATCAGAAACCATGAGCTTTGCTTTGGATTTATGATGTTGAATGAAAGCCCAGTGGATAATAAAGTTAACACCATTCATGACTTAATTAATGATAAGCACCATGTGTCTTTTACTAAGCCAGCAGTAACTGGACATAGGACACAGTGGATAGATGGGTTGTGAAGCAAAGGCAGAAGCCTTTTCCTTTTACCTCCTACACCTTCCTCATATCATCCTGCAGTGCAGCTACAGTCTTCAGAGTACAAAGAATTAGTTTAACCCAATATTGAGATCAAATTAAGACTCTGGATACATTACCAGAAGGTTGTTTGATACGTGGTGATCTGATTGACATAAGTATGTCCTCTAGAGTGATGCAATAATCTGTATTTTTGGGTGTTTTATACATACATGGGAGTAAATATTTTAAATATGTTTTCTAAATGTGCAAGCAAGTTTAGTGACTTCATTTAAAAGTAAATTAAAAAATATTTCCATTCTAAATAATTGCTGAAAGAGTTTTGTGTTTAGCTACTTC
The DNA here is from genome assembly GCF_014805655.1 of Passer montanus. NCBI lineage: Eukaryota > Metazoa > Chordata > Aves > Passeriformes > Passeridae > Passer > Passer montanus. The sequence continues at coordinate 4,583,955 of NW_024363160.1, read as the reverse complement.
ATTCATATGTATTTTTTATTTCTGGAGAAAAGTGGTGTTTATGTCAATAATTAAAAACAAGTAAAGTTATGTGATCACTTTTTATTTACACAGGCTTTTGCTTCATTGCCTGCATATTATTCTGATTGCATAAAAACACACAGGGAAGTTTTCAAAGTGATGCATAGAGACTACACTATGCAGTTCCTATTAATTTGAGTAAGTCACATGGTTATGTTCTCACACTCTAATTTGAAAATTTCCCTCCTGCTTTCCACCATCTAAAATAACTCTCTAATTCCGGGTATGCACTGTCTGCATCTCCCACTCTGCAATCTATAAATACAGAAGGAACATAGAGTCTTTTCATACAGACACTACAGGATGCTCCATTAGCATTTTATACTCAGAAGAAAAAGTCTCCAGCCTAATGAGAGTTACTCTATTCCTCATGCTGCTCCTAATCCTCAACTCTAAGGATATTTCCATTAATATTTTTGCTGAAATGCCTTTTAGATGCATAGAGTATCAGCATCCTGGGAACTTCTAAAATAATTAGAAGTACAATTACAAAAAAAAAAAAAAAGGATCAAAAGAACCACTAAAACTAGAGTAAGAGATAATCAACCTTGTAACCCATCAAGCAGTCCGAGAAATTGTGCTTTGACATTCCAGAAGCTAATGACAGCACATATAAATGAAAGATTTTTGCATTTGACTATATTTGAACTTTCCCCACAATGTGCCAGGAAGGTCAGCCAGGGTATTTTAGAGCAAGGCTGTGAGTAGAGAGAATTACAGGCTTAGAGTTACTTACAGGGCCTTGCCAGAGATTCCCTCTGTTTTATAGCTCACAGGCTTCAATTTTCACAGTTGCTGCTTCTAACCAGTTTTTTTACATCTCCTGAAAACCAGGAGTGGGGGAAGGGAGAGAGGGCATTTTTCCCCACACAGATAACTTCAAGAGGTCCACTGCTCATGGAGGCAGAGGCAGGAACATAGGCAGGCAGGGGGAGGACAGCTGGCTCAGAGAAGTGCTTTGAACCAGGCTGAGATCTAGTGGTGGAGCAGCTGCTATGGGTTTGGAGCTTCCATGTTGGGAAACTCAAAGAGAAGATCATGGGGTGGCTTAAGAGAAGGAAATCAAGTGGCAGGGAAGAAGGAGAGGTGTGCTGATGAGATTGGTGTAGTTCTGGAGAGGAAAGGGTCTGGCTTTTGGGATGCAAGTTGCTTAAAAGTGAATTCTCCAGGTTTGGAAGTCCTGAAGATGTAATGGCTTGGGGTTGACACAGCCCAGCCAGGTACCTCTTACCAACACCCCAGTCTGGGGAGAGGGACACACAAGGGGTTGTGACACCAACAGCATATTTAGGACCAAAAGGCAGCTTGCCTGCATTGGAGACCAGCATGCAGTACACAGCAGCCCTATCCTAGAGCTCCACAGATGTCCACCCAAAGGTACATGTGTGATTAGCCTCTCATCAGCCAAGCACACCTCCACACATTCTCCACAATCCATCTTTGTGTTTTCCTAAAGCTTAAAGGAATGTGACACGCGTGAGGCTGGCTAGCTTTCCATCAGACTGGATTGAGACTTCCAAAGAAATTGAAAAGTTATTATTAAGAGACATGCAGCTAGACAGACATACAAAGAATGTGGTTGCAAAAGCCTTCTTGCTTTAGGAAACCAGGTTATAACAAGAAACTGCCTGATGTCCATTTACAGTTCAGTTCAGCTATTTTAATGAAATCTTTGATTTTCCTACCAGAGCAACTTAATTTTACATAGCAAGACAGTTCCCCAGGGGGTAAGAACTGTCAGCTGTCACACAAAAGTCCCTACCAACAAAAGCAAAACTGTACCTCAAGAAATCAGGCTCATCCTATCAAGATGCTGAAGGACGGAAAACAACACTACAGACAAAAAGCCCTTCCCTGGTTTCATTGTGCATTGCTTCCTTTCGGAGACTAGCTATGGCTCCAATCAAGAAGTCACTTTTAATTTATATTATAGATTGTTTGAATTTTTTCAATCTCAGACCTGATGTCCAGTTAACAGCTGGACTGTCTTCTCTCATATGTGGGTCATATTGATTTTCTCCTCTTCACCACGTAGCTGCAGATGATAAGCAAGAGTGATGTCAATGAAAAGCATCTTTCTTAACCCATCCCTTCAGTCTACTTTGATGGACACCAAAAAATAAAATCAAAGGCACCATAGCAATTGAGGGAATGATGAGACCACCAGAAAAGAACTAAAAGAACTACAAGCCAACAACAATGGACACCATGTATTAGCTCAGGAATAATCTGATTTTCCACCAAGCAGGTCTTGAAATGGATTTGTTTGGCCTACTGGAATGCCTGAGGCTTGTTTCAAAGCAAAAGGGAAGACTGTTGGCAACCTCAGGGCCTAAAATGGTGGGAAAAAAGCTTTGCATTAGGGAGAGGTGAAGCAAGAGTCTTTTGTCCTCACTTAACGACCTGATGCCTTGATGATTTCCAGCTAGATTTATCTGATTTGGGAAAATTATCAATGCTCTTCAAAAAAGGATTTTTTTTCCTGAAACAAGCAAGTCTCAAATCAGGAATCTCTTCGCCTAAACCAAATGAAGTCTCCCCTATCAAAAAATATTTTAAAAGCTGTAAAAATAAAGAAGCTGAAAAGTCTTTGCATTTAGAATGTCCTAAAAATTTACTGTATCCTGCAATTTTCTGAAAATCCATGTTTCCCTCTGGTTTTAACAAGGTTTTCCTTTTCAATATAATTTCCCTCATACAACATTATTTTTACTACTGTCTTAACTCCTCTTCAGAAACCTGTTTCTAGTAAAACAGTAATGGAAGGGGAAAGCACTAAACAAGCAACAAAGGTGAAAATTTACTCTAAGTAATACTTGTATTAAACTCACATCTTTTTTTAAACATTTTAAAATTATATTAATTCAGAACCATACTAAATTGATTCTGTCCTTTATTAATAAAGTCAAGTGCCCAAATATTATAACCAACTAGTCTCAACCATGTCATGTGTTTTCACCATCAGTGTTAAAAATAAAGCTCAAAAACTGAACACAGCTGAAATCAGTAGATTTTAAAGATGCTAATACCTATGCATTGTTTTATTAATTGTGGTCTTTATTAAATGCAAAAGATAATGGATTTTGAAGAAAGTTGTCTTTAGCAAGATGTACATAAAAAGCCTGCCTACAAGATTTTCATACCAATGATGAATTCATCACTGAAATTCCAATTTTCCTCATATTATGCCTTTGCTCAAGTAAAACTGCCAAAACTTGTATCCAAAGTATTGAGAAGATGTATCAAAAAGCCCTGCTCCACAACATAAGCTCATTTTAGGGCTTGCATAATGCTTCAGCCTTTGAAGCTCTTAGAAAGCTCACTTTTTTCACCTGAAAATAAAAGGTATCATCACATGTAAAAGGAAGAGAGGAGTATGTGGAGAGTTGTAACCACAATCAATTTGCAAACACAGAAACTTTCATGCAATATAGGTGTAAAAATTGCATACACCTACCAGTACATCTGGCCTGACTGGATAGCTATAATTTAAGCAGGTGGCTGACAGATGTCATATCTCAAGCATGCCTTTTCATGTTCATTTTTATTTTAATCTCATTTTCATGTCGCAACTATGCATTTAAAATTATTTGCTAACATATTGTAGTGTGTAGTGTACACAATCCTTGAAGGAGATTTCAAAGTAGAGTTCAAAGCTGCCAATTGATTATACAGTGGGAAAAATGAGAATAACCACTGCCAATTTACCAGCCCCCAACACAGACAAAGATGGGCTGTTCCACAGCTAACTTCAGCAACAAGGTTTCAGAACACAAAATACAGAAATCTTTGCCAAAGTTAAAATGAAATTTTTGCTGCAACTTGCTGAAAAATATATTAAAATGCTGCTTTAGGCTGAGAAGACATGAATGCAACTCACCCTTTCTCTATTCAAGGATTTGCAGATGGTAATCTCATTGTACTGTAAAGATGCAAGGGTTTTCCTGTAGACACTATTTTTAAGCTTCATTCAGAGGTTTGGTTCTGCAGAGGAAGTGTCAGAAACCAAAAATTACCAGTTATGGTACCATCACTTGCTTCATATAAGATCTTGGTTCTTTAACAGAAGAAATAACTTCTGTGTAACTACATCCCAATCTTACAAGGACCATATCTATCCAAGTGGGAGACGAGTGGTTATTCTGGAAAATATGAGCTAAATTCTCGGCTCTCGGTATGCGAAAGCAGCATACCAAAAAGCAAACTTAAGTTCTGAATATCATCTGGAAAGTTGTCCTAATGAATGTAATCTCCCTCACAGGAATAAAGCCATTCTATCAAACCCACCAGGGTACACTGAGATTTAATTAACTGTCCTGACTTTCAGGAAGAAAGTACCAAATAATAACAACAGGTGACATTGATAAAGTCTTAAATACAAAACACGACTGTTTTGCCAAATACAAGCAATACTCTTTTGTTTTTATTAACAGATGCATCATGTCTCATTCCTTCAAGATGAGGACTGAAATGCTCTATAATAATTTGTGTGAACGTTGGGGCACATTTACTTAAATCCTCTAAAATATGCAGTCTATTTGGCCAGTGAATTTCAAAGTTAATGAAGCAAACATCCTCTTACACGCATAAGTGAGGAAAAAAAGGAAATAAATCTTTCTTTTTGACCCCCATTCAAATCTGAACATGAAACACGAGCACTTTTACAGCAAGGCAGAATTTTGCAATGTATTAAAAGCATATGCTAAAGCCTTCTGCTACTAAAAAGCCTCTTGCTCCTCACTTTATCACTGCACTTCATATGTCACCTCGCAGGTGTCCATGAGCTTTTATACACACACAGTTTCTAAATGGGAAAAAAGAAGAATCAACTAAAAGCAATCTTAGGATGACTTTGCGATTTATAAAAGAAAGCTCTTTGAAATGCTGCCCTGAGCCACACAGAACTCCAGTTGAATAATTAATTACATATTGACAAGGTCTTATAAAAGAAAAGCTTAGAGCTGTATTGACATTTATATCTTTTTCTTAAATTCATTAGAAAGTGTCATTCTGCTTGAAACAATTATTGGTAGCTTACAGTTTTTGCCTTCATATCCAAATGCTTATCAAGAAGATATGTGACTGACGATGTTTTATGGATATATGACTTAACAAGTTGCCTAAAATCTAATTTTTATGATTGTGTAATTTATATTTCGAGAACATCCGAGTCTTCTATGAACAATTAAGAAATTATTGTGTGTGCTTAACAACAAGTCACAATGTGCTGCAAACATTTCTTTGAACTGTTCTAATTATGTTTTACATCTGAATTTTCTGAGCAATTAGGAACCATTCACACACAAAATACAACTAAATTTAAAATGACTGACCACGAACTTTATTAGGTAGGATCTAAATATGAAATGCACCAAATAATTGCAAAATATGCAATACTGTCAATGTTCTTTATTTCAAAAGGAGAGAGGATAAATTTTCAAATTTCTGTTTTCCTATTACATTTGCAATTAATTGAACTAATATGGCATGCACATTTCTGCTAGAGCTCTTCTGTTACAGTACTTCAGTTGCACTTAATAAATTGCACCTTCCATGAAAAGAAAAGGTGATGGATTGAAAAATGTTTAGCACAACCATGCATAATTGATAGGTTCCCTAGTGCAAATAAGTGTCTAATAAATAATTAAATTTAATCTCATTATAAGAGTTTTCATAATGGGATAATTTAATTAAATGAAAGCCAAAGGGTTCTTAGGGGTTGAAAGATGCTGCTGATGCTATATTTGGCTAATGGTCTGGGGATAGTATAGTGAAGAAGGGTAATTCACATGGGTACATGCATTATTTAATGAATCCCTCTGAGATGGAGGAAAGGACAGATCAATGATAACTTGTCATTTTATCATTGCTTACAATGCACATTTAAACAACCTGGGAAATGTTAAAAACAGAGAGAGAATCTTGCAAGCCTTTGCAGTGCATCAGGCCCTCTCTCTGCCAGACACACAGTGAACACCGCCTTTTGCAATATGCAGTTTCACTCTCATCCAGCATTGTTAATTTTTTTCCTTCTTTCAGACCAAAAATAAAAGCAAAGCCTTACAAGCTTCTGTACAGTTAGGGCAAGCCTGCCCCTAAGTGAAAGTTATAATGGATACAGCATGTATATCTGATACTAAAAAATTGATAGCTGTGTCACGTGGGACCCATTAACAAGCTTTTTGAGTGGGCTGAGTTTTGAGCTTTAAGTCTCCAGAAGCACTTAGCTAGGGTAGGATACTAAAACCATACAAGTCTAAGTAGTTAGCTCATTTGCAGGTGATCAGTTATGAATTAATATGAATACTGAAGGTTGTATCTTTACAGATAAGACAGAAGTGTCACCTTGCACACAATAAATGTGAAAGACCCAAAAAGCTAAATTGATGAGTTTGCAATCTGAACTTTCACTTTTCCACGACATGTACGCTCACAAGCATTCTCATTTAGAAATTTTAATCTTTACTGGTAGACCCTGAATCCAATGACCACTGTAGCACCTTGGGCTTGCAGTTTGTCTGATGGTACCAGACGTTTTTATCAGAAAGATTACAATCACTCTTTTAGAGAAACAGAGGCATACAGTTGCCCATGATTGTGCCTTCTGAATCATAAGGATTACGTAACATACCTAAAAAAACCCATTTTATTACAGCACTTATTATCTGTTTTACCTTTGTAAGTGCCCTACTAAATCTTTCTGAGCCTTAAAAGTGATTTTTCTTCTATCAGTAACACAGGCCTATTACTTTCACAAAGAAAATATTTTTTCTAGCATCAATGAAACAATTTTAATTTTTGTTTGGTGCTGTGCTATGAGCAGAAGTGTCAATAAGCTCCACAAAATGATGTTCAAATGTCTGTAGGAGCTATGACTACAGCAGCCCACATTGTCCTGCTGAATAGTTTGCATCATATTTGCCAGTTATATGAGGTCCCACAGGAGTTCTTCAGCCTTTCCTCATCTTCACCTAAATTACCTTGTCTTAAATTTGCCATCTCTCCAGTCATCCTATTTTTAGTTGCTTAATAAGTACATCAATCAAAGTACTTTTATTATAAATGCTGACGCTTTTGCATGATGAATATCAATTCCTATTTTTATTCTCCCAGACACTTTTCAATCCACATGGAAGTTTAGCAGTAACATGCTTCTTGAATTATTTCTTGTGAGAATTTAAACCTTTCTTGAAAAATCCAAATACACTGTATCTGTCTGGTTTTTGTTCACCTTCTCAGTGACTCACACAAAGAATGCAGAAACCTCATTGTGTCTCACACATGTTCTCTGAGGGATTTACACTTCCACACTCACTGGTTACCTCATACAAAAATATGCTTCAGTGCTTTCAGTATAGTTACTCATGTTTTTTGACCACCCCCTTCTTAAGCTGAACAAACACAATGCCATTTGGCTTTCTTGCTGCTGCTCTCTTATTTGGTTTAGCACCTCCTTCAGCATTGAAAACACAAACAGTTCCTCACTTTGTATAAAAAGTAGGTGTTTAATTTTACACTAACACAAATGAATCATTCACGAGTCATTACAGAGATGTAGTGCCTCTTTCCTTCTCAACTGTTATATTTAGATTGCTACAGTTTAATAGCCTGACTGATTAATGCTTTGGCTTTTACAAAAGGAATAACTGGATGGTTTTTAATGTAATGAGGATTTGCACAAGTATCCTAAGAAAAATTATCACAAAATATTTTTTGTTATTTATAAGATACCCTCTTCTATCTATTTCTTTACAAACAAACAAACAAAAATATACATGTCTTGAGAAAATGAAAGTGGCTGTGTTTTCTGTCTAGGATAGCCAGAATTTAGTGGCCTGATTTCCAGGAGAGTTAGATATTCTTGGTGTCTATGAAAGAAGTTTCAGACACAATGTACTGAAATTAAGATGTTCTTTCCTATAAATAAACTTCTTCAGGCACAGTTACCTATATAAATATTTGTGTACATTTTATTACAAATTATTCAATTCAAATGGCTGGGAAGTAAGATCTCTGGTGATTATAGTCCTTCAAGAACTAATTAAGTTCTCCATCCACCTCCCATCTCCTCTTAGATCTCCAGTAAAAGTGACCTCCAGTAAACCAAGCTAAAACACACAAGGCATTATAAAATTGAGAGTTCCCCTGTTTTATATAAAATACAGGAGAAATACAGTAGTATTTTTTTTTCCTTTTTCAGATTGCATTTCCACAATGTCTTATTGGAGTATAACTTCAATGCTGAAATATTCTGACTGGTATCCAAAGTTTAAGACGTTTGGGGCAGAGGAATTTTGTTTTTTTAAAGAGTGAACTTTCTATTTTTCTTAAGTTACAAAGTTCATTCCCCCTGCCTGCAGGAACTAGTTTTCTTACCCCAAAACCTCAGCAGACTTCTACACATGATGTTGCAATAGTGATCATACCCTAGATTTGAATTACAATCCATGATTTCTACTCATAGGAATCTGCTCCTGCTTTCCCAGCCTGTATGATAAAATTCCAATAAGTCATAAAAGAAAAAAAAGACTCAAGAAAGTCACATGGAGATATTTTGATGGGAATCTACCTAAGAAGAAAAAATTTCTGGTTTTATGGCTTTTTTTCTTTAAGAAAATTCCTGTCAGCCACCTAAAAGTCCAAACTTTGGCAGACAGAGTTTTCACACTATAGTCCAGTACTCACAAAATTTAACGTTCACATGTAGCAGGACAGTGCCTCCATGTACTATAAAACAGTCAAATCACCATGGTACAGTATGGAAATATTTTAAGTGAGATGCATCAGCAGTTTATTTTCTAACCTGATTCTACACATCAGCATCTCCTAGTGAGGAGTCAGTTCTTGGCACCAGTTAATGCCTTTGTGAAGCTCTGCTCATTGCACGCCTGCATTACTGAACCTCAAAGCACAGGAACAAGCAGGCAATGGAAGAAATACATGTGATATGGCCCTTTTAAAGGCAAACCAAAACTCATTTCTAAAACTGCATCTGTATCTAAGTTATTGTGCATTTGGGGCTTTTTTGATTTAGGTAATATTTCTTTTGAAATATACTTCTGTGAACATAATTTTACTGTTGTATTATCACTTCAAGAAGAAGTGAATCTCTTTTATGATGACATTGAGATAAACTGTGCACGACCTATTTAAAATATATAAATTAAACCTGAGAATGACTTCCCAAATAAGTATATATTTTATTACTTCCACAAGTCCCATGAATCAGTATTTCAGCCTAGCTTTTATTTAAAAAAACCAAGCACTAGCACATGCATTTACACTTTCAACTATTACAACATGAAATACAGGAATGACCCCAGAGGTTTTTTCCTCAGTGTATCAATCCATATCATGTAAGTTTGTTCAGTTAAACATAAATTTAATAGGCCTCAATAACCAAATGAAAACCCACAGTTTTACTGCCATTTCTGGACTCCTTCCTTCTGCTGTGAAGTCCTTCCCCAGCCGAATTCCATGACCTCAGTTCTCCATGAGGCATACTAGTTGGCATATTGAACAACAGAACTTCAGTTATGCTGGAGAAAAAAAATCTACTTAAAAAGAAACCAAAGAAACCAAATAGAAAGAAACCAAAACACTAATATTTTTGCTGCTTGCAGCATGGGAGGGATTCTCTGGTAAAACTGGTCAAAATCTGTAGAACTCAGACTGGTTACGTGTTGCTAAATAAACCCTTCATTTAGCAATCAGTATGGAAATCAAACAAAAGTCAACTAATCAAAGAGTAAACTCTCAATCTATCCATTGATCCTGTTCATTCAGTAGCTGTTGCCAAATGATCACAACTTTTGATGTTCAGAAGGATCTGGAGATCTGCTCCCTTCCTTCCCCATGCTTTTCTGTCCCTCCATCTAGTACATCTCTCCACAGTCTCAGGTGGCACTAAACCTCCTACAAGTCTTCCAAGGATGAGAACAAAATGCTAAACCGCTGTTCATTTCTGTAAAGACAGAAATCAAAAGGAAAAGCTTTCTATCTCTACACCTAACCATTGTAAACTGAGTCTTTACAGTAGAAATAACACATTTTGTGGGGGAAAAATCTAGATATCAAGCATAAAACTATCAGAGAATCTCAAGGAGCTCTATTTTCTGGCCAACAGTTTATGCTGGAAATGATCTGTTGGATATATTTCATTAAGACTTTATGAAAGCCTCAGCTTCACACAACCCAGCTACACGTTCTCAGCAGCCCTATAGGGACAGAAACATTGGAGCCAAGCATCAAGTTGTGAGAGATGAGCAAGGCTCCAAAAAAAATCTATTAATCTGGTCTTTCCAACACCTTACACAAAGTAATTTCTGGTGTGCTGTAACCACTGAATGCAAAGTTGTTAATACAGCTGGACAGGTCAGTTCTGTATTCTTAAACTACTGGCTGGAAAGTAACAGATTTTCACTTCTTTCTCTAGGCATACACAGGATCTGTTTTTTCAAATGGGAAATGTAAAAAATGGGATTGATACATAAAATGCTTATTTTTTGTCTATTTTAGAATTTCTCTTTGAAACAAATATAAGACACGCCCTTTAATTCCCTTTGAGCGTGTATGGGAATGTCCCCACCTATTCCCTCAAGTCCAGTCTTAATCCAGACACAGGAACAAAACATTCTTGAATACAAAGTAACAAAGATAGCTGATGACAACTTTGAAATACATCCCCAGAAGGATGAGATTCATTCATTTGCAAAAAAATTTTAAATGTTCATAAAAGCGGATGAACCACTTTTCATAATATGAATATTTTTGAGACATCTTGTATTGAAAATTAACTGTGCTAAAAAAACCACACAGCAAACCAGACAGCAATCAAGGAGCAGATGTCCTATGAGTTTTATGAAATACTAAGTAGTAGTTAAATGGTATAATCTGGTGAAGATCAGCAAAACAGAAGTTCTCTGAAGATAAACTTGTGTTCCCAGTAGCTTTGTATATCTGACTTTCATTTTAAAGTTTAAAATCCCATCAAAAGAGCAGAAAGCAAAAAGGATGCCAAGACAGTATGTCCTCCTGAACAGATTAAGTGGGAACAGTAGAAGAGAGGAGACCTGACCTTTGGAGGAACCTTGTGTGATTACTATAAACACCAGATTACTCCTATCATGGGAAGAGGCACTCAAAACTTATGCATGCAACACAGACCTCTGAGTATCCACAACATAAATATCCCTCCCAACATTTTAGTTCTTCCTAAAATGAACCTCTGGGCACAACACTCACAACTACTCACTGATGTCAGACCAACACTGGTACAGCAGGGAAGGGCATGGTCCTAACAAATAAAGGACAGGGCAGAAAAATCTGGGGGACCTAAACATGCCAACAGAGAGCTGTTGAGAGTTGTTTAAAAGCTAAAATGTCTTTATTTCTCAGAATAATATGTGGCTTAGCCAGTGGAATAAATCACACAAAATCTACCAAGTTTAGCAGGTAAAGGGGAACCTAATTTCAGCCTTCCAGTACCTGTGAGAAGGTCATCAAGAAGAAAAGAGCCAGGCTCTTAACATTGGTTGATGCCTGGTGGGGGGATTCAGGACAGCAGGCACAAGCTGAAACTCAAGAGTTTTAGAGTGTATAATAGGAAAATCTTTTTCACCCTGAGGTTAAAAACTTGGAGGTTTTTCAAGATTGGACTAGATAAAGCCCTGAGCCACTTGGTCTGGCTTTATGGATGACCTTGCTTTGAGCAGGAGGATGAATGAGGGACCTCCTGGATTGCCTTCCAAACTGAATTTTTCTACAATCCTAACACCCTAAGTTAACTGTTAAAACAGATAAATGGCTAACTAATTAAATATTGATTACAGAAGAACTAATGCACAAAGCAAGAACATGTAGCTCTAGTACTTGCTTAGCATCAGCCACTGCATGCTAGGCTTTCAGAGCTCCTACACCACTTATAATACAACAAGTGTCTTGATAAAGCCTTACTTAGCATATATTAAAAGCTCAAAAGAAAATGGTAACAAATCTTAGTCAATAAGCCATAAATTAAATTGTCTCCCAGTAGATCTTGGCATGTTACAGTACATTTCCATTCAGTAGGCCTTGATTGGCAGATTGTAATGATTCATATTACATTAGTAATTCATGAAATAGTACAACATACATAATCCTAAAACTATGTTCAGACATAGTGGAGAGGGGCAGCTCCAAGAAGCTGACTATTCTCCATTCCTCACCTCCAGCTAAAACAAACAGCAGCCCACCCTGTACTTTACTAACACAGTCCAAAAAGTAATGAAACACAGAGCAGATAGTTTCACCATGACCTCTCTGTCCTTCTAGTTTCACTTTTCCTGATGAGAAAGGAAACAGATGCTACAGGAAAATTATCTGTATCATTTCTGGGCAGGGACAGGATCCTCACTACCTACTAAGGATTTAGGTGGCCACATACCACGTGCTGTAGAACAACCTGATGGCCTGGAGAAATAAGAAGTGAATTTATAAAATGCTATGGGTTTCCAGAATCACTTCTGGACATCTCTGATTAAACCCTTTCCTTAAAGGCTGAAATTTTAACATTGTCAGGCTCCAGCAGTATCCTTGAATTTGTGTTTGCAATAGAACTGCAGGCTTACATGAGTAACTGAAGTATCTAATACCTGACTTAGCAGCTGTAGATGCTCTACAAGCCAATATGCTTTTAAAGTCCAGGGATTATATGCAATGCTATATATTTCTGAATGTCTAGGTATGTATTGATATAGATACACACATACACATAAATAGTTGTGATTAATTCTCCCAGGAATTTTTAGTTTCCTGTCAGTGGATGATTTGCCAGACCTAGGCAGTCCCACTAGAACTTGGAGAATGTTCAGAAAAATGGTATTTATGACCTATTAAATCAAAATTATGCTGAAAATCTATTTACAAGTTCATTTTATTTGCAGTATCCCTTCTGGTGCAGTGAAATGGTAGGGAAATAGTTCTTTTTTGTAGTTTTTCAATAGGGATTTTGCAGAAATATTTTCCATTTGCTAGGCAAATTGTGTTACAAGGCTTTCTTAAATAAAGCACTGTACAGTTCAAATGATAAAATTCCAGCACCATGGGTTGTTATTTATATCAGCAATGTTAAATATGCCATAAAAGTTCAGAAAGGTAGAGAAACATACCTCTGCCATATTATCTATTACACTTGCAAAAAATTATGAAGGTACAATTTCCTCCATCGAAACAGAGGGCTTGCTGCTGAAGTTAACAAAGAACATCTGGATTTCATTTGAAGTGCAATGAAGTGTTCATTAAAGTGTCCTTGTTGGTCATTTTCAGTCTTTTTCTTTTCATTTTTTTTCTTTTATTTTTTTTTCTTGCTTCACAATAGTTTGTGTCCTAACTCTTTAGTAATTACAGTGTGACACTAAAAATGGTCATTGTCATTGTACCCTTTCCCTTCAAAAAATTGCAGGAGAAACATGAAAGAACCAAATGCAGATATCATCTGATTTCAGTGTAAGAGCAGCTTCCACAGCTCACCTTGTTCATACTTCCTAGGGGTGTTTATTTTCTGCAATTATTCATCTAGGCTTCACTGAACTTGAATACTAATAAATTTTAAGAAGTGAAACAAGAAGCCTTCATGCTGTCTGCAGGGAGGCCTCAGAAAACTCTGCATTGAGAGTTATTAGTATCAGCACCAAAGGTGCTAATTCTTTGTTACTTGTCGCAGAAAGCCAGGTCAGGTGAAAAACATAGGAAAAAGAAAACAAAATCTTTGTACATTTTCTCCGAACACATGAACATCCTTACCTGATCAATCTAAAGTAAAAGGATTTAATATAAACTGTAAATACTTTCTTTAGATTTGTGTTGTGGTCCCCTATAGATGCATTTTATAGAAATGTTAGCTTTAAAAATTTAATTTCAGTAGTTTATAACTAAATTTAGGGGGAAATATCAATTATTTAATTACACAAAAGAATCTGTATTATTTATAATCACAGTTTAAATTTAAGAAAACTACTTCTGTGCTTTAAGCTACATTTCTGTCTGGGTGCTTGAGGTCAAGAAAATTCAGCAACATACTGCATCCTAAGTAAATTAACACTGATATGGTTAATATAACTACAAAGATTCATAACACTTGACAGGCAAATAAAAAGACAAGACTGCCTCCAAGAACCCATACATCTGGAGTTAGATTGAAACCTCCCTGAAACAAGCAGCAAAAATTCACAGGATATAAATGTGGGCTTTAAACACACATAGGATGCACATGCTTACTGTGTTCTCTGAAACTAAAAGTATTTTAATAGTTACACAGGTTACACAGAGGTGGTTCTGCCAGTAGGCACAATAAAAGCATTCTCTGAGTGACAGGGGCTATAAAAACACTTAAAAGCCTCGCAGCCTGACAGGGAAAGGGTAGCAAAGCAGTTGCAGAAGAAATGGCTTTCCAACTTACTTCGCAGTCTGGCTGGCAGAAGCCTAGAAAGCTTAAGTGTACACGTTTTAGCTACTAGATGAACAAGTTCCACAACAAACTACAGCTTCCCAATATCAAGCTGATTGACATAAAATGTCAAGAAAAGAGTTCAGCCGTTTCTAGAATCATAAGAAAGAAAGAAATTTCACCCATATTCAAAATAATTATAATTTTTTTTTAAAGTTGAACAATACATTAGGAATGTGAAATTCATTTCAGGGCAGCAATTATTAACTTTACTATGAATCTCTTAAAAAATAGTAAACCCTGGAAAACTGAAGTTTATATGAGAGACTTGACAACAAATCACATTTTAGCAAGTCAATCCTATGGACCAATCTGTTCACACTTGGCATGCTTTGAGGAATTCTGAGAGCTGTCTCATAAAATTAGGTCAGCAATGGGATTTATCTTCTTTTTAATGATCTTTTCCTTCCCCTCATTCTCTGTCTAGTGTTTACAAAGGACAGAGAAAGAAGTTGATTCAAATGCAGGGAAAGAAGAGTAGCCGAGAAAGAAAATGAGCTCTGTGGCTGAGAAAAGCATGAAGAATAGGCAGACCAGTGAGCAGAGGAAGGAAGAAAACTAAGGATTAGTAAGGACAGGAGATGGGGATGCAGGGCTGTAAGGGGAAATGCAGGACCAGGGCTTGGAAAATGAAAGAACAAGAGGTGGGAACACCCTGGGACTGAACACTAGAACCAGCCATGAGAAACAAGAGTGATCAGGAAGATCCACTCAGGAAGAGACACCAGTATTGGCAGAAGGACACGGCTGAGACTCCTTGCTGGGGTAAGACACAACAGGGATGCCCAGGGGATCAACCACTGCCAGCAGGAGCCACCTGCAGGTGCCTGTGGCAGCCTGGCTCAAGCATCTCCCTGGCCAGCCCGGTGATACAGCTCAACACGCTGAGGACAGGCAGGGGGCAACTCTGAAAAGCTTTCTTAAAAGCAGACCAACATATCCCAACAGTCAAGGGAGAAAAGCAAATGAATGCATAAGGAAGGGGTAGGAAGTAATACGGGCATGTGGCTAAAGTAAGGAAGAGCTATTTTCACGGATTCTGCATGTAATCACCAAAGTCAGGATAAGAGGTATTTATTTAAGGTGGAGCCAACATTTAGAAAAAATGTCTTGCATGAGAACAAGCCAATTTTATCAATAATTTTACTAAGTGCAGAAGATAACTCATTCTAAGAAAAATGTTTTCTTACATTCATGCCATGTCCAGTCCTCTTTTTTGACTTCTGTTTACTTGATTTGACATCACACTTAATATCCAAAAAATATTACCCAACAGAGACCATCCAGAAAACTCCATTCTTCACAACTCTTTAAAAGCCATTACCTACAGCAACATTCCCATGTTTCCTGAGCTTATCACTTACTCTGGGTCTCTTTATGCAGCAAAGATTATTGTATAATAATTTAGCATTGTTCACTGCAAATACTTTACCGAAGTCAAGTACCTGAGAAAATGTCATTGTTAAAGAAGCCCCTGAACAAACTGAGTTTCCTATTTCCCTAATAATGAAAGCTACAGCTGCTGTGGACACTAAGCACATCAGAGTATCAAGACTGGGATTAAAAAACTGTCTCTAAATACCTGAAATCACATTACTATGTGACTTTTTAAAATAATAACGATAACTTAAATGTATTTAAATACATTTAGTTCCTACACGTTCTACATAATCCAAATATTTCATTCCTGTCTTATATGTGATCCATGGCACAGTACTGTCTGCCTAAACACTCCCATTTACTACAAACAGAATAATTTGTTTAGCTATATAATCAGCAGAGAGGCAGCACACAATAAAAGAAAGCATTCCAGCTTTAAAATGAATAAAAATTGATTGTGTCCCTATAAAAACTAAATTGGCAGAGTGTTAATTGCATTTCACATAAACATCTGTAGCAGTCAGTGACTTGTTACTATGCTGTAATGCAATACAGGACACTTAGGAATAAATGCATCCTCTTGATGAGTTCATAGAGATTTTCTAAAAGCGCCTGATGAGATTGTAAAAATCTGATTAGTCAGAACTGCTAATGACACTTAAAACAAAGGGAAATCTTTAAATAAAATTATTTTGCTTTTCTTTTCTCTTGATAAATTATATGCAAATTACCGTTGATTGAAAAATGCCTGCCTTGAAGGGAAACTCATACTAATGATGGAAAGGTCATCAGACAACAAAAGTATTTGCCAAAGAAATCGGCAGGCACTTGAATAATGTGCTGGAATAAGAAAAGACACGCATTCCTCATATTATTTGTTGTTGTTACAATGCATGAGACACTCTCCAGGGCGGAAAACACACGGATTTGCTTCCCTGGAGGCCTCAAAGTAGACTGAGTTCTGCAAAGATGCAAACACGTGTTTAACTGTATCACCTCAACGTCAACCACACCAGTTACAAGCAAATGCTTATCTGCAAGAATATGGACTAAGAAAGCCATGATATGGAACATAATCAACACAAAAAGTTTATGCCTGAGCTGATGGCAAAATAAATACATAAATAAATAATGTATAGAAATTACCAGAAAAAATAGATGTCCTTCCAGTTCTTCCACTAAAAAAAATCAGTAAAACGGGACTGGTAATATAGCTACATAAAAAAAATACATAAGTTTTAACCATTTCAAATGCAGAATGAGTGATTTCACTCTAGGTATGCTAAAGCTCTACTGTATTGAACATTTATTTCAACAACAGTGGTAAAATAAAAACATCAAGTGAAATAAAAGCAAAACTGAAATTCAAGATTCTCACTGAAAATTTTTAGAATTCCCTAAATGTCAAGTAAGAAAAATGAGCCTATCTTTTTAATTTCTTCTAATTATAATCAACTAAAATTATACTTAATATGTAAAACAACTACAACACCTAAACAAGAAGCTGCACAGATAGGAGAAAGTCACTACTGCATAAGTTGAAGCTATGAAGAAATGGTTTTGGAGCAGATCAAAAATCACTTCTAAGCAATATGTGTAAAAAAAATGTTTATCCTGTTGTGATATGCAAAGTAATCCTCCCCAGCAAGTGAACCTTGCAAAGAGCAACACAGACAATCAAGTTGAGGAAACATGAGCTATCAGGAGTCGCTCAAAGAACTGAGCTTGGTGGATCTAGGGTTGGTGGATCTAGAAAGAAAATTGAAATTGAGAAGAAGAGTGTGATTTATATGATTACTGATCCCTAAAAGTCTCCTACAAAGGCAGTGAATTACCCCTCTGTGAAATGGGAATGGAGCAAACTCCACCATCATGTTAGATAAGTGTCCCAGTGGTACAATGGTAATTAAGATGTTTGATTCTGCTTCAGAAACAGTGATAGATGAAACAATCTCTTGAATTTCTCATCCATGCTTCTATCAAGACTGTTCATTTTACATATGGCATATATAAAATGTTATGGTGGTATGTAATGTAGTAAAGAAAAAGTCCATTGAAAGTTTAAAAAGGGGTTATTTTATTCATAGATCAATGATAATTAATCTCACATGGGCCTTACATCTACATCTACATAGGTATAACAAATGTTCTTTGTAGATAAATGGTAAAGCAAGTATTGATAACTGAGAATTGTCTCCTATCATTTTTAGCATTACCACTTAAACAACTGTATCAGACAAGAATGGAATTTATCCTCCCTGGATTTCTATAAAACACAGTAGTCCCATTCCTGGTGTCTCTAAAGAAAACTCTTCCATAACTCCAAAAATAGCAAGTCCCAGTTTCAAGCACTGATTTTAGTAGAACAAACTCACAAAAATTTAGCAAAATAAATCATCTTCAATCCTTGAATGGAACATAGAGGAGTTCTAAATTCAATAAACATGTTTTCACTTCACTCCCACATGAACTGTATTTTTTCAAATGAACAAGGCTTGTGTCTAACCTCACAACATACTGTATGTTCCTCGCTCAAATAGATTATAATAATGTGTTGTAAAGCCACTTGGTTTGAACTGTGGCTGATGCAGTACCCTTCAATAAATAAAAAATGAATGGACATATGGAACCACTAGAATCCACTCTATTCATCCCTTAATGGAGGGTCCTAAATCACAAACCATAAGTTTAGCCTGTTGGTAGCTGCACTGATTATAATGAGACCATTTACTCCTGAGGTTAATGCTTAAGCAGACTCAGATTCTTAAAGCAATCAGATAAGGCTGGCCAAGATGTGGTGCTAGACAGAAGTGGATGTTCAAAGGATTTCCCTGCTAAACAGAAAGGCAAGCAGAAGGGTTTTAGTTGGGCTGCCAAGTAATCCATATTGCCAGGAGAGTCCAGCTTGCTAAAGGTGACATCCTTCAGCTACTTAGGACTCAGAAGCAAGGCAGGTCAACCCTATGGAGCACAGGGACTCTTCTTCCACTTCTTACTGGAAAATCACACTCCTCTCTTTGACTCTCCTGAGTATGCAATGGACCCCAGGCAGCTTTTTATGCCCAGGGATTTTAGGATGGGGCTCCCACAGTGAAGAAGTCTGTCCACCTCTGGTTTAAAATTTGCAGCCCTGTTGAATGAAATGAACTTAAGTATTCACTGTTCAGCCAATTCTACGTTCTCCTGAGCCTAACTGCAACAGATTCAACTTGGCTCCTTCCTCGAAGACATTGGGAAATACAGGACACATTGCATTAGTGCTTGCCTCTTTCACTGACATTGCCCCAACTGCAGCATAAGCCAGGAAGAGATGGAGCAACCATTCAAGCCATCTGTCACAGTAAAGCTCTTCCCTGAAATATCAGCAAAATATCTCTGATTTTATTTAAATTACTGATTAAAAAGCAAGACAGAAAATACAATGGGCTCCTTCCAATTAATACTACTGTTTTCTGTGCATTTCTGCTAAATAATTTAATTCAGTTAAAATAATTTTTGTAGTAAAAGTTTTATACATTATAGAATTACCAACTGCATCCACCTTGGTACGGGCATTCATTTTTCCAGGATGCATGGATGGACAATCCCTTGAACATGTAAGTTCTAGTGCAAAAATTAAATACTAATGCTTTCAGCATATGAATATAGGGAACTGAATATATGTTGATGTTTTTTTCTCTGACAAAATAAAAGCTAATATTTTTATAGCAGCTACAAAAGAAAGATTACTAGAAAGCAGCTCTGACAAGTATCCCTTTTGAAAAGAGGAAGGGAAGAAAGGAAGAGAGCTTATTCTCCATGCACTAACTGGAGTGTTTTGCTCTGATACATGGCAAAGTATTTTCCAAACTAAGTTATTTAAAAAACAATAAAGGTTTCAATAAACCCTTCTGCCAGATGAAAAATATTTCTACGTTTTCTGATAAAAGATAACTTTTGTCCTTTAAAATCTATTATACAGACAACCTGTAAAATGGCCTTCCAAGATTGAGTGCTGTAGCAGTCTGGTATGACTACTTACTGAAATACTTTCAGTGCATCATAAAATTAAATTATGTGTTCCAGCTCATTGGCTTCTAATTTAGATAAAACAGTAAGATTTGAATTCATAAGGCTGGTTGGTCTGTAAGGGGGCCCCAGTAAGGGACTGCATATTAGGCTATTAAGACTTTAATTTTAGCTGGATTGTAGTTATGTCATGTACTTGAAGTGAAAACATGATTAAACATTTTGAGAAAAAAAATGATCAATGGGATGCTTAAATGAGCATTTATGGGGAAAGCATTTAGACCTGGCATTTATGCAGACCGTAAACAATTTCTAACTACATCCACAATGTCTTCTCTATGAATAGATCATGCTTTCTTCCGTTTATAGATCAGCATTTAGATAAGAGGGAAAGAATTGGTTAGGGGTTAAATGTAATTTCAAATAAGCATCAGATTCAAACTGAAAGATACAGTTAATTGCTTCTCCCTTGTATGTAACTAAATCATCAACTTCTGCTCTGGAAGGAATAAATCTGAACATATCTCTTCCATAGCAGCAATTTTCCATTTTGTACAACCATTCTCTCATCTCTGTTACATTTTAAATAAGTTCAGTGAGTGAAGAGTCTACCACAGAGAGTTCATTTTTACAGAGTGTTAGTTCAGCTGCAACTTCTCCTGAATGATTTAATACATATAGCTATTATGTAACTCAGATTGTCTTCCTATGTTTTAATTTATTCAGTCATTTCCTTTTTAAAACATGTGCTATAAGGTACAGCATACCTCCTGGTTGTGATTTTGAAAGCTTTCAATTTATTAGTTAGATTTCAGACACTTAAATATTTAGTAATAAAAATGTAAAGATTTAGAACAGTTGGAAACCACTGTTTCCATATTTTACTTCTGTCTCGCAAGGGCTTTTGTCCCAAGGTGAATGTGGTAATGATGTAGATTTGATTTGGATAAGCCCTAGATAAGGTATTTTTTTCCAGAAACACACAGTGAGAAGTTGGTTGGGAGAAAAAGTTATGAGAATATGAGCAAGCCACCAAGGATTAGAGGAAGGAAACTTGGAGCTACATCTCTTCTGGTGTTCAAGTATGAAGTCGTCCAACTCATTAGTTATCTTATTCAACCTTGACATTCATTTATATGCAAGACAAGGCTACAAATGACTTTAGCAGGCATGCCGTGTCTCTTCCTGAAAGAAATCCAGTCAGAAAGAAAATACAGTAGTCATTTTAGAGCAACTTGCAGGAGGAATGTAGTCTCTGTTAGGAGCTTATCTCAAGACATTAATTATTTGTTTCCCCTAATAAACATCCTATTACACTGGTTACTATGTTTAGGCTCAAGATTGACAAGGAGGTCTTGCATAGCAAAGATTTAGCTACTGTCTCATGGTGCTGCAGACCAGATGCTCAAAAAACCTGGTCTCACACAGAGTTGTTTTAATATTTGTGTAGCAGCCAGGCAGGCGAGTTTCCTGTATAAAAAGGACATTTGAACTTTAGGCGTCAACACTAGAAGAATTCATGTTCTTTAATTAGGTCACTGATCCCTCTAAATTTCTATGTCTTGACTAGACATAGAAACATTTTCTGTTCCTCAAGACAGTCAGCCTGTCCCCTCTGGTTCATCTGAAAGAGGATGGTTAAAACTGTCTTCCAGGCACATTAATCTAAATCCCCTAGACATTGTTATCTACATTACACATAGAGTGTTTACAAAGGAAGAGCAAATCCTATAAAATAAAATCAATCATGTTGTACTTTAATTTTCAGGAACATGCATAATGAAATGGGACACCATGCAAGTGAGAATATGACCCACAAATATCTGGATAAGGTGTAATAATTTTTAACTAAGACTTAGAGTTGCAGATGAATTTTAAAAGTCTGTTGGTATATTAGCACTGTTTAGTACCACAAAAAGGGAAATAAACATTAAAACACATCAAAATTTTTATCACTTCTGTGTTGGCCAGGACCTGTTCTTCTTTTTTTCCTTAATTATGAGTAGTCCTGCTATTAGTCACTTTCCAGTGAGTAGACATCAATAAATTTCTTTCTTACTATTAATACTGGCTATTACATTGGTAATTCACTTTCAGGGCCTGCTGTGGTACACACAGAAGTACTACACGAGCTCCCAACAAAACACATAGGACACAGAAGTCACACAGTGGAGATTACACCTTCCTTCACACTCTCCATCTTGCTTCTTCTGGGATCTTAAAAAACTTACAACTGCTTTCCCAAGATGTGTTATCCAAGTTATTGATTTCATAATCCGACTGTGCAAAAGATCCAATGTGTCCTTTTAATGTATATGTGATCTGAATTTTAAAAAGACCCCATGGAATGCTACGTGGCATCTAATTTCTTTTACTCAGAGGTGTCTTTTCAACACATGATGATGCTTAAAGGTTTATTTTGACATCCCTATTATTTATATTTAATATTTACATGAGAGGAAGGTTATTATGTTAAAGGGTATATGTTAAAACTAAATACATTTTTTCATTTTGATTATTTTTTAATTCCACAGCAAACAAAAATCCAACTTTACATAAAAAAGAAAAACCACCAAGTATTTTACTGTCATGGAGGCCATGTGTTTGTCTATCTTTGCTTGGTAGCATTTGAATCTGATAGACAGAGGGCAGCTTCTACAGTGCTAGGAGACAGAGATGCCTAAGTGGAAGAGAAATCCTTCCCCATAAATGGAAAGTCTGCCTCATAACCTCAGTCAGATTTTAGATAATAGGAAATCCAAGGAGGAGACAGCTACTGAAAACTGAGCTTCATAAATTGCACCAAAGGTCTACTTTTAATCTGATAGAATTCAAAATAATAATCTTTGAAATGCACAACAGACTAATAGACTAATCCACTACAAACCAATTATCAACTAGTAGAAACTGCCATATATATAAAAAGGGAGGAATTTGGGCCAGGGAGCTATCTCAAGTAAGCAAAAATGACACTTGCAAAAAAATTGGGAGGCTCATCCTTCTGATATCAATGATTTCTTGCTGATTTTGACAAGGTCGTAGTTTCTCTCATGATATCTGCATTAGGTTCCAATAATTAGAAATAATTACATATATCTTAATTGACCTAGGAATACACATATGATTAGAGCCCTAGACACCACACTGAACAACATGTATGTTATTTGTATTATGATAAACAAATAAGGGGTTGTAAATAGAAGAACAGGTCTGCAAAAACACTGTTCATAGGCGTATCTATAGTAACACTGAAATTTTTCACTTTCACTTACTGAAGATCTTCCCTGTATAACCTGAAAGCTCACGATCAAAAACCAAGCAACACCAAACAGCATGACAAACAATCTGCCTAATCTTCATGTTGGCTGGTGTTCAGAAATGTCACCTACCTTAAAAATTAATCTTGGCACTAGCAGAGTTTCCTTGATAATTTTTTTTTTTCAATCAGATACCTAGAAAAGAGTGTAAAAGTCCCTTTTTCAAGTCTCCTTCTAGGAGATATAACATACTAACTTCGAAAGGTTTTGTGATTGTAACACCTTGCTTCTGCTGAGATGGAAAGATAATACAGAAGGAATTAAAGCAAGGGATTAGAGATAAATACTTGAAAAACTCAATTGCTTTTTAAAACAAAATTTGCTTTAATAGATCATTTTTTGTTTACGTAAACTTGAGATCCCTTCTCTGCTGATGATAGTTACACTTACAGTACTACTGAGCAGTTTTCTAAACATCTTTCCAGTTAACCTAAAATAAATAACATACATATGTATTTATATAACATAATTATATATGCACGTACCAAAACATATGTTTTTATTCAGGTGTGTTTTACAGAAAAAGGCAAGTCACTGGAACAAAAAGTTTAAAATCAACCACTTCATGAAGGAGATTGCTGAACTGCAGCTTTACCACAGCTGAAAACAATGGCATTAATATTCAACTACATGCCTAGTTTTTCCCTTAGTGAATTCTTGTATAAATCTCATTAAGGAGAAACTGAACTGTAAGGGATACAAAAAAAAAAATTGGCATACTATTATTTCAAAAATCCATCAGTAACACTCTTTTGTAACTTATGTAGTCTTTTTAAACCTGCTCATGTATTAAGGTCTTTGAGTTGCTTTATGGACTTTCAACTACCACAACTATTCCAGAAACCACTGAGTAAGTCTAATTCTTACCCCTAAAGGATCAAGAAGAGATGAAATTTCAGGCATATTACTATTAGTATCATTATTATTTTTGCATATTTTAGAAAATAAAGTTATTTTGAAACCTTACATATAGGTTCATCAAATTTAAGACCTTAAAGGAAGTATCTGTGATGGACCCAGTTGAAGCCCTATATAATGTAAGCTACTTTATAAAACTGGATTTTATAATATAACACAAATAGCATTTTGTGTTAATGATATCCCCAGGCTTAAGGCCAACAGTGCAGCAGTTTACTTATGGAAACCTGACTGCAACTCAGAAGGGACAACAGAATTTAAACTAGTTTTTGGTAATTGTTCTTGAAGTATCTCCTTACAATTTCAGAATTAATCATGTTACATTTAGCACTCAGTAGCATAAAGTGGATAAGGCGGAAAAGGCAGAGGAACTGAAAACATTTTATCACCTGTATCTACCTAACTCAGTCTTTGCATTCAGCTTCATGTCTCAATTATCAATTCAGTACTGCACTCTTCATCATAACTTATCTCACAATGTGAGCAAAGATAAGTCCACTGACAGGTACCAAAGAGTTATGGCTTTTTGTCACTGTATTAGTAAATTTACTAATTTAGTGATTACTGTTCTTCCCTGCAGACAAGGGCAACCACTGAAGTACTTTAAAAAACCCTTAATATAAAAGACAGGGAACTGGAGGCATCCCAGGAAGTAGCATTGTTTTAATGTTGTGGGTATTGAACTTGTTTTGTGCATTACATAATGGGAAAATATTTGGGCCCTGGCGTTTAGTTACATTAAATAGTTTTTGCGGTTATCAAATTTTGTAGCCTAGTTTCAGCTTTTAGAAGTTGCCACAAAAGCAGTTTTCTGTTATGTACACTGTGCAGGCATAAACATTATCAATTAGATAAACCGACAGAAAATTGCTGGTCATTCAAAAGCGAGAACTTCCCTCAGGAATTGATAAAATTCTATCACACTCTCAAAAGTCAAGGGGTGTGTTTACACCATAATCATTACACAGGAACAATAGTCATTCAAAATACAATAATTACTTTGCATTCTTCTTCAAAGGGGAAAAAAAACAGAAAAGAGCACACTTAGATCAATCTCCTAACCTAACCAGCCATGGTTTACATCCTCAATCTGCACTCATGTTTTACTGTTTGATTTCTTTTTTTGCTGAAATGAGCAGCCACTGTTAATTATTGCCAATTTCTAGGCAAAATGCCTGCTTATTTAAAGCCATTCCTTTTGAAGCTTAGGGATAAAAGTGGCCTTGAAAAATTGTTCTCATCTTGGGAGAAAGAAGTACGTCTCAAATCCATTACCAGGGCAGGGAGGAGGCTGCTGTAGAGCACTTCCTGGTTTGAAAGCAGCACAGGTTTGGCAGAATCAGCAGTGGGTACTGCACAGTGATGGGCAAGAGCAGGAACACAGCACAGCCCCACTCCCCCATCTGATCACTCAGAAAAGGAGGTGGGACCTGCTGGCAGGACCCCATGGGAGTAGAGGGGCCCAGGAAAGATGGTTCACCGTCAACAACAACTTCCCCAACACTCTGTCCTTTTCAACACTCAGGAATCTGAGCAGTAAAGGCAAAAGGCCAGCATGGATGAAAAAGACAATCTTGATTCAGCTTAAACACAAGAGGGTGGAGGCAGGGACAGGCTACTTATGAGGAGTACAGAGACATGGCATGACTGTGTGAGGATAAAGGTAGGAAAGTGGCATCACAGAGCATCTCTGAGAGGTCACAATGATTAGAGGAGACTCCTTAAGACTTCAAAAAAGTAATGCAATATCACCACCAAGAAGAACAAGAAGACTCTGGGAAAATACAGGCCAGTCAACCTAACCTCAGTCTCCAGGAAGATTATGGAACAAAACCTTTCAGAAACCATTTTTAGGCACAGAATAGACAAGAAGATAGAAAGGAATAGCCAGCATGGATTTAACAAGCATAATTTGTGCTTAACTTGATTGCTTGTGAGATGAAACAACTGGGTCTGTGGACAAGAGTCTGCAAGCCTCTCACAGTACCCTTTCAGACAAATATGTAGAAGATAAGGCAGGTGGAGAATTGGCTTAACATTCAGACTTGAAGGTTTGTGATCAGCCATGGAAAGGCAATCTGACAGGTAGCTGCCAGTGTCATCAGGCATTGATAATACAGTCCACAATGTTTGCTAGTTATGTCTTTACAAAGAAGCAGGGAGAGGGGTGGTGTATACTCTGAACAAGTTTGTAGACTGCCAAGTTTACAAGTTTCCCCAGACTGGTAGGGCAGAGTTGCAGTTCATCAGAGGGATGTTGATAAGATGGAGATATGGGTCTGTAGGAAACTCATGGCATTCAACAAAGGGAAATGCCCAGTCCCATGCCAGGACAGAATACCCCCATGCAACAGTGCAGGTTGGGAGCTGACTGGGTGCAGATTTACAGAAAAGGATGAGAGAGCATTTGAACACGAGCTGTGAGAAGTGAAGGAAGCCAGAGAATATGGGGCTGTATTAGCAAAAGTGCAAGCAGCTAATCATAGAATTTTCCCCCCTTCTATTTGGCACTTAAGAGACTGCATCTGAATTACTGTGTCTAGTTTTGGCCTTCCCAATCTAAAACACTGGAAAGGGCCCGACAGGAGTCTATCAAGATTAGAGGGAGCATTCCTTATGAGAATAAGCTAAGAGAACTGGTTTTGATCTTACTGCTCCTTTTTTTCCTAGTAGGAAGATAAGAAGATGAGGCCTGATTCTTCTTGGAGATGCACAATGACAAGGTAAGAGACAATAAACATCAGGTTCAACATGGGAAATTACACACAGGAAGAAAAAAATTCACCATTAGAGTAGTGCAGTTCTCAATATGCTAATCACTAATTCTCAGAGCATCATTGTAAGATACTTCTACTGCCTGTCAATATGTTCTTTGGACAAACTGAACACAGTTTTTTAGGGATACATAAGAATATGTCAATACCAATTTTTTCTTGTGGTAAATTTGCAATCCTTTATTGTTCCACACTGGAATTCCCTGTGATTGAATGGCACACTCTCAGGAACACTTTACGCAGCAAGACTGGCATAGCCATAGGTCTCATCCTATATATGTTTTTTACATGCATGAAGATGAGTCTTTCCTCATAGCTTAATTATTGAATGTAAATTATACAGTGAAAGAAATAACTTTCAATAGGAACATCAAAATATGACAACTGGCTGTGCAACCAGACATTTCTATTTAACACATCTGATGTAAGGAAGCTATTAATTTTCTAAATGCATGGCCAAACTTCTTTGTAACACCTGACACAGCATTTTGCTAGGGTAATAAAAGAAAGCCTGACAGCTGCAATTTTCTAGAAATATGGATTAAGCCTTTCAATACGCTCTTGGGAAAGTTTTCTCTTCTATAAGCTTCTATAATTTGTTTTAAAATGGCTGATCATTCAGACCCAGAGTTCTGCATCCACTCCAGTTCCAGCTTATTTTTTGTCACAAACATATTTAAGCACTGGGGAAACACCCCCCCATATAATCTCCTTCATATTCTCTCTGGCACTGGTTTTAAAATTATTTTGTTTATAACTTTCTTCCAGGTATTCATAACACTAAAGATTACAGGAACAAAAATCATGTTGATAGACTTGATTACCACTTATGCTAAAAAAACCACCCCAAATTATATTAACTGAAGGGGAACATTGCAGAGAAAGTATCTGGCTTTCTCTTCTGAGAACGAGACGCACTGGTGCCTTGTGCTGTCTGGTGACAGGAACTAAATATATTATCTGAATTCTCCAAGACATTCCACTTTGAACTTAACATGCCAGTAGTCATGGCACTAGTGAATGGACAGCTGCCATGAGGAAAGCATTTAATGTTCGAAACAAAGATTAATAGACCAACCACAGTTAAATATAAATTAAATAGGAGAAATACGTGTGGCAACTATCTTTACATTTATAATTTAAAAATAAAGATCCTAAAATTTACATTGTTTAAAAAAACATCAAGTTACCAGAGAATAGATTCTTGCTGCTATTAAAATTGCATCACGTAGCCCTCTGTTCATGTAGTATCATTTGTACATAGTAACAACAGCAGATAACTAAAAGTAAGACTACTAACTTTGTCCTATCTTAAAAACAGCTAAAGAAAAAAATTAAAATCACAGCTTTATTTATCCTGGCATTGTCTTAATTTGCCTCTCAGTACCACTTTGCATTAAACTATTCAATATACTAAAAACTACTACATATATTTTATATTTTGGGTTATTGCAGAATATTCCCACACTATATTCTGACCAGATGAGAACAAAGAAATGTGAAAGTATTGAATAGTGTCACTTAAAGATGTGCTTAGCATTTTAAAATGTCAATGTCTGCTATAGAAAATAATTGCTCTAGCATTTAAATAGCACCAAAGCATATCTTTTTTCATAAACTATATAACAACCATGATAAAAAGTGTGTGCACTCACAAAGCAGAAGTCATAGAAAATAATATGCCTTTAGAGAAATTACTGCATTTACAGAATATAGAAGAAAGTCCTGGATCAAATTCACAGCTTTAGCTCTGCACACACAATTCTCATTCCCTCCATGGGGACAGATAATACAGTGTTCAAATCTAGACTTCAGATCTTTATCAGTTCAAAAACATATGGGTCAGTCTCTGTGTGTTTTGAATTTGACCACTGGAATATAGTTGCTTTAAGCACTTACACAGAGATCTTCATAGATCTTCATAGTTCATTTTTCATGCCTGGCACTCTCATTTTACTTTGAAAATGATAAATTCAATGCTCGGGACTATAAGACAGTGCTTAGTCCAACCTCTATACATAACAGAAGCTTACCACAACTAGCTCAAATTATTTAGACTAATATGATGAGAAGGAAAACATTACTGTCCCATTTTGCAGGCAAACAGGCAGAGACAAATTACAGGACATCACAGTCATAGAAGCAGTTTGCAGGACAGCCATGCAGTGTATTCATTTCCCAAAGTCGGATCGATGTCTTAATGACAAAACCTTCCTTACAACCAGAACAAGGAGATCTCAAAGCAGAGAAATTTCATTTCCTCCTTACTGAAGTCTTAGATGTTAAAAAAAGTGTCAGCAGAGCAATCATGAAACCTATAGTGACAGTTTAGGCTAACACAAAGATCTTGGATTAAACACATCAGATGTTACAGTTAATCCAGTCCTCCAATTTTGACAGATTCAGAACTAATAAAAATAACAAAGTTTTAAAACTCCTTTATGAACAGTAAAATGAAAGGTTGTGGTGGATTTAGAGAATGTCTGTTTCAGAAGCCCAGCTCCTGGACTCCACATGGTCAGCTTGTTTATGATCCCAATGATGCTTGTATAGCATTGCTCCAAGAACCTCTACAGCTCTGCTAACACCACCATCACACACTTCATCACAGTTGTGTTTATTTTTCTTGGCAGACCTACACAGATCCTGTGCAACAGTTCCTATCACTTAATTTACTCAAATGTTACTTTTATACCTACAAATTACTCACAGAAAACAAATGTTAAAGCACAAAACACTTTGGGTTTGTCAGCACCACTTGTTTCTGACAATCCTCTTTGGCTTATAAATGTAACTCTCTCGATTTCCCAGCAGGGTGCAAGACGTGCAGGAAGAATAATAATGCCCTCTAAACTTGTATCTCACAAGGATTTGGTATGAAAGATACTTAAGCATGAAACATTTGCCAATCAACCCTGTAAAAAGAAAAATACTAAGACAAGAACTCCATGACAGTAAATGCAGTAAATGCCATGTGCAAAAAAAAATGTGGCAAGAGTTTGCAATCCTCTCTAAGTAACAGGAGTAACAACAACATAAAATCTCCCACTGAGTTCGTAAAAAAAAAATGTGGCAAGAGTTTGCAGTCCTCTCTAAGTAACAGCAGTAACAACAACATAAAATCTCCCACTGAGTTCGTTTGACACAAACTATCCTCAACTGCTCAGCAAAACCAAGAAGGACAGGACTTCTATTTGTAGCAGCTGTCTCTAATGCTGAACGCCCTGTGAACACTTCGCAGCGAATAATGTTTTCCTACTTAGCCACTGACAATGAGAAACTAGAGGGGCACAAAACATCAGTGGTTGAATAAGATGAGTGCAGAGGAAAAAAAAAGTCCCCAAAAGAGCACTGGCTTTTCGGCAAAGACAGCTGAGATCTGCAGTTTATTATTAGCACCAGCTGACAGTCAATGGGAGTGAAGCCAAAGGTGTACCAGGGTTTAAGGAAAGGAGTCAGGATGACCTAAACTGCATCAGTGTAAATCTGGCATTAGTGTGAAGTAAGCAAATAGTGAAAATGCTCATCAGCAGAAGTACAAAACTGATAACTTTCAAAGTCATGCTGGAAAAATATTTAGCATCCATTTTTATTTTCATGGCAGGCTATAAAAGACTGAACAGCTCACAGGCACAAATAATTTTTCAGGTATGTGCTGCTATGATTCTTGGTCAACTGAAATAAACTGACTTTTTGGTGCCAGTAAAACATGAGAACAAAGATGAGAAATAAATGTTGGGAAAGGCAAGTAAGTGGAGGAGTACTTGCAGCTGGAGGTAAAAGGAAGGAGCAAATGACGTCCTTTTTTTCCCAAACTCGGTTGCCTCATTTCCCATTCAGAGTTATCTTCCACAGCATGTTATTACCCACTCCTGGATTACACTACACAGTGCAGTTCCCTCCTTCCTCCCCACCTTTGCTCAGCACAACCTTCTCCTGCACAATACACTGAATGCCATAACAAGCAGGTAACAGCTCTACCACACAGGAGATGCTCTAAAAGGCCCAGGGATCCAAAGGTGCTGGCATAACCCTTCTCACTACATGATGACAAGCAGTCAATACATCTGGGCATCTCAAGTATAGAGGAATCATCACACCCCACCATCATAATGATCCACACACAGACTGTCTAAATCTTTAATAAAGAAAAGCAATTAATGTTTTCAGAATTTTAAGGTATTACAACTGCTTTCTTTCTGCTAACACCTCTTGTTCTCTTCCCACTTATATGCCAAAACATTTCATGGGGAGGTCAAAAAGTGGATAAAATCTTTGTTATGCCATTATAATCCAATGGTCTCTGGATTAACTCTTCCCTGGAAGAAGCCTGGGAAGAGACAGAAAAGGGATTTGGAGCTGCTATATTGCTGGTGCCCAATAAAAACAAGAGTAGAAGGAGATACAATTAAAATAGAAACAGCTTCTGTCACCTGCACAACTTTAATTGTAATATGTTGACCAAGTTGGGCTCATGATCTTATGAGCTGTTCTCAGATCTACAAACTATGCTACTACCAGACAGTGTAAGGCATGGTTTTAACACCTCTGCCAGTTGAGGATTCACAACTCATGTGCTAGAGGAATCATGCATGTTAAATAGGACACACTTTCCTTGAACAGAAAGCAACAGAGATGGGAAAGAAGAAGAATAAAGTGGAGAAAGAAGGGCACAAGATAAGAGCAGAACCACACATTTTGCACTCCAACTGACTTGCTCAGGGTTTAGCCACAGTGCATAGGAGTGATGACGCAGACCGTCTCTTCCAGTTCCAAACTGGAAGATTTACCCAGCAACATCTCAGCACACACTGACTGCAACTGCCCACTGAAGCCAGGGGTGCTAAACTGCCTGAGACCTGAGTCTCAGTAGATCTGACTGGTTACTGATATTTAACAACAGGGACAAAGCCCTGTATAAAAGTCAATCTTCAAATAGTGCATCTGTTCAACCAAAATATAAGAAAAAGTAGTCACTGGATTACTTCTTAACAGTATTGAATAAATTCATTTTTCATTTTAAAAAATATAATATTTTAAAAAGATAAATTAAGTAATTCAACTCTCAGAATTTGCTTTTAGAACAGATGGGCTTAAGACTCTAAAATTTAGTCTTCCTTCGTATGTTGCTCTGAAATAAACATGCAATTTCTTTAAGTGACAGCTTGCTTTTCCCTTTTCTCTCTCTGTGCCACCTGCCAGAATGGATCTTTGATCTTCTCCTGTATATAAAGGACATATATATTTTTTGAAACTCACAAAGCTACTAGTTGACCTTAAAATAATACTACATAAATAATTGAATGTTTCCCAGCAATATCTTTTCTCGGTCAGCGAGATGCAGGTTCCAAAAGGAAAGCAAAATACACTCCCATATGCAAGTTCTTCTGGAAAGGTAGGTTCCCACTCACCCAAAACCTACCTCTCTATCCCTTTTGAGTCAGGCAATAAATCAGAACTATCCAGAAACTTTACTAGCAGGGGGAGAAGAAAGTTTTAGAGACAGAGCTTTTAATAAAAAGATTGGATGACAACAGTAAAAGGAGGTAGGTGGCTGAGGCAGGTGTTTCCTACAACCCTATCTTACAAGCCAAAGAATGCAAAAGAGAGCTTAATCCACATTTCTACCTGCTTACAGCAGGAATTCAAACTGCTCCTCCAGGAAAGCACCATTCCTCTAGTTTGTCTGGAAGAAGTTGCTCACCTGTAGCCAAGTGGGCAGAACACTTGGTCATAAGGGCAAGGTGTTCATTCCCCTCTCTGTGCTGGCCCCATGGCTTCTCTGTCATGGGCAGACTCCCAAAGCGCCATCACCAGAGAACAGAGTGAAGAGGGGGTGGAATCACATCTTCCTGATTTGCAGCTGATGCCAGTGCCCCCACCTTCTGGGGCCTTTTTTGGCAAAAACTATTTAACCTAGTTCATCCACAAGTTCATAAAGAGGTTTAGCTTCCAAGACTTTTTTTTTTTCTGATTAGATTCAGTGAGAAAGGTTCTGAATGTCCATCAGAGACATTATACAAGCCAAGTGCCACACAGTACAGTTAAATACCTGAAACTGAAAAAGGGCTCATGTTCAGTAGATTCAAATGCAAACACAGGAAAACATAGGACAAAAAATAACCCAACACTGAAGAACCATTTGTTATTGTCTCAGATTAATATAAAAACTTCATAAAAAACATGCAAAAAGCCAACATTTAACTGTAGTAACAAAGGAAAATTCAGTCAAGACAAGACCATTACAGAAACAGTTAAACTAATTATTTGAATGATGCTCACTATCCAAGAAGATAAGACCTTGACAGCTCTAAAACAATGTATCAGCAGAAGCTTTGGGAAAGATTAACAAAATGAAGAGATACAAACCAGTCACATTCAAGAGTTCACCCAAGAGCTCTAAAACAATGGAAGCATGATCAAATCAGCTGCTATAATAAACAACATAATTGGTAGGCACAGGGGAATATGATGTAATGGGGAAGAGAAAGCAGGGCTTTGTAAAGAGAAGCCATAACTTCAAGATTACTAGCGTTTCTGTAAGGAGTTAACAATTATTTGGATAAGGATGATTTGGTTAATGTAGTATATTTAGATTTCTGAAAAGCTCTCATGAGCCAAAAGCTCTTAAACAATTTTTTCATAAGGTAAAATAAAAGATCTGTCATTAATTACTATTAAAAGGATGGAACTGAGTAAGTGGGCAGTTTTCACAATGTTACTAGTGGAATTGCAAAATGACCTGGTCTATTAAACATAAATACCCTGGAAAAGATGACAAACAGCAAGGTTATAAATTTGCTACATAACTCAAGTCAGCTCAAAGTAAATCTGCCTACAGAAATCTGCTTTTATGGCGACTACACATGACAAGAGCTGGTGAAATTCTGTGTTGATAAATGCAAAGTAAAAGACAACTCAAACTGAGAATGGACAAGGATAAGTGCTAAATTATCTATTGCTCCCAAGGAACAGATCTTGCAGTTGTTGCCAATAATTTTCTGAAAGCAAGGCCTTACTGGCCAATGGCAGTCAAAAGAGTGGATATAGTGTTTAAAATTGTTAGAAAGGAAATACAGAGTAAAACAGAAAACATCACAAAGCCAAAGTGCTCACATCTTGAATCTCCTACACAAAGCTCAGCAGTAGCCTCAGGAAAAAACAAGCTCTTCAACTTGCAAGAGACACCTTGTGTCATGAAAACAAGAGAATTCTACCAAATCAGGAAAGAGACTGCAGGAAGTGAACAGAGATTGGCAAGTCATTATTTCTCATGTCAGGAAAACTTAACAACCCCATGTTTTTGCTGCAGTTATTATGCAGCAAGCATAAAACAACAGAACCACTTTCTTTGAAAAGGCATAATTATGTTGTGGAGCTTACCACTACAGAGAATCGAAGCACACACATATCCAAAAGCAAACTCATAAAGGACAGCACTCAACACAATGTTTTGGATGTATCTTCCATCCTCTCAAAAGCAGGATTTCCTCTCTTTCTCCTACTCTCATTAACCGTCTGCCGCCAGTCCCAGAACACCAGGCTAAGTTGTCTATCCCAATCTGGTGGCACTTACCTCTTGTTCTCCTGTTCTAGTCCCAGTCTGAGGTTCTTCAAGCTGTCATACGAGGCTCTTATTTTCCTGTCCAGCCCTGAAAGTGTTTGCTTCTGAGTAGTTTTTGTCTTTAAGTCTCACTAGTCAGACCAAAATACAAAATCAAATTAATTGCACTCAACAGAGGCAATTATTTTATTTTAAAAATTGCAGATGGAGAAGAAATTGCAAAGATGGAGATGCTAAGCCACCAAGAAGTGCAAGATACTCTCTGCCCCTGATGAGCAAAAGTGGATGCAATACTGGCAAATAAGACAGTCTTTGAGCATCAATAAACAAAACAAGCTAAGAACAGAAAGAGCTGATGTCCAGAGCTGCAAGGATTTGGCAGTGTGCTTGTCTTCTGTTTATAGAAAGCATAATGGCAGCACACAGCCCTTACAGGGACTGAGCAGAGGATTTATGCAGTGTCTGCACTATAGAAACCTGCTTGATGTGCCACTTAGCTTTTACAGAATCTTGCAAAAACCAGAGAAAAACATAATATAGATCTTGCACCTTCTCCCTCTTCAAAGTACTGTTGCAAAGGACAAAGGTCTGAGGTACTCATCAGCCTACCATTAAATACAGCTTGCCTGTCCCCCAAAAAATGAATGCTTCAAACTAGAATAAAAAAAGAAGTGGAATAGGGCAACCCTAAATTTAGATCCTTTCTTCATGTACATATAACTGAAGGTGAAAGCCAGGCATATAAGCATTTAACTAGTTGATTCTGAATACTGAGATACTTTTAGATCTTTTAAATTATTTACAGGCCTAAAAGGGTGGTCAAACATGAAAAATATGTCCAATTATTAAGAATAAAAATAAAATAAAAAATAGATCATGCTTACTTTCTAAAAATATCTACAGTACTAAACACACATTCAGCAAGAGCAAATTCCTGAATCTATGAGCACCAAAGCAGTGCTTACTCTAAAAGCTCACACTCTGAATTCCCATTCATTTTGCCCAAATGCTACACTTATATTTTAAAATTACTCTGCAGCATAAGGAAAGTATGAAAATGTGTCTGAAATTAGTTACGCTTCTTCTTTTAAAATAGAATTTTAAAAAAATAGATAAAGGCTTTTTTTTTTATCTTCAAGCAACTTCATTCCTTGACTCATGACCACTAACAACATTTACAGCTCTGTAAATTACAATCAGGATAATCAAATCCTGTGCTTTGGGGTAGGAGCTGACCTCCATAGGAGCTGGAGAGAAATTTTCTCGCATCTGCTGCACTGCACACTTGTAGAGGTGCATTGTCAGTACAATGGAAAGTCCACCCCATGGGACTGGTGGTGGCAGAACATAAGGCTTTGAATGCCAAAAATGCCGAAATGACAAATTCTATGTGATTGATGAGAAATCCCTATGAAGCTTTCTGTTCACTGCCAGACTCTGCTGCTGTGCTGTGCACGGACCACGAGACCACTGAGTCTATGACTTCCAGGAGAGTCTAGACAGTACAGCTACACCAAGGCAGACAAAAATAGAGAAGAATCTCTTTCCTACCAAGTCTGAATTTAAATTTCTCCTGTTGTAAACAGCTCCTTGACTGACTAATCTTACCCCCAGCAAATATAATTTGATTTTACTGTAGCCATATATGTAAACATAATATGAGAAAATCATGGCATTAACATTATTAACTACTAACAAAATTATATTCCTCAAGTAAAAGCTGGAACGTAACTTAATTTAATCTAATACATTCCATGCACACAGACACACACAGACACACATATATAAACTCACACCAAAATAACATTAATTTAAACATCATGTTTCTGAAATTCACTAATCTGAGGTCAGTATATACAGGATTGAAAACTGCACTTAAACAGGATTTTTTTTCATTCTATTGTATTTTTTATTACCATAAGACAACAGTAAGAATGAATATTTCAGAGTAATCTGAAATTGGGAGGAACGTATATTTCAATGTCCCACATAAAATAATAAACTAAAACTATGAGATTGTTCTGTATGTAGGAGCAATAACAGTGACATCCACAGGCCAACCCAGTACCATAAATACTTAAGCGTCAGCTTGAACCTTCCATCTGCTGACATTGCTATCCATACAGTTATCAGGACACACATGTGAGCTGCACAGCACTGCTCCATGCCAAGAACCACCCAAGATGTCAGAAGGAAAAGGGTGAGTTGGTGACCAAAATCCTTGTCAAAATCCTGTTTTAAGGAAACATAATTCTATTAAGCACAGGTAGAGCAGCTTCACTACTGGCTTAGTGACCCTTCTTACAGACAACATTCCTTCTGCTGGGAAGCTCCAGCTTACCTGCAAGTCAATGTCATGGGGATGAAGCTGAGTGCTGGAGCTGGTCTGCCATTGGTGTTGCTAAATACAGGGTTTGACCTAACACACAAATATGCATGGTAAACTTGAGACCAAATTTACAAGAGAATGTCTCTAAAAAAGCTGCTGAAATCCACGTGATTGCTCCACACTGTTTTTAAGATGCACATTCAAGTAGCTGAACATGAAATACCTGATCTGTAAAGTTTTCATTTTATTTCTTAATATTCAGATTCTCTCTCCCTAGAAGTATTCACAGAAAATTGTGGGTTTATGTATGCATCAAAATACTTCTCCTTTGTATCTTCAAGAGTACTTTAAAATAGAAAACCCACTTAAAATTGTATTAACTTCCACATTTACTCAAATGGCACCAGGACAGGGGGTGAATGAAAACAGGGATGACATGGAAGACTTGGCATCTGGGTGACTATCCCAGATTTTGAAGCAGCAACAGAAACACATCCTTTTAATTAGAAATTATCATTTTGAGAAAAAATCATATGTATTTAAAAACAGCATTTCAGGTAGTCCACTTAATATTGCATAAATATACTTTGCACTAAAGTTTTTTTATAGAAGTCAAATTCAAAAAACAGTTAAGGTATGTGCATGTATAAGTAAAGCAGCCTGTGTATGTGTGGGTGTGTAAATACCATACAAGCAGATGCAAACCTTCAGTGCATTAAGTAAACTTCAGCTCTATACCTTAGTACTCAATTCTGAGTCTGGTTACCTTCCGGATTGTTAAGTCTTTCTAAATTAGAACAAGCAATTTCTCTTTGTTTTACCTAATATTTGAAAATGGCAAAAAAGTCCCATGGGTCACTGAAAATTATCCCTTCATTCCTGCCGCCTGTTTCAAGTCAGTCAAAACATTCCAGACTTCAAAAGGGGGCTTTGCCTGCTTAGGCCATTTTGGTGTCCTTCTATGGTTGGCCTATGAGGGATTGGTTATTTGGATAAATTAGTTTGTGGAGCCTGCTGGCCTTCTAGAAGACCTCAGTGTCTGACTGCAAATTAGTTCTACCGAACATGTAGAAATCCCTGGGCAGACGAGAAGAAATAAATGGTGATAAAATCTAATACTACAATGTTTGTAATGTGATTTTATTCTGCTCTGTAGCTTGTAAGCAAAGCTAATGTTGAATTAAAAATTTTCAAATATAAAAATGTCCATGAAAGCACAAAATCAGATCAGTATCCGAGTCACAGCAGAGAAGGCTGGATGCCAACTTTAAAGTTAAGCTTCCCGCAGGAATCTTTTACAAGAACAAACAAAAAACCTCCTGGTTTTCCACAGAATCAAGTACGTATTTACATTACGGATGCACCCCTGCTTAAGCCAGGAAGTCACACAGTTGAATTCGGCTGGAGCTTGGGCTGTGAATAAACTGCTATGCAGCCTTTCAGTGCATAGTTGTACAACTGCCTAAGGAGAGTTTATCCTTAAGGAAGAGAAGTCAGAGAGCCAAAACTAACAAACATGGCTCTTCGAGCGGAACAATGGTCCAGAAAACCTAGTAAAAAAGAAAATAAACTTCACTGGCAGTTTGCTTTTTACTGTTAAGGGCTAAGCTACAACTTCATCATGACTTTCAAGAAGAGACTCCACGCTGAACAGTTGCACACAGTGGCTGGAAAAAGTCAGATGGATTGTGTATTTCTCATATACCCACTTTTACAAGTCATCTAAAAATGCCTCACGCTGTAACAAAGCAAGGATTTGAGGAAACAAGGATTTGTAACCAAGATAAGTGCTGGTATCTGTTGATGAACCCCAACAAAACCCCTGCAAGATCTTTGTGACCTTGAGGAATATGCCCAACGCTATGAGCTGTGGGCAGCAGTACTTCTGTCAGTGCTACAAGCACTGCTGCCTTTGGCACCTTAGAATTTCCAATGAGGAAAGGTACATTTTAAGTGACAAGAATTTCTCCCTGGTGTTTCTGCAAACACAGATGAATGAAGAGCCTATAGTGAATAACGTTTTCAAACTGTCCACAAACAGCTTACAATTTTCATGAGTATTTTCACTAAAATGTTTTGAAAGAAAAAATTCTATCAATAGTTACTGATTGAGCAGTTGCTATAGACAGCCTAGCAGCAGCTCACTTCAATTTGGGGAACTTAAATACATCAGTTAGTTCCGGCTGTTCATTCTTTTTGACACTTACTGAGTGTAATAAGTGGGTTTTGTGGCTTATGTTTCCAATATTCTACCAATTGCAGATAGAGAGGGGAAGGGGAGTGGGAAGGGCGCAGGCGATTACATTTTATAGGCTCAGTTACAGATTGCAATTGCATGGCGCTTGTTGGTTATTGCCTTGCAGAGCTTTCCAAAAAGGAAGCGTGTCACACATTTCTTCAGAACAGGAGGGGAACACAGAGGGGAGAACTTTGCCAGTCTTTGAGAAAAACTAGGCAGCACATGCATGACTTTCACACTGACACTACTCTAAGTTTTCAACCGAAGGTAAAATATTTCTATTTTCACCCTTCCTCCTCATAGACTTTGTTCCCTAATGTGACAAACAGGTAATGTGAGTAAGCATGACAAACATGTCATTGATGATGCTGTTCAAATCTGCAGGTCACCAGCCATGCCCTCAGGCACAGCCATGCCACCACCGTGGCAGTGGCCTCTGAAACCGCTCGAGAGCAGTGCTGCCGGATCCTGGCTCGCCTTGAAACAAAATGAACTTTCTAGCCCTTCTGGTAGTGAAGATAACCTTGAAAATGTGAAGAGAGTGTAATCTGATGCCTCAGTAAGACTGCAAGGAGCTTGAAACAAAGACAGAGAGATGTGA
This sequence comes from Passer montanus, assembly GCF_014805655.1. Taxonomy (NCBI): domain Eukaryota; kingdom Metazoa; phylum Chordata; class Aves; order Passeriformes; family Passeridae; genus Passer; species Passer montanus. Next base: position 4,544,280 of record NW_024363160.1, on the reverse strand, counting down.
ACTGCCCCAGCCATCTCTCTCTGGGCCCCACGGACTCAGCATTTCTGTGGTCGTGGAGTCTGGCATTTTTCCAAGATTCCACAGAATCTCGCATGTTTGCTGCAAAATTCATTATTTTGCTGCAGCCAGGTGCTGGATGTTTTTTGGTTTGGGTTTTTATTTTCTCCCTCCCCCTTTCTTGCTGAAACCAGCTACTTGCTCTGTGTCTTTCCACTAACAGAGGTAGGAGGTGAATTTTCAGTGCAAAGTGCTGGTCTCCGGTACCTGGCATGAGAGAAGTGTCCAGGGAGCAGCAGGGAGGAGAAAGAAGTTGGGAATAGACAGCCAGGCTGCCCAGAGTGCTGACTGAAAGCTGAGGTTTGGGGGCTGTGGGGGGAATCAGAGAAGACTAACTGCAGGAGTGGACCAAGAGCACCTCCTTTTTTGGCTCATTGGGTACACACCATTTGGATCTACCTTGACTGCTGAGGGCCTCAGAGTCTTCACTCTGTTTTCCAGATGGGCAAACTCCACCATCAAAAACACTCAATGCTGAAAATACTTCTTGGTGTGCAATTTTGCAATGAGAATTTTCAATTATGAGCCTGGACAGGACAGGAATGAAAATTATTTTATGCTATATAATAACTTAATATTGCTACCAGAGAGAGAGTTATGGAAGAAAAGCCCTCCAAAATATACTAGTAATTGCTGAAAACATGCCAATATGGTGAAAATTTTCTTGTGCTGAGTTTTGCAAATAAATAAACCCCACACATTAAAAAAAATCACAGGCAAATCAAATGAAATAAAATACCTGCTGACCTCTACACTGCCTTTTTCAAGTTTTTTTTTAAGAAGTCATCATCAGGGTACCTCTAACTACCTGAATCATGCTGAATCTTATCAGTGTTTGTCATGTTTTTAGGGCTTCTAGAGGGTTTCTAGGTTAATAGATTCATTTCAATGCCAAGTTTGGAACTGGTAGACTTAGCCTACCAAAATTTTAAGCAATGATAATTTTGCATAAATTTTTTAAAATCTGTTTTGGTATAAGATGTAGTATTACACAGTCTCAGGCTCCTTACAATTAGAATTTCTGCAACACCCCAAATGACATTCTCATCTCAAAAATAATTAAAACAAGAGGTTGGTATTTTATTTCTCAGTATATTTGAGCAGTGGGACTTGTTGCAAATGACTGGCAGGCAGAAAAGCCCCTTCAGGATGGTGAAGAAAATACCAATTAAGAAAACCCAACGATTTGTTTTAGCTTGATGAAACATGAGTGAACTATCTTTGATAGGTGCATGTATCATTAGCAAACAAGCTTCAAAGAGTTTTTCGGACTTGGAAAGAAAGCAACAGAACTTCAGTGAAATTTTCAGACAGGATAAAACATTGACATCCTCTGTCAGGCCAGCCTCAGGTTTGTGTTTTGCTTCTTTCTCAAGCACTAGTAAAGGAAAGGCAGGGGCAGACATAATGTTCAAGTCTGCAAGCCCAAGTCTGAAATCCATTTCCTACAGAATGCAAATCAAGCATGTGACAATTAGTACAATTAGAACCATTTCTTGATTAGGAAATGGCTAAAATACTCTCTCAGCTGTGTGAGTATAACAGAAGTGCAGAAGTGACTTTACTGGGCTTATTATGGAATCTTCTGTACACATCAACACTGACAGGCTGTATTCCCAGGTGCAACACCATCCTCTTCCTCAAAAGACAAATCTTGGCCAAAGACAATGGCCAAGTACTTCCTCATATACTCTTTCATACTGTTGTCTGATAACTTTTTTTACATTATCCAGCTGCATTTCTCAGTTGTTGAATAAAGCTCCTCCCTTATCCACATGTACCTGAAATTGCTTCCACCACATAGTTTGCATTGGCCAGTGCAAAATTAAATTACCTCTCAACTGGTATGTGTAGGGAAGTTTTATTCTTTTCCTGTTGACTAGCACCAGGTTTTCAAAGTGATTGCATGTATTTGGGATCTTAAATCCCAAACAGGTTTTGGTTTCTGGTTTCTAATTACAGAATGCTAATCTATCCCTCACCCTCTCTTTCTATGCACACACAGAGAGCAGAATAAACAAAAAACAATGTTCATGCCATTATCTTTATTTTCACTGAGATTATTTTGCTTCTGACTACTGCTTTTAGGAAATCTCCCTGTTGGTCAAGTGGCTGCTGCAAATGCAGCAGAGTGTCCAGTTATGAATGGAGACCTAATTGACAGATCTGATTCCAGGGTTTAATACCCCAATTTTAAACCTCTCCAATGACACTGCAATCAGCAGAGTCACACTCTGCCCTGTGTTATGCACCTTTGGGCACCTGAGTCCTCATTTACAGAAGCCTGAGTGCTGGTCAGTGCAATGGGTCTATTCAGCAGTTACTGGCTTAGGTTTTGATAATCCTGATAGCATCAACAACTACCACCCACTTGGGTAATGTGAAGGGAAACTCTGAGCAGATGAAGTGTTTTACAGGCTCTCTGGACTAAGTGGTGAAAAGAAGGAATGGAATGAATAACCCCAACAGGAGTGCTGGTGGTGCCAAACCATGAACAAATATTTCCCTTAATACTCCTGTCATGTTAAGTGACAGTTACATTTGTCATTACATACAGCCCCAGCACACAATTACCCAGCCCAAACCCTCCACAGCACACAAAGCCCAGGCTATGCCGGGCACACAGAGGGGAAGTATTGCAGTGGAAGCCACAGAAAATCCTGACAGCATCAGGGAAAGGCTTTTCATGCATGGAGGAAAGCCTGATTCCAAACAGAACAAGGAGCTTGGGTGGTGCTGAAAGCTCTGGCACGGCAACTGCAAACAGGACCATCCCTGTTTGGTGCCTGTTGGTAACCATGGCCACCCTTTCCCTAAAAGTTAACTGGTCCTGTCCACACATGGTGGTAGCAGTGATGGATAAATACCCAAACATACACATAGAGACAAGACTGGAACAAATGAACATCGGAAAATAATCAAATCCATATTGCTTCAGACAGCAAAAATTGCACTACACATGAAGTGTAACAAAAACACGCAACGCAACAGGCTTATTATCAAGGGGCTTGGTTTTTTCTACTCTGTTGCTACATGAAATGGAAGCATCAGGGAAACTGGATATAGAAACATAAAATACAAAGGAAGAGTGAGAGAGAATAGACTACTGTCAAATGTAGAAAATAAACACATCAGGAAAAAATGCAGGAAATAAATCTAATTGAATTTACTAAATAGCTTTTGGACTTATTTTACAATTGGTAAAAATACGGTAATCTCAATACGCACACTTTCTGTTAAACAATTCAGAATAAAAACATATATGCAGCATTTTGAACTTCACTGAGTGCCAAGAATGATGTCACAAATTAAACTAACAAATCCAAAACACACAACTAATCATTTGACTGTGCATGAAACATTCTTAATTGTGCCTGATAGTTTGCAAAATTTCTTATTATTGTGACTCTACAAACAGGCATTTACAACAAACAACAATGCCACTATATTGTTTTGCAACTGTTCTTAAGACTTTGCAGCTAGGAGTTGCACTCACTTCTCCCAGAGGCAGTATTTGCATATATTCACACAGGCAAAGAGAAATAACTTCAAATAATGGGATGAACACTCTCTAACAGATAAAAATGTTAACAACATAAACACAGCAGGCCAAATATTTCTTAGAGAACAACCATCATTTTGTAATATGAATCACTGAAGACAAATATTTTTAAAGCCATACTTAATTTTCTGTAGCTTTAGCATAAGCCTCCATCTCTCAATTAATTTCATCATTCCCTGCTTCTTCCAATCACTAAAAGTGCATGTAGCTCTCTGACTTTCATTCGCTTCGTTGCCACAAAAATAATTGCCACTTTAAAAGCCGCAACTTTTTTTCTCAGGACTGACAAGTTGTTTACTTACAGACTTCCCATTTATTCCCTCGGGGTCTTCCATTGAAGATTTCTCCTTCCAAATTATATACGGGCTATTAGTTACAGGGAGCTTCAGACAGTCCTAGCACACACACACCTGTGGAAAAGACAGCACCACATCGTCGGATTAATTTGTTGGCATGAAACTAGGAGCTGATCTTCACTCCTGCAACTTTCCAGCAACTAACAAGTATTCACAAGTTGGGAGCAGTTGCCTTTGAAGAATTGAATCAGTCTTGAAAATAAACACATAGCTGAGCTGTTTATTGCGGATCCATGCAAGCCAAAAGCAGGCAGCGAGAGCCCCGTTGTGCTCACTGTCTGCAGAAGAATAAAAGGCAGCCAGGAACGCTCCTACCGCCACTATTTCTGTGCCAACAACACATCTCTTCTTTTTTTTCCTTTAGGAAGCTCAGCCTTCCCCTGATATCTATCAATGTCAACCGTACTTTAATGCTAAGAGGAAATAATAACAAAGCAATAGGATTGCAGACTGAGCCAGGATAAAAAACGAAAATCCACCAAGTTTTCCAATGTTGCCCTCAAGCTAAGGATATTTTTATACTAAATCTCTTCAAGTTTACATTAGGTCACAGTCTTATGCCTCATAAATTATAAATATGGGATGCTTTGTGTTCTCTCACCTTTGGAAAGGGTGCTCTTTGATGTTTAAGGTAACAGTGAAGTACTCACATAAGGCAAAAATGGTTTACCCTCCCAAACAGATATCAACCCAAAGCATGGTTTCCTTCCTCCTTTAGAATAAAATGCTGTATACCTCTTAAAATTCAGAATTATTCATTGGAATAATTTAAACAAACCCAGCTAAAATCCTCATTAGAAAAACTGGCACTTTTCTTTTAAATACATGGGGAATATGCTGTCAATAAAGAATAAAAATTAAAATCTGGGATTTTTTAAGTGTGTATATATACACACACATTATAGACACAGAAATGTGAATAGCACTTTGCTCTTCTGTGACAGTTGAAGATATGGTCTGAAGATATACAGTTTGTTCTAAAACCACTCTGCACATGAAATACATATAATTTACAATCAGGACCCAAAATCTTATTTATCTTTCTACCTGGATAAGACTCTAGCAAGAAAGTAAAAAAAAATCCCTTCAAACCCAGTTTTTTGGACACTACTCATTGCACACATTTGGCTACTTCTATAAAATCTAAGCATTAGGAAAGTGTTAACAGGTCCACTCCACACCCTAAGGAAGATGCTAATATGAACCATGCTTCTGCAATGCATCCACTCCCTTCTTTCTGGTTTACAATTGAGAGATCAAATCCAGTTCTGCTCCTGCTGAGAACAATGGCCAATCTGCAATATTTCTGTGAAATCAGGGTTTGGTGCTTACATTTGTTCTGACACCAGATTATAGGTTAGAAAACTATTTATGGCTTTAAAAAGTGACAATTAAAGTTAGGGAGGGAAGGAAAAGATTTTTTCCTAACTTAAAAAAAAAGAGAGAAGAAAACAGCCCTCTTACAATGCCCCACTACTAAGCAATGACTGACATCTGTTTCAAAAACTCTTTTATTGCAAAACTCAATAAATGGAAAAACCGCACAAACTGAAAGTCTGCCACTTCAGCGAGGGAATAAAATGGAGCCTTTTCTAATGGAAAAATATTCAAAAGTCAATTGATGTAATGCTGGTATGGATGACCTGATGGATTTTCAGATCAGCAGTGCTCTCTTTACTAATGGAAAGAAAACTTTACAAAGACTGGTAATTTTCTCTTGAAGCCCAGAAGGAAAACGCATATATGTTTTAGTGTGTATTATAGCTCAGCCGTAATTAGGCAACCTTACTTGCAGGAGCTGCTGTGGCAAATATTTTCTCTCTCTGGGAAAGATTCCTATAACACACCACTGTTAAAAGAGCCTACTCTTGTAATTTCTACTCTGACATATGCTGCACTTCATGTCACTGCAAAAGAGGTTTACAAAAAGCTCCTATATATGTGGGCACCCATCCACACTGCTAGGGGCAAAGACTTGTCTTGCTCAGAAGACACCAGAGATCTCTGGCAGCAGAATCAAGTCACAGTAACATGAGGGCTTAGATGTTAATACAGAACAGCTGATCCACAATCAAGTAATAATAATTAAGTAATTTTAATTTTGAAAAATTCAACTTTTAAACAAGAGCAACTTAGTTATCCTGATTCTAATTGTCATCTTAGGTTATTTTTAGCCTTTAGTGAAACTTTACAAAAACTAATTAAATTCCCTTGACATGTTAATGTATCAAAAAATACATCCAAATTACACGGTATCTATTACAGAGAAGCTGTTATATGCAAAATGTGCCTTCAAATATGAGTAGGACAAAAACTCAATTTATTGAAAAAGACAAGATCTAAATTGAAGGGAAGTCGTGAAAGCACAAATCCTGTTTTATTTTTCTCTACTTCTTTGGAAGTCATTTGCTTTGTAAAATATTATTACCATTAAATACACAACAGTATTAAGAGTCCCACCAGCTAAAGAAGTACTGTTGTACCAGACACGATAACCAGCAGTCCTCTTTCCAAGCAGCTATTACCATTTAAAAGGGCACTGAAAAAACCCACAGAGAAGCACAGAAAGTGGTTTATGGGGGATTTTTATTCCCTCCTTTCTGAAACGTTAGCCAACGCCACACAATTTTCCCCACGCACGCGGATCTCAACGCGCGCCTTTGCCGCCAGGCACAGGGCGGCTGCCAGCCCCTCCCAGCCACGCTGCCGAGGTGGCAGGAGCTTTAAGGAGCTCCTTGTCAGGGAAGTGCTGTTCCCCTGTCCCCCTCCGAGCACCCACCTGAAAACCTGGCAAAAGCCAGTGTTAAGCAGATGTTAAACACAGTCACTGAGAAATACTCTCTTAGGGCTGGGAGGGCCAGTGGTGGCTGACCACTTGCAGAGAAAGTACCAAACACACGGGTGTCCAAAAGTAACTGGCCATGGCTGACCCCTGGCACCTAGACACCTACATTTAAGGACAAGGAACCTGATTCTTTATGCTTGCCAAGCTGTTCTTCATAAAAGCTGTGCATTTCCCATGCAAGACCTCCACTGCCACTAATCCACATCTTGGAGCTGTCCCAGGGCTGCTGTAACACACCTTCAGCTGCACTGAGCCCCTGACAAAACTCACAGTGATCAGAAACAACACCAATACCTTGGGCTGCCTTAGCCCTTCCATCACCAAGGAGAAGGAATTAAAGTTTTCATCTTGTTTCTGTGCCACCAACAAAATCAATCTTGTCTTACAACCTCCTGGCTGATTATGCCGTTGCAAAGTCTCCAAGACAAGGTCATTTTTAGTGCCATCAGTGGTTTCTGCTTTGCTCTTACTTATTTTCTTATGCTTTCTCAGGAACTGATGGGATTTTTCCAGTAACACTTTGAAAAAAATTGTATCTCCCCAAACTATAAACATTTGTTAGAAGAAAAAGAACCCAGAAAGCCACACGTGCTTTATCTTTTAGTAAAGAAAATAAAAAAAAAAAAAAAAGTTTTGAGGCTGGGTGAAATGGCCTTTTTTTACCCTGTAGATGATAGCATGTGGTATTTTACAGTTAATGTGAGGGAACTCAATGGTTTTGATTTCAGGTGCTATATTTGGTAAATTTCCTTTTTAGCACTTTCTAAAGACTCTCTACATTCACTCTATTCCCAGGTAGGTCTCTCGTCCCCCACCCCCACTTCCTTTTAAGGTGTTAAATTTGGCAGATAACCTGGGTAGCATTTAGAAAACAATTATTTCCAAATGCTGGGAAAGAAACTTGCCAAATGTAACAGCTGAAAATTGAAAAGGAAGGAAAAAAAGAGGAAGGAATTAAAATGGAAGAGGGAAAGGTATTTTTTAAAAATGAAATTTAGTAGGGACCTTTCAGCAGCTTTATAAACAATTAACTCCAGGGCTGTGACTGAAGACCACCTCTGATTCAGCCTGGAATGGCTGCAGATGCAATACAGCATCTTGCCTTCCAGTGAGCCTCAGGGACTCCAGCAAAACAGATAGGTGCCCAGATGTGTGGGACCTACCATGCACATCTGCATGAAGGCATCCCACACCAACTGCAGAGCTGATGATGAGCAGAGACAGACTCCGGGGGTGTGCAAACCATGAAGCATGCAGGCAACACACTGAACAACACCACAGGGGGTAGGTCACCATTTCTGCACCCCCATAAACATCCATGTTCATTTCAACAGATCTTTTTTTCCACTACCATCAAGCAGAAATGCATGGAGTGGCAGGACTTGAGGCTGAAGTAAACCTGTGGGAGAGGAGGCTGAAAGTTTTCAGTTTTATTGGTAAGGTTTCCTTTATATAAAATAGAACAAGCACTCTGGTGTCCTGGACAGGCATGTCTAAAATCCATGGCTCTTACACTCACTGTCAAGTCTAGGTCTAGCACCAAATTAATCTCATTCTTTATAAGTAAATAATGTAAATTAAGTCTCAAGAATTTTGTTTTGCTATCTAGGTAATCACTTTTAACTTTACTTTAAAGATTAAAACTATGGTATTTCCCTAACATTTTTAACTTGACTGAGAAGTCAAATTTCTGGTAAGGAAACATGAGGTCTCATCTGCCTACACAGGAATCTCACTGGGTGTTGAACCAGAATAACCAAGGAGACTCAAGAGCAAAAGCAAGCAAGAAAGAAGGTAGAAATGAAGCATTATGAACACAAAAAATACATCACAGGCAAACGATATCAGTAACAGTCTGGGAAATACATCTGTGCTACTTTCTAAATCCTGATTACATTTCTAAAATTGCTATCACACTGTAAGCCTAAGTACATCTTGAAGGAACAACTCTGTTGTTGAGTTTGTTCCCCATTTCTCCCACATACCATCAAATTGAACATGAAAAAGGTGTTGAGAACACAAGGGCCATGATACTGGTTGAGACCAACAATCCTCCTGGTGCTGTCTCCAGCAACAGCCATAACTGGACAAAAGAGCAAGAACAGAACAAGCATGTGCCACTTTCACAGCATTTTCACAGTTTCCTGCCATTTCAGCTCAGAGGGTTTCCTGAGACAGATGGAGTTCATCTGTGTAGCAATCCTCAGTATAACTCTCTCAAGTACTTGTCTATTCTCCTCCTGAAGCCTATGTAATTTTATTTTTTTTAGTTCCTAGCAGTTCTGAACATTTATTTTTGGGGGAATTACTGAGAACTGAGCAAATTTTCTTGGAATTATCTTAGATGCCAGGACCCCACTTCTGAAAGGGTCAGCCCAGTGCTGATCACCTTCCATGTGCTGATACAACTATTTTAACTGAGGTTTAGCAGTTCACATTTATATCTGCAGAATTTCAGTTGTCATTTTATCATCTACTGACTTGTCTCATAGCGTCCTTGAGCAGCTCTTCACCACTCTCCTTGCTATTCACCTCAAGAGGAAGAAACCTCCAAAAATTATTCTGCCTGATTTGCACACTTATTGAGACCTTCGGAGAGTGGAGTGAGGATAACAGAACAGTCCTACCTGAAGAAACAAACAAAGGCAAAAGATATTGGCATGTTTTTATGGGAATCTCCTGGTTGCTAATTTCAGCAAGTTCAGAAGAGCTCTCTGGTCTCCCAGCATTGTAAGAGATGGTCAAATACAAAGAAAACTCTCTTGAGGTGGAGACAGAAGCCTGACAATGTAGTGTTCAAAAGTTAGAAGGGTAATAAGACTGGAGAACTGGAAAAATGAAGTAAATAACTTGCCATTGCTTTTACAAGATCTAAACATGAAATATAACTGTTTCAAAAACTGTCTTCATGAAGTCTTTGAGTTGCTTCATGCATCCAATGGCCAGGAATGATTTTGAACAGGAATTAGGAGCTGGTATGAAACCTGGTGCCTGCAATAGGCACATTTCTAAGTTCAATCTCCCTCATACAAACACCCAACAGGGTGCCTCAGTCAGGAAGCTCCACAAAAGGCTAAAGTGGGAGACATAGCCATACAAAAATTTAAAGCAATAATGTTATTCTAAAAGCAGAGCTCTCCAAACATAGCAAAAGATCATATTTTTCATTGAATACTAAATGCACACAAAAGCCAAGCTGTAGAACAATGTTAAAATTATACTGGTTACTTGCTTGCCAGAATTTCTTTTCTAAATTACTTGCAAAATTAATACTACATTTAAACTTTCCAGTGGGATCAACTTTATTTGTATCTGAAAAGTAGGTTGAAACTGTTCAGCAGAAAAACACACTAACAGTTTAGGACAGGAAATAAAGAATATTCTTAAGGTGAAAACATAATAAATTTGTTTTTAAAAATTAATAAAATTACATTTTACAAGGCGAACTTTGCCTCGAATAAGGATTAAACAGCTTTCCTCTTAGCATTCCATAGGATTTTTATCATCAAAAAGTTAGAATTTCCCTGGTTTTATTTATGTATCATTAACAAAGAACAAAACCAATGCAACAGCCAATTCCTTTGTCATCATGTCTTTGAGCAATAGATCTGTTTTCTGCTTTCTATGTGTCAAACAGACTACAAAAGGTGAGGGGGAGGATGAACAGATTAACACTTTTTGGTGAAGTGTCATAGTTAATAAGGAATATGAAATAGGTACATGAAAAATGTTGAGCTACAAATCATAACTTGCAACTGGAACACTTACCTAGCTCAGGAAAGAAGTGTAAGATACTTTACAAACAAAGCTTTCTTTCAACCTGTGTGGTTCTGTACAATGTAGTAATTATATGTACTTTAAGAAGCCTTTCTACACCTATTATAAATTTAGATTAAAGGTAGGGCATTACTTATTATTTTACACGTGCTTTTAAAGTAGTTTGTAAAATATATGCAGTCTATAAAAGTTTGAGGTCTAACAACAAGCAACTTGTCCTGCTTCTGCATAATTCAGTGCAAACAGGTAAAAGTCTGCTAGTTATAATTAATACAGGTCACATGTAGAGGTTCTAAGGTTTACACAGAGCAATTAAAGTAATTTTCCTCTAGGTGAAATGTCTTAGTTTTATAATTTTTTTAAGTTTTAATTATTTTTTTAAAATAAATCACATAAATTTGAGTCTGAAGTTGTAACAACCTTCATTAAAACCTAGGCTTCCCCCAAGCTGGTAAAAGCATGCAAGTATACCAGCAATATTTTCAGTAGTGGATGCCGCAGCATCCCTGAGAGCAGAGAAATCCACCCAGACAGATGGGTGACAAAAAGCATGGGTGCAAGGGAGTCACCCTGAACGTCGAAAGCCAACGTTCAAGCAGGAAACACAGAGACCAAAGCCTTGGCATCTCCTGGTGAGGGGGACTCCAGCGCTGGCTCAGGGCCAGCTGAGGTCCCAGTGGTTCTGTGGGAATCCAGCTGCCTCTGGGCTCCCCTTGCCCTTGGGAGCTGTGTGGTTGCCCATGTGTGGCACAGAGCTATGTCTCTGGTGTCTCCATGGGAGTGCCACTTGCAGATCTCACAAGGGATCAACCAGCAACCCAGTGTGCATAGCAGGGACCTTCCTCACACCACCAGCAGCAAGGCTAAGGATGCTGCTCACTTCTTTGCAATAAGGAAACTTCCCTGTCTCTTGAGATCACCAAAATTTTCACTGGTAAGTCACAACAAGCACACACCACAAGGAGCATCTTATTTTCAATCTTTACAACAGATCAATTTCTACAAATACTTCTGCTTCTCTTCATGCAGTAGAGGTACCTACTTGAAATTGGGATGAGTTTCATAGTAAGTGCACGTAGCCTATTTTCTTCATTTGGACTAATTTCTGAGAATGGGATCTTTTTCAACCTCTGTTAAGTCCAAATGAAAGAGCATGAATCGTCCTAATACTGCGAAAACCAAAAGACTGTACCCCTAAATTGTCAAATCTGTCAGTGTGAGATCCAATGGGACATTTAAAGGCACCACATCAGCGTAAGCATCTACAGCCATTTACACTTACTTGTTTGCCTGTTTGTTTATACTGCAAGCACTCTTGTGAATTACAGCAAAGACCCAGCTGCACCTTTAGCCACCTAAACACCCTTGGAAGCCTGACCCGTGGTGAGAATACCCACAATTCACTAACTGAAAACTAGTTTTAAGGCAGAAGTGATGCTGTTTTTACCTAACAATGATGCCAATTTTCCTTCACATTTCTGTTCTACATCCTCAGGCTCTTGCCTTGGAAGGCACTGCCCAGCTCCCTGTGGGGCCATCCCTGCTGTCACTGGGTCAAGCAAGGAGGTACTGGCTGGGACCTCTCTCTTTTTTCTAGCCAGCAGTCACTCCTCATGAAATTAAACCCAACCAATACATGGTGGACAAATTTGGACAATTTGCATTGGAATATTACAGGAAAGAAGAAGAAAATTATTGTAGGAGTATTTACAGGACTCCCAATTCCTTGCAAAACAATGCTAAAACACTTTTGGTTTTTAATGCTGTTCTGTTCAACTTCATCATATATTTTGCTTGACAGATGACATCCTTCTCCTCTGATTTCTTCCAGACTATGTTTTCAAGAAAATGAATTCAGTGACTTCTCATTTTTAACATAAGAAAAACTGAAAACTTAAGGATTTGGAATCTTGATAAATAGGTTTTTCTTACACAACCACACAAAGATACATTTTGTGGTTTTTGTCAGCAAAAAATGCACCTAGTCAAACAACAATATTTGTTTCAGTTCTCCATGTCTCCAAACTGTATCTACCAATGAGAATGAACTTTATATACATTCAAGGAAAAACCAAAACACACAAGAGCAAAACACAGTAGAAATTAAGTAGTTAAATAAATCAGTCTGTCCTCTAGGAACAGGCACACTTCTGAAGTGTTTGCTTATCCTAATAGTCTTGCAATCTTTTTCACCACCACAGCTCAAGATGAAACTTTAATTATTGTTTAATATTACTAACTATAGCAATATATTAAGCGGGAAGAACAGAAGAGACAATGGTTATTATCTACAGAACATGATTTTTACAACTATTATCAAAATAGTTTAACTTATCAAATAATGCTATAGCTATGTTTTTGTAAATAATATTTCATAATAAAGGAAAAAGTGAAGAATTTACTACACTATAATTTTGAACAAAATATTTCACTTTCTTCTGAGAACAATATAATCTAAAATACAAAAAAAGAAAATTTTATTCACACAACACCATGCAATTCCCTTCAATATTCAGATCATAAAAAGCTCAAGCGACTGAGCTGAGTAATTAAAATTCAAAATTTTCAGAAATTAGGCCATTTGCCTAAAGTAACAGTAGGTGTGACTCGCTATGGAAACAGCATGGGAAGGACAGAGAAACAACCTCGAGTTGGAAAAGCTTTTAAAAGCATATGAAGTACCCAGCTGTGGCCTCCTTGATTTTAAGGACTTTACACACAATTTCCGTTCTTATAAATAAAAAGAGCTTTCTCCTAGCTCACTTCATTATAAGGGGAGCTGCAGAAATGCAGACCCACCTCGCAGGGTGGGAGTTCAGCTCCGCGATTTCTCCAGGCACAGCACGGGGGGCCCTGGGCAGAGTGGGGCACTGACTGCCTGCACTGCCCACGCCCCCAGCCCCTGCCCGGGGCTTCATCAGGGACAGAGCTGCCCCAGGCTCCCCCAGGAGCTGCCCCTCTGGGTGTCACTGCCAGGCAGCCACAGCTCACTGTCACACCATCAAATCCAGGCAAACCTGTCCTGCTCCAACCTTTTCATGGTAGTTTGACCCAGATCACAGAACGCAATGGTAAATTCATATTTTACTTCCTAGCTCCATGCAGTAGGATTAGCACAATCAGACAGAGTGAGAAGATATTCTGTGTCATAAAGGAAAAAGGGAAAAAAAAAGAAGAAGAAAAAAAAAAGGACTAAAAGTGTCCAGACATTTGAGAAATCATTATCTTATGATGTTTGGTATATCAGATTAAGCAGTCAAAGATAAAGAGAGTCAAAATGAGAGAAAGGAAAAAAAAATCTCAAGCCTCTTAACTCAGTTTAAACTCTTAATTTTGTATCTCTCTCCCTCTCTCTAAATCTAGAAGGAAAGGTTATTTTGAGCAGTAGTATTTTTGGATTCTATAATTAAGCAATTGAATGAAAGAAACAAAAAAAAACCCGTAAAATTCTGAAAATGTACAGGATGCCAGAGGGCCCCAGTTTCTAGCTGTCTAGGAGAAACTCTTCAAATTACCTTTGAAGATTTTACAATTCTCCTGCCAGAGTCCATCCCTCACCTTGCCCATAGTGACAAGTTTTGCAACACAAGAAGGACAGAGCCACAAACAACAAAAAAAGAAGAGTGACTTGCTTCCTCCTTTCTCTTCCTACCCTGTTTGTGATTCACTTCACATGGGAAGATGTAGCTAATGAAGAAAATTAGTAATGATACATCAAGCTTGGAATGAATAACACGTTATTGGTGCTATTGGTAACCATTGGTTATGGTCACATAAGGAACCAGTGATTTCATTCTACCTGGATGGGTTGTAAATACTTTTATTGATGCTGTTATAATTTCTAAAATTTTGAGGACTGGTGAACCATTCAGAAAGAGTAATCCATACATTTTAAAAGGTTGTTGAAGAGCATGCATTCTTGCATTTTACATCACACTTAAATCTACAGTAGAACAAGTTGTGTACAAGCTAGAACAAAGGTTTGGGAGGAACGTATCTAGACCAGCCTTCAGAAGATGTGCCAGCTACCTCCACGAGCTGCAGTCCTCAATTAGGGACATTTCCATACATATAGCCCTCCTGTCTCTTACTTTCTGCTGCAGCTGGACTACCTGCTCCCTGCCTACTCCATGATCCTACAACTACCCTCATTACAGTTCATGCTTACACAGCTTTTGGCAGAGAATGAACAGCTCTAATCTGGAAATTGTTTCATAGGGACTTTCCACACACCACTCTTTTTAAAGAACTTCTGACAGCACCGAATGATCATTTTCTCTTCTTATAACCATATTTTTATTTTAAAGTATTATGGAAAGTGTGAGTCTTCAAACGCAGCAACTGTGTGGTGCTGTTGTTCATACTGCATTTTGCTGGAGCATATGTAACAATAACAGTGTTTTGCTACTAAAAGTCAATGGGAGCAACTCTTTGCAATTTAAACACTGCTCCTACGAATCTAAAACGGGGGAAAAAAAGAGGGGGGAACAAGGAGGGAAGCCTACTGCTATATTTTCATAATTGAAAAAAGCTCTGACCTTTGATTTTGTGATAGAAAACCTGCCACTTTGAGTATAGTATTAAAGAACAGAGTATTTCCTGCAAAAAAAAAGCTTTATCTCCAGGATGAACACCAGAGACCAAAACCACTTCATAAGTAGCCACATCCATCCATCTCTTTGAAGGTCCTAGGTGACGGCGGGAGACATAAGAACCCCAGAAAGCGAGCTGAGGCAGGATACACCTGTGGATGCACCCCCTCCCTGCTGCCCTTGCTCAGCGCTCTCCTGCCCAGGTGCTGGGATGCGCGGAGCGGGGAGCACCGGAGCATCCCTCCGTGCCCCGACGCGCCGGAGGCAGGCAGCCAGCGGGCTCCCGGACACCGGTGCGGTCGCGCTCGGCGGGGTCGCCGTCGGTGCCCCGGCATCGGTCTCTTTTCCCCGTCCGTCGGAGGAGGAGCTGCGCGCTCCTCGCTCCCCCGGCACCAGCCGTGCCCACCGCCGGCAGCCCCGGGCAGCGGGGCGAAGGCGGACACGCTCACACCCGGCCGAGCGCCCGCAGACCGCTGCCCTCCGGCACACAGCCGCGTCCACCCGCTGCCGCCGCTGCCGGCCCGCCGTCACACACGAGAGCGCCGCTGGCCGCCCCCCACGGCCGCCCCACCAACACACGCTTTCGAATCATTATTTTCTTTTTTTTTTTTTTTTAATTTTATTTTATTTCTGAGAATTAAGATGTTATTAGCGAGGGGAAGATGGGCCCTGAGGAATGCCGCTGCGGGAGGTAAGGGACGGCTGCAGGTTACACACCCGAGCCCAGCTGGAAGCTCCGTCGCTGTCTTGGCAGCGCCGAGCCCTCAGGGTGGGCAGTCGGAAAGGTGCCGGCAGCATCCCCCGGCCCCAGGGGCCTGTCTGGCACCGCTCCTCACCATGGTGGGTAAAGCCATCGCCTGAAGGCACAGAATGAGTCAAGGCGTCAAGGTCTGCATGGGAATGCTGCTGTGGGAGAAGCTGTGCTAGGCATATGGCACCTGACCCCGCGGACTTCGGACCATCCCTAAAATCCGAGCTTGTACGCATCCACCCCTCCTCATTAAGCATGAAGAGAGAAAGCATGGGTCAGATTCCATATGTCTTATGCTTCAGTTATAAAGTTACTGCAGAACAGTGGTAGAACATCCTCTTTGCTTCCTCATCCCGGAGACATGAATTTACACCCTGCATAAGGTGTATAGCACAGGCATCATCATAACACAGATGAAAGCCCTGCTCAGTCTGGCAACCTGGTCCAAACACTGAAGCAAGCAGAACTGCTGGAGTGTTTTTTACCTATAGCTGTAAATATGACACTGCAGTCCAGGCCTTCTCCTCCTCCTTTTCATCTTCCTTAATCCAGAAAAGAAGAAAAAAAATGTTGCCATTGCTTCAAGTTCTTCCATTCCACGTCTTTGTCTTCAGTACATACTCTTCCACTGTTTTCTTTTCCCAGCTCTCTTGGTGTGCTTTTATGCCAGTTTCAGAAAGTAAAAAACCTATCTCTACCTTTAAAGAAATTGAAATAATGTCCCCATAAGCATTTATGTATGTACAAGCAATGCCATTTAAATCACTAGAATATCTAGTGATATTTGTCCTGAAGGATGCAAATCACATGGAATCCATTTTAACTTTTTAACAATTGTAAGGGTTTTTTACTCCATGTGTTTCTTCTCCAGTCCTGTAAATTAAAGAGTGAGAGTTAATTAAAATGTCACATGTGGGGCCATATACAAAATACTCACAGAGATGGAGTCCACATTCTTTTGAAGTTAAATGAATCCATTAGGCTGTACTTTGACTTGAAAAATACAGGATGTTTATATGTATATTGTTTTGTTTTTTAATTTTCATTGTACCTGTATTACTTGAACATTGTCTTTCTTTTTCTATATCCATTAGGCTGTACTTTGACTTGAAAAATACAGGATGTTTATATGTATATTTTTTTTAAATTTTCATTGTACCTGTATTACTCGAACATTTTCTTTCTTTTTCTACATAATTTTAAGGTACAAAACCGAGTTTAATTCCTATTTAATCCAGTAGCCAAAACTCACCTTGACCCACAACAATGGGATAATGGATTTTTACACTGCAGGGAAGCAGATTAAATTGCTGTAGCATACCTGAGCTGAGAATGTGATCTGTAGGCTGTAAAATTTTTGGTTCACAGATTGTGAGAAAGACTCAAGAAAGGTAAAGTCACAGATCCACTTGCTGCCTTGCAGTGGAATATGTAATGGAGAACAGTACATGCTATAAAAATCTCTAGAAGCAAAATGGAAAACCTCATCTCTGCAACATACTTTGTCCTGGACTTATGGAATGGACATGTGCAGCCCATATTCTACCTTGCACAGAGCAGTTTCCTCAGAAATTCATGATCTTTGTTTGACTATCCACTCTGGCATGAAGCCTTTTTTCAAAATCACATGTAGGGCTATATCCAAGTGTATATCCAAATTCTTTTCTCACCTAGACATCTTACTGGTAAAAATAAAAATCAAATATTTGTATTTCGTATATATTTAGTAATTTTGAGCAAGTAGGAGAGTATTCAAAAACTATACACGTACCAAAAATATTTAAGAAGGTGTCTGCCAGAGCACATCTAATTCCCCAGAAGTGCTCTTTATTTTTGTGTTGGATAGCTCAGAATAAAATGTGAATGTCCCCTGCAGCATGAGCAGAATTGTTGCACAGGCATGTGAAAATGCTGGCAATACAGCTCCGAGGAGGACCATGAGAGCCCTCAAGTTACTTAAAAGAGTGGACCTTCTTCCCACAGGAAGCCCTGGACATTGTGGTGGTAAGTGATGTGGATTTTCTTAGATTTGGCTTAGAGGTATTTCTGTTAGCTTTCCTTTTCTGCAGAGTTTTGAGCTGTTAATGTTGTGAGAAGAAGCAAGTGAAGCCTATATAATAGTTAGGCGCTGAGTAAAAAATCAGTATAATTACCCTGCACAATAGGAAATTGGTAAACATGGTTTATAGATCAAAATGTTTAGAATAGCAGTGAGATTGCCATCCTGCTTCCCAGAGTCCAGTCTAATGAGTTGTCAAGCATGTGCTGTTGCTACTGGATTAAAAACCAGTTGTGAAAACTCCCTCCCACCCCAAGAGCTGTCAGGTCACCTGCTGCCATTTATCCCCTTATCTGCAATAGAAACCTCCGAAATGTTAAGTGGTTTATTCGACCTATAATGTCAGCTAAAGCTGGTGTGGGTCTTCCTTATGTAGCTAATGAATTTCAGTAGGAATAAAAAGAAAGCATATTAGGTCTGACAACTCATAGCCCTGAAATTTGAAAGACCGGTGCCTTTGAGAACTGACAGTAATGCCAAGGTAAACAGTTTCCCTTCTGTTATTCTTTCACTCCTCAAAACAAGCACCTCTCCAAATCTGAGAGCTTCTGGCAGGTATGATGAATGGCAAATCCTAATGAATCCCATGGTTTGGCCAGAAGTGTTAGGACTTAGCACTCTGTACAAATTCTCATCTGAAATAGGAGTATCAGGAGCCAATTTCTTGAGCATAATTTATTCCAGACACTAGCTGGAATAAACAGCATTCTGTAACCTCCTCAGATATTTTGCCAGTAGGGAGCTGTCTTTACACTTCTTTCAGCTAAGCAAGGGATCCAAATACAAAATTCATCATTCAAGAATACAGTGTGGTTTAAAAGACTGAGGGATTCGAGTTCATTTCCAGGGACATTTTTGTGTCCTATCTGTATGACATTTTCTTTCTGGATCAGGTCTACTATGGTTTGCTGCTACCTTGCCCTGATGAGTTTAAAAAAACCCCAGCACTGGGGTTTAACTTTCTAGAAGCATCTCAAGTTTACATTCAATTTCTACAATATGTTTCACTTAAGTTTCATACTGGAAAGGAGGTATAAAATGGGACTTCCTTAGTTAGTAAATGTTCTTTTGTGTCTCTCAAAGTCTTTTCAGACTTTGATTCCTTCAGTCACCGACGGGCGTTTTATTAAGAACAAAAGCACTGCCATGAGTATAAACCTGACTTATCCATGCACAGAAGGACAAATAAAACTCAGCTTTTCAGTTCCAGGATCAGATGTTGTCCTTGGCCATATGTAGATGTAATTAAAAGCAAGATTTGTACTACTACGAAAAAAGACAATATTCAAATGGTGCCTAATGTCTTCTAATGGAACCTGGAAACATTTCTGAGACAGATGCTATTGGGATCCAGTACAAACTGGCATCCATAATGCCGTGTTGGTGAGCCACATGTGACAACAGGTCTCCACCAACTCCTTTAAAAGGTCCCAGGAGAAGACAAATAACAAATAGTTCATTCAAATGTTAATCTGTCTCATCTTCTAACTTTTGATTATACTTTATTTAACTCCCCAAAAGAAACCATTTTCTTTCAAATGTTAATCTGTCTCATCTTCTAACTTTTGATTATACTTTATTTAACTCCCCAAAAGAAACCATTTTCATATGTGATGCTTATGTTTTCAATACCACCAATGTCTTTATTTTCCATGTGATTGGATGATTTAAATATAATTTAAAATATTTTTCCCTCTGCTATGCTGCTCATCCCCCATCCCCCCAGTAATACATTATTTTGTCGCTATCTCTCTGATAGGTGGTTGTCTAGAATTAATGAAGATGGAGGTAGGTGGGAAAAGCAGCCATTTAGCATTGTGTGGAGGAGCAGATAAGATCGTCTTCCAGTTTCATAATCTGCTAATTGTGTCGCTGCAGATAGAAACTTCCCACAGTCTCCAGGTCAGTGGGAGAAGTCCCTCCGACTTCCAATGACTTTTGAGCACTGTTTTTTCAGTATCTGAAAATTAACCTCGGATGCCAAGATCTAACAATGTAGACATTTATGTTTTAGTGAAACTACTCCCTGAACTATTTATGAATACATGGATTTACAGAATTTTACTCTGGGAAATAACAGGCTAAACCCAGATTATAGAGTAAATTATCAATGAAATCATGTATTTTAAACTGTCTGGTAATTTTAATTGTGCCTTAGCTCATTAAGATCTTAAAACTGAATACTCCACGTGCAGTGAAACGACACCCTTAACCTTGCTCTCTCCACAACTCCAGATGAGGTTTTCCAGCAGTAAAGGCCTGAAATCAGAAGCCTGTGTACCTGACATCGGTATTAATGGGGGGCTGAACCATTCAGAGTGACAAGCCACTTGTTTAATGTCATATTCTGCTAACATGGACTTGTGCATTATTTAATATAAGATCGTTTATAAAGTAGTTAAGTGCAGTGATTATTACAAATTTTGAAGTGCAGTTTATCAGGTACAGAAGTTTAATCAAAGGAGTCTTGGGAAACTTGTATGTTTTTCACATTCTTTGTTTTTCTTTAGAACATTATGACTCGATTTAACTCCCAGCAGTCCAAGAGGCTGGTCGGTGTAATTTAATCATTTTTGCTGACAATGTTAAGTCTTGCTAATCTGTCATTACCTGTATCCTCACTAGATTCAATACAGAAAATTTCTTAGTATATCTGAGGAAAATAGTGTTTGTAACAGGAGGTTCACGTGTCTTCGAAGAAAATATTAACTCAATGCAAATATTTATTGTAATGATGACAAAATAAAAATATGTATTCTTTTAATGAGTAAAATTATATTAAGGCATTGCAACACATTTCTGACAGGTTAATAGGAAAAAGTATCATCCTTAGATATCTGGTGAGAAATGTTTGAATTTAAAATTACCATCTCTGAGTTTGCTCAAGTTCCTTCTGAACACACGTCTGGAAATACTCTAGAAAGAGAATTTTTTGTCAAAAAATTTAACGAAACGGCGAATTTTAAGCAAATATTTTCCCACGATGAAATTCGACAGTGCAGACGTGCTCGGAGCAGACCAGGAGCAGGGGGAAGCGGTGCCTCCCGCCGCAGCTGCCCCAGCCGCGCCGCGCTCGCCGCCCGCCCCGCTCCGCCTCCACGGGCCCGGGGAAGCGCGGAGCCGGGCAGGGGATGCTGAGCCCAGTGCTTTGAACACTCCCTCCCTGGCTGTTTGGTGGGACTTTCCAGGCTGTAGGGACGTGGAGCCCTTGACTGGTGCTCCGAAGGACCTGGAGGAGCGCACCCGGCGGCTCTGCCGCCTCAGTCCCCCGCAGCGAGGTTTGGGGGAAGCCGGACGGTGGGCCGGGACTGGGGCGCAACCATGCGTGAAATCATCCCCTTCCACCCAGCACGGACCGAGCCCTGGTTCGCTGAGGTGACCTCCTGTGGCACCCAAGAGACGCTCCTTCAACTGTTCGTCACTGTTCGGTCACTCCAGTGGTTTCTTACAGCTAAGAGAGGAAACTAGATCATATGGGGGAGAAAAACCACAAAATCTATTCGGCTGAAGCCTGAGTCACTGCTCCCGCTTAATAACGTTCTAAATGGGAGTAGAGAATGTCCCACTGACCCCTTTGGCTGTTTTTTAGCGCTTGAGTGCAGCCATTGCCAATAGTCGCGTAAGGACTTTGAAGTTATGGATATTGTCTTTGCAGGCATTAGTCGGTGCTTTAATAGGTCTCGTTCTGGCTCGGTCGCTGAAAGATGTAAGCAAGCCAAAATTTCAACGCTCTTCTGGGGCATCTAAAAAGTTAGGTCCCTCCTACGAAAGGGACTTCGGTGTGAGGCCAAGCGCGAAGAGACGAATGAGTGCATGTGTTCAAAATTACATTTTCGACAGAAATTCAGATCTACCGGGTCGTGTTTAAATGCAAAGTGGGAGAGAAGGGGGGGCGGAGGGGGGGCTCAGTGTGCAGGAAACATCACTGGGAAACCTGGAATGTAACAGGCAGGATCAAAAGTTAATGGCCTATTTGATGTGAAAAGTGAGCTGGGGATGCCGGAGAGCGGGAGCGAAAAGAGCCGGCCAGACGCGCGCAGGGCGTCCGCGCAGCCGGGCCCCCCATCCCCACGCAAATAGCTAAGCCAAAAATACAGCGCAGGTAGGAGCGCTTCTCGGTCGGGTTAGCCTTTAACCCGGTGAGTTTAACCTCCCGGGCGGGGCGGTGGGGCGGCTGGCTCGGCCCTGGCTCCGCGGGAGATGCGCCTGGCGGAGAGCCGCGCCTGGCACCGGCTGCCCCCGCAAAGCCGCGTACGAGCTCTCCGCCGCTCGCCGCGCAAAGCCCGGGCAGCCGATGAGAGCTCCCACCCCTCCCTGCCCGCAGCATCGGGGTGGGGCTGCCGCGGCTCCCCGGGGAGCTGCACTGGGGCGCGGGGAGGGAAGGGGGTGCGGGCCAGGGCTGCCGCTGTGACCCCGCTCGCAGACCTCAGTGCCCGCACCGCCGCTCCTGGTGCTGGGCCAAGCGCGGGGCTCTGTCTGCGCCTGGCACAGACGGACAGGGAAAAGTTCAGGAGGAGAGGATGCGCTCCTATGGATTGGCAGGCCACGGTCGAAGCTCGCCAAAATTACAGACCGCCCTGCCACACAGCATCGAGCCGCCTCGTTGTTGATAAAGCTAAGAAAAAAAATGTTAGCCTCTTGTACCGTCAGAATATTTCATCCATGCCAATTTGTTTAACGATATTTTTCTAAAAATAACTCTTTCCTTTGTATGGCTCAGTTTCTTCGGCTTTAGCATACGCTTTGAATTAAAACTGTTGACAAGATTGTAACGAAAATACTGATTGATGCAAACATGCCCTGAAACAAATCCACACCTGATTCTGGTTCTCTGACTACGCTGATTAAAGCCAACCCCCGCCTCCAGCAAGCCCGACCGGGGTCTCCGGCTTCCAGAGAAACTGCCGTCGGGACAGAACGGTGGCAGAAAACGAAGGCACGGGGACAATTACCGAAAAAAACCAGAGTTTGAAGCGCTTGGGGTTCCCCAAGTTGGTTGGAAGTGACACCGAGACAAACACATCGAATGCAGTCTGTTTCTTGTTCCTTGGTCTTATCCCAACTCCCAGACACAGTCAAATGTTGAGAGAAGGCTGAAGTCAGGCCACTGCCAACGCTAGAATAAAAAGGCTAAGAGAAGCCAAAAATGCCTGTGGTCTCCGTGAACTACATTAAATCACGGGTGGTTATATTTAGGTGGATAATGAAGCGCGTAAAACGGTAGATAAAAATCAGTTGCTATGGACTGTCTAGGATTTCGTGTGTTTTTATTAATTTTCATAGGAGATTTTAAGATTTACGTGATCTCCCGGTTTCAAACTCCGGACGGAGCGCTCTCGGCGGCGGGAAGCGCCGGGGGAGGCGTTCGCAGCTCCTGGGCCCGGCCCGGCCCTGCCCCGGCCCTTGCGGCAGCGGCTTGCGCTGCGAGCGGAGCCGAAGGCAGCCTGAGCTGCGGGGGATGAGTGAGGAGGGCGGGGGTGTGATACCGGGGTGCGCGTCAGAACTTCTGCTCCGGCCCTGATGACCCAGCTGCAGGTCAGCTCTGCGGGAATGCCACGGAGGTTTGGCCTCCGACTGTTCAGGCAAGGAAGGGGGAGGATGCTGCTGCCTCCGCACAGAGCTCTGCTCCCTGGCTGAGCAGGGCAAGAACAGCCCAGGTCCCAGCTACAGAGCAGCTAGCCTTGCAGCCTTCCCATCTCCCGGCTGACCGCAGCCGCCAGAATCTCCCCGTGCTCCCGCTCCTCTGTTCTCCGCCCTGGGGCGCCGGCAGCAGAGGTAGCACCAGCGGGGGCCACTGGGGCCGGGTAAACAGGAAAGTCCTGCTGGATTCCCTAGCGAATCTCCTCGAGCCGAGGGGAGGAGCGGCCACGCTCCCTGCTCTGCTCCCGCCTCGGCCGCTCCTCTCCCGCCCACCGCCCTGTGCGGGACACGGGGGCCCTCCCGCACCTCCGAGGGGACAGTGGGATCCCGCAGCATGCGGGAGAGCTTCCCGCTGGGATATGTGTTCTTTTTAACAGCTACACTTTGCCGGTTAAATAAAAAAAATCAACTTTATTTTCAGTGAAATCAGTATCACTGGGAATATATATGACTGCAGAGTAAGAGGGGGCTGGAGCACGGGCGGGATTTGCAGAGCGTCACGGTCCCACAGCGGCGTTATCCTACATCATAAGCCAAACTTAACCACCCGCAGCGACCGCGGGTGATGGACACCCGGCAGCAACCCCACCCTGGCCCCGGGAGACCGCAGGGCTCCCCCTCGGCTCACCAGCACCCCAGGTGCCCCGGCAGCCTGCGGGCACCCACGGGGCCCGGCGGGTCTGCGGGGGCCGCGGGCAGAGCAGGTGCAGCCGGCTCCCGGCGCTGCCCTGCCTGCGTGCCTCTGCGGGATCCACCGTGCGGCCGCCTCTAGTATCTTTTCCCGCCCCGAGTTTTGGCTGCTGTTTGCTTGTTTGTTTTCTTCTCCTTTCTCTGGTGTAGCTGATTTCCACGCAGCTGCACCTCACGCTTTGCCCTCGCTCAGAGTTAAGCCATGCGCCAGCCGGAGCCTGAGATCCCCCGCGCTACTTCCTGTGCCCGTTCATCTTTATATTCCTTTTAATTTTTTTTTCTATTCCCCGTGGAAGTATAGACACATAGATGTGCCAGGTTATTTTCAGATGGCCGGTGCCCTGGACTTCAGACGGGTTGGCGAAGCGGCATCACTATCCCCTCATGAGCTGGGCGTCACGGCGCAGATCCCGGCACTGTCCCTGCCGCACCTGCCTGTCGGAGCCCTGAGATGGGAGCTCTCCTGGCTGGGGTGAAAGGCAGGCGCTTCTCCCCTCCATGCTCTCAGCAGCAGGGGACTTACTCTGACAAGGAGAGAAATGGCAGTATGACTTAGATACCCATTGTCACTGCTGGTGGAGGTACCTGCCAGATTAACAAATTCAGGTTTGGAGCCAAACCTGCCTTCCTAAATAACACGGCGCAAGCAGCCCAGGTGGCTCCTGGGCTGCCATTCACCTTTACTTTATAAAAACTGAGAGCTGTATGAATTTTACCAGCAGCCCTGCATTTTTTCCGTGCATGAGCTGGTTTCTATTGGACACTGCTGCGTACAAACGAGGGATGGAAAAGACGCTTTCCCTGCCAGGGTGTAAGAACAGTACGAAATTGTCATTTTGGACAGTGGTAAGGTCTAAGTTCAAGGATGGGAGTTTTGCTTGCCAGGCACTTGGAAGCGCGCAAGCCCGCCCTTTTCCGCCCCGCCTCACTCCCTCCCCCAAATCAACAGCAACAATAAACTCCGGATGCCAATAAGCCTTAAAAAAAAAAAAAAAAAAAAAAAAAAAAGCAATACAGTTTAAGATCTGCCTCGAATACATAAGCACATAGAATGCAGAACCATCCTTGGCTCCAAGTCCCCACAAAATGTTCTTCTTTGTACAGAGCGGGTAGAGACAGCAGTGTCAACGGTGTGCTCATCTGGTTCACTGCTTCACTGCTGTGGCTGACTCCCCAGCTCCCTGCTGCTGGGGTAACAAATACCGCTCTCAAAGGTGCCAAACAACACTTTTTAATAGCCCAGCTATGCGGGTAATGGTGTAGAGCATTTAAGTGCTGTGGGTCATACCTAAGTTGGTATGACTGCATATCTCTCCCTTCGATTCTCCTCTGACACCCACGGGTGACTAGAGGGTTTGAGTGTGTGTGCACCCTAGAATATGGCAGCGTGGAAAATGCATTGTTTCCTGAAATAATAAACAATCAACTTGTTCAAGTAATCCGGTTTTTACTGTCTTTTGTGTGTGGAGGAGTGCTTACCTCAGGTCTACTCAGGTTTCTCAGGCATGAAAAGCCTGTAAACATTGCAAATCATCTAGGAGAGGGGTTGAATTCTACACGTCTAGAAAAAGACACGTACTGACTTTTTTAAAGGAAAAAAAAAAAAAGATTTTCAGGATACATTGTAAAGAAAAAAAATATAGTGAAGGGGGAAAAAAGGGAAGAGAAACCGAAATGGTACTGGAAAAACCTTGGCTCTGGTAAGCAAGGAAACACCCTGTCTTCTTCCAGCGTCACTTGATGAGACCATAAAGAGACACATATTGTGCATTTTCTCAGGTTTTCAATATCCCACACACATACAGTAATAGCAAGTTTCAACAGCTATTGCCAGGGCTCGGGTTGGTTTCCCTCAAGTGAAGAAATGCATCTTTAAGTGGGAAATCTGCCATTGGCTAACCACAGTCAGAGATGTCTGCTGGGATAAACAGCATTGTTAATTCCTCCAAGCTCCATCTGTGGAAGTGATAAAGTGCAGCCATTATGGAAGACTGCAAAGTTAAATTAATTAGGTTCCTCCATTATGCTGCAGACTTGATTGCTATTTTCCTCTTAAATGCCATTATTCCTAGATCTGTCTAGCAGCTGATGCAATTAAAGGGAACGTAATGTAAATTTAACAACACAAACGACACTTTCCTCCCCGTATGTTTGAATGAGGCACGGAGGGGCTGTTTCTCAAGCTTGGACTTCCCACGTAAACATCTGATGTAACCTTAAAAAAAATTCAAATAAACCAGTGTGTATTTGGATACTTTTCTTCGGCGAATTCTTGGATCAATACTTTTGTTTCATGTTTTCATGTTCTCAGTAATGTTAAGGGATCCAGTTACAAACTCTTGCCAGTAAGAAAGAAAATATGCCCTGCTGCGCACCCTCCTAAACACTTCTAAGAAATAGTGTTTTCTTTTCATTTGGAATGACGATTTTGTTTGTCTGCTCTGCCCCGGCGAGCGAGACTATAGATTGTTGGTAGACACATTTAATTCCGGTCCGTACGGCCGGCGGCTGCGCCCGGGGCCGGCACACGCCCTCCGGCCGGGGCAGCGCCGGCGGGGCGAGGGCACCGGGGGCTCCGGGGCCGCGGCTGGAGCCCACCGCCCTGCTGCCTCCGCCGGGAGTCCCGCCCCGCCGCCCTGCTGTGATTTCATTATTTTATTTTATTTTTACTTATCACCTTTATTTCTTTATGGGAGAAACGTGATTTCTCCAAGCCTTTGCAGTGCTTCATGGGTCATTATGGCTTAATGCAATTAACGTAACCTTTTGTAACCCAATATCAAGTACTTCCAGGACAAATCTTTAAACAGATCACTAATCGTAAAACAAGTCATGGTGTCTGGAGTGAAAAGTAAGCTATTTGCTATTCCCGCTGATACTTTCAGCTTTCCGTCCTTCCTTCCCCCTTTCTCTTCTTTCTACCTCTCTCGGGTTTATAGGGTTTGTTGAAATGCTGCTTAACGTTGTTGTGGTGGCGCTTTTTTTTTTTTTTTTTTTTTTTTTCTTCCCTTTAGGTCTGTGTTTTAAGCCACTAAAGTCCAGTGCTGGGTTTTCACGGTTTTCGTGAGGAAGGCCGTCGGGAACCCGCAGCAGGAGGAGCAGACGGGCGCGCTGAGGGAGCGCAGAGAGGAGCCAGGATCCCCGGGCGGGACCGAGCCGAGCCCGGCCCGGCCGGGCCGCGCCGCCGCTCCGGGGGCCCGAGGTGTGCCGGGGCCGGGCTGGGGCCGCGGCGGCCTCCGGGGGCGGAGGGACATCCATCAGCAGCGGCCAATCAAGCGGAGTGCCCTCCCCCCGGGCTAATTGCTTTTGCTTTTCTTTCAATTAGGGCCGGCGCTTCCCGGCGCGCTGCCCTCGGCCGGAGCCGGGCCGGGGAGCCCTGCGCTGAGGGAGGGCGGCCGAGGAGCCGCAAGGCGTGTCGCTGCATTCGCACACATCTGCATTCCCCCGCCAGCCCCTGCAAAGCTTTCCGCAGCACGCACACACGGGGCAGGTTTGGCTGTGAAGTTTATGTTCGATTTAGCGGCGAGAAGCGCTTCCTGGCCTGCTCCTTCCTTCCCGCCGTGCCGTTTGGGAGTAAATTCCGGCAGGATATTTAAAATTTGGTTCAAGTGTCGCACGGGTCATTTATAGGTGGTTCGAGGTAGAGCCACCACTTTACCTTACATTTAGGCTTATTGCTGCGTGTCTGTGAATATATTTCTCTGTGTGACTCTTACATAGATCATGTCCATGCGAGCAGCACCAACAGAGGCCCGGTTCAGTGATGTGGCACCCACCACAAAAAACGGAACAAAGAAATCTGGGAGTAAATTATACCGGGATTCTGGTTCAGGGGAATTGCACCCCAGTACTCAGAATATCTGATTCTCTTTGGATAGATTATTTAATCTACCACCCACCATCTCTGTGCTTCTATTTTCCCAGTCATGTGTGCAAAATTGGTCTTGTCCTGATTTCATTTTTACATCCAAGTTTTTGTTTGTATTCCTTGTTACCCCTGAGGAAAGAGAATTGCTCTAATAATGCATAAAATATTTTGTACTCCTACAGTGTACTTGTACATTCTACTACATTTTATGAAGAACTCTCTATAATGTGTCATCTTTTACGGTTTTGCACTGGACTTTAGCATGTCAGAAACAGTAATTAGGTCTACGTATTAATCATAACAATGTATTTTCCAAAAAGGATGTAATAAATGTAATATTTGAAAAGTCCCAGTTGTAAGTTTCAGAGAAAAAAAAAAATCACTTTAGCTTATCTGTCTTTGGAGAGACTGACAGGTCTTCAAAGAAATCTTGCAGAATGCACAATGCATTCACCTTGTCTAGTTTAATAGAGGTAGAAAATGATTAGAGTGTGTTTTAATACTTGCTGTACATGTGATGTAGGAAGCCAAGCCTCAAAACAGTTTAAATGTTGATATACCCAGCTTGAAAAAGCTTGTCAAATAAATCAAACCGTTCTGGGGGCAAACCCATGTTGTTTTTAAACCACAGAGTGGGGCAGTGGGCGTGGTTACTCCCATGGTTGAATGGTGAATGTATAGATTTAAAATACATTTTGCCACACTGGTTTTCAGAGGATTGTTTTGGCCTCGTATTCCAATACCGTGAGCCAAAACTCTGGTCAATGTTTTGACAACAGAGCCAGGAAAAACAAAAAAGGCTTACCCTCTGAAAAAGAAATGAAGATGTAGTGAAGGAAAACAGTAGTCTCTCTGCCACTGCCTTACTCAATCCATATGTGGACTTAAACACAGGAAATACCCACCATTCACCGCAATCAAGCCAGGGGCTTGTGCATCAGAAAGTGCCTTGTGGAACTAATTGTAGTTTATTAAGATTGTCATTGACATAGAAAAGCATTTTGAAATTTGAAGTCAGGACATTTAAAGAATACAGAAAAGAAAGATAATCTGCTGCATGAGTGTTAATTTTTAAAGAAATGTATTTACCACAACACTGCAATCTTACGATGTGCATTTACTATGGCATTTTACATAAGTTAATTATCATTTGGTGATGTTTGTGATATTAAACTCTTTATGCTTACTGTTAATCCACAGTTCTTCTGGTGCAGGGTATGTTTCAGGATAATTTCAGAGTGGACCAAAATCTAAACTTCACTAATTTAAAAGGATAATAAAGAAAAAGCATCGTACCTTTCATACAGGCAAAGTTTACACAGAATAATAGTTTATAGAATTTTTTTGTCATGTTACAAACTTAA
This sequence comes from Passer montanus, assembly GCF_014805655.1. Taxonomy (NCBI): domain Eukaryota; kingdom Metazoa; phylum Chordata; class Aves; order Passeriformes; family Passeridae; genus Passer; species Passer montanus. The sequence goes on along the minus strand of NW_024363160.1, from coordinate 4,514,719 downwards.
ATGGAAACTTGTCCTTGCCAAAAAGTATTTGGCAGAGTGTTTATTTTAGGACTTTTATGTCAGATATATTTCTTTGTGAGGTTTTGTTGATGTTTTTCCTGACCACATATATATTTTTTTATTATTATTTTGCTGTACTGTTGCATTTAGATTTTTAGCATGGTGAGTCAGTATTAGACCTGACAAAACAGTGCTGTGATTGCCAATTAAATTCAACCTCTGGGTAATTTTCATTGAATTTATGTTCCTGTGAACACCTGTGATCTTTGCCTGACGATTTTACTTCCTAGTGCTTTCCATCTAATCAGGAGACGATTTTTGCTTCCAATGGTGTAGGCTTTTTCATACACTGCTCTACTGTGGGTCAAGCCACTTGGCTGTCCAGATAGACTGGGAAGTGTATGAGGGTGCACTGTGTTTTCCACAGTTTTCAATCCATTTGACATTCAATTCTCTACACCAGCCACAGGTACTGTGGCAGGACTAGGGACAGGCAATTTCACTGCTTCAAATGGTGTCTGTACCTGAAATAATGCTGATCTTGTTGCTTGTCTCTGATCCTTTTTTTCTTCACCCAAATTTCATGGAAAATTGCTATTCAAAATCTCCTATCTTTTGTAAGAATCTCAAGAGAAAACCTGTCCACAGAGAGCAACAGTTGCTGTTGTCATTTCCACATGTTGAAATACAGCTGAATGAGATTTGGAATGCAGCTCCCAAAGCTGCACCTTCAAGCCTTACTTTTGCCTGAAATGATTTTACCCACTATGTAAAATGTTGTGTCAGTGGATGCTTGCTCTCTTTTGCCATTCTTAAAAGCTGTTTTATCTTGGCTGATTCACAATCTAGACTGAGGTGTGGGATGCTTGAGGGTCACCATTCAAATTTCTTTCTGGTGCTAAAATACGTTGAGAGTATCTCAGATCTTCCTCCAGGGTTGGTCCACAGGTGACCACCTTGTAATCCTAGTTATTTTTATACCTTAAGCAGCAGCCTTATCCTGATATTTTGCAACTTTTGCAGATTTGAGTTTAGATTTTTATGAACCATTCCTTACATTTTATGTGGTCTGGGGGGAAAAGTAGGGAGAAATCTGTGTGTAAATACAAAAATGGGGGATGAATTTACAGGCATGAGTCAAGTCTGATTGTAATGTAAACACTACTGATTACTGTGTTGGTAGATGTCTACACCAAAGTGCATTTGGAGTACAATAATCCATGTGATATATTCAGAAAGCAACCAAATATGTAAAAAATCAAGAACAGACAAACCCATTATTTCCCTATAAAGTTGTTCGTTCTCCATACATGTGATTCTTAACTTTTTTCAGTGTGAAACAGTGCATAAGCAAAAAGCTGATCTGAAGAAAACTCTCAGTTCCATCCATGCATCCAGCAACATTCCTGTGGGAACAAAAAAGAGAATAAAAGTTTGGCATCTTGAGACCTGGACTACGGACAGATGCACTGTCATTAGTTTTTAGAAGTGAGAGCAAGGGACTATGGGCACTAAGATCATATTTTGAGAGTTTGTATTACTGACTTTGGAGTGACAGCAAGTAAAAAACACCCCTGAAGGTCAATGTAATTAGATTTCTAAGTCATCCATATTTTTCCTGATGAAATGAACATTAGACTGATGTGTATTGAAGGCAGTGAAAGTTAAAAGTTTTGGCTTCCTTGCTTTCTTTTTCGTTGCAGCAGAGTTTCCTTGGCCATTTGCCCATTACAGGTCTCTGCAAAGCCAATGTTTATACTGATCCATTTTCTTTTGCTTTTTTTTGCACCATCGACATCTAAATGTATAAAATGGTGGCATTCTGTAAGGACACAAGGACAGCAAAACAATAGACAGATACTAAGTCATAAGAACAAAGTAAAGAAATACAGGAGGTGGTGTGGTAAGAGGAAAGACAGAGATAAATGTGTATGGGGGTAAATCTCTTCCTTTAAAATGAAACTTGTGAAAACTATAAATTACAACATACAGAAGCTCAAAACCTTTGCTGAATGCATCCGCATCTCATCCACGGCATGCTGATGCATGGTGTGTAACATTCAGTCAGAGCCATGGAGGCAGCATGGGAAAGAGAGCACAGATTGATAATGGAGAGGCAGTGGCCAAATTGAAACTAGTGTGAAAGTATGAACTCAAGGGAAGGTAATATTCTCACAAACAGTCATTGATGTTTATTTGTGGCATCAGAACATCAAAAGCAGTCAGGGCTGTCCTGAAGCCTACTCTATCTTGTTTTTGGCATTGGTATATAGGACTTCAATTCATTCCAAGCCCTACTACTGTCAGTTATGCCCATGCCTTTGAGCCAGATGTTTATTTGTGGCATCAGAACATCAAAAGCAGTCAGGGCTGTCCTGAAGCCTACTCTATCTTGTTTTTGGCATTGGTATATAGGACTTCAATTTCATTCCAAACCCTACTACTGTCAGTTATGCCCATGCACCAGCCTTTGAGCCTGGTTACTTTAAATAAAGACTTTTAACTCCCCAAAATTGTAACTAGCTTCACTGATGAGTAATGTGAGCATCATGGCACAGACTATTAAAAAGAGTCCCTTTAGTTTGTAAAGACATAGAATCAGTAAGAGTTGTGGAACCTACAGTATGAATTAGACAAGACTGCTGAAGACAGCAGGCTTTTTATTATTAAAATAACCATGTAATCAAGTATTAAATCTGATAGAATCAGTAAGAGTTGTGGAACTTAGAGTATGAATTAGACAAGACTGCTGAAGACAGCAGGCTTTTAGGCTTTTTATTATTAAAATAGCCATGTAATCAAGTATTAAATCTAAATCATTTAGGCAGTCTTGGGAAACATACTGTTTCAGATAAATTATAGATTCTCAGCTGATGTAAACAGATGTGTTTCTATCAATGTGCTCCTCACACAGCTGTGGGCTTATATCCATAATATTCCACACACTGGGCAGTGGTCTTCCCCCACTGTCCAAACGACTTTCTAAATGCTGTCCATCCTTTCAGAAGTTGAAAAATACAGACCTCAAATTATGTGTACTCTGAATTGAAGAAAATGCAGATGTCATTGTATATGAAAAAGTATTCCTAGATCAAAACAAAAATAATAAATTTGTATCTGGTACTGTGTGTTTTTAGTTGGGGGGAAGAAAGGTATTACTTTACGTATTTCATTTTCTAATATTTCAGAATAAATGGCCTGGAAAAATCCAAACATTGTTATTTTTAGCCCAGTTTTCTCTCACTCTCTCCCTCCTACTACCCCTTCATCTCCCCAGAAAAATTCAGGCCAATTTCAACCACATTTGAGAAAGGAGGAGAAATCCCAAACATCATTAAGTTCCAATAACTGCCATGAAAATTTGTGGTTGGATAGCAGAGAAAAAGGATATTTGTTCTTCCAGGTAGCTTGGCCCCTGTTCGGCAGAGTCAGCTTTGCTTCTGCCTGGCAATGCCTGGGTGCATGCAAACATTCATGGCCACGCTTCAACCAGCTCACCCAGAGCTCTGGGACAGCTTCAGGCTGTTCCCTCTCTTGCCAAAAGGGATTATCAGGTGGGGATGTGAGAGGTGAATAGGGTTAATACAGGAGGAAGCTGCAGAGGATATAAGACACAAACATACAGGGGCTCAGGCTCTGTTAACTACTCATGGAACAGCTTGTTTCTTAAATATACCTAAGGTAGTTATTACATTCTTTCCTAGACATTGAATCTCATGTTTATAAAGTATAATCCTTGGATAATTTATCACTTTCAATAAATACTAGCATTCAATCTTCATGCTATGGCTTTTTCAATGAAGTAGTTTAATTGAAACAGGATCTATGGTATTTTTCCACCAATGTGCACAGTGTTAGCTTTTTTAAAAAGAACAATATGCTAAGCTTAACACCACAAAATACTTATGTTAGCTTTATTTAAGTTACTAAAGTTAGCTTCCCATTATTTTGTATATGTGTTTTAAGTATTTTCAAATTTAGAAGCAATAGATGTATCACCATTTTGTATCCAAGTGAAGAGTGTTTGAGAAATGACATGTTCAAAAAGAGTAAAAAGGGAAAAGAGGAGTCCTGATAGACGTACAAGGTTAAGCTTTTAACTACTTTTTGCCTATAGCTTTTGACTTCAGTATAAGAAATCTGGAGCTGACTTGGGAGAGTTGGTGGTGGATCTCTAACCTTCAGGGGGCTGGGATCCTCAGCTCCTCTCTACAGGCCAGAGGGAAGTCAAGAGACATTTGTGCTGGGAGTCCTGACTTGCTGCCTGGAGGAATCTCTTGTTCTGCTGGCTGTGTGGGAGCTGGAGAGACCTGACCCCCAGCTTAGTCACTACTCTTAAATGCCTTCAGGTGTGTGGGGTAGAGAGCCTAAGTGGAAAAGGAGCTTCTTCTGACTCTGCTCTGAGCACGAGATAAACATCCACAACAATATAAGAAAAGGTTTATGTCCCCCTCAAGATGGACCTAAAGCAACAAAGTGTCTCTGTGAGAGAAGGAAATTAAGATCCTCAGCTGCCTTAACAGCCATGCAATTTGCCATCACATCTCCTCCCAGACTGGGCCGGAGGTGGCATGGCCACGTGCAGAGAGGACTGAGAGGTTCCCTCATGGGCTCTGTCATTTTCTGTCTCCTCTTCATTCCGTGTCTCAGGGGCTGCCCTTTATACGCCTTTTTCCACACCAGCTTTCCTGGAGTGTTTTCATGTTCCTCAAGGGGATTTCTCTTGCTGCTTCTCCATCCCTGATCTTCTGTGGTCACTCCTTCAGACACATGAGTTGCTCCCAACTCTGATTTCCTAATGCTTCTGGAGCCACTCTACTTCCTCTTTCCTCTACTCTTTTCACTTACTGCCTCTCCTCTTCCTCTCATGGTGTCTCAAGGCTTTCTTCTTCCATTGCTTCCTTTCTCCTTTTCTAACTCACTCCTTGGAAACTTAATTCATTTTCATAACTTTCTTTTTTATCATCTCCACGAGGGTGGCTACCAAGTCTAAATTTCTGTTCTTGACATCCTTCATTTTGTCTCTGTAATTCTCATATTTCACCCCTTAAGTCTCTCCAACATGCAATTGCCAAAATTTTCTGGCTAGCTTACATTGCAATTTTCTCACTATTTAAGTAAAAGAAAAAATAGGTCAAACTTTGGGTCTCGTATCTCCACAACACAAAGGGGATACTTCTGTTCTTGGTGGTGTACCAGGTAATAAAGATAAAGCTTACTGTATTCTGAAGTCAGACTAGACTATATATATTTATGTGTAGCTGCTATGGTGACATTTACAACAAATCATTATCATTCACATGGAATAATCTGTCAAATATGCAGGGATTTAAATATTTTACCACTAAAATTTGACTGCATTTGTCTTAGTTGAATGTTGAAATTTCTGTGTAGTTCTTAAAACAACACTTTCCCCTCCAATATATATTTTCCAAAGCTGTGTTATTGTAAATTACTATAAACTATCATCCTTTGTGTGGTAGAAAAGGATGGCAATGGCAGTGCTCATTCCTCCTGACCAGCCTTTGTTTGAACTGGCAGAGGACAAGCAAGATCCTTCTGCCATGTGTGATGTGCAGGAGGATAGAGAAGAGAGGGAGGGATCTCTCTCCACTGGTGGTTTGGATTTAAGTAAAGAGCCTTGCAAGGCTGACAGTAGGATGGTGACTCCTCTCCAGAGAAGAACTGAGCATACTTCCATCAAGTTTTGCAGACTGTGATGAGCCATGGGCAGGATGCAGAGGCCAGGGATAAGAAAGTAAACACATGGAGGAGACAAGCAGACAGCATGAGTCTAACAGTTGTCATTTTGCTGCTGCTCACGGGAACTGTCTACTGGCTCCAAAATTAAACAGCTGCATTTACTTCTGTGGTGTGCTAGGCACCAAACAGCAAAATAGAAGCTGTCCCTCTAACAGGAAAGAGTGTGAGTTTCTGTGTGAAGACCATACTAATTTTGTAGGTCTGATGACCTTCAGCTACAGTGTCAATTCCTGGATGTGTGCAGCCAAATGACAGAGCGAAGAGATGTCACACATCATGTGTTCTTGTGATTCAGTGAAGATGAGCTGAGCAAAAGAAGACAAATCTATCCATGAACAAAGATTGTGATTCAAGAGGAGTAGAAAATTAGAGCACACACTTCATTGGTATTAAGGTACAGACAGAAGTATATTACTTTTTATTTTGTATTTAATTTTTTGGATGAGCACCAGAAAAAAGAATTCTTTTGTCTGAATTGAAAACTCTTATTTTCAGCTGCCAAAAATAAATCAAAGACTTTTTTTTTTTAAGATCTCAGAGACCTGGAAACAATAAATGTTTTGTTTCCTCAGATGCAGTGATGGAGAGCTGATGTGCCAAAGTCATTCTTCTGTTTAGTAAAGATTTCTACAACATATGTCTTTCCATTAGGGATGTCAGTAGAACTAAATTAATATTATACTATATGCCTCACCCACTTGTTTCAAAGATTAATTTAAGCCATATTAAATATCCTCTGGAAAACCTTGAAAATATGATGGTCTAAATTCTGGCTGTGTTTATTATGTTTGTACCTAATCTAATGTTGTAGAAATCAGTTTTGTAGCTGCTCCGTATAGCCAAGAGGCTACCTTTCCTGCATATCCTCCATCATGCAGGACCAAGGACAACTGGAACAGGATGGGCAGAGGACTGTGGGTGTGTAATATCTAAACATCACCACTGCATTTAGCCAGAGTGGCTGAACACAATGACTTCATCCATCCTGGCATGCCTGAAGCGTGACCTCAGCTCACTTTGGCTTCAGTTTGTGTTGAAGATTCTTAGCAGGTGCTGGAAGCTCTGTGGATGTGACACAACATATATAGCTCTCTCTTCATCCAAGAGGCAGGATCAGTTTCATGCTGACCCTGCAAATTACATTTGCACTATGTGGAGTTTGTCCTCTTGTTGTTGTAGCTTGGATGATCTAAGTTTACAACCAAGTCAAGGCTTGCAAGCAGAGCTGGTGTCTTTTACTAGACCTAACTGGGGCAACAAAGCAAAAAAGTAGTCCTTGAGATTCAGCAGCAAAGGTCTGTCTTGGCCCTCTCTAATGGCAAACAGAAATACTGAAGGGCCTGTGTTACTCTCCAGAGATGGGCCATCACTTGCCACCTTATCGTTATATACGTGTAATTTTCTTTCATGCATCCTTAGGATATTTTCCTGTGATGGACATTCACAACAACACAGGGCAGTGATTTGAAACAGTTTTTTTATTTGGGCAGTCAGGACTGTAGGACTGTCAGGACTTCTTCTGTGCATCTACTAAGATATTTTGCTTCAGCTGAAGCCTTGACTCTCAGCAAACCACCGTGTTCAGGATGCAGTGCTTCTCTTTGTGCCAGGAGATCTTAACCTGCTCTGAAATCCACTGCTGGGTTTTCGTTCACAGAGACATCCTTCCATATGACAAAATTAATGCTGGTCACAGATTATGTGTACAGTAGTGGGTAGTACAGGCTGGTATGAGCAGATCAGGGAAGCAAATCTGTTGATCCCAAGGACCAGGCGGTCAGAGGGGGTTTGCTTTAGTCTAGCTTGTGACTGGAGCTGGGACCTGTGCTACCTATTGGAGTGAGTTAGGTCCAGTCCTGGAGCACATCTGGCTTAGTTTCATCCAATACGTTTGTGGAATGTGTTCTTAGACCACTTCTGTGCTGGGAACCAAAGTGTAGTGAGTGGGAACAACTAGGAGGTTTGTTCAAAAATTCACATCTGCTCTGACCTGTAGCACTGCTGCAGATTCCTCAGGAGCGCAGTGTTCTAGAATGGTGCAGCAGCACTTCCTCAGTTGAGCATTGTATTTCCTTTTCTCAAGGAACCATGTGTTCCCACAGGTGACTTGGCATGTAGACTGACACTTTTTCTGCCGGCATGACTATAACAAGACAGAAGTTACATGAAGTTATCTTCTAACTGAGTACATGCTAACACCACCAGGCAAATTTTATCCCTGGGGCTGGGTTACAAAGCCATAGACTGTCTATGACTACGCTTGCAGAAACTTGACTAACACAGAAGGTACTTTTTAGGAGAACTCCTAGTCAGATGAAATGTTTTTGCTATCTATACAAAAGGAAATATTCTATTTTTAGTGTTGGGTGATGTAACCATAAACTTTTAATAACAAACAAATGAGGGTGGTGCATTTACTAAAACAAAACAAAAACACCAAACCAACAAACAAACCAACCAATTAAAAAAACCCAAAAAACAATACCCCCATCCTGTGAAAAAAAGAAATAAAATTAAGGAACCTTTTAGAAGCCTCCACTGAATAGTTCAAGATGAGGGAGGGGTGTAAAAAATAAGGCTGACCATACTGACCCTAATGAAAGGTGTTTTCATGTTTTAGTTAAGTATATGCTTTAATAAGCTAAAATGTTTAATCATCTCAAGTTTACTAGAATGTTTTAATCACCAGAATGATTTAGAATGTTTTAATCATTAAATAAAAAAATATAGAAAGTACTGGAAGCAATTGTTTTAATAAATGTGAAGAAAGAACTAAGTGCCAAGAAACACATTAAAAGTTATTTTTTGTCTGTACTGCCACAGTTCAGTATGGCTTGCACTTGCTTGGCTGAGAGCTTTCCTCTGAAAGCATCCCATTGATTGTGGACAGAAGATGCTGTTATATTCCATATTGTGACTTTATTCAGACACTTCAGTGAAAATAGCGCAAAACTTCACAGAGGGAAACGACATTAGAAAGTTGGTTTTTCTGAGGGTTTTTTTATGGACAATGTATTGACACCATGAGCCCAAAGAACAAATTTTGCAAAGATTGTGGTGATTTCACATTTTCTTCAAATGAATTCTGAAGGCCTTCCCTGCACTCCTCAGATTTAGCTGTGCACTGACTAGGCTGAATTGCAGGACTTGGCTTTAAGCAGTTTCAGCTATAGGAAAGTTTGGAGCAGACAGAAAAAAAGTACAATGTGTGCCTGAGCACAAAATACATTACAAAATAAGTAATGTAAACTATGAACATGGAAGAAGAAAAAGAAAGTAGACTTCCAATATCTTCATAAACCATAAAATATGTCCTATAAGTAAAATAAAATCTATGCCAAACATTACTCCATTGTAATGTTTCATTGCACTGTATCCATTTGCATGAGGCACTAACCCCCATTTGTAGCTGTCCACTGGTCTAGACAGACAAATCTTTGCACATCTATTATTTTGGTGGATTTATCAGATTTCCAGATCCATTTTGCTCATCTTTGCAATTTCTGTTCCTTCCTCACACTCGTGCTGGCTGCAGGTAGGTCCGCATAACTTATCCTCATCAGGGTGAGCAGTTTGCATACTTGCCTTCTCTTTCTTTTAGTCCTCTTTGAAGTGACCTCCATCCCCCCCCCCCACACCCCGCCTTGCCCTATACTTAGTATGATTTGGAAATTGGCTGCCTCTGCAGTGAATTTAAATCCTATGTGGTACACACAGTGCACTACTGCTGGGGAGCACAGGAAAACAAATCCTTGAGACTCCCGTGCTTCAGCTCCTTTAATGAAACATGCATTCTTTGTGCAGCATGTGCATTGTGTAGCCAGCAAGCTTAACACTGCACACTGTGAAAGATTTTGGGGACATAAGATTGCTAAAAAAGGCTTTAATAAAGCAGTTTTCTAACATGGCAGTTTTTGTTTATTTTCAGAGTTCAAGAACACAGTGCTTTGGTAGTTCTGCAGTTCCGGATGTGTAAGGTATTTAGAAATCAGTTCCAGAAACCAAAGCAGTTCTATCCAAGGTACATCAAGGGCTAGATTCCAGCCACACATTCAGTATAAATAATGTAAAACCATCAGTCACATTTTATAGTAAGCAAAGCAAAATTGAAGAAGTAAAGACAAGCTAATAAAATAATTAATATTAGTGGAAAATAACTGGTATAAAGTAACAAATACGTTTCTGTAGACATACCACTTAACTCTAAAAAAATATATACATACATATATGATGGCTACAAATGAGCTTGTGATTTTCTTCCAAAAGTATCTGAGCAGGAAGTAAAACATTTTCCCAGTGGATGAAATAACATTCATTTTTGCCAATCTAAGCAAGGCAGATTTAAATTTTATGTGTGTCCAACTGCTTGTTCCCCCTCAGCTAATAACCTGCCTGCTGGAAGCATTTCAAATGAAAAGGAGTTCACAGTTCCTAAACCCAGCTCCGAATATATCTGCCATGCATGTAAACAAGTAAACCATTATGTTTCTTGTTGAGATAAAGAATACCATGATAAGTGGGGACTTTTACCAAACAAAGGGCTTCCTATTGCGAGTGTGGATAATCTTCCAGAAAACCCTGTGTTTTGGCAAATCACACCAGATTAATCTATTAGGCATCTCCTTTCATCATCAAATTTCCGCTGCCTATCACAGTGGCTGCCTTATCAAGCACCCTTTACTCAATAGCAGGCCCATTCCTAGGATTTCAGGTGCTGGCCTTCCGAGCTCAGAAAACAGGTGTCCCCACTGTTTTCAGGCAGGAAAGGTCCCTGCACAGAAGCCTGGGAAAGGGCAGGGGTATCAGCCACTGTTCTACCTGAAGGAACAGGTAACAGGAAACTGTTGATTCAATGGGCTGACTTAATTGGCAAGCATTAGTCAGCACTGAGTGTTTTTTGTGAATTAAAAATCCTCATAAGAATCCTTCCTGACAAAAGTTTTGGAAAGGGGGAAGATATGTGCCCAGAAATGCCCTCCTGGAGCAGTCAGTTCTTGTAACTATTTTAAGTGCTGCATTCTCTTGGTGTAGTACAGAAAATAGGAACCAGGAGCAGAGAGCATTGTCAAGATTTACCTGTGTAAAGGCACTGTGTAGTGCCTGAGCTGTTAGGCAAATTACCTATATTCAGGAGTAAATGGATTTCAAATCTCAAATAAAGGCTAATATTCTAAACCAGTTAGTATGATGGATGAGGTTTTTGGTTTTCGAGCTCACTCTCAGTGCCTTCCCTGGCCAGGCTTTTTTTTTTTTTTTTTCCTTCAAATTAATGAAACTGGGGATATGGTTTCTGACCAGACTATTCATCTGTGAAGCAGGGCCATCCACTTGGTCACTCAGCAGCAATGCAATATGGACCACATTCAGAGTCAGTGGTATGAAGAAAGACATTTTAATGTTGACATGTATTTTACAGGAGCCAGTAAATCCTTGCTCATCTTATCTAACTTTCAGGGCTTATCTCTTCTCATCCAGACAGCATCAAGCAGCTCCTGTCCTGGCGGGTGTCTCAGTATCTGTCTGTCTTTTCAGGCAGAAAGACCTTCATTCTGTGCTCCAAACCCCACTCCTGAAAAATTGGCTTGTACAGAGTTTGCTGTAATGAAATCAAGGCAGGCAGGAAGGCTGGCGTAGTGACAGCAGGAAGAACCCATCTGCTCTCAGCTCCTTGCCTCGACAGCAGGGCTGCTCAGAGCATCAGGATGAGCTCCCAGCTCTGCTTGGTGGGTAGGAAGGAGTTGATAAGAGCATGCCTGCCCTTCCGGGACTCCACAGCACAGGCTTTGTTTCATCTACAGATGATTAAATGGTCTAGGAGCAATTACAAACCAAAGGAAGGAATAGCCAGCTCTCTCCAGGTTTCCTCAATCAGCACGATTGAATTTTTCAGAGGAAGGCAGCAGTAGCAACAGCAGGCTCAATGACTTTTCCTGAAAAATGTTGTCCAGTTTAAGATTGAGCTTTCATTTAACTACTTGCTGTTTCATTTTATTAAGTGCAAATTGTGGCTTAATAGATTTACAGTTGCCATAAACTTCGGCATCATGAAAGCTGTCAGACTGGCCAGTTGCACAGTGTATTTCTCAGATGATGCTAGAAAGGGTGAACAGGATAAGCCAGGCACTGAGAAAGTCTGCAGAGTATTTTAAGGAGTCTGTGCACAGTGTTCTGAGAGGCAGACAGAGATGAATCACAAGCAATTGCTTTCCTTTTGTTCCTCTCTTTTCTAGGAATTAGAGTGGAGGTGGAAAATTTCAGAAGTTTATCTGTAAATGAAAAATAGCTCATTTTGCTTTTTCAGACATAAACTTGTAAATTGATTGCTAGACAGTGGTTACCCAAGTCCAAAACAGGTTGTTTTTTTCTGTGTGCCCATTACACTGTAGCTCTGTTCTGCACTCATTACACTATGTTTAGTTCTAGATACATACCAGCAAAAAATATAGACATACTGGAGTGAGTTCAGAGAGAAACATCAAATCTGATTGATGGCAGAATGAACAAACTACTGTGAGAAGATTACAAAAATTAAATTCAAATGGTTTGGTTAAGCATTGATGGGACAGTGGGCATGAGAGACACCTACAGTCATTTTTCCTAGGACAAAGATGACAGGCTGTGCAATTTTACCTCCTGGTTAGATGACTGATTTACCATGGATAAGAGGGAAATCTGCTTCCCTTCCTGAAGCTAAGTGAGAAGGGCTAAAAAGAGGAAGAGAAGATGAATTTTCATTTTGTGTAGGGGAGATTTTTGTCACTTCTAAGTAACGTCTCCTGCAGGAGGCTATTCATTTTGCCAGTCAGCAACTTTTCCCACCAAAGTTTTTTGGCAAATATCTGAGTTCCTCTGTGTTGCTAGAAAGTTGGTTCATTTACTCCACACAGCATACATAGGGATCTCTGTTACCTCCCCATCCAGATATGTACAAAAGAGCTTAGAGGCCTTCAGGGAAGTTTGATACTAGAATAAAACAAGACTGCTACAGCTCTGCTCTGTTGCAGCCCCTGAACAAAGAACTCTCCCGTGTAGGGGTATCAATGTAAGGGAGAAAAAGATCTGGTGTCCTATGCAGGACATTTTCCCTCTGTATATCCACACAGGAGTATTTCACATCCTTGGCTTACACTGGAAAATACCTCCATATGCAAAAATGCACCCCAGATGTGAAGCAGTAGAAAGGAAATCTGTAAGTCAAGGGGGAGAGCCTATATTTGCTGTTACTGCCTTCTGAAAAGGGTTTGCTTCATGGGTCAAGCACTGATATGTAAGTGTGAGCTTTGCTGAGTGAAAACCACCCTACCAGAGGGCAATATATCAGAGGACCTAATAACTATGTGAATAGTTTCTTGATGTAATGATCCTGTGTGAAACGAGGCAATTTATTTCAAAACAAATTTGACAGACAAATAATTTTTCTGGTGACAATAGTGGGAGAGTTAAATTTTAGTAATTGTACTTACAGAGCTCTGAATTACAAAATTCATACTGTTTTATGACGACTTGTAAACAGCCATGAACCTGCCAACTGGAACTGAGGAGACTTTTGCCCTTCTGCTCTGCCAGCACAGCTCAGGAACCCACAGCTTACAAGGCCAGTGTACCCTTACAACCCATTCTCACTCCTTACCTGTCAGCAGCCATGCTACATCCCATAATGTGGTACATAGATCATGTCAGAAGGACTGGAACAGAATTATAATGTGTTGGGATATGTTCAGAGGTGCAGAAATCATTACTAACCCAAACCATCTCACAAAACCAAGAAAGGATGTTTATTTTTTAGACCTTCTTGTGGTCAAGCTGTTAAATTGTGCTTTAAGGGAACAAAGCAATACTTCTAAGGAAGTTTGTAGCTGACTTTGCAATATTGTCAGTCCCAATTCTTTCTAAACAAATATGAAGTGTGTGCTTCACTTGCCTTTGTGTGAAAACACATCTTAAGAGACACAGCCAACAAGACTTTCTTTTCTCCTCACAGTTACTACATGTGTAAATTCAATTAATTTAGGTCTGCAAACTGGATCTTACTATATGAATAGAAGTTAAGGGTTTTAAGGCTTTTGGTCCACTCTGCTAATTACAGTGTAAAGCACTTCAGTATTTTTTGCCAGGGACCATTTTGAAGTCACATAAATATCTCAGAAAATTGCCTAAATCTTCTTCACTCCATTAACAAATGTAATATTTACAGATTGCCAGAGGACTTGATGGTCACCATGCTCATAGACAGCTGCCAGCACACTGCAGCCAGCGAGGCCATTTGTAATTCTCATTAACAGTTCTACTATTTTTGGTTGTATGAAAAGTGATAACACACCGATCTAACAGTCATTAAGAACTTTTTCTTACTCCTTTAGGATTAATTTGCACTGACCCAGAATTCTCTATTTGCTTAACACAAGCAGTGGGCCACTTTGATGTTATCTGCTTCTATAAACAATAGCATACAGTTCTCTCCTGGGCTAAAACAGCTCTTACTCTACTGAGAATTAGCTGTATTAATCATTCTGAAGTCCAAGAGTGCATGATCATAAATTGTGTGCAGGGACCTCACTTAGCAACTCCCAAGACTCTCATTTATCAACATTTTTTTCCCTTCCTGGATATTTAGTATGTAGGGAGTAATTTATTTCTGAGCCGGTGCCTTGTGATGTCTTTCATGTTGAAGTAAAGTTGGAAAACTTTCCGCAACAAATATAATTTTTCTTACTTCCTTAGTGTAAAAAAAAAAAATTACAGACCACAGCTACAGAATGATTCCCTCAAGTGGTCAGAACAGAAAGCACAGGCCAAGCTCGCAGTCACAGAGCTTGAAATTCATTGAACCAGGCAGCAGTAACTAAAAATGACACAAATTGCACACCAAAAATGCCTTTTCCTAGTTATAAAATTAGAGTTTTTAAAGTGTGGGGCATCTTTGAAGCTGATACATGCCTAACTTTTCTTACCTTTCTCAAACCAAGTTGCCAGAACATTATTAAGTTATAATTAAAGCAAGATGAAATCTTCAGAGACATTAATTTAGTTTATATTTTCCCAGAAAAGGTCTGGCTACCAGAGAGTGATGTTTTTGTCTTTGTCATTTATTGGTCTTTTCCCCGCCATCAAAACACAATACAAATCTGCCAAAAATGTGAGGATGAAAAATGCTGTTCCATACCCAGTCAGAGTTGATGTGATAAATGTGTTTCATACTTTTAAAGCAGCTAGTAAGAGACTTTTATTTAAACTCTCCCCCAAAATCCCCTTACAGGGATACAAAGAGCAAAAAAATTCACCAAGAATAGAGGGAGCAACACTCACATTTTCACCAAAAGAATGAAAACCTTGGGTCTTATAAGGCAGTCTTTTATCCACATGGCTCAATTTCTTCAGCTTTTGGGGTTTTTGATTATCTAAACCAAAAGAGGAGACACAAGCCTGAATTCTGCTTTCCTTGAAGGGAGCATGTGTGAAGTATCTTCATTGGCATACTGGGGAAAGACCAGAGTTGAGTAATTTTTGATGAGAAAATAATTTTGGCCCAACTCAGGCAGAATCAGACTCACAAGCACAGAAACCTTTCTAACATTTTTCCTAGTTTCATTTGAGTTTAACTTTGATTTCAAAGCTCTCACTGTTTTATTGTAAACGTGGTTTTAAAAATACTGCGCTGATCCAAAGTTATCAGCATGTGAGTTTATTTTATATTAAGTAGTTCAAAAAATATATGAACATAAAATGCCAACAGAAACAACAAAAATATAAATAAATCACCACATTCAGCAGAAGTGCTTTAATTCAGAATGCAATCAAGACAGTCAAGGTTTAAAACATTTATGCCAGAGTATAAACTGAAGGAATCAGTAATTTATTTTTCTTTCCTGCAGACTTGCTGCTGCAGCCAAAAGATTCTCAAGGGTTGTCAAAAAAAATTAAGGAGTAAAAAAAAAAAGACAATGGAAAAATATCTATTACCCCTCTAGAAATTCTGGCTTCTACAATTTGGCATTTTTCTCAGCTTTTGAGAACATTTGTTTTAGTGAAGGCCAAGAAGTGCTGTTATATTAACAGATTCTCCCTCTCTTCCCATAAATAAGTGTTCAAGAGCTGTGATCTATCCTCACCTAGAGCTGTGCTTTCTCACTGATATTCATCAAATCTTGAGAACAGTTCTTGTAAAAACTGCTCACATTTTGGAGGCTGCCCTAATTCTTCCTGGATTTCTAATTACAGAAGAGTTTGCTACCAGAGTCAGAGGGCAAAATTCAGCCAGAGTCACATGAAGCACCGTGACAGATTTTTTAGTGTAGTAAAGCTATCAGTAGTTACCTGTGGAAGAATTTTTCTTTAGGACTATGGACACATGTTGCCTGCTAATGCCTTTTGAGATGATGTAGGTGTGCCTGAGCCAGTCCTATCTCAGTGTAATAAAACTCATAGAATCACAGAATATGCTAAATTGATCCCATCAGGATCACTGAGCCCAACTCCTGGCCCTACACAGGACTCCCCAAGGGTCACACCATCTGCCTGAGAACATTTTCCAAGCTCTGCTTGAGCTCTGTCAGGCTGGTGCTGTGACCACTTCCCTGGGGGAGCCTGTTCCAGTGCCCTTGCCTTCTTGCTCCTTCTTGCCCTTCTTGAAAACTGGGACAATGTTAACCAGGTTACAGTCAGCTGGGACCTCTCCAGAATCCCAAGACAGCTCAAATATCATTGAGAGGCTTTAGAATGATACCAGCTAGTTCTTGGAGGATTCTTGTACAAACTCCATCAGGCTACATAGATTTGCAGGGCTCCAGATGAAGCAGCAGATCTCACACAATTTCTGGGTTGGCTGGGAGTTGATCATTCTCAGAGTCATGGTCCTCCGGCTCAGGAAGCTGAGCTCAGTTTGTCATTCTTGTTGAAGACAGACAGAAAAGAATGCATTAAATACCTCTGCCTTGTATCTGTCTCCATCTTGTCATGGGCAGATGCTGATTCTACACTGCCTTTTCCCAGTATATTTGGAAAAAACCTCTTTTTATTTTCCTCCACATTTCTGGCCCACTTCAACTTCAATTGACCTTTGGCCACATGGATTCTCTCCCAGCAGTAGTGAGCAGCATCTCTGAATTCTTCCCATGTCACCTGACTTTGCTTCCACTGGGCATACACCTTCCTTTTTCACCTTATTTCCAAGAGACCATCCTGTTCAGCCAAGCTGGCCTTCTGCCTCACCTTGACTTCTCACTTTGGGAATTGCCTGCTCCTGTGCCCTTAGGAGGTGGTGTTTAATAGCAACCAGCATTGATGGACCCTAGCATCTGCAAAAACATTTTCACAGGGGACTTTACTTACTATCTCCCTGAGCAGCCTGAAGCCTGCTCTCCTCATGTCCAGAGTAGAATTTTGTTAGCACTTTGGGCATTGTTGTTCACTAGTTTGGCTGATATGTAATTTTGCAAGAGTAAGGACATTTTAACCCTGCCTCAGGAAACACTGCACCTCACTCCAGAGTACTGCAGACATGCTTATAATGCAGTTAATCTCTAGCACATCAGCCCATCTTTATTTAAAGTGCTGTGGATGGATGCATGACACAACTCTCCAGAGTTATTTTTGCATCACCCATATGCTGAGAACTGTACTCCTGGCTGAAACAAAAGCAAATAGGGGCTTTCAACTGCCCTCACTTCAATGGGTGGTCAGCAGGCTTTTGACTGCTTGTTCTGTGCTCCTTTTTATACTGCTGCTGCAGCAAGATTTGATCTGGGCTTATGCCTTGAGCATTATCTACTGGATCCTGTGTCTGTACTCTGAGACAATGAAACTATCTGCCTAATTTAAAATCCATTTTAAAAGTTATAGTACTTCCACTGCCCTTGTCACTCACACTTCCATTGGCATATCTCTCAGGAACTGCATAATTTAAATCAAGCTGTTATTTTATTGAGGTCTTGCTATTGTTATTATTACCTCTCCTGAGACTTAATTTCTGATATTAAGTTTATGCCTTCCATTAGCTGTCACAGTATATTCATTTGTAGTTATAGAAATTAATCTTTTGTCCTAAAAGCCTGTTTCCAAAATTTGCAATGCTGAAATATGTGTTTACTTATGAAAATCCAAAGTCCTCATTTAGTGTCTCATCTACATGCGAAGGTATAAACATGAAATCGTGTTTGCTGGTGATGTTACAAATAACAAACAAAAGTCTTAAAGTTCATTTCACTCCTTTCTTTTTACGGCTGTATTTGGTGGCTCACCTGCATCAAACATTTCTTTATACTATGGGAGAGGCCGTGTTGACCCAGGGCTCCATCACTGAGGACTCTTCTACTCCCTCAACCTCTCTGTGAGTGCAACTGTGCAAACAGGTAAAAGATGAGCCATCTATAGATGTCTACAGAAGTCTTCTTTTGTCTTCTTATCTCACTGCAAAAATAATTTGCCACCTCCATTCAAGACACCAGGAGGCTATCTCACTTGTGGAATTCTTTAAAGGAAATGCCAGCAGGAAATTCAGGTAGTTGAAATTATACTGTGACATCACTCATCCCAAATTCTCTGCAGAGATTTAAGAATGGGGTCAGCTGGTACCTGCCCTTTGCAAATGTGGTCTTTCCAGTCGGTGTTCCCTCGTGTTCTGGATCCCTGCTGGAGGCGCAGGCATTTCTCTAAGTAGGATTTCCTTCAAAAGCTTAAGAAGGGGCACAGAGGAGAACAGCTGCATTCAATTACCAAAAGCATGTGTCTGTTAGTCAGGAAGAAAGGGTGACTGCTGCTGCTCAGACAGAACAGCTCCCTGTGCTCTGGAAGCAAACTCTGGCAGATCAAAAATATACAGTATTTTATTTTGGTGAGAACACTAGTTTGGAAAAGCAAGGCAGCAACTTGCCTTGAAGAAGAGTGGCCTCTGAAGAACTTACACATTGTGGTGGTCCCTTTAAAACAAACAAGCAGAATCTTTCAAAAATCAATTTCTCCTTAAAAATTGTTTTTGCCATAGTTTGG
Source organism: Passer montanus (assembly GCF_014805655.1). Lineage (NCBI taxonomy): Eukaryota > Metazoa > Chordata > Aves > Passeriformes > Passeridae > Passer > Passer montanus. The sequence goes on along the minus strand of NW_024363160.1, from coordinate 4,495,972 downwards.
GGGCTGAGAGGAGGGAGTAAGCAGCCTTTGGTCATGATTTCTCTTGAACTTGTAAAAATGAATAGACAAAACCTGATGGTCTGTGTGCATAATTTGCTCCTCATACATCCTCTCCCAGTTGTTCTTGTCTGGTACTTTGCTCCCTGGAACTTTGGTTTCTTTCAAAGTGGAATATGAAAGTGCTAAATGAGTACCTGAGGAAAAGATCACTTGGTGGGAGGATGTGGCCCGATTTTAGTAACAATGTCAAGAGCTCCATTTTCGATGCAATTGTACGTAGAACAGCAGGAAATGAGGAATCTGCTCCCTGTCAGCAGGCACTCTACAGATCTAAAGTGAAAACTCAGATGAAACCATTTGGACAGATACTCTATTCCTCAAATATTGGCTCTGCCTTTGACATGGTGTATCAGGTTCTGCAAGAGGGTGGAAAAGAGGATGAATCTGGTAGGGCTTTAAGAGCAGACCGCAAATACAATGTTCATGCAAAACCGTCAAAAGAGTAGGTATATTTTTTTACCTCATATTTTTTAGGGGTTTTTTTTTTTTTTCCAAAATATCTGTTGACTTTTTAAAATACTGAATTGCAGATGACCACCATGCTACACTGAATTAAAGAGAGCTCTAAAAGTGAACTGGAAGAAAATATACAGATTATGGCTCTTTGAATTGGAAAGCAGCCAACATTGTTCCTGGGATTTAGGTGATCTTGGATATAAGAGCACTTAATATTTAACTTGTGAATAGTCTCCAATTAATTTACTGTGGGATTAAAAAAAAAAAAAAGAAGAAAGGAAAAGAAAACAAAAGAAAAGAAGTCCATGTTACAAAGTTCAAGGATTTTAAAAGTAAATGGAGGAAGGAGAAGGTTATACTACACTTAATCCTACAATTTCCTTACTGCTAATGAGTTATAGGAGGATATGCAGTTGTTCTAGCTTCTGAACTGTGAAAGGCAAATAGGAATACATATTCTGTTGCCCTAAAGCAAAATCTGTTAATTCTACCTTCAGAATGCTCCTTGTGAATCACCTTCTGAATAGGAGTTCAATAAACTCCTCCTTTCCAGAAGGTGTGAGAGTCTTGGAAATATTAAATATGAAAAGAGTCACAAAAAATTCTGCTGAATCTGCAGTCACTTCAGCTTTGAAAGTTTTGCATCATTATTTATAGATAATATGTATGTTACCATTACAGCATTAGGCAGCACAAACAGGAATTTATGGAACTGGTTAAGGCTCTGGCACCAGTGAGAAAACACATGCTTGAGTTTTGCAGCCCTTTCTGATAGGCTGAAAGGGACTGTTTGGAGGCAGAGGTAGATGGAGATGCAGAAGGGAATTAGGGACAGCAGTTGGGAACACAAAGGCCAGCAGCAGCAGCAAGGACAGCTGGGGCTGTGCAGCTGCAGTGGCAGATGGATTATTGGACACAGGAGGAGACTTCTTGGGGAGAGCTCTGCAAAAGAGTTGATGTTGCTCATATCTGATGTCTGAGACAACACGAAGAAATGGCTTATGACCAAAGGAGTTAAGGAGATCCTTACAGTGAAGAAAACTACTGTCTTCCCTTTCTGAAGGGGAGCAAAAGATTACTATCGGTCCTTTGGTGAAAAAGAGACAGACGAGACAGAAGATGGAAGGTGTTACCTCTTTGACCCTGAGTGTGATGCTCATGACAGAAGATGAATAAACATCTTGTTACTTTTGTGTGTTCTGCTTGAATTCAGGTTTCCTTGAATGCCAGGTTTGGCTTCCCTGTCTGTTCCCATGGCACTGGTACTTGTGGGTCACGCTGTTGTGTCCCATGAAGAAGATGCAGCCATGATGTTGTGCAGGCATTTAGACAAGGGCTGAGCCTATCTCTCGAAACTGTATATCTCCTTTTTTTTTTTTTTTTTTAGATAAGCAATCAAATACAATAATTCATTCAATGAAGCTTTTTTTTTTTTTTAATCAGCTGCTTGGAGCATGCCCCTTCTGCTTCACATCTGTTTCAAGACATGCAGTTAGCTTCTGTTTCCTTGTTATTCCATCTGCAGTTTCACAGCTGCATGTGTCCTACACACTGCTGTTTTGTTCAGTGACAGCATTTAGATTAAGCCTTTATTTCTTTCTATAGTCACCATTCTGATAGATGTACGTGTCTCCTCAAGCCCACCTAGGGATCAGGATTGAAATTGTATCTACCTCAGTATAATTTGCTAACATAAAGGACAGGCAAACCATATTTTTCATTTGATTTAGTTACTAACTGGAAACAAAGTTTTATGTATTTTTTATTTAAAGTTAATTCCCATCCCTGGGAGGTGATGGTGATATTCAGATTTTGTACATCAGTGTCTTGAGCACTACTGAAAAAGGTTTCAGTCTTTCAATATCTGGCATTGTTTTCAGGGACTTTGTGGCTGAAGCAATGGAGTGCTGAGGTTTTTCTCTGCATACAGATGTTTTGACTATTTAAACAGACACAGACATATCTCAGCACTGTTGTTATGTCATATCACAGCACATGCCCAAAGTATTCAGTAGGCTCCCAGAAGTTATAAGAAACAACACCAGCTATCAGTTTCTGTCTGTGAGATTCATTCCCTCCCTTAAACAAAATTAAGGAAAATGAAGAGATTTTACTATTATCAAACCTCAGGACACTGTTACCAACTGAAGTGCCAATTTAACTTTAAGCCCCTCTTTGATATTCTTCCTTGATGAGAGTGCATGATGGCCATAAATCCAACTTGGCAATGATTCTGAAAGGTCACCTGTGGATATTGTTTTTCATGGTGTTAAGTAGACTGTAATGGTCTCATTATTGCTCCAGAAGGACAACTGGAAGTCCCATTGGTCTTCTTGCTGTCTCATAAATAATTAACAGGCTGTTTTAACTGGATCTAACCTTTGTACAGAGTGGCTGAACTTCACCGCATAGCAGCGGCAGAAGAGATGCAGAAAAATATCATCCATCACTGATGGTACTAAAACATTCAGGTGATCTAGGAATAAAAATAAAAGACTAGTAATCAAGTGGTAATTAAGCATTCTACAGGCAACTAGAACAACTGTCTTTCTGTACAGATATGAATAGTTTTAGCATCCTCCATCACTCAGGTTATTCTTATTTTTTTTACATGTCTTACCACATGATCTGTAAGCCAAGTTTCCAACATGAGAAATTTAACTGCGCAGGAGGTGAGAAAAATTAAAAGTGTTTATTTTTCTCTTCTGCCATAGGTAAAATACAAAAGAAGAGGAATTAAAAAGGACTAGATTCTTCCTACTATCAGGTCAGAACTTTCAAGTGGGGATGACTAAAATAAAATCCTGCAATTAAAATCCTTTAATTATTTCTTGTTTAGATAAATAGTCCTCTCCAACTCTGCATTTTGAGCATCAGCAGGATCTAAACTAGTGTTGAATTCAATATCTAAAGTACAATGATGAAATCTGCCACACCTCACCTGGAAAGTCCCCAGGTTTCTTGGTAGCAACAGCCTGTGTTAGTAATCAGGAGCCAGGTCTGATCTCACAGAAGATGTTTCATCATTATGAAGTTGGGGGTCGTGCAGAAAATGTTCCTGCTGTTGGATACATGAAAGATTGTCTGGAAAAGAAATGCTAAATTCCAGCAATGGAATTGCAAAAGAAGATTAAAAATAAAAAGGGGCTTAGATAGAGAGAATCAAAGAGAGAGAGAGAAAAAGAGAGGCAGGAAACACAAGTCTTTCAAATGTTTCAGTTTTACAGAAAGGCAGAATAGGTTGTCAGTAAGAAAATGATCTGTGTGTTTTCACTGCAACTGTTCCTTTTGTCTCCTTTGTTCTTCATTTTGGGAAATGAAAATATCTTCCATACAAACCATGGCAAGTTTGTATAGAAAAATACATAGTTTAATAATTCTGCTTTTGAAGTTTACTTCTGTGTAATTGAATTCTCTTCTTGACCCTTACATTCATGGACTGAAGAATGCATGACAGTTGGAGGAAAAGGAAATCTCTGAACACCCATCACAGGAGGAGATGTGTGAGGGATTGCTCTTGACCATGCATCCTCTTCCAAGATGCTTGCTAGCAACCCCACAAAGAAAGAGCCTGACATAGGGAGAAGAAGGAATATTTTGGAGCAGGAGTAGCAGGAATCTCCAGTGGCATATTACAGAAAACTGACAGTCTGGTGACAACATGTCTAGAGAATACCTTGATAGTGACAGTCAGGGGAGGCTGAAGTCAAGCAGCTTTTCATGTGGAAGCTGGGGGTGGTTTTGAGCTGCTTTGCCCTACTGATCCCTGAACTTCATGGGTGTTAGAGGACTTGCTCTCCTGCCCTTCTTGCCAAGAAAACAAATCTTTTCCTTTTAAGAAGACACTCATCTTAAAGTCCCCAGCTTAAAGACATTAAAAAAAAAAAAAAAAAAAAGAAAAACCCAAGAGGGAGCTGCTTCCTATGTATTTTTCTGGAAACTCTTTCAGTACTTCAAGAGCTTCTTAAGTCAAATACTCCACATTTTTACCGCATATTTTCTTTCTATCTTGAGTTATTTTTTACGTTTTCCAACCAATTTAAGGGGAAAACAGTAAAAGCAGAAAGACAGCATGCAGGTAATTTTATGAAGTAGCCATAATGGGTAGTAGTTTCTAGTTGCATGCCACAGAAACTCAGTGGTACTGTCTGTGGGGTGAAGGGGCACTACTTGGAGAGATTTATTAGGTTCTTAACCTCAAGTTAAAAAGGGAAGATAAATAGAGGAAAGTCTCCTCCCAACAGACCCAATTACTTACAAATAGTCAGAAGACGCATTGAAACGCTAACATTTTTTATCACAACTTTCCTTATTCTTTATGTAACTCTTCTCTAAAAGCTGAGCTGATGAATTACTTTCAGGCTAAAAAGTTCCCTCTCCTTGAGGGAAAAAAAAAACCAAAAAACCCCCAAAATCCAAGAGCATTTCTGTGTTCTCCCTCTAGCCCCCTGCTTGTACACACAGACACACTGCTGTAGAGATGTCCACATGTGTGGACCTTTGTGCTCTGCCCTTCTGTTCAAAAGCCCTCGTGCACTTAATGAGCAGATCCAAAGCTTCATAAAAACAAAGTCCTTTTACTGACTTCAGGATGTCAAGACTCATATATAAGCAAATTGAAGAAAGAGAAACAAAAAAGCCTATTAGTTTTTGTGCCGTGAAAAAAAAAATTTGAATTTTTTATTAATTCCATGTTGAAGTAGAAGTACACAATCTTCTAAAGGTGACAACTTGACTTGCAGTAGCAGCCCAATGGCAAACATCAGCCCTTACTGATCATGCCTTGGTGTAAACTCATGTGGTTTCTGAGCAATCTGATGGCACAACTACGGGCTGTTTGTAATATCCCAAATTTCTCCTACTGTCTCTAATGTTTACTTTAACTCTAGAAACTCAGATCTGGATTTTCATTCATTTTAGCCTAGAAAATATTGTGCTTTTACTGACTGTTACTACTGTCTACTGAATGCAGTTATGGGATGGAAAGCAAACAAACCCTGAAGATGCAGGTGTGTGATGTGTTGCAATCTGATACTGCTTGCTGCCTGTAAGTAAAATAAACAGAATTGACTTATATTAACTTAGGTGTTGATTGTAACCTCAAAGTAATTTTTTCCTTTTATTTCTTAAATATATATATATAATGGTGACATTTAAAACTCTAAATCTTAATTAATTTTCAGGGGGAGTTTTTCTTAAATACACAGGACAGATTCTGATCTTTGACGTTTGGTGGAGTATAATGACAGAGGAGAGTTGTCCTGTTTTCATCACTGGCTTTAAGGGATCTTACAAAACTTCCCCGTTACAACAGTTGTTTAAAACAAGATCTGGATCTGTCTTCTTTCTGCCAGATCACAACCATCACAGAAATTTTAAAACAACCAAAGAGCCAGAGGCTACCTGTTCCTCTGTGCAGTGACTGAAAGATGCCAAGGCTGGACCAAAGCCAGCCTTCAGGTCAGGTTTACATTATCGCCAGCAAAGAAGGAAAATCAGGTCCTGAAAAAAAAAAAGGTACTGTAGTTAATAAGAGATTGAAAAAATCTGATTAGCACATCTGCAATTAATCAAAGCTGTCACAAATAATTCAATGAAATGTAACTCTTTGCTGAAATCTCTTTTGACTCAGCTTACAATAGTCTGAACAATTGTGCTCCCCTTCAGGAAAACAAACAAACAATTTCCCTGGCAAACAAGAAAGGGAGTATTGCTTTAACTCTACATGGGATGACAGTTTTTTTTGCACATATCACTACAAGGCACATTGGACGTGTTTCCACAGCACTTACAGAGTAAATTTATATATTTCTTAAAGGCTTGTACTCTTAACAATGTGGACTGAGAGGCTGCAGGACTGGATGAGTTAAAGATGTGTTTGGTTTGGTTAAGCACCTGGATGAGAGGCTGCAAAGAGAAGTTTGGGGGCTGTTGGAAATATTGTACATAATACAATACACTTCCTCAAGGTTCTGTGTTTGATCAAAGTTCCTGTGTTGTTTTGAGAGAAGTTGTGTCCATAAGTAAATCCTTTTTTCATTTAATTTTTGTTTTGTTTTATTTTATTTGAACATAAAACCAAAGCTTTGAAAGCTTATTTTAAACCTTAAAGATCCCTTACAGCCTTTCATGAGAAGCTATAACATCAATTATGATGCTCTGGCTTCCTGAATTTCCCTTCCAGTTTTCTTGGATTCATTACTTTTCCCTCTCCAGGAGATGAAAACTGGCTCTGCAGTACAGAATGGATGCCCCTGGGGTTTTGGTGGGGAGAAAGCCATCCTTGCTTGGACTCAGAGAGGCTATAATCCTATGCATCATTGAGCAGCTCTTGAAAGAAGGGGAAACTGGTGGACCCAGAGATTTAAGAGCAGCATTCTGACCCTCTTCAGTTTAGTCACAGCAAGGCTAGAGCAGCAGGAGGTCTCCTCCAGCTCCTGCTGTAAAAAGAGAGTCTAAAATGGCTGCATGAGGCCCAGCTTTGTTTCCTACATCTTTCATTGCTCTTGCCACAGCCTGCCTCTGGATCTGCCTGTCTACTTCCACACCAGCTCTACAGCAGGGCTTCTCCACCTGGAAAGTTCTTCATGAAGGGGCTCCACTGTAGACATGCAAAGAATGGAGACTGCACGAGAAGAAAAACCCTCAAGGTGATGTAGGGACCGTGTTTGCACACATATAAAGGAGTGCAGTACCAGAGAGTTCTGAACAAACACACAGTCCTATTGTGTTTTCCTTTTAACATTGATCCCATGACAGACATATTATTTTCTATCCATGCACACTGGCGTGTGCCAACACCTAGAGTAGAGCTCCAAACTTGCAAATACAGCTCCTTTAAATAGCACACACTGCTCTGTCTTGGCTTTGCACTTGCTTTTTTCCTACTTTTCTCTCCATATTTTGTTATGTCACATCATAATTTAATATTTAGTCCTGCAAGCTGCGAAACCCAATAAGTATAAGGGGCACAATCTGTAGAATAGCTCCCAACACGTTCAAGTTCTGGTGGGAATGGACTATGCTTGCTGCATCTAGAAAGCATCTTAACCACTAATGTCACTGTGCAGAGATAGAAGGGCCAATAATAAATAGAGCAGTAAGGATGAAGTGGATGTATTTTATAGTATTAATTTCACAGAACACAATGTAATACCCTTAGGAGGACTTTTAAGTATCATAATAGTGAGTTTATCTCATGTTAGCCAAAGTGTAAACAAACAAGAAAAAATAGAGCTCTCAGTGTTTCATTAACTTGATATGAATGGAGCACAATAAAATTGGATATAGTGTTGTTACACTTCTCTACAACCACAACTTTGGATGGTGTACAAGTCTTGGAAATAGCACTTCTTTGTGGATAATAAAATAATGTGAACAATGAATAGCTGATCCAAACGTTGTTGGATAATTATTATTAGAGATGTGAATGTTCCCAAGAAGGTAGCTTTTTTTATTGTTCATTGATACATTCTGGAACTCTTTTTTTAATGTTTATTGCTGGCAAAATGTCTAGAGTGGAAAATCATAGGCAATTCATGTCAAGTAAAATGTGTAGGCCAGGAGTTTTGCATTAACATATCCATTCAGCTGTACTGAATTTATAACCCCTTAAAGCAGTACAAAGGGTTTTAGTATTGGATATAAATTATGTATAAAACACTCAGCATGAACTGTTGTCCCTGTATTAAGGTAGATACACCAGGCATAAAAAATAAATGACAAAATCTACATTAATGTTAAGAGGTCAACTTTAAACTGACAAAATCAAGGAAATGCAGAATTACTGCTGAATCCTTCTTTCACTCATTTTACCCCCTACTCAGTTCACACTGGGTCATCCCTTTTTTAGCAGAGGTTGTACTCCAGAGGTGGAGTACAACCTCTGCTAAAAAAAAAAGGAGCAATCAGGAGTCATTGCCTTGAGTACATGTGGTGCAGGTGATGACTGGGAACCACTGCTACTGATCTTCCTTCTCATGAAAGAAACCTGCCATTCATGTAACACCTATAGCTTTCTTCATTTCTGCCAGGAACATTCTCCTCCTAGGTGCTCCTCCCTTCCATCTTACCCTAGCAGCGTGTGTTACACTCACTCAACATTTAGCCTAACACATCCCTCTTTGAGAAAAGTCTATTCTGTTAAAATGGAACAGAAATATAGTTTGGCCCTCAGGATACGGATAAGTTGTAAGTAATAGTATTTCAAATAATTCAGAGATAGTTGCGTTCCAAAGTGTATCACATTATTTCCCTATGAGCTAAATAATGACAGCATCATTAGAGGTAAGACTTGAAGGGTGAATGTGAAGCAAAGTTAATAAAAAAGACTAACTACAGACTGTACCCCAATAAAATACTTGGAGCCTCATGTCTACACCACCACTAATCACTATCAACCTTCCTCTTTTGGAAAACAGATTGAAACATCAGAACTAGAGACTGGCATTATTTACCCTAATGCATTATCTTATACCTTTTTTAACCTGAGGGGATAAACAACCCATACAAGCACATATATTCAGCAAACATAGGATGTATTTTAAAAGACTTAAGGATAAACTTGACTTCAGATAAGGCAATGGGAATATGGATTGCATGCATAAATTTCACGTTCAGGGAATATTATGTTAACCCAGTCTATTTGGAAGAGCTCTCCAGATCACAGGCTTTCATTCTTTCCTGTTGAAGAATTAATTTCCTTGTGTCACCCTTATTGATAGTGATTAGATCAGCACCAAAATTAGTGAACGTTATCAAACTCAGTAACTTGTGAAAGAAGAGGAAAGATGTTCAGCTGGAAGGCTTCAAGTGACAAAAGCCATAAGGAATTATTTTGCTTCAGGGAACAATTACACACTTAAAAAGTAATTTTAGTCCCACCTGAAGCCATTAGATTGCATTATGTTCTAGTATTAGAAACTAAAAAGGTCCCTATTGCCACGTGCAAGTAATTACAGATTGTGATCTAGTTGTTTTTGTGAGCCTAATAATCCATAACAACCTAACTGCCAGTCACACATGGAAGGTTTCAGTCGTCTCCTTCTGTACCCGAGTCAATAATTGTCAAGCCAAAACCTTGACTTATTGCTGACACAGGGTGGACTAACACAGATTTTCTAAAATATTTCCACTTTTGTAAAAAAGAAATTGTAACAGTAAAGAAACTGGAAATCATTCTTTCAGCAACTAAAGTGGAAAAAGTGATTATGTTTGTAGAGTCAGTTGCTGTTGTAGTTTCTGTGGGAACTGGGAACATTGTCTTAGGTGTGATTGTCTGAAGATGCTGTGTCTAGATGCTGTTTTGGGAAGACTCAAATTAGTTAAATCCAAAAGTTTCTTTCTGCTGTATTTCTACAGGGCCAAATATACGTCTGGCACATAGATTCAATTTCAGAAAGATTAATATTCATAACTTGAAGCTCACAGAAATGTTGATAAATGTATTTTAGCCCACTTTGAGCAAAAATTACCAAGTTAAATTTTCAACGTATTTATGGAGCTAAAAAAGAAAAAAAAAAGGAAAAAAAAAAGGTGTGGCTCTGATGTTCTTCCACAGATATTTTGGTTTTGAGGGTGAGTCTTCTGGTATAGGATACTGAGCATTCACAACTCTAGACCTTCTTACATGGCTAATGGAAAGGTGGGTCCTCCTTACAACCCAAAGGACAAGATCCGGGTGACCCATGGATAGCAGCTTGGAGGCTGAGCACAGCTGGGCCAGCACATCTTTCCTACAGTCATTACAGGCCTGGTCCCTCTCACAGTACCATGTGTAAGTGAGGGAAACATCTTCTGCTCTTATAATAGTCAGGTCACAAGGAATGCTGAACCAAAGACTAATTGTAATCTCATGCAATCAGTGCCGTTTCACCTGATTTATTGGTGAAACTCCTGGACAGCAAAATCTGCCCTATTATACAGGACATATTATTATCTGGAGACAAATTATTGGAGATAAAGAGCTGAAACTGGAAAATTACAGGACTTGGTGACACAGCCTATGATATCAAATATTTTCCCTGTTTAGTATTGGGGTGTTTTTTGTTGTTGTTGTTGTGTTTTGTTGGTTTTTTTTTTTGAGAGACAAAAGAAAAGTACTTTTCCAACTGTGTTCCATTATATACATTTCTACCAGAAATTTTGGCATTTGCTGACATTTGTACCTTTCCAGGATACCTAAAAGAAAGAGTAGCTGGAACTGCAGAGACTCCTGAAAAAGAATTAATTGATAACCCAGTGATGTGAACTTGTGTAATCCAGTGTATTATAAAAGGGTGTTAGTTGGATGTACTCTTTAACATTTAGGATGAGAAATTCAGATGTGATTTTTTTTTTTGAGCAACAGGAAAGAAACAACATGATGTCAAAAGTGCTGAAAAACAAAGTTAATTAACCCTTGCTCCCAAACTTAAAAGTCATGAATGAATTAAAAAAAAGGTAATGATCCCTGAAGAATAGTTTTATGGCAATGATGAAAAAGCATTAAGATAAGAGTGGAATGATGTGTGCACTGAATTTGCTTACAGGAAGTAATACAAATAGCCAATACGGAAACATTCACAAAATAATTACTATACAAGCAACCTTTAAGTTCTGAGTGAGCATGAAGATTCAGCCACGCTTTTGACTTTTCTTATTTGAAGTGTAACAATGCTTTAAGTACCAAAATGTAAAATCTGTTATACAAATGTCTACTTAGTTACAGTCTTTCATGAGGGCATTATGGCTTTCAGGTGCAATAAACTACCCCTCTTTGTAACAACACCCCTTTATAAACACAAAGCAAATCATTATGTGGAAAGGGGAGAAGTTAAAAGCCCTAAATCTTCCATTCCCAAGGATACTGTTACCTTCAGATAGAATGTATTTTTTTAATGTATGTATTTACTGCTTAAATGTAGTATATTTCCACTGGGTTTAACTGACAAGATTTTAGGGAGTTCTTCATTACTGATTTATATATATATACATATAGACACATATATGTTCAACTACCCATACACTTTTTTGCTCCCATTTCCTAAGATAAAATTATTGCATTCCCTGGAACAATGAAAATGAAACTAGTTTCTAGACCAATGACTATTCTTCCTTTGAAGAGGCTCTTAATAGGATGCATGAAACATCTGGAAGAATTAAATCAAAGGGTGATGGAATTCTCACTGGAGAACACATGTCAAACAAGAAAAAGAGTCCTGTGGAACAAATGAGATTTTGCCCTGAGAATTAGCAAGTACAACAGCTAAGCTTAGCATTGGATTGAGATGAAAACTCCTAAGAGGCCTATTGATACTCTTTTTAAACCTCCATCATGTCTAAAAAAAATAATTTGTGTAATACAGTCTACAAGAAAAATATCTGGTTTTCCTATTCACAGCCACTATTCAGAGAAATTCCTGAGATCCACAATCATCTGCAGGTAGGGAAGATGGTTTGGGTGATAGACTGCATCTAATAAGCACAGCTCCATTAGGAGAATATCCAACTATAGCTCTAAAGCTGCAATGAGGAGGAAAACCCAAATATAGTAGATGCATTGTGACCCTCAACGAGAAAAATTATCATCTGCAGCTCATGTTGCTCATTTTGGCACTTGTGCAATTTCTGTTGCCACACTAAGGCTGAATTTCATTCAGTGTCTTTCTAAGAAAACATTTTATTAAGGAGAAAATGAAAAACAGCCTCAGAATATGATAGTCACGTCTGTCTGCCTTGCAGAGTCATCTCTTCTCATTCACAGCTGCCAAACAAAAAAAATTACAATGTGTCTCTACACTAATACTAATTTCTCCAAAATTGCACTGTAAAGTGGTGAGCTAAAGCAATTTAGAGAGTTATTTAATGAGAACATGCCTAAAGGATGGGATGCCATCCAAAGGGAACAGGACAAGCTTGAGAAGTGGGCCCATGGAAATCACGTGAGGTTTAATAAGACCAACTGCAAAATGCTGCACCTGGCTCAAGGCTGGTCTCAATACAGACTGGGGCTGAACAGATCAAGAGCAGCCCTTGTGGGGTGGTGCTGGTGGCTGAGAGATTGGGCAGGAGCCAGCCTTGTGCACTTGCAACCCAGAAACCCAGCGTGTCCTGGGCTTCATCAAATGCAGCATGGCCAGCAGCTCAAGGCAGGGGATTCTGCCCCTCTGCTCTCATGAGTCCCACCTGGAGTGCCGTGTCCAGCTCTGGAGTTCCCAGCACAGCAAGGACATGGACCTGCTGTAACAAGTCCACAGGAGGCACATCGAGATGCTTAGAGGAACGAAGCACCTCCCATATGAGGAAAATCTGTGGGAATTTGGTTTGTTTAGCCTGGAGAGGAGATGGCTTTGGGGTGGCCTAAATGGGGCCTTGTAGTACCTGAAAGGGAGCCTACAAGAAAGATGGAGAGGGACTTTTTACAAGGCCATAGTGACAGGACAAGGGAAGGATGGTTTCAAAGTGGAAGACAGTAGGTATAAATTAGATATAAGCTGTGGATGCCCACCCCTGGTAGTGTTCAAGACTAGGGTAAATGAAGTTCTGAGCAAACTGCTCTAGTGAAAGATGTCCCTGCCCATGGTAAGGAGTTGGAACTAGATGATCCTTAAGGTCCCTGACAACCCAAAACATTCATGATTCTATGAGAATGAATTTGCTTTTTCTGGGGAAATAAAATGCTCCTTCATTCGTATTCTAATGGATACCCACCCTCCAATCTTTTTCTACTTCTTTCTTAACATTCCCATAAATTAAAAGACTTGTGGAAGACAAGTGGTAAAGAATGGGCAAGACTATGACTCCACTATATTCTTGAATGAAACAAAGGAAATTTTCAAAACTTTATTTCTCATTTGTCCAAAGGCAGTTCAAGAGAGCTGTAATATGGTTTTCCCCTTGTTTTTCTGAAGTTTCTTTTACCTTCACTTAGTGGAGAATGCTCTACTCATGGAAGAGGGAACAAAGTGGACTGACTGCCAGAAGCCCAAGTGATCTTGGACTGGAGATGCATTTAGTGGTTGGATTACTTGATGGTGTTCTACTAAAATATTTTAGCTCTTTTGGATTTATTAAAAACGTAACTTGTGAAATACATTACCTTTTATTTTTATTTTGACTACAAAGAGCCTTTGTCTTTCCACTGCAGCAGGACTGATTTGAGAGGAAATTAGTCTGTTACTGAAGGTGGTGGGAGAGCAGATGTTCTAATGTGGACAACAGAATGTGTTTGTAGTACTGCAGAATGCAAATTGAAGCACTTCCTTTACCCTTTTGTATCTCATGCAGTGGCTCCCTTGCCTCTCCAGAGAGGCCGTGTGATTTATAATTATAAAAGGTTTGATCCTTTTCCATCTCCTGGTCATGTATGGAGGAGATCACCGACTGCTGTATTCATGGTGAAACTCAGTCTGTTGGGCCTTTATTCAAACCACTGAATCACTTATATTGGAGAAAAAAAGATGCACAGTAGGAAATATTTAAAGGTTAAAACTGACTTTTGGAATCTCTGTGGAAAATAAGCTTCCTATGCAGATAAAACAAAGAAAAGTTATTTTCACCACAGTTAAATATTGAAACAATATGAACAGTACCCTGAACTATATAACCTTAAAAGTGAATAGTGCAATTTACAGAATACATCCCACTACATAAATTTCACTGACTACAGATTGCTTAGTACACTGGAGCCTTATGCCTTTTTAGCACACTAGTTTCCCAGACTATCATTCCTACAATTGTTCTTCTTTATCCTTGGAAAGCTTTTTCTACAGCTATTCTTCATGAAAAGTTAAGAATTATTGCTACTTTGTAGATCTGCAGCAGCATGTTGCTGTATTTGCAGAAGTTTCCAGACATGCTGGTTCTCTGCCTTCTTGTTTGTAAGTTCAAATTGTGCCAGAACGATATGCAGCTTTTCTGTGATTACAAAATTAATTGGATTTGTCAGCAGTAGTCTGATTCATGTCTCCAGTTTAAGCCAAAAATGTGTGATCAGTGCTAAAAGTGGTGGTGGATAGGACAGCATGATGAAATTTTTGACTAATGCTTTGCCTTAAGAGAATCTTAGTGTATTCAAATAATCTAATTTCCTTCTAATTGCTTTTTTTTTCTTTAAGCATCTCTTTTCTTAAGATGAATTGGTGATTTGTTCTGCTGAAAATCAATGGTAGAAAAATGCTTTTTCCTTCAGAAATATTGTATTTATTGTTAGAAACATAAAATAAAAGGGCTCCGTTGTTATGTCTGAATGTTGTTATCCCAGTTTTGAAAATAACTTTGAACATAATGGTCAAACTCTGCTTTTTTCTCTCATACACAAAGGATTCTATAAATTCTTATAAGTCAAAATCCATACAGTTCATAATAATGAATATTTGCCTTTAGTGTCAGCAAATGTTGTGTTTAAAATGTACAGACAAGGAAGGCAGCAGCAACTCACAGGGACATTGTTTATAGAATCATTGCCTTAATTACCAGGTAGTAACACAAGGCATACTTTAAAACAAAGCAGAGTGAAACACTTGAGAAGTTTGCAACAGTGCAACAAGTAAGACTAATTCTGCAATTTAATAAAATGAAACATTACATTTTCTTCTTTGTAAACACCAGTAAGAGTCATGTCAGCTGCCAACAAATGAAAGATCTTAATGTATTCTAGTGAAGTTTCTTTCAACAGAATTTCTGCTTCATAAGTTTTCTAAACAAGAAAGCATCTGAGCTGCTCCAGCATAGAGCTTTTAAAGGCTATCAAATGGCATTTAAAACACACACATTCTACATACCAAACTCTACCCCTCCTTTCCCCTCTGTGTTAATGGTACAGAGCGTCTCCCCATAATTAAACTAAACCCTGAAATCTTGACCATTGTGGTTGCTAAAGATCCCATGCACTTTTCAGGAGAGGAGGGGCATTAACCACAGTTTCCTCCACAAATTCCCAGCCAGGTAATTGCCTGCCTAGAAATCTCCCATCCAGCTTCCACTGAGTAAGCTATTTTCACTCACCCTCCTACTGAAGCTGCTGGAGGGCATTGCAGGCAGGGGCTGACAGCTGTGTTCTATCTTAATGCTCTCTTGCTTTGCTGAATATGAAAACACTGCTACCATAACACAATAAAATGAACCAAGTGGCAGGAATATATTTGCCATAAAGTTTAGGAATAACAAGTAAGCTAATAAAAGCATTGGTAAATCTCTACAAAATATACTGCTGTGTAACAGGTTATCCATCATACCAGATAATGCAGATTTGAGGCGAAAAGTTGATGATCCCCAGTTCACACATTCAAGTGAGCACATTTCATCTTTTTTTAACTGTGGCAAGGAAAGGAACAGCCTGGACTTATTTCAAATGTCAGCTGTGCGAGTAAGACAAAGCCTTAGAAAGAAAACTGCCATTCACCCAGTTTTATTTTCAGGCATGCTTACAAAACTCTCTTCTGGTTTCTATCTTCTTGTAACTTGATGGGAGCCTACAGGAGACTAAGATGTTCAGACAGAAACTCAATGATGGAGCTCAGAGTAAAATGACACAGCTTCCCACATACACTCCAGAGATATTTAATAGGTTCTGTCATAATCCATATGTTCTCTTCAAAAAATAGGAATAAAAACCAGCTGCCTTACAATAAATTCTAACTGCACTATGAGTTAATTTTAAACTGATGTAACATTCAGTCAGTTTTCATTTAAAATGACAGTGGATATCTTTGCCAGACTAAGTGTGGATTTGTAAAAACAGATGAGGAACAGTAAAATGTTTTCCCTTCAAGACAAATATTTCTTTTTAACATGGAGCTTTTAGATAATAGGGGATTGTTCAAGTGAAGAAAGACTTTACATTCATCACCATGATGATGTATTACTAAAGTACTGTACTTTTGGACTCTGTTAGAAACCCCTCAGGGATGTGGCAGAGCAGAGATTGCAAATGGTGCCTGATGCCGGTTCTGCTGGCTCAGGCTCTGAAACAACTTGCTGGCTCTGGTGGCGTCAGGATGGTCAGCACCACTGGGCACTGGTGTGGTGCCTGCTCACTCCAGTCATAGATGTCAAAAAAAGGAGGGAAGCAGCAGAATAGATTATGTTTATTTGTTTATTTCTACTATTCTATCCTGAAGGAATTGCCTATGTGAAGTTCCAAGTGATTTAGAAATTTTCAAATATCACCCCTATGAACAGAAAAAAATAACAAAAATACAGTTTGAAGTAACCAAGATCCACATTAAAAAATACAGCAGGCAACCCACTAATACTCCTCATTCCTACCATTTTAACTGCTCTTAGGTCCCTAGAGAACCACTAATGACTGAGGAATAAAATAGGCTCATAATGTGTCCCAAAGATCAACAGCTTTGCCTGTGCTAGCCCCAGAATGTAATCATTGCAGGAGAGAAGTATGGTGTGTCTTGGCACACACACTTGGCAATAGTATGGCGTGACAGAGTGACTGGGACAGATGTGTCATTGAGGCCCCTTCTGATATCTTACAGTGTTTTCAAAATGATGCTTCATCTGAGGTCTCAAAAAGAGCAGATCAGTCAGTAACTATGCTATATCCTTCTTAGTTGAGACAAAGGCTTTTTCCTATCTTCCCTTTCTGAATTGCTGTCCCAGTCCCTAGAGTGATAGTGCCTCAATCCTTCATCCTGGTCTTATTCTTGATAGCAAGGCTGATACAAACAAAAGCGTTTCAGAGACTGTCTGTAACCAACAAGACAACCTGAATGGTCCCATACAAAAGCTCCAGATTAGATCTGACCAGTCCAGAGAGATGTTTGTGAGTCATCATTTGCTAGATGAATTGGCCAGCTTAGTGTCCAGGACTGGTCTTACAGCCATATAATATTAACAACTGTGGAGAAAGAATTAGAAACAGGAAACACAATTATGCCAAAGCTTGACCTTTCCATCTTTTGAATACCCTCTTCATTCCCCGTTGCACTAAACAAGGGTGGTTAGGAGCACACACCAGCTTCCATGAAGTGAGAGGAAAAGTAGGGTAGGACCTTCTTCTGGGAAAAGAGTCATCTCTGAATTCCCGTAAAATATGAGAGGAGAGTCTGATAGAGGTCTGTAAGATTAACAAATAGTATTGAAAAACAAACAGAGGATGATTATTTTCTATAATAACAATGCGCTCAATGCAATTATTAGGCACTGCATTTCTAGAAAATCAAGGGAGGAATATTTTGAACTAAACCATAGTCAAATTATGAAACTCATTGGGACAGAATATTGGGAAGGCCAAAGCCCTGAACTGGCTCACAAAGGGTCTAGACAAGTTCCTAGAGGATAGGTCCAGATGCTGTTGTTCATGTTTAAATGCAGACATGGAAAACTCCTAAACTGTTATTTCCAGTAAATGTACTAAGGGATAGATTGTTTCCTGTAACTTGTGTTACACACTCTGCCCTATTGTAACCAATGCCATTAAAGACTCGGTGCTGGGCTCAAGTGGGCTTTCAGTAAAAAAACAGAGAAAAAGTCTTCTGTTTCTGAGAGGGATGTGGGGTATTATAATGAATCTTTGAAATAAGTCATGAACATAAAATGCAAAACCAATTGCAATTTTTAAAAAGTATTTCTCATGGAGAAGCAAAAATGGACATGCTGTTACGGAGAAAAATGCTATCCCAAAACCAGGAATTTTTTCCCCCCTGTGACAGGTAAGCTTAACCTTGAGTGGGTGGCCTATCTTAACTTTAAAATAATTGTCCCTCTATAAGCTTCTGACTATGCAAATATTATACACATGCTCACCTTTAATCATGTGGATGCTCCTTTGAGAACAATACATCTTTCTTTTCCTGTTCTGTGTTGATATGCTATTCACTGCTTTCCCTTTCAACTTTGAGTAAAGTGAACACATCTTGATGCCTTAAGAATTTAGCTTTTATATTTTTCAGATCCAGTACTGTCCCTAAACTCCATATAGAGTGTTAGTAAGCTCTCTTCACATTTTGGTCAGACAAAGCAATCTTTCTAGGCCTGAGAACCAAGGACATCCTCTGCTTCAGGCCCCAAAACGTACAAACAGAAGTGAATCCAAGGGAGGAGCAAACTGGGAATATATGACTTCATTACCTGAAGCTGTAATTGGAGAATTAACCTCTGGTGTGCAGATAGACCAAAGTTATATCTGTCTAAATGTGTCCATCCTCTATTTTGGGCAGACAAAGCCCTTAATGTACCTGAAGGCCCTTCGTTAAATAAATCTGTTTTTATCCTTTTAACTTTGTCTGACCTCTGTTTCTAAGTAAACCAGAAATAGGCATCAATCTCACATATGGATGGCCATTATGCAATGGTCTTTCAGTGGCTGAGTAATCTACTACAAACCTTTCTAATAAAAATCTCTTATTAGCAGCTCCAGGATAGTTAATACTGGAGCAGCAGGACCGTGTCAATGCCAACCACATGTGAACTCAAATGACACTATTTACTTGATCGATTATACAAAAATTATTTTGGGGATTCAAAGGAAGGCTTTGTTTAACTACTGGGCTGAGCAGTGCAAAAGGATTTTATTTTGTCTTATATATTTTCTTGTGTGTCTTTTCTGTCTGTCTATCTCTGTCTTTTCTTTCCTAGATACACTGTAGCAAATCCATAAATGTTCAGACATCTGAATTAGGCAGGACCCTGGGATACACAGGACTCCTGCTGATTCTTGCCACTTTTTTCCTAGAGAACCACAGAAAAATGTGGTTATTCATGACATTTCCTTGCTTGGATCTATTCAGCCCCTTTGTCACACAGTAATAGACTATTTTTATTTTTCATAAAGCCTCTTCTGTAGCTAATTCTTATGAGGGTGGAAACTTCTGGGCAGAAGATAGCACATTTCACACTAGAAACTCACACTGATACCTTCATGAATACTTTGGCACTGCTCTGTAAAATACTACTCAGTCATTTCCAAGGGTCTGTGGGCTTGATATGGTGTACATTGTAAAAGTCAACATCAGTAAATGTGTTATTGTAAAGGAATAAGGAAAATAAAAAGGTAAAGGGCAATAATACGCGATCTTTATTTGAATGGGATAAATATACATTACTATGACTGGCTACTCTACATTGCAAGTGACTAGAAAGTGCCATAATTTAAATCAGAGTACACTGTTTCTTCCTTGGGTTCAGCTTTTCACTGGAAACCTGTTGAATGTGGCTGAAAAGCATACCATTTGAAAATGACTGCTCTGTGTCTCCCTGGTATCTTCTTTCCAAAGTAAAATTTGCAAGGGTCCTATAATAGGGGGGAGCACTGCAGTGTCCTGTGGCAGAGAGAGCCAAAGGACTGAACATGGTGGGCATTCAGGAAGGTCACAGCAGGGGCAGTGGGATAGAGCTCAGTTCTTCTGGTTTCCTGCATCATCTACTGTAGATATTGTGTTTTGTTATTTATTTAGTCCTAACTGTGCAAACAGAGGTTGTTGCTTCCACTTGCTCCTGTTAATTATTTCAAGGGAGGGTGGTAATCCTCATTGCTTAGGAAGTTGGATTTGTTTTGTCCTTGAAAACTAAGAATCTGTGAAACCTATAAAGAAACACTTCCTAACATAATTAGGAGTCTTAACCAGTGTAGGAAATTCTGGATGCACAGTTCTGTGTGGGTCAGAGCTATTGAGCTTTGAACACCGCTGTTTCCAGGACATGATGGCTGTCTCCCAGGAAGAAATTTAGTAAGGGACTCTGTGATGCTCATATCTCTGTTCTTGTATCTTAGTCGCTGAATAGCAACACTTACCTATCACCTCCCTGGATAACAGCAGCACCCGCTCTTCCCATTTAAACAGAGCATCAGCTGATGTCTAAATGTGTTGACAGAGACCTTGATTTTCTGAGCTTTCCGTGGTGCCTACGTCCATGCTGATGTGAACATGTGGCTCGATAAAAGAAGCTTTCAATTTTGATTAAGAAAAACCACATGAAGAAATGTCAGATGGTATGTGGAGCCTGGTCCATGCCTGTTATGAGAATGGACTCCTGCCCTTGAAAATTCAAATGAAAATGTTTATAAGGAAGTTGGTAAGGTAGAATAAATCCCTCTAATTGAGTAACCTAATCTTTCAAACAATCTTTCTCAATGCAATGCTATTTACTTTGGATTCAGAGTAAAAAGGGAGTTAAAGGACCAATGGGGCTTTAGGTTTCCCAGTAAAGTGGTGGCATTGTAGGAAAGGGGCAGAGTATGAGATGGTATTTATGGAATATAAATATATATTAATAAAGCATGAAAAGGCAGCTATGCAGCACTGATCACTCCCTCACTGTGGGAATTCCTGTAGAAGCACAATTCACACAACTTTTCACTCCTCTGTTTAACCCAAGATGGGATTAAACATGGTCACATATAAGGGGTTGGAAGACAGAGAAGAGGCAACAATTAGCAGCTGCCCCTACAAAAGGAAGACCTGCAGAGCCCCAGAGGAAAGCTTGAGAACTGAGGACAACTCACTGAACTACTGAGCTGTACATGCTAAAATTTCTTACCTTTAAATTCCTGCACTGTAAGATATTCTTTGGGTGTTCAGGGGCTGGAAACTCCTGCAGACAGCCCCAGGACATAACCTTACTTTTCCCCATTCTCTCCTGCAGCCTTCTGCCCCAGCAGTACCCTTCGTCCTCACTTCTCACAACTCACACAGGGCATGCCTAAAAATACACAGAGGGAAGAACACGGGTTGCCTGCATTTCTTCTTCCTGTAACACTTTGGCTACTCTCCTTGTACTCTGCCACATCAGATCACCTTTGTGTCCTTCTCCATTTTGGTATTCCACTTTGCATTGCCTAATAAAATTGTGGTCACTGCCTGCAACACTCTGAAGCCATAGAGGAGAGGGCAGCCACAGCGTATGACAGGAGAGTAGACAGC
Source organism: Passer montanus (assembly GCF_014805655.1). Classification (NCBI taxonomy): domain Eukaryota; kingdom Metazoa; phylum Chordata; class Aves; order Passeriformes; family Passeridae; genus Passer; species Passer montanus. Next base: position 4,474,598 of record NW_024363160.1, on the reverse strand, counting down.
TTAAATTTTTATTTTTAAGATCCCAGGAGGTATTATTTGGGAATGCTTTGTGGTAAGGAGAAGGTAAGCAAGAGATTCGTCATTTACTTATGATAAAACCAGGACTGCATTTAGCTTCCTTTTCCCTAGTGCTGTGAGTTGAGCCATGCACTTAAACCTGAGGAGCTATTCCAAATTTACACCAGTGTGAGGGTGAGTATCTTGACCATACATGTTTATTAGTGATTGTTAGCCACAGTTTAATTTTAGATGCATTAATATCACCCAGACTTTTGTTTGACCACCCACAGTTCACAGCAGAATGGAAGTAGTGGCATAGTTCCTACCCCAAAATTTCACAGATGCTTAGGTAGATAAGTTCTACGTATACACTTCTGTCTGTGTTCCAGTACTACTTTGATATTAAAAACATTAATATCAAATCAGGTCTAAACAATGTGAACCCTACTTTACAATAAATATCTGCCATGAAGTTATAAGGATTAACTGACAGCCTAGTATTTGTTTAAATTGCCTGCCAACTGTGTTTTTTCTTCTTTGAAAAATCCAACATGTGCATAACGACTTCTGTTAAGTCTGGATGGCTCTCTTAAATGGAAAATGCACCCTACTGACCTCATTTGAAAAAGCAGTTTGGACTAATATAAATTTACTGCAAAGCCATTTAAATTTCCTATCTGTTCTTTCTGCACTGTGTTTACTGAATGTGACAAGTTTAAGTAGATCTAAAGTGGATAATACTTTTCATCACATTGTTGCTTCAATTGTAACTATTCAAACTTCTGCTTAGTTTCCAAAATGAGAAGAAAAGCAGTGTAAAATATAACTTAAAAAATATACTGACTCAAAGTTCTGTCAGGCAGCAGTCCTCTGCCTAAACAATTAGAAACTATTCATTCATAATGTATATATTCAGTAATTCTGTTCACACAATAAGTTGTCCTGTGAATTTGAGAAATCCAAATGGACTGTGAATACTTCTGTCCACAGCAACAGATGCAGCTGTGAGGAGGAGGCTGGATCTGTCTGCTCAGTCTGTGTGAACACCAGTCACAGTTGTTTTCCTAAGCTTATTGCATGACAAGTTCCTGGAGGATGTAGGCAGCAGGTGACATATTAGCTTTGAGCAAAGACAAATTCATTTTTAGGAAGCAACTCTTCCTAAAAATGAATTTGTCTTTTCTCCTTGGAGCTGGAAGAAGTGGTAGGTTTGCAGGTGTTGCAGGTTGCAGGCAGGGTGATACCTTATAGACTTACCAGCTTGTGGCTTTTACTCCATCTTCATTTAAAAAAAAAACAGCTGGGAATTTTTGTTCATTTCTTCCTCAGATAAATATTGGAGAATCACTGCTTCCAGTCATTCTCACATGCAGAGTCAGTGTGGGTCCTGTGGGAGGGATGAGTGAGGGGGGACATGGCTTGGAAGAGTTGTGGGGGACTTGAGCACCACCTTCACTTGCAGCATCCACCATGGGGTAAGGTCTTACAGGGATAGGCCTGAGCTCTTCAATGAGAAGAAAACAGATGAAGAGTGAGCAGTCAGAGAAGGAGAGCACTTCTAGCTCTCAGAAAGTTCACACTGACTTTGCACTACTTCCATTACTTTATTTTTTCCCCAGTAGATTATATGAACACTATGGTAACATCAGAAATATCACATTTCAGGAATACTGGGGGTATAAACCCCTTAGATTTTTCTTTAAATGTAAAATTAAAATCTCCAGTAATGGGGAAAGAACATTAGAGTATCTATACCATAAGGAGAGATGCAAAGTGAATTTTAAATTTCTGTATCAATTAATAATCTGGTGTAGAAGTGTAGAAGCTTTTCATGATTTTGTGCAAAACTTACTATGGAAATGTCTATACCAGCAATGGAAAACTAATAATACAGATTGAATGCCAACATCCAAAACAAGTATGCCTTTATATGTAGCACATTTATTCTTCAGTGTACCTTTTTCTTCTGAGTTTTTCTGAAATATTTGAGGCATCATGCATGGTATTAATTTTATTTTCATGGAAAAAAAAAAGGTTTTATTTCCATTTCAATCATTTATATTTTTGTTTAAAATGAAAAATGCCTGATCTAGTTAAGGTTGAGCCATTTTTAAACATATCAAACATTTAAGATAAAAATATGCAAATGATACTATTCATAATGTGTCAAATCACCTGACAATACAGCTATCCTATCAATACGTTCTTTCTAAATTTCAGCTGATTGATTGGTTTTGTTGCGTGACCAGAGCAGTAAGAGACTCATGATGTGGTGACTCACGCTGAATTTCACAACTGGAAAAGCCTTGTTGAAAAATCCTTTAGTGTTTTAGATAAATCAGACAGCTGCAACTCTTTGCTGCTATTGCAGCTGCTATTTTGCATAATTATTTGCACTATCAAAGCAGTTAGGAACAATGACTATGACTGCATCATGTGAGGAATCCCCATCTTTCTCCGTGCCCTAAAGAACTCACAGTCCAACTGCAAGACAACAGTAAATGAGGTTTGGCTACATGGCTCGCTTCTGGGAGCCATCCCAGAAAAGAAGTGCTTTGAGGAAAGACTCTGAGATATCTTTACGGGGAAATGGAGGCACAATTTTGCTGATTCTGGAAGAAAGCATAGAATTTGCTTAAAAATGTCCCTAACTGATGAGATTACAGTTGCATACTGCTGAAGGACTCAATTTAGTGGTGAAAGAGATGTATAAGTAGGCAGGAAGTAGGGTATGATGGCTTTGAAAGTGAAGGTAAATATTCATTTTTCATATATTTTAAATAGAAGTGAGTAACCCCATTGAAGAGTCTATGCACTCAAAGAGATTAATTAAACAGATTATCACAACAATGTATCCCACTATGCGTTATCTAGGCTGGAGGGAAGAAAATTGTAACAACCAAAGAGAGAGCTTGAATGACTTTTTGGCTATCTGGCTAATTTTGAAGGCCTATTAGAACTGCCATACAAATAAAGCATTAAGGTTAGACATGATCTTGAGAGGGAGTATCCAGCAGAAATTGCAATTTAAGGAACATCTGATTGTCTCCACAGAAATCACAGAGTATTGAACTATTACCCTTAATTTTATTTAATCTGACTGGCAGCCAAAATGAAGCATGTGGTTCCTTTTAAAGTCCCAGAAAAAACCCCGAGCTTGCTAGGTACATGCAGGTGATGTAAATTAACAAGAATGAGTTTTGATGCCTGGGAGCAGAGGTTTAAAAGTCTTCCAGCCTAAACAAGAGCACTGAAGTAAGAGCAGCTCTAAGGTGAGAAGTGGACATTCAGAGCAAAACAGGTGTTCTACTCAGTTCATTTAGAAGAGGGCTAGCATTTTTTTTTTTTGGTGGCTTCTAACTGGGTACTCTTGGTATGTTATTTTGGCTTAGAAAGAGATAAAATATTTTCAATCATATATTTAAATATGGTGGTAGCCTTGGAACTTCTCCATATAATTGGCCTAGTGCTAGACATGTGTAGGCTAGCAGATGGGAGAATGACTGCAGTTTATATACATATGTAAACTTGGCATGGAGTTGGATGGTGAGTTTATGGATTAGGCTTCCTAAGGGAGAAAATAATCTTATGCCCCTGCCAGACTCTTCTAATAGACAGAAATGGGAGAGAAAAACGTCTGACTACATAAAATAGGAAAAGATCAATGCTGGTATTATATCTAGTGCAGATTGAACACAGAGGTTGAGAGGAAAGAGGGTATGAGTACTCAATTAAATGTGGTGAAAAGACAACTGGAATTAAAGAGGCAAATACAGTTAGTTTTTGTTACTGGAAATCTGGCATCACTGAAGGACATATGTGAGACAAATATGGGAACTGATTGTTAGAAATGGGTAATTTTATTGAAGAAATGAGTCATTTATTGCTGAAAAAATAAGTTATTTGTAACAGATTAATAGGAAACTGGGAGGAGACACAGCTAGGACAAGTTACCCCAACCAACCAACTAACCAACCAGATATTCTAGACGATATTCTCAGTACATAAAGTTGGGGAAAGAAGGAGAAACGGGGTACTTTTGGAGTGATGGAGTTTGTCTTCCCAAGTAACAACTGCATATGAGGGAGCCCTCCTCTCCTGGAGCTGGCTGAGCACCTGGGTGCGCCCTGGGAAGCAGTGAATTATTTCTTTGTTTTTCTTTCCTTTGTATACATGACTTTTGCTTCTCTATTAAACTGTCTATCTCAATCCACAAGTTTTCTAGCTTTTACTCCTCTGATTCTCTCCCCTGTCCTGCTGGTGGGGGAGTAAGTGAGCAGCTGCTTGAGGGGCTGGGCTGTTGGCTGGGGTTAAACCATGACAATATGCCATTGGACCTGTTATCATAGTAAGATGCAACCTCTTAAATGACCAGATCTGACTAAGGTTGAACAAACACGTTGAACAGAAGCAGCTGTTGTGTTAAGGGAAAGAGCCCTCTCCAGACAGATTTCCTGTTCTGCTGTTCCTCAAGGCACAGCGTGCTCTGACTCCACACAGGGCTCACAAGTCATGTGGCTCCTTAACAGTAAGCAAGGGAAGAAAGTGAAGTCCTGCAGTCCAAGAAATAACCAAAATTATTGCTTTCAGTAATTTCTATAGCATGCTAAAGCCAGGTTCAAATGTGCTTGTAAGTTTTCAAGAAAAGAATCCTTGCATTTTGTTAATTTGACTCTTCCATCTTATCATAACCATCATGTCAAATACAGAACTTAGAGACTAAAATAATTTTTGTCCAATGGCTAATTGAAATTGATTAAAACAACACAACATAAAGGACATCTCTTTGTGCCATGTACAGATTATTCACCACTCGCTGCCTCATTGCAAGTATGAATTTGGGGGAAATAGGCCAGTTTCTCATCTGCAGAAAACTGGTACATTGGGATACTCACGTTAGGGATACAGTCCTACTGTGATCTGGCAGTGTGCACTCTTGAACTCAGATCAGAGTCAGGTTTCAAGTTAATGATGTAGAAAAATATATTTGTATTTAACTCATGCCTGTAAAGTCCATATATGAATGAATCAGGTATTACCATACCTTGATAAGTGGCACTTATGTACCAAAGTCAAGCCTGTACTCAGGTTTTGCTCTCCCTGTTATAATTCCCTTCTGAAGTCCTTAATCTGCACTGGCTCTGGTGTCACCCAGGAGGGTGTGAGTCAGAAATAAACCCAAACTCAGTGATGTACAGTTCTACAGTGGTAAGAGCAAAGTTACTCTTCCTCAGATCAGCATGCACATTGACATCCACATCCCTGTGGTTTAAACATTTTTTTTCTAGGAATGACTGATTACATTTTTTTCTTGTTTCAATTCAGTTTCGCCAATTGAAAACTAACTTTGAGTGCTCATTGCACAAAGGCACAGAAAATTTACAGAGGCTAACATTATACTTCTGTTTATTATGAATTATATTTTTGCAAGAAATGGAACAGAAAAAATCTCTTCACTATAAAGATATTATATTATAATTGCTCTACTCTTAAAAGATATCTGAGGCAAAATAAAGTCCCAAGTTATGATACTGGAATAAGTGTTTTGTATTGCTTTTCTACTCCAAGGAATGACCAAACATTAAAATAAGGAAACTGGAAACTAGAATATTTAAATTGCTCAATAAAAAGAACAAAACCACATTTCTTGAATAGACCTATTGTTCTTTAAAATGAGAGGAAAAAGGCAACTACCATAACTATTCATTGCTCTCCACAAAAGTACAATATTTTTTCATTATAGAGAAAATCACTGGAAGGATTTAACTTAAGAGTATTGTAATTTCTAAAACTAGACCATTTTCCTACCCCTTGAAATAAAAAAGCTTAAGAATTATATAGGAGCTTAATTTGTTATATGAAAAGACTTAACCTCTTTATCTCTAGAGAATTCTCATTTCTCTGGCTATTGATGTTCTGTTTAATACACTCCAAACAGCGTGTATGAGCAGGCATGTTAACTATTCCTTGCACATGATTTGGGGACAGAAGTTAAGCATGTGGTGTCTATATCTTAAATCAGAGCTCTCATAAGTGTCAAAGATGATTTTGTCATACTTTCAGATGTGTTTTTGCCTTCCTATTTGGATGTTGGATTGTAGGCATCTTTTGCATGGACGAACAAAGGCGGGGAGGAACAAGGACAGTCATCTTTGTGTGGCCCGTACAATTGCGCTTACTTAGTTTAAGGAAGGAAGTGAGGTCTGTGACCTTGCCTTGCTCCACACTGTGGAGGGTACACCATCCTAAAGGCAAACATTAATTGGAAGCCTGTTTTAGTTAGGAAAGGAAAGAGACAAAAATTGGGTCTATGTGAAGGAAGCAGAGGAGAAGCCAAGGGGAAAGCCAGGAGGGGTTGGTGGTTAGTGGGAAGTGCTGAGTGTAATATCTGTGTTGCTCTGGACTGTGGGACTGTGATGAGGGCAGGCTTTGAACATGATGTGCAAGGACACCACAACAACAGCCAATTTTTTGAAGGACTTACAGTGTAAAATTCTTGGCTGCAGGATAGCTCTTGATGGATTCAAAGAGAGAAGGAGAGAGAAAATGGGCTTACGTTCATTGCAGTCCAGGGCACACAGCCCTTACCATCTGATGCATTTTTAGACAATATATCTTCGAAACGGGTATCTGACAGATGTTTTCCACTGCCCTTTTCTGCCTGCAGACCAGCATCCCTGCTCAGGTAATGGGTACTCCCCATCTGCCTCCTCTCACTGGGTGCAGCTGCTGTTGCATAGTTCCCCTTTATGTACCCTTCTCTTGCCATTGCTGGAAATAGTAATTAAATCCCACCATGAGTCTACCTTTTCTTTTTTTTTTCACTCCCTGGTTCTGGTTTTGCTGCTGCTAGCTCTTCATTTAGTCTGGAAAGGATTTTCAGACCCAAGTGTCCTTCAAGAAATATTATCTCTTAACTGGAATATTATCTGAAGAAGTCATCTGTTTTATTGTCCCTATCTAATATAAGCATCCCCAACTATGCTTGTACATCTGTTATATATTTATGTGTTAAGGGTTCTCACTTGCCCCAAAGTGACTGAATTTAGAGATATTCTGCAGGTGAAAAGTTTGCATGCTACAGAGGCACAATGAGGTGTGAACAATTCAATTGCCAGCAGGGAAGAAAAAGTATTATAACCTGCATCGTTTAGAAAGCTTTATGTTTGGAAATCATATAATCTAACTCCAGCCTTCCAGGTAATTAACTGGTGGTAAGAAGCCAATAGAGGAAGTGGGTGACTTTTGGTACTCATACACTTTATTTTACTTCCCACATGTCTACATCATAACCAAAAGCATCTAAACATAAAAGATTCTGCAGCATCTTCAGAAACATCAGTGAGCCTCAGTAAAATAGCTGAACCTTGACTCAGCCCCTTAGGAACTGTTATAAAACCATTTTTGTGAAGTAAAGTAGAAGGATGGGTGGGAAAAAGAAAAACAGATTTTGTCACTCCCGAAATATGCTCAGATTCAACCTTCACTAACCCCATTGTGTAAAACATACCGAAAATTATTAAGAGAAAGCTTGCAAGTGTAAATATACTTATTCTCAATGAAATCAACACCATCAAACTGATTTGTAACTATTCCCTTAATACTGCTATAAACTTTACTGCAGTGAAAACACTGGCTATACAGATTGCTTTCCTCTTCCTCAGGATGTGTTTCACCTTTGTGGCATTGCCACTATAAATCTCATGGTCCAACAACCCCTTGTCTGCAAGTGATTTCAAGCACTATCATAAAAACGAAACAGACAGACTTAATTTGAGTTCCAGACTTAAGGAAACTCAACTAAAATATTAGCATAATTTCGCTGAAGACGGAGGAAATTGTTAAAATATGTGTATTAGAGAGTGTCTGCAATTCAATACATCTCTTAGCTGGCTCTTGGGTGCCACCCAGTGATTGATTTAACAGCAGGTTTGTAATGGTGTCTGTGGTGCACCACAGGCCATGTTAAGAAGCAGCACTGATCACAGGAGATGAGAATCAAGAATGTTAGGAAGTACAAGAGATTCACGACATGTTAATTCTGAACCTGTGAATAGTAAGTTCTGTCTGGTGGATTTAATGCTTGGAAAATTTCTATGCTGAACAATACTCCTGTTTCTTTCACATGGGGACTGACAGATTCAGCAACCATTGCGCATGTTTCTTCTTGAAGGAAATTAGGGAAGCTTGTAGTCTTTTGATTTTTTGCACTTTATTTCTTTGGAAAATATGTAGTTTTTTAAGATAATGGCACTGCTCTGCTTTCCACCAAAATAAAAAAGTCATTTTCACGCAGAAAGAGTATGTTTTTCTGATGAGCATTCTTTAGATAATGTAAAACCACTGGGAAAAAAAGTCCTAGTTAAGTACTAAAAGAGGTGTGATGGAAATCTGCTAAAATACCTGATCCCAAAATTGAAAAATCCTTTCCAGTCATACTACACAAGAGTATGATATTGTCCCAAGGAAATGTGGCTGACTGCTGCCCTGGATCACAAGTCTTTACAGGCAATTGTTGACAACAATTTAGAAATATTGATGTGAAAAAGATTCCTCCTACAGAGAGTTATCTAATCCCACAGAGAAAGCACAATGATTTCTACTGCTAGAGTAAAAAAGACTAGTATTTTCTGAAGTGGAAGAATTGAAACAATCCCTCTCAAAGCATGGCTGATTCATCTCTACTGAAGTGCTAATTGAGGGTAAGATGTATTTCACAAAATGAGGCTGCAACTGAAACTAGGATGGTTCTGGTCCAAAAATAATTAGGTGAAAGAAATAGAATTAATTATCAAAATGGGCACTTCTTGCCGTGAAAGTTATTGCTCCTTTGAGTTGGAGAAAACGTTACACTGGGACAGAGTAAAAGAGTTTTACCCTGTGTCTCAGCACAGTATCTGGCTGCTGTGCTACATACCTGCATCTCTGCAACTCTGCTAAAATGTTTTGCAGAAGCTTAAAATTTTATATACACTCTCCAACTTTAAACTGAAAATCTCTTCTCTTTCTCTTACGTTCATGCTAGCTGGGGTGGGTAGAATTTACCAAATTAATAAGTCAATTAAGTATATATGAATTCCAGGAAATGAAAGATTATGGCCCTCATTTCATATACTATAAAGCAGCATGTTCTTTGTGGTTTCTTATAAGGCTTAACAGAGTTTATTGGTTAAGGAGACAACTTTATCTCGAGATTTAGCGTTAGATAACATTTTTTGTGAAGTATTTTTCATTACTGAAGTCAATTTGATGGAATAAAAAAGAAAATGTGTTAGAAGTAGACTGGTAAGAGACCAGCAGGTCCAATGTTAGCACCTTCCCCTTCCAAGCAAAGAGGGAGGTTTTGAATTGAATACCTTTGGGCTGCAAAGAGAGAACAGGATTCTGTCAGCCTAATCTCATTATACATGTAGCCATTACAGTCAAAATGAGTTTCCTCTGCCTTAGTTTAGGTTGGAGTAAAAGCCAGTTCTCAGAGGAAAAGGGTCATTACACTAAGGTAGTAAGTTACTAAATTGAGCTTCTTATTATACTGGGTATACATATTTATGTTTTCTTTAACCCAGGGAGTTGAGATAAATAATTTGGGCATTGTTTACTAATTGGAGTCGGACATAATGTTCTGATGAATTAAAAAAAAAGAATAGAGAATAAAATTATAAAATGAAATATATAAAATGTTAATTGTACAAGAAGTGGTTTGGGACCAAGATTTTGTTCAGAACACTCCCACACTTTGAGAAGATGCAGCATTAAGCCAGCAATTTGTGGCTCAGGCTCATCTTAAATGAAGTGAAATGAATAAATATATGTCATAGGAATCAATATTCTTTTGGCCACAATCCTACAAACATATGTGAATAATTTTGTGCATGTGAGTTCAATTAGATTATTCATATGCACAGTGTTAACTCAGATATGCAAGTGTTTGCATTATTGGAATCCCAGTTTATGGATGTCCACAAAGAGCCAAAATCTACAAGGCAAAGCTCAGATGCCACAAATGTTCATGCAAGTGAGTATTTGTGCAGAGGAATACAGTACTTTTATACTCACAGTCATGAATTTTCTCAGAGGCTTCTATGCACCACTTCACAAATCAAGAAAGGCCAAGTCTCACATGTTGCAATTTTTACATGCTTAAATAATTCATTTGATTGAGCATAATTAAATATTAATTGATTTGATGGCCAACAGAGAAGTTTTTTATTAAATCTTTAATGGATTTGATATATAATTCCTAAATCCTAGCCAATTCACATGAATTCCAATTGTCTTTTAATTTTTTTCCCTGTTTTCATCAGTCTGTAAGAAATTTTGAGCCATCCCAACCTAGATTCAGTAAACAGAATTGATGGTTAATGAATCCTTAATTAAAATTAATACAACATTACCAAGCAGTGGCTGACTGCCACAGCCACCCTTTCTATACTTCTTTGCAAATATGCAGAAAATTTCAACATCATGATGAAAACACTTAAAAAAAAAAAAAAACAAACAACATATAGAAGTAACTGTGACATGGTGCAAGATGAACTGTGCAAAAGTTGGGGCCCTGTCCCTGGAGATCTGGCTACAGGTACAAAAGTAATTTCCAGGACAATGTAAGAAATTTCTCTGAAAAAGGTAGGCATAGAAGTCTTTTCTATCATGTAATGGTAAAGAGCAGAGGCTAAAATAAATTCTTTCTCTTCAAGCAGGCAAAGAGTGCATTTTTCATTCAAGAAACAATCAAAATCCTTTAATTAATGAGGGAACAAGTGAAAAATAGCAACTAAAATTACAGGCTGCATAAAAGTGTAGCCAAGTGTGCAAACTAATGTTTTACTGAATTTTGAGTCAAAACCCAAGGATATAGCGAGCATGACTGTATATCAGTTGGGTGACATTTTGTGTGTGACAAAGAGAATAAAAACTTATAAGGCCAGGAAAGAGAGCTGGGACAAGTCCTGTAAGTGGCTGACAAAGGAAACATTTGAAGAAAGAGCTTTTTAGTTAGGTCCTGGCTCCAAGAGGTACAGAGTCCTTTCAAAAAAATATCTTGCTTTGCTCTTTGGCCGTTGTCTGCAAGGATAAGGGACTTTGAATACTATTTGAAAATGAACAACAATTAATAGATTCTAGTACAGAATCATAGAATCATATCAAATCTTTCTTCTCAAGTGAAAAAGAAAATGCAAGAAATTAAATCTGAGGTAGCCACAGAAGGAGCAAATGATGTGTCAGATTTAAGAGGATATGAGGTCCCATACACTGTGAGGCTGTGCTGCAAGAATATTTACCTGTGTGATGAGTTCTGTCTGAAGACAAAGGTGGCAGCTGTGTTCCTACATTACTCTTTTGTCCACTCAGTCACTGTTTTTTCCAGTCCCTCTGTCCTGACAGGACCAGGTTAAAGCTGTAGAAAACTGAATGCAGGTCTACAGCAATCTTCCTCCTGTACAGGGTAGTCACCCATACTTCTTGGCTGCAGTGTCTCACCTCAGCCACATGTAACTTAAATAGGTGTGAGAAAGATACTGTAAATTCCTCAGCAAAATATGCTTTAGATCAATGTGTTATTGAATCATTGTTTGTCCTTGAGAAACACTATGTTAGCAAAAAACTTTCCCCCTATCTCTCCAACATCTGCTAACTAAAAATGCTGAAGTCTTTTTTTCCTTTCTCAGTTTTTCAAACTAATATTGATTTTACTTCAGCTAAAAATAGTTCAGTGGGAAAATGTCATTCAGAGGTGCCAGCTGACTAAAGAAGAAAAAGGATAACATCTCGTAAAACACAGAGTAGAACTGAAAATTAAATTTTGATATTAGTCTGCTACTCTCAGTGGATTATGTTAAATTTTTACATGCAAGGAAGCATGTATGATAAAATGTTGCTATGATTCATCTTAATTCTACAGCTGAGGAAAATTTTGTTGGAAAGGCTGGTTTTAAAATTGAAAAAACAGCAGATTTATTTTAGTTTTGTCTACCAAGATCTATACATTTCATGGTAACTTTGCAGTAAAGCATACTAAAAAGGCACCAAATTCAATAGAGTCTGACTCTCACTCTGACAGTTTTTGGGCTAGCCTGAGATATGTTTAAAGCAATGCTTATTTTCCTAGAACACCACACTGCATCCACTCCTACCACATGAGATCAAAATTCTTATGCCATTCAATGTTGTCAGTTCTGTCTATTGAAACCTTCTTCCACAAAAAAATCTCCTTTCTTTTAGAAATAAGTTTTTCTCACCCCAGCTTCCGCAGCCTGCCTTGCCTTGGATAGCCCCTTTCCTGGAAGTGGGACAATGAGTCTTGCTCAAACCAGGACATTTCCTCTACTTGGAACACAACTGTGAACATAATGAAGTTCACTGTTGAGGCCATTTCAGTAAAGTGGTTCCAGAAAGGTGCTGTGTACCTTGACTGGCTGATGCTGTGTTTGCTTTGCCTTCTCAGCTTTCTCCCAGGAAGAGAAGTTAAGGCACAGAGTGTTTTTTGTGTTTGGTTTTATTTGCTTCACTGTGCACAAGACTGTGTCTCTCTGATGTTAATTGTGGTAAGATTGAAGGAACCTGCATTGGAGGTAAGTAGAACAGTACAGGGCCATATTTTGCAGTCTTGAAAGGAATTTTGTTCTTTCTGCAGATGAGTTTTACTCCTGTGTAGGAAGTTATGCAGTTTTGAGATATGGTTTTCTTAGTAATTATCTTGTGCAAAGCAGTGCTTGAGATATGAGGAAACGAGCTTACTAAAAAGCTTATGGATATGTGCTGAGCATTTGAAATAATAAGTATCTTTGTTTTCCTGGACAGTCTGTGGGAACTTAATGTCTGTGTGGATCACATCAAAGATATGCTAAATTTACTAATGGCTGTGGCTACTGGGTCCTCCAGCTTTCTGGAAATTGTCCAGAGCTGAATACTTAGGAATGGCACCAGTATAGAAAGTAACTTCACATGATACTGGTCACTCTTACAGCTTGTGGAAATTTACTGGTTGGGGATTTCCTGAGCTGAAAATTGAATCTGCACAGTTGTACTTAGGAACTGTTGACAGACTTTTATGCACATTTTTTTTCCATCTAGATATTAAAATATTTCTATTTTTTATATTTACTATGTCCTGCAGTAATTGAACACAAAAAAATTTCTTCTGAGATTGCTTATTTTAAAACTTCTGACTAGTCATTTCTCTTTGTGTGCTCAATTTTTGGCATCAGGAAGGCATTCTGGAGAGAAGAAAATAAGCCTGATGTGCTTCTACCAGCCAATGTTGTTTGAAAGCTACATTTGAGTTCCACATTTAGTTTTAGCTTGTGCAATATTCCCCTAGCCATGGCACACATCTGTAAATTAACAGATAGGGGATGTATAAGCAAATGAAAATGGAGGGAAAGTTCATGTTGCCCAGCCCTAATTTTAAAGAGTAGAAACAGAGATCCTTTGCAATCACAGATGGATTAAATGATCCATCCTTGAACCTGAAAGATCATAATCCATTATTTAAATCCCTTGTAGAAATTAATTTTATCATCTGAAATGCAGAGCATCCTCCTAAAGACATGAGAGAGAAAGAAATCTACACCACTCCCCCGTCTTCTTGGTTCAAAAGTGGATGGCAATGAGACAATTCCTCCCCACCTTTCAAGGTTTCCCATCTCCAAAGGCAAGCAATGCATTTGTGACAGATCAGGCTGGTGTGATCTGAATATTTTGGGTCTGCTTGGGCCAATCTATGTGGTTTCCATCCCCTGCACCACCCCCCCCCCCCCCCCCCCCCCCAAAAAAAAAAAAAAAAGAAGTTATTGCTGAAACATTTTTCTTTGTTTATGACATTTTGTTAGCAGGCATCACTGTGTCAAGTCTCTCTTTTTGATGTCATCAACTTTGTATGAATTAAATGTGTCTTTCTTTGGAAAAACTATATTGGTTCTCATCCAAACACTAATTTGTTGACTATGTATAAGGAATGTAAGTGTATAAGACATGTCTTCAGTTATTATTTGAGAAACTCTTCTACTGTAAATGTGCTGGATTACAACCTTTCATTTATGTGTATCCTCTGTAATATGGCACTGGTAAATGTCTAGCTAGTCTCTCTCTGAGACCAGACCACCCACTAGCTCAACACAATGACTGAATGACTGACAAATACTAGAGGTGTCCAAGGAACAAGTCTTATTTCTCTCTGCACATCTTAAAATCTGTCCAGTTGTCTGTCCTCTATGCTTTTTATTGCCACACAACATTCAAAACTGGAAAAAGTTTTCCATTAACTCTAACCCCACACACTGCTCAAGCATTATTGACAAATGCTTTCAACTGTAGTGGCAGTGCTGAGGTTGAGTCTTGCCTACGGCCACAGTTATATTTATTCTGTTGCTTCTGAATTTGAAGGCAATAAGGAATTAATTTAAGAAAAGTCACATAACTAGAATGCAGCAGTGGTGTAACTCTTCATCATACTATCAATATATTGATACCTATATTGAGAGGATTAACATTATGGAAAAATCAGTACTGGCTCCATTAACTGCTAAAATCAACACTGGACCTTTTTATATTTGTGTTTAACTCTGGTAGCCAGATAAAGTAGCCTCTTTCACTTATCTCCTACTCCAACCAAAATACCTTCTACTTCACCTTGATGTAGTGTGTAGCATACCAAACCAATGTGACCAACTGTCTGAAAGTATAGTATACAAAAATGCAGAAAAAAATATACTGTGTTTAAAGTTGAAAAGGTAAGATACATATGAAAAGTGAGGCTACTGTTCACAATGTCATTTCAACAGTAATGAAATGGATGAGAAGAATTGAATGTTTATCTAATCAAATATTCAAAATGCCCACCCCTTTGAATGTTTCTGTAGGGAATCCTGCTGATTGGAATTCTTAGGTCCATTTGTTAGGTTTTTTCTTCAGGAAGCTGTACAGACTGTTTTATAATACAGTATCACACAACTGGAAAATTGACTCAAAAGCAAAGGTCAGCACTTTAAAGCACAACTTCATTTGCATATGTTTAGAGTCTAAATGTTTGCTCATAACACATGTTCAAGAGTGGGTGCCTTTGTATGACCAACCATACTGAAAGTTTGGAGCTTTTCAGTCCACATTTAGAAACAGAAGCAGAACACTGTTAGAGGTTATGTCTTTTTGTATTCCCTGACACACTTGGATACACATGAAGAGAATACAGAATTAATACAGATCTGCATACTATAGAATAGATACAAAAACGATACAAATTGATGCCCAAAGGTTTATTGAAACAGAATTGAAATGAATGAAAACAGACAAATGTTTATCTGCTGAATTATATTCAAAACTTGCACCTTTGAATGTTTTGGCTGCAAAGACTGACAATGATAAATCACTTTCCAACAGCTGTGGACAGCTGTTTAACTCTGGGGTCTAGAGAGCTTAATTGGGGAAGTGTGTTATAAAATTAAAGTGCCAATGGCTCATTAAGTTATGTGATGACTTTGTGTGGCAGGCCAATAACACTGCATTCCAGGCTTTGGGAAAGGACATGCCTAACTCTCTGTTAATTAAGGGCTTGTTGAAGAATGCAGGTTTGCCAAACTGCAGTGTTTTCATAGGAGAGCATCTGCGAAAGAAGACTCAGAGGGAGAAGCTATTTGCAAGAGTTTATTGCAGCTAGAGCAGATTTCTACCTCTTTATATCCTGATGTCTGGGCATGTTTACCTTGCTTATAAACTACTGGGATACCTTAGATGTAGAGAAAGGACTATAAGACCTGCTTTGATAAATAACCATTTCTCTGAAGTGATGAAACTATTACTAACACAGACACAAATATAAAAAATTCCACCCAAACATTAATACTTGCCCACAGCATAGAGAAAAAAGGTTTTCCAGGAGGACCAGAGGATTAAAATACAAAGACATGAGGGAAGTGAAATGGGATGGAGGAGGTGAAGTATATTACAGCCATAACAATTATTTGCAGGAATGTATTATCATCTTTTAAATAGTTTGTATGTTGATTTGTTTATATAGCAGGAATTATATTTGTCTATTTAAATCTCTAGTGAGCTACAAAACAAAGGTGAATGACCCTTGCCAGCAATGGTATGGATTGTAGAACAGGGACGGGGGGGCTGTCAAATTGGAATTAGTTTGCAATCTCATGGCAAACATGCTGGCTATTACCTGTGCTAAGTGAAACCAGCTTCACACTCCCTCCTCTCTGTAGGGCTTAGAGGGCCACTAAATCTGGGCTGGAAGATTTTCCCTGTCACTGTCAGACTGCAAGGCCACAACTCCACGTAGCACTTTGGTTTAGAGACAGGCTAATGTTGGGACATGTTGTCTGTTAGACTTGACCTGCACAACCTTCCTAAATAAATACAAGTACAAAAATGCTGAAGGAAGGACCAAAATGTGAACAATACAAGAGAGAGGAATACAGCAAATTATTAAGAGGCTTTTCAAGTGGCAATGTGGAAATTTGAGACACATTCTCATAATTTCTTTCCTTTCTTCCTAATATTTCCCTTTACATTTCAATTAAAGATTTATGTCAAACTTCAGAACATAAAGCTCATCCATAACTCTGTTTTGTTCTTAAACTGCTGACTTACAATGCTTGGGATTTTCCATTCACCATTTCTGCATAAGTCTTTAAAAACACTTTCTATGCATTAAGATGGAAAAACTTATTTATCTGTTTGCCTCAATCTAAACATCTTTTGATAATAAGGTCAACTATCAATGACATCTTGCCTAGAGTTAATAGAGGCTTGGTATTAAAGATTCACACTTATCTAATCATAAATCTGAAATAATCCCCATTCAGTGTAATTATCCAGAATTTGTATCAACAGAAAAAAAGTTTGTCCTGAACATGCAGCAACAAACAGACTACTTAAAGATCTTTGAATAAAGATATTTTGATGAAGATTTGGAGCCTGGCTGTCATTCTGTAAAACTGAAACATGATGGGAAAAGAATTTTTGCTTATGCCAAGAGAATTTTCTCTACAAATAGATTATTGATTGTCTTCATAGTAGGCTGTATAACAATTTTATTGATAAGTGCAAGACTTACTTTACTAATGAATTTGAAGCATCATGCTCCTGGTTAAAAATTCAGCAGCTGCTGAAAAAAAGAACATTTTAAGTAGATAGGTAGTTTTAAATTTTATTTTATTGTAGTCTTTCATGTAGAACTAATTCTGCAGAGTCTATTTCTTCATGAGTCTAAAGACCAGCTGATGTGTTTGTTTACACTTTGTTGTTCTATGAGCTGTTTATTGCTGCTTCTAACGTTTGAATGGGTATACTGTAAATATTTTCACAGAAGGTAAAATAGTCCTTATGTAGCATTTAATGAAAATAATTCCATATTCTGTCTGTACCCTAGAAACATATTACACAAAATGAAACTCAATAGTGACGTGTGTGTAATATATATACATACATACTATATATATATATAAAATTCCCCTCTCACTGAGGGGAATTTTTCAGTTTTTCAGTTTTAAGATTTCTGTATTGTGACAATCATCTTTGTGGATGCTAAGAGCCTTGTTGAGCTCCCTCCCTTGGGAACTCATTGATGAATCTCACTAATCAACAGAGGACAATGCTGTTGAACAAAACAAGTTGAAGTATCTCTACCTCTAGTGAACATTTGGCAGAATTATGGTTTCCCATGCAGTAGTTGAAACACATGATGCTGAGGTATGTGGCCATTCTCCTTCACAATATTCTGTCCAGTATTTTAAAGACAGAGGATGAAACTGTGGTCATATCTCTGCCGCTATTTAAACTTTGGACAGGTACCAAGGCCTGATTTGCCAATATCTATTTGCGTTTGAAAGTCTCACAGGAGACACTCCTGGTGTCTCAATGAATAATTTAAGCCCCGTCATTTTTCAAAATAGACAATGTCAACTCTCATGAAAATAAGATTTGAGGAGGCAAAATTTCAGTTCTAAAGGTGCCCTTTTATATCCTTTATTTGTTAATTAACACTCTTCTAGCAAAGGCCAAGTACAGCCTGGCTCTGTTTCAGTGCAAATAACATCCGTCAGCTCAAATCTCTCTCAGCAATGAATTAATCTAATCTTTTTGACTCTGTGCTGACACAGATGAAGAGCTGTCACAGGGAGATGTAATCATCTCAGGTGAAGGATTATGATAAACTGATGAGATGTGGTAACTGTTAAATGCTACTGCTCTTTTGCAAATGAGTGACTACAGGCTAAGTTTCTCTGTGGTTCACTCCATTATTCTCCATCCACATAGTCATTAAGGAGGCAACACACATCCTCTCTGTGGGCTAGGCATTTCTGTACAGGCATGTGGTTTTTGCTTGTAAAAGGGCCTGACCTTGGCCAAAGTGTATAACAGGTATGGAAAGCAGAGTTGATGTATAGCCAAGCATATTCTGCAGGTATGTTTTATAGACAAATTTTGGTTGAACACTGCAATATGGGGATGCAGCAGCCTCGTAAAACTCAAGTCAACAAAAATGGCAAGGCTTTCTTGGATTTGTCTTAGTGTAAAAAGATTATGAACTGTTCTCTGTTATTTTTGGATTTACTAAAGAATGTGTGTTGCATTCCACATAATTCATGGTTTCAGCATTCTGTATTTTCCATCTCACTCTAAATTATTAAGAGGACCTCAATGTTCATTTTCAGCGATATTAAAAAGGAATATGCTTTCCCGTTATTTTTATACCTTCTTAAAGGGAACTTTAGAATTCTCTGTGATGACAAAAAAAAAGGAATTTGCAGGTGCTTGGGCAGCCTGGACATACCAAAAGCATAATAACCTAGATAATCAAATCAATATGTCTGTGTCCTGGATTAAAAAGTATACATTTTAAAGCAAAATAACATGAAGATTAAAATGAAAGTTCATAATAGCACCAAAAAAATTGAAAGTAAAAAGGTATAATGCGTTTTCCAGCTTTACATAGTAAATGACAAATTAGAAAGGAGAGCAGGGAAAAGTGAAAGAGTTACTTAAAGGTCAAGTTCAACTTTGGGGCTGTAACTATATTCACCTTTGGTTGTGTTTGCTCTTGAACTGAGAAACTTCAAAAGTGCAGGCTGGTGACTGACGTTGCGCAGACAGGGAGGCATTAAGGCTTCTTAAGCTGATTTTGATGATATTCAGCTATTTGACAACATTCTCCTCTTATCATCAACTTGGCAAACAGAACAAAAACAAAGAGGTTTTCTTTTGCAGCATGGCTTCCTGAGCAATTGTCAAAGTTTTTAGTCTAATAGAATATCCTTTGCAGTAATCCTTTTCACTTTTACTCCACTCCTTTCAGAGTCGACTTGGAAAACTACACAAAGGAATTTTCATGGTCTCTCTGGGGGAATAATACTACTATGTACTCCTACACAGAGAGGAAAAGTCAATAGGGGCAGATTAAATGTGTTGGTCATTTGATTGAGCCACAGCCTCATCTAGGCAAAGCCCTTACTATCCTGACATCTCTATGCAGTGGGACATATATGCCCAACATGATGCCCACACTAGAATGCTTTTCTGTGTTGACAGCAATGGGGTAGTTGCTTTGCTCTGTTAATCCACTGTTCTGACCAAAAAAAATCATGTTTTTCCCAGTAGTTCTGTCATTTTCTACCAACACTGCTCATTTTGTAATGCAACAAGTAAACTGCCCTCAAGTAGATACAGTCTAAATTGTGCATGCATTCCAAAGGAAAAAAACAAACTAACAAAAAGATCTATGTGCTGAAACTGTAGTTTGATAGGTACCTTAAACTAATAGATTTATAGAGGACATTTGCTTTCAAATGTTGTTAGCTGTAGCAACTTACTCTTTTTAACATATAAATTATGATATTTATGTAAGCTTAGGAATTTTCCATTAAACCAGTTTTTGAGCACTACAGAGCTTTGAAGGAACCTTCTGTAAACTAAAGCTAAATCTTTTTTCCATGGTTTTACTACTGCTTTTCAAACACAATGTCAATCATTCTTCTCTCAGCGGTCACTAGCCAGGTTATTTGTGTGTTTCCACACTGCTGCATCACAAAACATCATGCCCACTTGCCTCAAAAAGATAATATCTAACACATATGGAGACTGCCTTTGATCTCCACGGTCTATCTAGAGGTCACAGACCTGTCTTCTTCTCTCCCTCACTTCAAATAGCCCCTTTCATTTACTGTGAAACTAAACATTGGAAAGACAAAGGCAGGAAAATAAAGGCCTTGATTTAGTAGTGCTTATATGTTTGGCTATTTCAAGGTAGATTTTAGTCTCCTAGGTCTTAATATTAATTGCCCTGCATTTCTGAATCATGGCATACTGTATTTGTTTTCATGCATGCAGCCTTCAAAATTCAAGCTGTTATTTAAATCAATACATGCTTTGTTCATAACTTAATAACCATTAAGAGTCTGCTAATCAATTTGCAATAGCAGCACTGAATCCAGCTCTGTGGGAGTTACATGGCAAAGTCTGATAATTTTACTTGGGTTTTGGATATAGATTTTTGTTTATTAACATGATGTTTTTAATGTAGATGTAGTATATTGGGTGATCTTTTAAAGATGAAGATAAATTGGAAGGTGAGAAAAAAGTGGCTACATTAGAAATGTCAAGGGTCTTAGGGAATAAAAGGCTGTTCCACCCTAAGTGGAACAGGTGAGCAATTGTGTGGTAAACGATTTAATAACATTTGCCAAAGGAAAACATTTCTTTTTCACATGCAAAAGTCAGACATGTTTCAGTACAACCACTTTTGTTTTGTTTCAGGAAAGCATGTAGGTACCTAAAAAAGGATTTGAACAACATATTGCTACATGTCCCTCAAAATCACATGTTCAAAATTTTAGTCTTGAAAATAGCTCTAACATAAAGACCTTTCAGTTCTGCTCAAGTTCTCCATGTTATCACTGTGCAAGTGAGAACTGTCCAACTTCTCATGAACTTCCTCAGGTATCACTGCTCAAATTACTTACTGACACTCAGTAGACACTTATAAACAGGAGCTTGTCTGCTTAACTCCCTTTAAGAATTCAAGCCAGTAGAAATTTTCTAAGCATATTTAATGAATGAGAATTTTTCATGAAGTGTTGTAGCAATTATTGATTGTTTTTTTAATATTGGTTGGCTGTGAAGGAAGAAATTGTCTTTTTTTTTTAAGACCAGAGCAGTCACCCAGATTCTATTGTCTTTAATGACAGAGAAATCCAAGGTTCTACAGAAGAAACCCTAGCTGTGAGGTCATTGCATGTATTGTAGGAATTTTGGTATATATGCCTCTCCTCACCAGTTAGTGGTTAGGTCACTCAGGATGTGCACAGTAGTGAAGTTCTGGTTTTGGGTCCACCTTCTCTTACAACTGTTTGGGAATTTGTTCAGCATTTTATGTTAAATATCCTTACAAAACTTCAGGAGATTGCCACTCCTTTTAGGTGGAATGTGCACTCTTTCTCTTAGGAGTTTGTTTTGTCCTCATCAGAGAATATTTTCTATGCAGTAGATACAAGAAACAGAAGATGTGAGGTTCAAAACAGTCTCTGGATTCAGGGAACATTTTGGGGGGATGTGCGAGAACTGAAGAGTGTGAATCTGAAGCTCTGGACCACTCATAGTTCATAGGATGGCCACAGTAGCTAGAATATTAATTATCAGTTGTGTCCATTAGCCTTTTCTCACCTGCTCATTTTTCAAAATAACTATTATGTTGTTCTGTTTGATTATAAAAATAAGTGAGGAAAAGATTTTGTATCAGGATCATAAGTGCAGAACAAATTATATTGGAAAATACTGAGATTTAAAATGCTGCTCAATCTTTTCCCAGATTTATTGCCTGAAGGGAAATAAACCTCATGCCTGTCCACAGGTGACTGTGTCTCTTCTGAAAATCTTCTGAAAGCACCCTGCTCAGAGAGCTGGAACACATCTGGGAGCAAGTGCCCTGGAGCAAGCACAGCATTCAGCATTGCATCACCTACGTGACATTCTGCATCTACTTAGAAGGGACTGAAAGAAAGATGCTCATATGTAATGCTGTTAGAAAAGATCTGTGTTGGAATGTACCCTCTGCGAGAAACTAATTTGTACTATACAAATCAAAGCAGCAGTGTGTAAAGATTGAGTTCTGTGATGGATAAAAAGAAGTTACTTTGCACACATGTAGATATTTCTACACACACACAGACACACACACTCCTTTACTTGAATTTTCCCCTAAAGAACATTCACCTTCTGAGCTTACAGCTTTATATACAGATGGATACAACTTCAATCCTCTTGGTCAACCAACAAAATACAGTTACTCCAGGTTGTCTCAATAACCTGATGAGAAACTTTGTGGGATGCAGCTATTCAGCTGGAACTAGAATTATAACCAACTTCTTTCTCTGGTTATAATAAATTTCAGATGCATTTCTTTTTCATGATAGAGGTAATTGCTCTTTCTTTAATTTACATCAGATATCTCTTGTTAACTATCACTCAATACATTTCTGAGCCCATCCCTTCACTGTATTAAGTCAGGGAAGAGGTGTCAGCAGCTGATCCTAATGATTTTTCTATACACTGATAAACTTTGCTGATGAAAGCAGAATCTTAAGTAACACTAATACTTTTAAGTGGTATAGATTGTTCTCTGTGATATTTAAACACATTAAGGGAATGGTTGAAGAAATAGTTGATGAGTTTCAATGTAAGCAAATGTTAAATGATGTATTCAGGAGCTAAAAATAGTAGCACTCCCTGTACATTGCAGAGTAAAGAGTGGAATGTGCATGGTTTGCAAGAGCAGGTACATGAGGATGGAGTATGTTCCTCAGCTGCAGTAAAAGACAGTTAATATGATAAAAAGAGAAGCTCTGCTTAGAGAATCTTCCTCTGAAGTTTTTGTATCCAGATTTGGCCTAATGAAGTGTGAGAAAGTATCTGAAGAAGGACTGGAAACCAAGCAGAGGTTAGTGAGGCGATGACTGATTTTTTTAGAGTTTAAGCCTAATATGCAGATTATATCCAAAGAAAAAGTAACAAAAATAATTAAAGTCATGGGAACTAGAGAGACCTCAATATGGAGAAAGATTAAATATGCTGCAACTATTTTGTTTGGAAAGTGAAAGGAAGTAGGACATCAGAATTAAAAATAACAATAGCTAGAAAGCAATGTAGTCTTTCCAAAATTTAAAGAATGAAAAATAATTAAAGGGGAGCCATATAAAGAATAGTAAGTTTAATATACTATTTATGCAAGTAACAAAATCAACTTTGATTTTAGAGTCTTATTTTTGGAAGTTTCTTAGTAAAATCAGAAAGAAAAATAGACATACATAAAGAATACTTTTGGAACCACGAGGACAAAACTAGAAAGAACAAGACAGTATTTTTTTCTCCATGCAGGATGAGTGGCATTAAAAGATGGTTTTCATCCTGAAATGATATTTTGGAAGACAACAGAACATCAGCAAGTAGGGCCAGCATCCACACACAAAAAAAAAACTTTCTCATGACCTAGGAAATGCATCTTTTCATGCTCTGAACCATTCAACATAGATTAAAATTATATTTTATTTGGATAATTCAGATGCTATTTTAGCACCAAAAGTTTGCAGCCATTTCTGAAAGAATGACAATATGTAGGAAGAATCAAACTGTTGTCTGTAAGCCCTTTTTTTCTGATGTCTTTCTGAAAGGAAAAAAGGTCAATAATGAAAATCTTATATTCTAAAACTACTGAAAAAGACAAAATAAGTTGATTTTCCATTCTAGAAGTGCAAACCTAAACCCTAAAATTATATCAAGTATGTTCAATATCAAATACACAAAGTGCTGCAGGACCAGCTGTGTGTGGTTTGAGGTTGCCTGTAGGGAGCTATTTCCAGTAGTTGTAATTCATGTGGGAAGGTCACCTCGTCTGGAAAATCTGCTGTACAGTATTAAGCAGAAACCCTATGCTTTCCTCTGCCCATTGCTGGAAGTAGAAAATCAGCTGTCTTTGTGCCGTTACTGATTCATCAGTGTCCCATCATTTATTGTCCACACACTTTGGCACTTGTGGTCTTGCATGGACCTATTTGTGTGCCAGAGGAGCAGAATCTCTGTCTCTTAGAGGTGACAGCTGGAGCACTTTTGCTTTGCCTGCTAGGTGCCACATTGTGAAACCCCTCTTTACAGTTCCATTTACTGAGGGACAATTAAATGAACTAATTAATGAACTTCGCAGAAGAATCACAAACAGCAACATACCATCCATATGTAAGCAAATGACACTGCAATTCTCTCACTGCTTTGTGGCTGAGACAGAAAATAGCAGAATTACTTTGAGGAGGGGCTAAATTTTAATGGTAGCAGGGCACCTTGTCCCATAAGAAGCCAGTTATTAACATGTGCCAACTACTTTGGGTATTGGTGCCCCACTGATAAAGAATGAGTATCAAAAGTCAAAATGGAGTATTTATCTTCTTTTTGCTTCTATGACTTTCTACATCAGCAGTTATGCCAAATTATTGCTGGATTTATTTCAGTTCTTCTGTCTCTTGATTTGTTTTTTAGTGCTGTAATAGAAAAGTCTTAAGTCATTCTAGGCTTCTTTCCCATTGGAGTCTGCCTTATGGAGTCACTGTGTCTCTGTGTGAATGTGTATTTAGATCTATATTTCTATCTCTCTTTCTCTCTCTCTCCTTTGCAGAGTAGCTTCTGCGCCTGCTGCCTGATTTCAGCCAAACCTAGCAAAAGAGCAATACTCTCAAAAATTAAGTTCCTGCAGGTATTATATGCAGGTAGGGGGCAAGACCTGATCTGTGGCCCAAGTAAGGAGCAGATTGTACATACCTTATCAGTCACAGGAGCACACATGTATGACAGAGATCTCATAGTCATGTCCATCAGCTTTCTTAAACAGCAAGTAAATCAAAGTCTAGAAGAAAATAGGCCATCTCAAGAGAACCATCTGTTCAAACAGCAGGTTGTGGCTGTCCCAGTTTAGACTCAATTTTCCTATTAGGGTAAATGAAGAAGCACAAATGTCTTTCTTCAAAGCCCCATGTGCATATTAATAATGTTTTCTTGCTGCTCTTCATATCCACTGCTTTGTGTATTTTAAAATTAGGCACATAAATAAATCAATACTACACAAACTTTGCTTTCAGTTCAACCAAAGGAGACTGCTAAGGAGTGATGGCAACATATTGATGCTTCAGATTAAAATCACAATTATTTTGATAAATTTAAAAATTCCTGCAGGTCTGAGTAATAGCACAGTAAAGGTGATTAACTAAAAATACCGCAGTCACTGGATAAATTAAACATTACTGTCAGGACTTGGTCAGGGTTGATAAATTCTAGCTCATTGAAGATTTACATGAAGTTCACTTTTGAACCTGGAGGTTATTAGTTTTGCACATCTCCCAGCATTTACTGGAATACAGCGTTGACCCTGGCTGTACACCAGGATCCCACCAAAGCTTCTCTATCATGCCCTTCCTCAGCTGGACAGGGAAGACAAAATATAACAAAAGGGTTGTGGGTCAAGATAAGAAAAGGGAGAAGTCACTCACTTATCATTGTCACAGGCAAAAACAAATTGACTTGGGAAAATTAGTTTATTACCAATCAAAACAGAATACAATAATGCTAAACAAAAATGAACTTTAAAAGCATCTTTCTCCATTCTTCCCATGCTTAACTTCACTCCCAAATTCCCTACCTCCTCCCTGCAATGGCAGAGAATGGGGGTTGTGGTCGCTTCATCACATTGTCTCTGCTGCTCCTTCCTGCTCAAGGGAGGACTCCTCACACTCTTCCCCTGATCCAGCATGGGGTCCCTTTCATGGGAGACCATGAAAGGGACCTCCACCAACTTTTCCAACCTGAGTCCTTCCCATGGGCTGCAGTTCTTGACAAACTGCTTGAGGATGGGTCCCTTTTTTACATGAGGTGCAGTCCTTCAGGAGCAGACAGCTCCCGCAATGTATGATTTGTGACCACTGCAGGGTCACAAATCTTGCCAGCAAATCTCCTCCAGCCCAGGCTCCTCTCTCCATGGAGGCACAGATCCTATCAGGAGCCTGCTCCAGTGTCAGCTTCCCCTGAGGCCACAAGAGCAACAAGCCTGAGCCATGGGACAGAGCTGAGATCACTGCATAGTCCGAGCCCCTCATCACCACTGCACCCTTGGGTACACGCTCTGTGCCCAGGGTGGGCTCAATAGAACAGGGCAGGGCTGTGCTGCTGCTGGAGGCAATCACAGCACATAGCACTTGTGAGAAACTAAGCAGGAAACTTTAAAAAATAATCCTTCATCATTTCAGCCAAAATATATTAAAGACCAATTTTTGTGTTTATTTTTGTGTCAACACTGTTCTTCTGTGTTCTGCCCCCTTTATGATTATTTAGATCCTGCAAAGGATTACAATTCAGAGATGCTAAGCATGTCATAGGCAGATGAGGCCTCTATTTCTAATGGATGGCTTTTTAAAATCAGCTTCTCTGTATGGAGCTAAATATTTACATGGTCAAAGATTTCCCTGAGTGGCTGCACAGTGTTTCTTTTCCTGTGAACATGACTTTTACTACTTAACAGCAGATCTGTCTAAACTTCCAGAAATGATGGATTTCAGAGGAGATATTGGGAAGGCCCAATATGATAATCTCCTTTTCTACCACATGACTGTCATTAAAATAATATTTAGGCCACTTCAGTGGCTTAATAAGACTCTTCACTCCAAACAAGTTCCCAGAGAAGTACTGGGCAGGCAATGGAGGTGCCTCCATTTCAGCAATGGAATGGGTGCACTCCACCTGATTGTGACAGGGATGACTTCTGGCTCCTTGGCAGAGGAGTGGCAGTGATTGGGGTGTGGGACAGCCTAAACCTCAACAGGTTGTATTAACACACACTGAGATTCCACTTGCAGCTTTCTGCTTAACTTATGATTACAGGCAAAGAAAAGCAGAATACATAACATTGCAATACATAACCCCCAATTTCATAAATGACTTAGAGGTCCATAACAACTTCTCCTTCCCTGTTTTAATGAGAAAAGACCATCCTATCTCTCCTTTTAGCTTCTTCCTTGAATGCAAAATATTGTTCCTCTTCCTAACAGAAACATTAAAATAATCTAGTTGCTAGCTAAGAAATTATTGCTGGTTATCAGCTTATTATTTCAAAAATGAAGCCCTTTTGTTTTACATAGTTCTTGACATTCTGCTATCCTCAACAGAGCACTTAATTAAAATGAGTGAAAAGAACAAGACTGGAGTGGAATAGTTATTTTTACCATTCAAAAAAAAAATCACCACTGCAACTACTGATGGAACTGTAAAGGAATTGTCTTTATTTTGTAACTCAGTGAATGGAAAACTGCTTCTGAAGTAGATGAGCACATTTTACAGAGCTACTCACCATAAACCACTTCCCCCTCCCTGCCCCAAGAAAAAGGTAGCCATTGATAAATAATTTTCCCATAGCTACAAAACTGATTTGTAGAAGTTAAATTGTTCAAGGCTAATCAGGCTAATCTGAGGGAGAGGAAGTTTACCCTCCATTTCCCAACAGATTCTCTTTAATTTTGCAGTCACATTGACAGGTGGCCTCATCACTCAGGCATTACAGACCACCTTGAAGATATCAGCACCGCTGGCCTTTGAAGTCAGAATAATCAACCAGCCATTTGATACTCTATCAGATGAAATGGCCCTGTCAGGAAAGGCTGGCTCTCAGGTGTACTGATTGTCTATCGAAAGGAGATAACTTGATACAGTTTACTGTGGAACAGATTTGTGGACCTTGTGGGATGTTATAACAGATGTCTCTTTAGATGCACTTCTTCACAATGTCTCTTAAAAAAATATTCCCAAGCGACTTTTAGCAGAAATTATAATACTCTAATTTCCTGTCTGCAATATTCCCACAATACTGTGTAGATAGGCAAATGAATTAGTTATGGTTGGGGTCAGAGATGCACAGATTCATGTGACATATCCATGCATAAATCCTGTCAAAGCCTTAATTCAAATATTGTGTAGTAGACATAATTATGAAAGTCTCCATTGCTTTACAACAGTATAACATTCTGGATATTGCCAAAATCTGGCACATTACTATTTTCAGAAAAGAAAACTTTTTATTTTCTTTAGGATTGTCCAGGAAAAGAGAAGATTTTTCCTCAGGTTATTTTGATATATTATCATCTTTAATTCTAATCATGTGACCTTCATTCAACAAGCATTATATCTTTAACAAGGCGAGTGATTTAATAAAAACCAAATTTTTAAAATTATGACCTTAAATTCCACTTTTGCATGTCCATATAAATGTTTACTTTCAGAAATAAATATTGGCTTGAAAGATTTAAGTGCTTTGCAAATCTGGAGAACAGCAAGACTGAAAAATACAAAGTATGGTGTTTTAGATTTTTTTTGTCCACTCTAACAAAATTTCAGCTATTGAGGTGTAACAATTAAATTATTTCTCAATGAAATGATGTTTTTGTGATGGCTCCGAAATAATGGGAATAGGTCTTAAAACAGTTAAAGCTCATTTGTTTGTGTGTACAGCAAATTGGAGTTGAAAGCAAGAAAAATAAAAAAATTGCAAAAAAGTATGTTAAATATCTTATTGTTTATTAGAACTTTTGACTAATCCACAACATTTACTTGGGAAAAAGGGAATAAAAATATTTACTTCAACATAAGCAGTAGAAGTAGTTTATATCAGGGGTTGAGAAAGTTATGCTATGGTTGTTCTATTTATATGACAGACAGGAAACTCATTTCCATGAAAGACCCTGGCTTGTTCTAATAGTAATTATTCATCAGAAACAATCACAGAATGTTCAGTCAGCAGTAAATGGTCTATTTGATATCATTAGAGCAGCTCAAGGACTTAAAGCCACCCCTTTCTGGGTGTGCAGGTGTGTTAGGTCCTGCAGTCTGCCTGCAGGAGCACACTGGGCTCCCAGGCAATGGACAGCTGCTCTGATTTATTAGACCTTTGGAAACAATATTGCTCCTGTTATTGACACATAATCCCTTAAAGTTGTTTGACAGCTAAAGCCTGAAGCAACACCACCAGACAAATCTTCAAGTATCACCTTTGGTGCTGAGAAGGAGTACAGAAAGAAAAGTAAAGAAGGAAAACTTGTAGGAAAAAAACCCATGGACCTGAAATATAGATCACTTTTCTCAAGGCAAGATTAACAACCATTTTCATTGAGCTACATTAATGATTTTTAAGCAGCTTAGTTCTGTTAGCAATTATTCTTCATAATCTCATCTCTTGTAGCAGCCAGTCTCATGGTAAATGATGTATTGGAGATTTTCTGTGCAGGGTGAAGATAAATCAAGGAAACATACAGAGACAAACCTCCTGCAAAGATGGAATACCTGGAGCAATTTTGTGGATTGACTGCAATTGAGGCTTGTCACAGAGGCCTTGAGCAATGTAGTTGCTGACTGCAGTGAAGATTTATCA
This sequence comes from Passer montanus, assembly GCF_014805655.1. Classification (NCBI taxonomy): domain Eukaryota; kingdom Metazoa; phylum Chordata; class Aves; order Passeriformes; family Passeridae; genus Passer; species Passer montanus. The sequence goes on along the minus strand of NW_024363160.1, from coordinate 4,445,143 downwards.
GAGGTGAATTTGGTGCACTGCAAGCAATGCAATGTCTGACAGGCAAGATGTGAGCCTCTGTGCTTACATCCTGCTGTCCAAATTATGTTCATGAGAGAGAGTAGAGGTAAAAATGAGGAATGTTTTTTATAAAAACATTAGTTGATGGTTGAAATAAAGAGTTTTTGCAAAACCCAGAAAAAATGTACATAAAAGCTGTAATGAAGAATGCTGTCTTTCAGTCCCAGAGGAGTCTGGGACCCACAGGTTGCTGAGAAAAGACAGGCAAAGGAGAGAAGAAGGGCCATTTGCCATCTAGAAAAAGAAGTGTCTTGAATTCATATACTTTTCGCTATGGTTGGGAACAGGTTATGAGGCTGTAGAGCAAGAAAAGGAGGTGAACAAGTCCCATAATCACAAGATCTGCCTCCCAGCACCTAGAAGCAATCCAGGTTTCTGGAGATGATCAGTACCAATTGTTTTTTAATACAGGTGCTGGACTAGGGATGGAGTGCATACTTATTGACCTGCTACTCATGGTTAAGGTAGAACTGGAAATGTGATAGCTGCAGCACTAACAAGAAGATGGTAGAATTTAAGATCCAGAAAGAACAAAACAAGCCAGTCAGTTGAAAACAGGCCTGGACTTTACATTTTGGATTGTTCAGGGAACTGGCAGGGACAATCCTGTAGAAGACAAAGGAGCCATGGAGAGCTGGCCAGTCTTCAAGGACATCATCCTCAAAGGACAAGAATCATCCACTCAGAGCTGAGCAGCCATGAACATGTGTGTGCATGCCAGGCTAAGGGTTGGCTGAGCAACCCGAGTTAAACTGCTAAAAAGAAATGCTCAAGAGATGAAGGCAGGAACAGGCAAGCAAGGAGGCATACAGAAAGAATAGATAGAATTAATAAGGTTAAAACTTGGCTGAGGTTATGGCTGAGTGGGATGAAATGTGGAATGTGAACAAGAAAAGCTTCTATAGATATATTGGTAGCAAAATCAAGAATCAACAACATTTTCCCCTTCTTACTGTAACAGGCCATCTTGTGCTGAAGGACATAGGAAAAACTTAGATAGCAACACCTTCCTTTCTTTGTTCTTTATTGCTCACAAACCTTCCTGATCTCCACTCATTACAGAAGAGTTTATGGGACACAGATTTTATTCAAAGCAGAGCAAGATAAAGCTAGAGCTACTTGTATGTAAGTTGGACATACAAGTCCATCAAGGCATATCAGAAGGTGTTCAAGGATGTCAAAGGAACTGGCTTAAGTAGTTGAAAGACATTTGATAAGCTTGTAGTAATGCAGCATGCTTCTGCATACTGAAAAAGCCAAATGCCTGGTCAATATCAAAAAAAGAAAACCAAGCTGTGAGGAGGATGCTTTTTGAAGCCAAATGCCTGGTCAATATCAAAAAAAAAAAAAAACAAGCTGTGAGGAGGATGCTTTTTATCCTAAATTCAGGGTCTGGAAGGGTTTATCTTTTCTGAGAGCCATTTTTAGGCATGAAATACAAGGTGCCTGGGGACAGCCAGCAAGGATTTATCTAAGAAAATCACACCTGACCAACTTGACTATTTTCTATTATGAAATGTCTGGCTTTAAGAATGAGGAGAAAGCAGTACTGGACTCCAGTAAAACCTTCATACTGTCTGCAACAGCTTCCTTGTAGCTGAACTGAGGAGAGATGGATTAACTTTAATGTTGATGAAAAACTGGCCATATACTTAGGCAAAGAGAGCCATGGCCAATTGCTGTAAACCCAGTTGGAATCTGGTTGTGAATGTCATCCTTCAGGGACTGATATGGCACTGGTCATGCTCATTTCTGTTTAACTCCATAGTGCTCTCTGATATCTTCATCAATGACCAGAACAATCATACAGATGAACCTCTTGAGGTTCAACAAAGGGAAATGCCAAATCCTTTGACTGTCAAAAAATAGCCCTGTGCACTATTACAGGCTGGGGCCAACTAGATCAGAGCAGATTTGCAGAAGCAGTTGGGGCATTTTGGAGGGTATCAGCTTGAACATAAGTCAGCAGTGCAATCTTGCAATAATACAGGCTGCCTGTGCACTGCACTACAAAGAAAGAGCATAACCTACAGGGCTGGTGAAATAATCCTGCTATCTGATACTGGTGGCTCACAACTGAGATGCTACACCCAGGCTTTGGTCCTTCTACAAGAGAGAGGACTGCAAACTGAGGAGTCCAGAATAGGTCTCCTATGATGGTGAGGATGTTAGAGGATAGTGTGCATTAGGAAAAGCTGATGAAGAAATAAATACTGTTTAGCCTGGACAAGAGAATGTTGCCGTGTGAGGCATTTTCAGTTTTTACGAAAAGAGGGCCCTTAGAGAAAGTAGAGTCAGGCTATTTTCATAGCCACATTTCAACAGAATAAGGAGACACAACTGGCAGGAAGGAAAATTCTCACTAGACGTAAGGAAACAAAAAATTTTAATAAAGCGAGTGATAAAGCATGAGAATGGGTTGTGGAATCTCTATTCTTGGATGTATTTGAAAGACCCTGAGCAAACTGATCTAATTTGAAGTTAGCCCTGCTCTGAGTGGGAAGATGGACTAGATGATCCTCAAAGTCCCTTCCAGCCCAAATGGTTGCATGCCTCGCTTCATCCATGTCAGGAGCTAAATTTACAACTTTACTGTAGACACGGCTGAGGATTTTCCAAAATTATACAGTTAAACATTACATACAAAAGTCACCTCTTTCAGCCCAGGGAGTGAAAGTAGCTTACACTACATGCAGTGCTTTTCTGGGGAGACCTCATCATGGCCCTTCAGTACTTAGAGGGGGCTTATAATAAAGAGAGGGAGAGACTTTTGACAAGTAGTGATAGGACAAGGGGGAATGGTTTTAAACTGAAAGAAGAGGGATTTAGATTAGATTTAGTTAAGAAATTCTGTACTCAGAGGATAGTGAGGCACTAGAACAAGTTTCCCAGAGAAGTTGTGGATGCTTGAAAGTCTTCAAGGCCAGACTGGATTTGGCTTCAAGCAATCTAATCTATTGGGTGGCATTCCTGCCCATGGTAGGGGTGTTGGAGTGAGATGATATGTAAGGTTGTTGCCAACCCAAACCATTCTATGATTCTACATATTTATATTAATCCTCTCCCTGAGCTGTTTTCAAGCCAACTGGTTGCTGCAAATCCACTCAGTCAAACGTGAAAATACAGACTAACAAATCTGTATTTGTTAGTGTCATATCTATAGCAACTGAGTATGCATCTGAACTGTGATCATTCTTGAGGAAGCTGTATTCCTATTCCACCTGGGCTTTCCAAATACTAGCACACGTGCTCATCATCACATATTTTGACTTCTGCTGGGTTTCAGTGAAATTTGTAACATTACACACAATATCTACATTTTATATTTTATGGGGTTTTTTTAGGCAAACTTTCAGTCTGCTTCAGTACAATTCTGAATTTCTGCATGAGTTAGGAGAATGTAATTGACTGTAAATTTCAGTCAAATGCCATCTGTCATCTCTAATAACTTATCAAGCACAACAAGCAAAGAGAGAACTTTTAACAACAAGTGAAAACACTGTCGAACTGAATTTATTTCCAGATGTGGAGAGGGAGGTTTTCACTTTTTCGTCTAACAGGACTAATGCTACTCTAATGCCTTTCAGCATGATTTTTAAGGCATTCATTTGTTATGTAACATCCATCAATTATAAAATATATTTATGAGGTCTTGCTAGCAGTCGTTAACAGCAGTATTTTGGGATCACATTTACAAGACCTAATGAAACAGGAGAGCAAGAGTAATTGGATTGAAATTGGTAAATGAAAACTCATTCCAGGGGAAAAAAGGTGTAAAATCAATGAGGTCTGACGTGTCATCAAACGGTGAGGATTAAATTAAGATTTGGTGAAGACATATATAGTGCTTATTGTAAGTGTTTAATTGCTAGAATAACAAATGCCTCACAGAAATGCACAGTTAAGCATTAACCTCTTTCTCCTGCTAAATGGAGTCAGGTGGATAAATCTTTTCTTTTCCTCCAACTGACTATTTGTCCTACAATTTTAAGTGAACTTTTTCATGTATTTGCATATAAAATGGAAACTAAAATTATTACTAGAAAAAAAAAACAAAACCAAAAAACAAACAACAAAAAACGCCACGTTAATTTGGTGAGTTTAAATCAGGTGCTTGGAAATACTTTATCTGTATTCCTAGGAAAAAAACCCAAATAAATTCCAGCTCATTCTCTGAGAAAAAGTTAGGCATTAGAAAAATTAGAATTATTAAAAGTTTGAGTTTTCTTTCCCTTTAAGAAAAAGAATTTGCTAATAATAAAAATTTTTAACTAATGAGCTGAATTTGAAGGTCTCCAGTCAAAGCCAACTATCCCTGGCCAGCAAGAAAAATTGTCTCAATGACACATATTGCATCAAAAATTTAGGGTGTCTTTAAAAGTGTCTGTGTGGATCCAACAATGATGCTTTTTTGAGTAATAACCCATTAGGTTCTGCAGGCTTTCTTCCTACTCTAATCTAAAACTCCCAAGAATCTACTGTACTAGAGTAAAAGTTTGCCATAATTTGACTGAATGTATAAAATCAAATAACTTTAAATTGTTGCATTCTGATGAGTCAATGGTTTCACACTAGGCTAGGATGCTTTGCTTTCAGGGCTGCCTGGCTTAGAGCCTGTTTTCTCAAATGGTCTCTCTCACCTGTTATACTAATCTGAATTCCTTGTCTGATCAGTAAAGAAAATAACAAGAAACTATTCTTTGGTGCTTATTAAGTGATGATGTGAGAAATAATCTGTAAATGCATGATCACCAACCTCAGTAATTTGTCTGTCCTTGGCCCTGATATTATTGTTATAAAAACATGACAAAATAAAGCCCAAAAAGATGAAATAAGTCCAGTTTCCATTATGATAGCAGCTTTGAATAGTGCAGAAGACTAGTAGCTATAAGTGGTGAAAAGACAAAATTCTGGTTTATCTAGCAAATTAAGTGTAATATTACTCCATCTTTTCTCAGATAAAGACAAGAGCCAAAACTTTTGTGTGCACAGTATATTCCAACCAGGGAACAGCATAACAATAGTCACAAGAGAATACACACCAGAAAGAAATTGACATTTTCTGCCTGGAAAGGGTCATTATGAAAGGTGTCTTGCCTGTTAGGAGATATTACTTTAGAACAGCAAGGAACTTGTGTGTAGAACCCAGAAGAAATGAAGATTTCTCCTGCCATTTGCAATGCACTGGAGAACCATGTCTTCCCTGGAGAACAACATCTTGACAATCACCTCAGGTTTAGTGATAATCCATCATGCAATGTTGCCCAAAGGTGTTGTTGGTCCCCCATTGAAGATAATTACTTTTCCCTACAACATAACAGAACTCCATGGCTTGGTGGTTAAATTGAGTGCTTATATTAGAAAGACGGACAATCTTTTAGAAGTGCCAGGTGACAAGTTACAACCTCCCTTGGAAATCTGATGGTAAATTACCCTCACCTAAAAAGTCACATTTTCTTTCGAAATTTTTTTATTGAAGCAGATTGAGTCCTGTTATAGGTTTGCTTCCTATAATGAAGTTTCTACAATACCAAAGATGTTTTCCCTTGTGTAGGGATTTTAATTTCTACTGTGCTAATGTTGCTGCAAAAAGTGGGAAAAAAGAAGGAAGGAAAGGAACACATTTTTAGATAGGACATATTTTCTCAATGGGGAATGTGTAACACCATCTACTTTATTCCTGAAATACCAGTCTGTGTTCATATGCTAGCAGCATAACATTTGATCATGAAAATCACCTCAAAACACACTCAGAACTATGACAGCACATTGCTAGGGATAACAAGTCACTTATTTTGCACAGCCCAAACTCTGAAAATCTAACCCAGATGTTGCTACTGTGATGAGACCAAAAGACCATGATGGGGCAGCAGCTGTTTCTAGGAACTGGGGCAGGCCTCCTCTGGCATCAGCAGCCACCAGTGCTCATCAACATCTCCAGATGCTGCAAGCAGCAAGACTGAATTTTCACCCTTTGTTCTATCTCTACCATTACTTACACCACAAGCCCTATGTTACCTCTTGGGGAAAAAAAACCCCCAAATTTTGGTTTTATTGCTGAGAAGACTTACATCTTCATATATGACATTCTACTGTAGGAATCCAACTGTCAGCATGAAAGGATGAAAGAAAAAGAATTCTGTTCCTAATTTACTAGCTGATGCACTAAGTACGTTAATTATATTACTACTATGTTAGAAGTACTGCAAGGTGGTTTCTACTTCTCACAAGCTTGGTAGTGGATTACGTAAACACCTCAGAATATTTACACTGATAAGTCCTTTTCATGCTGCCTAGTTTTTTTGAGTGGTTGCTTCACATCTGTCAGCAAGATAGCAAAAACACAGGCAATGCCTACTTGTCTATTTGTTTAGATCATATTTAAACAATTTTTCTGTGTTTATTCTTCTTCTGTTTTTGGATTAACACAGCTGTTTCACTCAGTCAAATAATTACTAACCAATCATAACAAAGAGCTAGTAGTGAGGGACAAAATACCAACCAATTTACAAGTAGTTGCATTCCAAATTGAATGAAAGGGAGCACCTTGAGCACTATCCCATGCTGCAAGTTGACATGTCATTCTGCAGCCTCTAGCCTGACCTTTTCTTAACATCAGCTGAGAAACAAAGAGACTATGCTGTTGGAGCAGCTGCTCTACCTCTAGGCAGGTAACAGTATCATCTTCATGAATGACATCTATGTCACTTTTCCAGCATGTCAGGAAGTCCTTAAAAATCCACAGATCAAAACAGCGCAACATTTTAATACTGACCTTGAGGTGATGATCAAATATAGTGACTTGCAAACTGCAGATCAGGATGCATGTGGAGGCCAGCTGTGCAGCAATGATCTGTTAGAAATTTTTACTGTGTCAAAGATCCATTTATGTCCTAAGTGATATATGCATTCTATTTTCAACAAGGAAAGCAGAAAAGCACTGCCAACCTTTGATTGTGATTCTGTTTCTAGAAATATATTAATTTATGCTATTTTAAACATGATTGCTTCTTCATGGAGCTTTTCACAGAACCCTCCACTTATGACCTGTTTAACACAAATTGCTAAATATTTCTACCTAATTTCTCTGAAATAACATCAGCAATTATACTTAATAGTCAACAGACAGATATATTCTGCACTGCTGAAACATTCTATTGCTATCTTCAAGCAGCACTAGAAACTGACAATTTAGTAATATTCCTTCTTTTATTTATTTATATTTTTTCAGTTCCTAATCTGAGGTAGTTCTTTACTTTTCCTGTCTTGATTTATTTTATTTATGATTACATGTATTTACTAGAAATGGAAACTAAAAATGTGGCAATGAATAGGTCAGCACTAGTATTTGTGCAATATATGCATTTCTGGAAAAAAAAAAATTACATGCCCAAGGAAAAAAATTGCTGCAACAATTAGGAGTTGTATGATTTAACAGGCTTCAGCAAACGACACCACTCCCTCGATTGAAGCAGCAAATGTAACAAAACATGGGTTGGTGGTGTACAGCTGTTTCACCACCTAATGAAACTTGTAGCTGCACACTCTAAACTGTGCTTGGCAGATCGGAATTTTAGGAATGAGAACCACAAAACCCAGCACTCAGGACAGTAAGCTCCTTAAGCAGATGATTGTCGGGAAGAAAGGTTGCATTGTAAATGTGCTGCTTTCTTGAAGACGTAGGCTTTTTCTGGTTATAGGAAGATTTGATTTCATAATCCTCAGTTGTGTTCTGGAGCTGGAGTCCCAAAGGCTCACAGAACCAGAGGATAGTTTAGGCTGGAAGGGATCTCACCTACTCTAACCTGCTGTTCATGGTAAGATCAGTGCTTGAGGCAACCTGGTCATTACACCCTGCCTGAAATCTTTGAATCTTCACCTCCCATCACTGGGGTAAAATTTCATGAGCTGGGGAAATCGGTGTTCTTTCAGTCCTTTTCATGTCAGTGAAAGTCACTATTCTTAACTGGTTTTCCATTCATCAAGCAATGTGTAGAGGCTTAAAACTTCTCAGAAGTGAAAGGGAAAATTCAGGACTGCTCCAACATGTTATAGGCATAGAAGAAGGGTTTGTAGTAGTTGTTTGAGGGGCTCCAGAGGGAGGATGAACTGTGTCTGTTAGGTGTTCTTAAGAGTATAGAAATACAGAAAGAAATCTAGAAGATTGAAACTAGTTTTCAGAAGGGCTTCATGTATCTCAAATTCTTCTAGTACCTCTGGACATGATTTACAATTTTATTCTCTTCCTACACTCCTATCCAGTCTGTGCCACTGAAAATCTGTACCTTAAGGATGTCGTCCATGGATAGGAAGGCAAGTATTTAGTGTGCAGAAAGAAGCTTAATGGAAATCTAATTGATTAACGTGGTGAAAAATGTGACAACCTAAGCATATCCAGATGATTTAAGCAGCTATGGAAATTCACTGGTGAAGGCATAGACATGTATCATCTAGCTCAAGAATTACAGAGAATTGGATGACTATTCCTGATATTACATCTTTAAGCACAGGACCAGGTCCTGCCAACTTGTTATCATAACTGACGTGATTTTTAGCAAGTTTGGCAGGGGTTTTGTTATATTTCTAATAAGTTTCATGTATTCCATGCTCTTCACTTTCCATCTTTACTTTCCATCTTCTTTTTTTTTCCCCCAATATGTTGCCACAGTGTTCTTATACCTTTCTGAGAAGTATCAGCTAGAAAGGAAGTGTAAGCAGTGGATACCACCACTGTGGTTTCCATAGGAATAATAAACACATGGAAATAGGAGGAATACAAAAGAGAAGACCTGTTCACAGACCAAGTGGATAATCTACATCATTCAGGATCTGAATACTGGAATTACCATAGAGTCTGTGCAAAAGATACTTTCTTCGGATTCTTTTTGAAAAGGATTTTATGCTGTGAAGCCTCCATGATAGAAGCCCAAATTTGAATGAGGTCTTGACCTACATTATGTGAATAAGAGTAATTTCTTATGTTGACTCCAGAGCATTGGCATCCTACAGGAACTTAAAATACAGAGTATCAGTTGAGAATTTTCAAAGTAAAGCCAGACATTTTCCTCTGATCACAAAATAAATCTGCAGGTAAATAAATTATAGAAAGTTTTAAAAGCTAAGGGTCAGTATATTAAAGGCTCAGATTTTTAAAGATTTTTGAAGATAATAACTCCATGCACAGTTAATAAGAGTTACTTAGATGTCAATACCTGCCATTTAATATAAAGATTCCAAGAGGCAATTACTTGCATGAACTGACCTTTTTATAAACCAAGAAAAGAAGTATATGCATGGTGGGAAATTAACACCTAAGATAGCATTCAGTTAGGGAAAAGTTACGTAATACACTGACCCTTCTAAAGAAGTCATCCCTACCTACAGGACAATGCAACTTTAGATCCTACTAGTTCAAGATTTTTTTTCCCTTCTTCAGAAGAAGAGACTCCTAAAATAAGAAAATTCTACACTGCTGCCTTCATGATCGGAAAAAGAATGAAAACCACCCCCTCACACAGTAGCCTTTTTGTAAAGATTGGATGAAAGCCGGGCCCTGGCAGTTTGGGATGGGAAAAAAATTAATTGTGTACTGAGACATGAGACAGTAATAACTCACACAGGCTTCATTGCTTTATGCCAGACAAAATAAAAATGAAGCCAAGTAGAGGAGAGCTGCTGATGAAACTAGTGCCATCCATTTTTTTCCCCACCAATTTGAAAGACCAGAAAGAGACAAATAAAAATCTTAGATATAAGATTATGCCTTCCAATTTCCCTATGGATGACTCAGATAATATGAAAAAGAAATCAAATTAATGCTCCTGGGAGATGTTATTTGGGTTGGATAAATACACAGACCTGGGCTGGGTAATCAAAGTGAGGCTTTTTGTTAGGAAAAAAAAGTCAAAAGTGTGATTTTTGTGTATTCTGCAAAGAGCTGCAATCCTCTCGGAGCCAGGTGAAATTTAAGAAAAAGAAAACTGTGGGAAAAATAGATAATATTTATTAGCAAGCTTTTGCCATTCAAGAAGCTCTTTCCAAGACACAGACACATATGCACACACACATAGTATCCTCTTGTTGATACTTCAGATTTGCTGTTTCTTTAATAATAAAATAGATGTTTCAGATCTATTATTAGTGCAAGAAATATAGTAAGAAAAACAAGATTGTAAAATTCAGCCTATGCTCACATATTTTAAAACATTGTATTATGAATAAATGTATGATCCTAGTGTCTCTAGCACTGTAGCTGATGAGACTCTGAAAGGGAAATCTGCCAGGAATTTGTAATAAAATAAAACTGAATAGGCTAAGCATATTGCCCTTGATGGCAAAAATGCAGCATATATTTATCAAATTGTTTTTATCAAATTGTTTCATTTTGAATGCAATTGAATGAATATCTCATATTTTAAACTTCCATTCAGATTCTTGCTAATCTGTTAAAATAATGACACATTTCTGCATCCATATCTGTAAATCTCCATAACCTTGCCTAAGATGAAGTCACTGCTTTAAATTTACTGAACAAAGGCACATTTTGTACCCAAATTTCATTCCTTCCCTTTGCAAAATATATGCATGTAGACATATTTCAAGTGAGCATGGATACATAGACACAGACAGAGAAATCCATTTAGTGCTATTCAAGAACAGATTTAAATGTGTTATAGTTGTACTTTTATGACTTGTACAACCTTCAAAGAGACAGAATTCTTTCATCTACAGTCAAGAGCCATGAAAAGGCATAAAATATTCCTAAAATGACTAGTACCAGTCCTGTATACTCTGTACTGAATTAAAAAAGCAAATATTAGAAACTTGTTTTGAAAAATAATCCTATAAGACATGCAATATATTTCTAAAGGGATGACAGTACAGACATATTTATTTTTGAAATGTTCCTAATACTTCCCTGAGGATATATCCTCCTAGTGTAATCAAACTACTATTTACAAGGAAACATCATATCTTTGGTTCCTTCCTGAAACAGTTCTTGAAGTATATTTTGAAGGTAAATGTAGTAGAGTTTGAGCTGTGGTCTCCTTTAAGATTTATAAACTGGGATTCATATGCCCCAGTCTGAACCATTGTACAGATCTAACATATTTAGGGTCTCCTCAGTGATGATTTTTTAGCAACTTAAGTTCTTCCAACTTGTGATGAAAATCATGCAGTGAGCTGATGGAAAATAACACAGGTTCTGGAAAGCACTTTACTACTTCTTAAGTAGTTGCAGAGAGTTGGATAATCTAAAAGTGATCAGGTGAGTAGGAAAAAAATTTCTATATAGAAATTTTTGTGATAGAGCAGGAAATAATGGAATGTTGTTTTTAAATGTCTTAACAGAAAAATGAGCATCCAGTGTAATTCTGACCAAAAAAACCCTGATACTTAAGAGTTAAATAAAATTTCATTACTTGTGATTGCTTAGTAGAATCAAAGGAGATACAAAAATGACACACTTTTATCCAGACTAGTTCTCCATTTTTCATTCAGTACCTGAACCCATATGTTTTTCTGTTACTTAGAGACATTATCTATTCATGGGCTCAGAGCTCTCTCTCACTAGTTTTGTGAAGGACTGAGCCTGCACAGTTTAGCAGGGAGTTGCTATTTGGCTTTCCATAAATATCTCTTGCTTGTGCCACAGTTTCACCTGGAGATTCTTTGATCATGTCAGATCAGAACATACTCTGATGGATACAGTATCTAAATCAGTAGTTCACAAAATGGCCTGCATTTCCTCAAGCAAATGTAAATATTACTGCTGGCAGCTGGTGTAACCCCAAGTGAATACGCCTTCAGGTGTGCCCTACAGAAACCCTCAGAATATTTATTTAAATGTTGCTATTTCCCTGTCAACTGACTTTTTCATTTTATGTTTTAGCAAAGCCCATAAAATCTTACCACAGCCATCTGAAACCTTTGAATGAATGTTTAAATGTCCTTTTAGCAGTATTCACTCAGCTCTAATTTCAATACACCTGAAAACCTGACGGGATATACAAAAATGAGGTTCCATGTTGTTTATTACTTTCACTTTTAAATATGCCAGTTAAACAAATTCTTACACCAGAACCTCACCTTTTAGATACCCTGCCAGTGTTTGATATTTCCAGTTTTTATAAGGTGAAAAGATTTTCTTAAAACTTTCTGCAGCTGCAGCATTTCTAAGCAAGCAAAAGAGCAAACAAAGGTGCAAATACAGAAACTTTATGAGCCCCACAGTCCCTGGCTGTGTAATTAAATGGAAATACTTCTGAGTTTAGGGACACCTGTTGCATTCTCCTCAGATGTTGCTATTTCAAAATAGAAAGAGATGGTCAGGGGTCTCTGTGTCAAGAGGCACAAGATTTCTTAACACCAGGACTAGATTTTATTTGTCTTGCAGCAGTGTGCAGTGTCGAGATGCCACAGCAGGAAAACCCTGAGCTCCTGCCATGGCTGAGGATGACCAGGCTTTCCCGTGGCATGGGAGGAAGGAGCATGGGAGGGAAAAGTCCTGCATGTGCCCAGGCGTGTGGCAGTGTTAGCATTGTTTGCACTGGTCTTTTGTTTTTGTTTATTTTTTTACTTTTTTTTTTTTACACTTTTGTAAGTAATGATGCCAAAGAAAACATTTGTGAGGGCAAAAAAAAAGACAAAAGAGGTGTAAAGGCATACTGATTGATGCCCCAATTAACACCAACACTCCTCCAAATAGCCTAGTAGGATCCTCCACATCCAACACAACAGTGTTTAACATCTGGTAGCAACTTTTCAAGCAGCATAGCAACCTATGCTTGGATCTCACTAACACTGAGAGAAGATTTGGACATGGGCATTCCCAATCTAAATTAAGACAAGAGATAGTTTTACATCCTGGGTTTTTTTTTTGTTTGTTTGTTTGTTTTGTTTTTTGCTTTTTTTGTTTGTTTGTTTGTTTTTTCAGAAAGTGTCCTGCTATTTCTTCCTTGGAAAGAGCAAATTTAGTCGTTTTACAGAGTAAAATGCATTCAGCCCAGTGCTCAGGGTAGACAGAACACCAGGATTTTTTCACAACACTGCCCAGATTTCAAATGGCATTATTGGAACACTCATAACAATGCAGAGGTAAAGGACCTTGCAGTCCTTATCTACATGCTGGTTTAGGCCATTGTAGCTGTGCCAGTACAACTACCAGAATATTTTAATTCAGAAAATACCATTTAATCTTCTCATGCCAAAGCATTTTTGCTCAGACTTTCCCAGGAAATTTAGCATGATACAGGCATGTGGGATTTCAGACCAAAGAAAGATCTGGCAAACAGAAGAAAACTGAGTCTTTGAACAGATATGTTTACCTAATTTTAAATGAAGACAATGGTATTAACCATAATTTCCTAACCATATGAAAAAGACAGAGTATCATAATCCCTTGAAAACAAATACAAAACATTTGGAAAGATGGAAAAATTTATGCAGCAACACTATTTTTAAAGGAGATGTCCAAATAAAGACGTGTAACTTCAAACATACCAAGACCTATACCATATCCTAGATCATGAGATATTATTTCTGTTATGAACAATATTTGACATCTAGTGAAAGGACTGAAATTCCATTTCACATTAAAATAGAGCACAAACATAAGGAAGGAGCTATTATTATCCAGGTCTCCAGAGTAATATGAACAGTTAGAAATGATCCAATTAATCTACACAGGTATCACCATCTGAAGAGCATATCTACCAAAAACATTATGAGGGCACACCTCTATAGGGAACACTCATGAGCTTAGTAATGATCCCAGGTGAGTGATAAGAGAAAAAGATAATGTAGCTGCTTGATATTTCAACTAACACATTTCAGCCCCTCAGCTTCAGCTGTATCTGTGTTGGGAGAGGAAGGACATGCAGGGTTCTGTGTACAGATGTTCTGTGTATGTCACAGCAGATGGTGCTACCATGGCTTTGTTACTGTGATCTGCTGTGTTGAAATGGGGATTGCTATGGAGACCCAGAGCCATACAAGAAACACTCCTCACAATGTGTTCTCTTGTCTTTTATAGGAACGTTCAGCTGGTAGGATTCATTCAACATGTATATAATTAGTTGCATGTGCAGAAACTCAAAAGCAGGTATTTCTGACAGAATATGTCTATCAAAACTAAAATGAGTCATTAAAGAATGATAATTTTCTCAGTTTTCTGGTAATTTTTCAGGATTTTTGAATTTTGTGGGAAAGGAAAAGTCCAAGATTTCTATGAGGTGGAAAATGATGTGCAACTTTTTTCATTGATCTTTAAATGTTCTATTCAGTTCCACTTTATAAAACAATGAAAAAAACCAACATGAAACAGAATGTTTCTATTTTCTATAATTCTGTCTTGCTCTTAACCTGAAGCAGCAATCTGAATCTTTTTTCTTGACAATATAACACATTGAACCAGAATTAAAGAAAATTTGAAATACTTTGAAAAAATTGATTTTTGTACTTCATAGTATTATATTTACACTACTTTGTATTTCAAAGCATATGTCTACTATATATATATATATCTGCATCTAAACGATACATATTTTGATTAAAAAATTTGAAATTTTCATTCTCCATCTTTGATGATTATGAGAAGAAAGGTGATTTCTTTTTTTATCTCCTAGCCAGGAAGTGGCAGGTCTACCTTTAAGCCTGTGTGTTTGGTATTCAGTTGTGAATCAATTCACCCTTGGTTCCTTGGGTGGAACAAAAGATCCTCTGTGCCCATTCAGACCTCTGCAGTAGCAACTGAGAATGTCTGCTGGAACTGCACATAATTCATGGGTGGGAAAGCTCCCTTTGCCAGCCTGATAGATGAGAACTGCAAGGAGGGAATAGAAAAAACAAGAGCACCCATATCACCAACAGGACTTATGTGAGAGACACAGAGATAAGAGCCACTAACACAGAACAACCTCACACCTCACAATTTGATGGGTGTGTCATGCTCCCCAGTCAGTTCACTCACACAGGATCTAAATACTTGGACCAAATATTTCCAAGAGGTGAGTACTCAAATTCTGTGCACCTGCTTGAGGCCTCACTCCATGTGCATTGGAGCCAATACTCTGCAAGGCACCCCAGACCAGCCTTCATGTGCTCAGTGTGTGCTGCAGACCTTGGTTTGGCCAGCACAGAACTCCCTACCCTGAAAATAGAAAATGAAAAATGTGAATCCACTTGCTTTGTCACAGTTGTGATATAAATTGAAATTGCTACAAGCCAAGCACATTCTGAGCTGCAATTTCAGCACCTCACTTATCTCAAGCAAAATGTAGCACTGGCAGCTAAAAAACAAACATCTGCCAATTCAAATAGAATGCAGAAATAATGTTCTGAAACACAAACACTTTCTGACAGTTTAGGGAGTCTGGGCAGAGTTGGTAGTGACAAACACAGCTGGGTTGCCCAACGTCTACCATCATAAGATACTGTTTTAAGTAATTCATAAAACTTTGCCAACATTTAACTATTTGGGCTGAACTTTCCCAGACAAAGTATCTGTCTTGGGCTGATTTATTTTGAAAAATTTCATTAAAATGGTTCAATCATTTCCAAATAACTTAAAGAAAAGGGCAATATTACCTTCCTGCTACAACATAAATAAACTGTACAATAGCATTGCTGAGAAGTTCTAAGATACCTGAGCTTTGGAAAAGGAACTTCAGAACACACTCAGCATCCAGGTCATGCTTTTTGCTGACTCTGAAAATGCCCAGATCCATTTTGCCACAACAAAAACTTAAAAATTGTAGTTTGTGTTCTTTAGATGCTTGATCAAACCTAGGAGCTGAACTCTGTGAGATCTCATTTTCACAGAGTACAATCCCACCCTCATCCCCCTTCTCCAGCACAGCTGTGGCTGACTGCATGGGGAGGCAATTTCACCTACAACTGGAGCTCTGTTAACTCAGGGCATTGAGATCAAAGCCAACATTTTACAGTCAGTCTCAAGGTGGGCAGCCACAAAGTTTCTGTCCCACTGAGAGGTCTGCAACAAACTCACTGGTCTCAAATGAAAAAACATACGGGGCAGCTTCGAAGCAATGGAATCAGACCCAGTCCTAGCAGGTCTTTATGGAGAAAAGGCTACACAGACATTTGCAGGTGAAGTCAGTCACTTTACTTCTACATTATGTTAGCCAAACAGTTGCTGAGTACTGCACTAGCCCTGCTAAGGAATAGTGGTGGATTAGCAGTAATGTGCCTGAGCTTAACCCTGCTTTTCCTTAGGCCATAGACCCAGAAAGATGCTAATGTTAAAGCAGCCACATGGCTCTCAGGTCAGAGGTTGCTTGTATGTGTCCAGCTTGAAGCACGAATAGAGGAATTAAGGAATGCTTTCATATGTGTGTATATATGTTTCACAAAATCTCTCCACACACTGTACTTCAGGTGAGTGTGGAAGTGAATTGAACAGAGATTGGTAAGAATATTTGGTGACCTAAAAGTCTAAAGTCTTTAGCCAAACAGAAGTAGTTCAGATCAATTATACTACTTACTGAAGGGAACATTTTAGGTTGTTTTCATGGCAGCATTGAAGAAAATAATCTTTCCTTATTTGAAGGTTAATCTTGATTGAATGTTTTGCTCTCTCCTAAATGATTTGTGTTTGTCTTACTTGTGATATTCTTTTATTGAAGAATCAGTGCAATTCTGAGTTTCTTCAGTGGACAAAAATTCTTAAATTCAGTCATGATTTATTACATGTGGATAAGATCTGCCTGGATTAGGTTCTGAGATTTACTTTATTAGTTACGAATTAGACACTTCTTGGGGCTTCCTGCAAGTTTAAAAATTAATGGCTCTGAAATTGCTCTCCAGCTTTATTTTGAAAAAAGGTAGGTGACACCATTGAAATACCATCTTGCACAGTATGAGGGAAAGGTTTTAGTTTTGCGGCGCCTTCTCTCTGAAGATCATAAGGAGCTTCTCTAAGATCATCAAGTTCTCTTTCCAAATAGCCTATAAGGCACAAGAATGGGGTCTCTATTACCTTCTTACAAGGGTAATAATAATAAATCATAATATTCCTGAACTTCTTTGAAGATCCATGCAAAGCAATGAGGTCTTATCTCTTGGCTACCACTGCTATCACCACACTACTATTCATCCAAAAAACCTAAATCCAGTGATTTACAAGACAGGAAAAATGTGGATGTGTTGTGCACATCATAGCTTTGCTGTAAAGGTAGTTATCTAGTAAAAGTGTGAGATTGATTTGGCATGACACAACACAACAGGTAGTAATTATGTCAAATGGTATTAGATGGAAGAGGTCAAAGGTAAAATTTTGCTTCTGGAGTCTGTTTTTGTATTTAATTAATACCTGCTAGACAAGACAGGTGGGAGCTGCATGACTGTTCTGGTACAAACAAATAAATAGTTTTTGGAGACTGACAGTAGTCACATGTCCTGGGTGTGTTTGAAGGTGTTGTTTAGAGGCATCACTTGCTTAAGCATTCATTGACATAAGTAAATCATGTGCTGCAAGGGGTTGTGAGCCTCATTTACATAAGTTCATGTAATTCCAAAATTTTTGTTCTGATTGCTATTTTGGAGCTGCTGTTCTTAGGGAGAAGAATCAGAAGAGGGGGAAAATGGTAGAAAAAGTGAAGCTATGTGGCTCACAATAGAATGGAAGCTAGGCATAAGGGGACAAGGACACCTCTGTGTGCTAATTTTTCTCTAGTGAGCTGAGGAGCCAGAGTTGTGTATAAGGAATGGAAACTATTTGTAGGCCTTTCCAAAGAAAACCAATACAGGAGAGAAGACCCTCAGCTTGTTCCTTGGGTGGATCCTCTGCCAAATCCCACATTGATGTAAGCAGACTGAGAAAATGTGGATGCATTCTGCTGCTTAAAGAAGAGAAGAACTTTAGAGGACTTGGCTATAATACAGTCTCTGTACTGCAAATAACTGAGGAGAATGGGGTACACGCAGGATTTACATGAGCTGCTGGGATCAACAGCTACTGGGAAGCCTTTGCCAATGTCTTAAAAAGGAAACCTGATCATGGTGCAGAGGCACCACTTACTCTGTACTGCTTTGTGTTGAGCAGCCGGAGCCCAAGCCAAGTCTTTGAAAACAGAACCACAACCTTTGTAAAAATTCAATGTCAGCATTATAGAGAAAAGACCAAAGAATTTGCTTTGCAGAGTTTGTGCAAATCAGGACCCTATCATCTGAAAAGCAGCTTATCCCTGGAGGAGAAGACACCAAATAATTTGGTTTGTAGCCTAACATTCCCCTCCATTACTCTTTCTTTTGAGAGGTTGCATACAATTACTATTTCCTCCAAGGGGATCACAAGGTTTAGCACCTGCTTAGTCTACCCAGACATGACCACCAACACAGCCCACTGCTGCTGCTTCTGCTCCAAGTTACCTACCCAATACTCAGAACATTCTTCCAAGCTATGAACTGGCTTTCCCTCTATATAGGAGCATGATAAGAAAGTAATTACAGTTTTAAAAACAATGTTTTTCCCTAATATACTAAGGCAGACACATGGAATTTCATATTAGGAACGTACAATAAAGACTCTGTAAGGAGAAGTATTTGCCTTAAGTGCAGTATGTGTAGGATAACAAGTCATTCTGCTCATTCTGCACCCATCAATCCTATCAACATTTTGAGATCTTCTCCACTTTTCAAAAGACATTAAAATGTACTTTTATAATGTCTAATTTTGAAACAAGTTGAGATATGTGCTCATTTGAAACAGCTTCAGACTTCATCCAGTCATCAAAGTGCTGAAGCACATTTATAGTTCAATAGCTCCATGATAAGCACAGGTTTCAGTGCATTTGTGGAACAGATGCCTTATAACTTAAGTGTGGTACAAAGTTTAAAAATCTGTCTGATATGCAAGTAGTACAGATATATCAAAGAAAATTGCCATGAGTGTACCAGGTAAACATAAACTGGAAATTAAGATTTTATAGGTCTTGATTACAAAGTAAAAAGTGAAGTAGTTTCTTTAAAGTTAGGCAGAGTAAAGTCAAGAAAGAGCTTGTCAAGTTCCTAGTAGCTGATCCTTTTATTTTCCATAACTATGTAAGCAACAAAAAAACCCAAAAGAAAGAGAAAAGAAATATCCTGGCATATTTCTTCTGTGCAACAACAAATGTGTTCCATCCCACCGAACCCAAATTCACTGGTGAAGAATTGAGAAACTGAAGAAACCAGCAGAAATCAGAAATAGACTGCAGTGTTGTGTTAAACAGTTGCAGAAATTACTGAATGGGTGATTTATTTATGCAAAATTTAATATTTCATATGCTTATGAAACCATTTTATTTTACAGAAAGAAAACAAAACCAATTGTAATAAGAAAACTGTTTTGCATACAGAAAGCAAGTTCACATTAAAAAATTGCTGTATGTAAACTTAAATAAGGAACTTAAATACAATGTACTTTTATAGCTCATATGTAGCTCTTCAAATGCTGCATGCTAATTATTATATCAGTTTATGAGAATGCTAATTAGTATTAGTGAGAAAAAAGACAGAAGGTAAAACAGAATGTTTGAATATAGAAAATAAAAAGAAAGATAGTAAATTTTATCTAAGTAATATGCCAAGAGAATGATCACCATGTGAAAAGTTACCAATGAACATTCAATATTTTAGAATTTCCTACCTTTAATACATATAATTTCTGAATCCAACTGTAATTAAACTGCTTCATGTTACTTTCCCTTTCTTTCAGAAATGAAATAAGACAAAGGAAAAAAAAGACCAGTTAGGTTTGCAGAGCTTGTAAATCGCTTGAAAATCCAAGTAGAATTACTCAAAACCTCAACACAAATGTTACTGACTGAGAACTGTTAATGAAGTTATAAGAATATTAAGCAATCCATCATCTTCTTGTTTGTCCATATCCACAATATCCCTACATTTTCTTACCAGTTCCACTAAACTTTATCAAATAAATTACTTTTGCTTGCAAAAAAATATTTCAATACATAATTGTTACATTTTGTGTTTAATTTTTGTTTTCTGATTTTTTTTGTAGATACATATGAACTCAAATCTAGTTAATTATTATTTGGTTCTGAGAAAGTACAACTTCCATTACTAATTTCTAGCTTTTAACTGTCAAATTTGTAATTTTGGTGCAGTGGAGTCTAAATTTCAAAGCAAAGTCACAACAGAAAAAAAAAGTCATCCAGACATGGGAAAAATCAAAATTATAGCTTCTTGTAGCAAAGGAGATGACTTATTACAGCCTCTCACTGTGCAGCAGCAGCTAAAAGGATCCATGACAGAATATAGAAAGGCTGGGAATGATTTTTTTACTGATCCTTTTAATTTTAGCCACTGGGTAAGGATTTTCCAAAATGAATGCAGCCATTGTCAACTGGCCCATATATTTCTGGTTTGGGTTTTCTAAATTTGATTTTGGGAGATGTTAGTAAAGGCTGGGTAGAGAAGCAATGTTCAGAATGAAAACACAAAACTTTCAGGAGAACAATCTGCTCATATATAAGGCACACATATATAAGGACACGGTGGGTCCTTTCCCTAAGAGTAAAGGTACCATAAAAGAAACAAAACAAAGAAATTGTTATTCAGCTCCGAGAATGCCACCCACTAAGTCAAGCAAACAGCTCTCCCCAGCACCGATCTGCCCCCCTGACAATCTGGCCCTGTGTTAAAAGGATAACCTCAGTAAAAAATTCTAAACTCTATCCTCCACGGTGCATGAACATACACAAACCAGCTATTTACAGATGTTCCAGGAAGTCAGTAACAATGTCCTGAAAAGTTACGTTATAAGTCTCGCCAGGTGGAATTTCTAAAGAGCTGCTCGAACAAATTCTTGAGAGCAGTCAGAGCTAGTCTGCACCACCCAAGTGGCATCTGTAGTCACAAATCTGCTACATATTGCTGGTCAGGAGCCCTCTGCTAGAAAAACACATTTTCTTGCCATATCCATGTCCCTGCCAGGTTACTGTTCCACTTCTAGCACGCAGTCTGACTGGGGCAGTGCTGCCACATCTTGCTCAGTCACAAGTAGCTGTTTGTAACATTGACTAGTCTTAGGTCTGGGTCTGACCTTCATAATGCCCTGACTGTCTGATCTGCTTCCCTCACTCTGGCAACTGTAAAGCAGTTGATGCAGAAGACCCACTGTGTCTTCATTATCTCTCTGTTGGAGGTAGCAGTAAAGGATAACTCCTGGTCACATCAGTGTTACCTAGAAACAGACCTTGCAGAGGGCTAAATGGAGGAGGGGAAAAGCCTCACTCCTGTGTATCAAAGAAACTTTCAAAGCATATGACTGGATGGCAAAGGGACTCATAATTTAAAATAAATTTTGGCACAAACTCTTGAAACTTTTGTACTTCAGGGTTTCCATTAATATGATTCAAGCTTAGTAGAATTTTTTGAGAGACTTTTATAAGTACATTAGAAATTGGCCCAAACAATTTTGGGGAGAGGGTATAAGTTACAACTAGAAAAATTAGATTAACACAAGGTTGAAATTTAGCTTAAAAAGCTGGTCAGTCCTGACTTATATGGCATTTTACAAATGTGCATCTACATGAGCCTGCACAGCTTTGGGATAATATTGCTGAGCGAAATACCTATGCTCTACCAGTATCTCTGCAAATAACAGGAATCAATTCTAAATTTTTACAGAGACTCGCACATTTCTGTCCAATTTATAAACCTACTGAAGTGCTTGAATCGTCAATACATATTTTATACAAAAAAGTAGAGAACATTGAGTACAGGTATTGTTTCTTGTCCTCTTTTCCTCTCCAAATCCTGGAGGGTCTTCCACATTGGGTTTTATTGTGACATTCAATGGCAAAAATTAGGTAGAAGCAAGGCAGCAAGCCCTGGCAATATTGACTATTGATCCAGCTGTACAGAGTCAGATTACTTGGAAAACAACCCTTCAATTTTTCACTCCAGTGACGCTGCAGGGCAGTTGCTTTTAGGATCATTACCCTTGTCTGTAAAATAAAGGAATGTGAGAATGTGTTTGAGTAAATTCTGAACCCATTTGAACTTTGTGGGTTTGAAATTTAGTCCTAGAGAAAAATCACTGCCTTCCATGCACACATCACCTCTACAGCTAACCAGGGCATTCACACCAAGACTGTGGCTTAGCTGATCCATAAATCATCCATAAATCACAATAATGCTGTAATAACTGTGCTGAGAAATACCCACATGGCCAACACCTTACTGCATGAGAGTAGTTTTGAGAGGAAAATCCAGAAGGCACGTGTTGCCTTATTATACTAACAGGCAAAGAAGTTAATGTCACTGATGCACTAGCAAGGGATGGCAGAACCCTCTCTCTAGCAAGGCAGCTCTGCAGTGAAGAATGATGGCATTTACCCAGCACTGGACAGCAGGGGCTTTAAGCTTAGTACCAAAAATTGAACAGAAAGCAGACATAGGCCAGCTAGTGTTCAGCTTGTCCACACTCATGAGTTTTCCTTTCATTTTTATGCCTAACAATATTCTAAACAAGGAAGAGAAGTCTCATGTAAGAGTAAAAGGTTAAAGGTAAGAGGGGCCTTAATCCATGAAAACTGAAAGGCCCAAGTAGCCAGAGTGTGCAGTATTAATGCAACATGCATTAATGACAAGAATCATGAGCAAGAAAAGTTGTGGGACATTTTGACTGATCAAAGTCAGATGAGGAAGATTTTCTCCAAACATTTTTACTTTTTCCCCCCCTATCTAACTGCTGTTAACAGCCTTGGCAATGAAATCTGTCCTCTCCCCTTTCTCTTTAAAAGGTATAATGGGATGTGGCATTTTTTTCTGAGAATTATTGCCATCTCCAAAAACTCAATCTTCCATATCTCAGCAAACCAGATCACCCAAGCCTGGTTTTTACTGGATGTTTGATTTTAGGACTTTTTTTTTTAATTTGGAGAGGATATCAATGTGGAAAGGACACTCCTGCAATAGATACCCTAGAAATAGTAAAAAAAAAAAAGTATTATTAGATATATTGAAATAGAAAATAAATGGATAGAATGAGGCAATAGGAGTATATTGTAAAAAGAATCAACAGACAATAATAGAGATATCTCTTTTATACCAAAGTTTAGAAGGTTACTTGATGGAAATAAAATTTGGACAAGATCTCAGTCTCAGTAGACAGCAGGGTATGACTGAGATTGAGCTGGCTTAACTTCTGAAAGCTTCAGGAATGGAGAAAGTCCCTCTCAGACAGCAAAACAGCCCTTAAAATGAAAGAAGGAAAATACTTTAATTGTCTTCCCAGTCTCAGGTATACTGAGCACATGGAACGTCCTCAGAGGAAGGGAAGAGTGGCTCTCAAGATACAAACTCTGGCTCAAGGAATTGTTGTTTTAGACCAGTGACTGCTGGAAGGTGGAAAGTATGTCAGACAACGATCCCTCTGTGTTCACCCTTTCTGTTTTAGTCCTTCCCTAAGCATTTGCTATAACCACTCTCAGAGACAGATTACCAGACAATGCAGACCTTCAGTCTGACCCTGCACTGCACCTCTCAGCTTTTAAGACCTAAAAGCAATGCATGAAATAAACCCAAGCAGCAAGGATTTAAACACAAGTGGCCATAGTGTCTAGATATTTGGATCTATTAAGAAGTGTGTGATCAAAAGCCAAATCCCTGCTGAGGAACCAAAATTGATGAGATCAGCCCAGACATAGGGCT
Source organism: Passer montanus (assembly GCF_014805655.1). Lineage (NCBI taxonomy): Eukaryota > Metazoa > Chordata > Aves > Passeriformes > Passeridae > Passer > Passer montanus. Next base: position 4,421,401 of record NW_024363160.1, on the reverse strand, counting down.
CTGATACAGCTCAGCTTTCACACTACAAGTTGTAAAGTAATTTATCACTGAAGAAACCCACATATTTGTATCACATTAGCAAAAATTTCCCATGAATAAAACAAAGGATTTTATTTTGTAACTTTTCTTCAACCTTAAGAAGTCTTAGAGTAGCCTCCGGTCCCCCATAAAATTAAGAACAAAGATTAATTTGCAATTTACGCAGTAATTTTTACAGTCAAGCATAACAAATAAGGTAACAGATTTTCCAGATGTCCAGAGCTCTGGAGCCACTATTACCAGGACTAGGCTGCCCTCTCTTGTACAGAAGGAAATCTGCACTTGGATGTAGTGTTTCAGAGTTAAAAATACCTGAGAGGTTACTGTGCTCTGTACAGGAGGAGGGGAGGTATAAAATGTCCGTTTTCAAATCAGTACTAATCAAATGAGATTATAGTGTTGTTATGTAAAGCTGATCTTGTCAGTATTTAACATATAAATTATATTTTCAGATTTAATTTCAGGCATTTCATCTCTGCAGGTTTACAAGACACCACACTGCAGACTGCACAGTTCATCTGCAAAGCAAACTTACCTTAAACAGAGAGGCTTAGAATGTGCCCCACTGTACTAAAGTGTTTTCACTCTAGAGTGAGACTGGAAGACGGAAACTTAACTTCCTCAGCTGTCCTTCCCTCAGTCTTTTCTAGCCCTGCCATACAACCCCACCAGCCATGACTCCTGTTAGAATCCTGCTGGATCCTAAGCCCTTCTTTGCTGCGCAAAGTAACAGGACACTCCATAAATTGAGGGATTTTCTCCTTTCTTCTGCAACATTTTCTTTTTACTTTCTGTACAATAACAATTCAGAAGAAAAAAAAAATCCACAACAAATATGTCTGTTTGGGTCATTAACCTTTTGAATTCTTCCAAAAAAAAAATGAAGTAAAAATTTAAAAATTGCTTTTTTTCTTTCTTGGGTCAGACAAGATTTTAATTTCTGTAGTGATTTCCTAGACTTTTTCTCTCTGTTCTTTAAATTTTGTCATATAGGTAAAATTCTTCCAACATGGTAGAAGACACTGTACAAACAGGGTATGCTAAGACTTTGCTTTTACTAGTAATTTATTTGTGAACTCACTTTATGTTGGAAAGGGTAAGTTCTTTGGGATCATTCTAACAGCTCTTCCTCTGTGTATATGATGTATATGACCGCTATGTCTTACATTTTCTTCTTGGTTAATTCATTATGAATAGTGTCCTGGCTATTGACCTAAGGTACTCCTACCATCCTTAATTTCATCCTAAAAGCTGATAGATTGACTGAAAGGGGTTTTTAGTATTGTCAAAAGTTAAAATGGCAGCTCCTTAGGTAGGAAGCAGCCAGAACAAGCCAGCATATCTCCTGTTCCAAAGACAGACTTAGTTCTGTGTTCTGAGATGAGAAATATGAGATGTATAAAGGAATCCACTATAGCACAAACACTCTGAATAATTCAGACAGGAATAGGGCATCCTGTATGGTTGGGTTTTGTTGCTGTGATGCCCAGCACAACTGACTGAGGCACAGGGGCAGGAGGTACAATACATGAGACATGGAATGTAGAATAGCAGAGCTACAGCACAGACAGTGAACTGAACCTTGACCTCACACCCCCAAAGGCCTGGCTAGTGTGGCTGTGGAAACTTGATGGGAACAAGCCTTTATCAGGCTACCTCCCACCTTGAACCATGGGAGCCAGAAAGGAATCACAGTTCCCTCCTCGGTCTTCTAAGGCAGAGAATGTAGTCTAAATCTAGACCTGCTTTGGGAAAATATGAACAAACCCAGCAAATACTGCAGTGACTTGAGCCTTCTCACTGGGAAAACAGTTCCCCACACACACAGCCCTTCATTCTCCTCCACAACAGCATCAATTAATGTTCTGTATGGCTAAGCATTTGCTTTAACCACACTGCTTGTAATTAGCAGTCTCTATTAATACTAGGCATCTGAGACCTGCAGAGTTTGAGTAAAAAGTGCCAGGGCTCAAGTGTTTATGAGCAGTTCACATACAGCAGGAAATTTCTTGTTTTTCTTGAACAGTTGCCCTGTCTGTACTTGCCAAAAACTGCATGGTGAATAGTCATTACCCAATTTAATAGAGATGTGGGCTAAAATTTCTGCTACCTGGTTTTACACATAGGCTGTGGTTAGAGGGGAAAATAGAGGTCTCATTGCTTATACGTCGGTGTGTAATTTAAGTAAAAGCAAGAAGTTTGAATAAGTCACTCTGTGTCTACCACCTTAAAGTAGGTTTTTCAATTCTTTGCAATGCCACGGATTAGTGATAGATGGGAACAAATCCCATATGTCGTACCATCATCAATTTTTTATGGCAATTCAAAAGCTAGTCTTAAAATTAATTTTGCCTTTCACATATACATTTAATTTTGATTATCAATATGGATTTTTGTTCTGATAGCTTCATTTTGCAATACAAGCCATTAAAACAGAGGAGCTTTGTCTCCACCCTTTCTTTGTGTTCTATATTTTAGAAATTTATTTCATACCTTCTTATTCTCTGCATTTATGGTAATTCTGAAGTGTTGGGTTTTATTTAAGATTAAAATGATTCTAATTAACTCCTTCCATAAATCAATTCCATCCATATCCTGTTTACCCCTATGCACTGCTCAGAGGACCACAGACAACTTATGAAACAGGCACTAACTGTACTAACAATTTGGTATCTCATTATGCTGCTCATTCCCTCACAGTTTCAAGTCTGTATTTTGAGTTTGCTAATAGATCTGTTCAGGAACTAGGCAAGTTAAACGAGCTCAATGCACAAGACTCAGAGCAAAATTTCCCAAAAAAAAAATGGAAGAGACTGAAAATTTCCTGAAGAGTGAGACAGTCTATCTCCAACTTCATTCGATGAAACTCAGCCCTGCATCAAGAGATCTCTCCACATGCTATAGATAAAGCCTATAAGGAAAAAGAGTTAGTTATAGGCTTTTTTGTTTTGATTTGGTTTTCTTTAGGTTACATCTGGATATTTGGAGTCCATTTTTGTTATTTTAAAATCTATTGTCCTTCATATACAAAAATCCAGGGACAGCTGTATTTCCCTCCAAGCTTCAACAATATCTATGTTCTTCAGTGTGCCCATAGATATTGAGATTTTTTTTTGTTTGTTTCTAGCAGCCAAGAGGAAATGAAAGGCATGGATTTATTAGAGCAGTAAGGACACACATTTGCCCCATTAATTACTATCACTTATATACATGCCATTCTTGTATTGGCAGTATAGAAATATTTCTTTTCTCTTTCAAAGAGCCCCAGCCAGAAACTGGCAGACACAGAAATCCATTTCAAGTTGGTATTGTTGACTTTTAGAGCAATTATAGCAAAGCCAGAAAACATGAAAAATATTTGCATATTAAAAGTGAAGAGCATTAGCTTTTTCCACAAAAGGGGAAGGGAAGTTCCGGGAAGGGAAGGAAGGAAGGAAGGAAGGGAGGAAGGAAGGAAGGAAGGAAGGGAGGAAGGAAGGAAGGAAGGAAGGGAGGAAGGAAGGAAGGAAGGAAGGGAGGAAGGAAGGAAGGAAGGAAGGGAGGAAGGAAGGAAGGAAGGAAGGGAGGAAGGAAGGAAGGAAGGAAGGGAGGAAGGAAGGAAGGAAGGAAGGGAGGAAGGAAGGAAGGAAGGAAGGGAGGAAGGAAGGAAGGAAGGAAGGGAGGAAGGAAGGAAGGAAGGAAGGGAGGAAGGAAGGAAGGAAGGAAGGGAGGAAGGAAGGAAGGAAGGAAGGGAGGAAGGAAGGAAGGAAGGAAGGGAGGAAGGAAGGAAGGAAGGAAGGGAGGAAGGAAGGAAGGAAGGAAGGGAGGAAGGAAGGAAGGAAGGAAGGGAGGAAGGAAGGAAGGAAGGAAGGAAAAAAATTGTAAAAACACTTCTTTTTATTGCTTAAAAAAAAAAGAGCAACAAATGGTAATATCTCTTTCCCACCCAAACAGGCATTAATTATCTTCCTAAGGCCAGATCCAAATCAAAGATTTGATGACCTTGAGGGCAACTGGTCACTGCTGCAGCTTCTCCTGAATTGTATGATACAGACCGGGATTTATATCTGCAGAAGAGAGACAGAGAAAGAGGTGGAAGATAGATCAGCATCAAATTTGTGTTTGTTATTCCTGGCAGACCACAGGGGGCTCTGGGGATCAGTGCCTGAGGGTAAGTGGGCTGAGGATTAGTAAAATAGCTGGGAAAGTAGAAGAGGACTTAGGTACTTCTTCCCCGCACCCTGGGAGCAGTAAAAATAAAAACATAATTTCAACCTCTGCTTTGCTCATTTCGAACAATTTTTCCCTACCACAATGTTCCTGGAGATCATATATAGGTAGGTGAAGAAGAAGCCTTACAAGAAAAAAAAGAAAAAAAACCCAAAAAAACAACAAATCAAGGTCCATGACTAAAAGATAAATCCAGGGATGGATTACTTCACAGTGATAGATTCTTGTTACACTGAGATGAGGCCCAGTTCTTCTCTGGAAGTTAGGCTTCAGTCAGACTACTCTTTTGGAAATGGGACTGGGCCTTTTATCTCATGCAGTCAGATGAGAGATGCTAACATGGTTTTTGTCAGTGCAAATTGTTTAAAGGTGAACAAAACTGCAGCAAAACTCAGACTTTATCCAACTACAGATTAGATAGATAGTATTTACTCATGAGCTTGGAGAGTGAAATTCATCTGCCCATTGAGATTTCCCTCTTCCCTGAGCTTAAACTAGTTTTAAAAGGAAAGATGATTCCAGATTTATTTTTTAAGAAATATTTTCAGCAGTTTTTTAAGATAACAGAGGTGAAACATCGAAAATTCAAGCAGACATATAATGAAATGCGACAATATATAGAAAATGTTATTGTTTAAGCTTAGAAACAGTCTAAGGCCCAGATATTTGGCTGCAACAACTTTTTTCTTCAGATACAACAGCAAATATTTTCCATCTTAACTTCACCGTGGGGTACAAGAATCTGGCACATTCTGCTCTCTGAAGACACTATAAGAATTAAAGATCACTGAAATTTCTAGCAAAGACAATATGGATAAAATCACATCCTCCTCCCTGATGGTGGATTTTGATGCACATTAGCAGGTGTTCTGAGAATCCTAAATTGTCATAACAATAATTCATCAAATGAATTGAAGGCTCAGGTATCAGAATAGTACTACAGGCACAACAGAAAAAAACCAAATCCTTTGCCTTTGAATTTCTGTAACTCATAGTCTTTTGTTCTTAAAGTTACTTCATAAGATGGTAGAAGCTGTAGGAAAATAAATCTAGTTGTCTGGCTATGGATTAAGACCTGGAATGTGAAAACAAACAAAGTTTTTTTATGCCTTTGAACATTTGAAAAAACAAATTCTCACAGATACCAATCTCTGGATAGCTGAACACTTTATCGACCTTTATTTTATTTTATTTTATTTTTGTTCTTACTTCTGTGTAATATATATGTAAAATATTCTTTCATATATTTCAAATAAAGGGATAAAATGTTTGGATATATACCTTATTTGGAAAAAAATAGAAAATATAACTTAGTATATTATTATGTTTTACCAAGTCTGTGGGCCAGATAAAAAGGATGAAAACTGTACTGGTTCAAACTGGCAATTGACTGCAATGTATTGAAATAGAACATTTTACAGTGGGATTCAGTGTGTTTTGCTGATATATGCAGACACTCATAATTTCTAACCCCAGCATTTTGAGTACATATTTTGAAAATGTGTTGCTTTGATTAGGAAATTTTCTTAAAGTTTATTTTAAGAATTTTTATCTGGGTTTGTTGGGTTTTTTTCTTCCTCCTGCATGATGGGCAGTATCAGCCTATATTTTAAAACTCTAAACAAGGTGATCTTGATTAAGAGTCAAAAATTTAGCAAGTTGTGGTGTGCAGGGGTATAAAACTGTTACTGGAATGAATCCAGGCAGAAAAACATTACATCAAACTATCAAGTGGGAACTGAGTTTCATGATTTAGTCTAACTGAGCAAAGTTGCTTTTTTTACCTTAGGTTTTATAAAATGACAAAATACGAACATTGAATGTTCAGAATTAGCCCCTTACAAAGAGTGCATTATAATCCCTTTCTTTGCTTGAAGTTTTCCAAACTTAATGAAATAAGTACAAATGATTCCTTGGGCAATTTACTTGAATCTCCAGTTAAATTTCACATGCTAGTTGTACCATTTTTTTCCCTACACAACCTAAATGCATCCTCCTGAAAGATAATTTTTTTTTTCCCCATCACAAATTCAATCTCCTCAGAAAAATGCCATCCCATTAAGTGCCCTTTGACATAAATGGTGAACTGCTGGACATAAAGGATTGCTCTAGCTTCAAATGAATGTGAAAAAAAAGTTATTATGCTTAAAAAGGTCAGACAAATGCATAATGACTCTAGTATGGTTTGATTTGAGCGCGTTTGTCTACATGTGCTCATGCAGGCCCATATGCCTGGCACATCAGCTATGTGGAGTTGCTGGCAGGCAGTTTCACTGAGTGTCACCCTTTGGCTCTAAGGAGAAGCTTGTTAATGCATCCTTTCCTCTCATTGCTGCAGCAATCCAGAGGGAAGCTGGATCTCACACCTCCTCTGAGGCTCTGGGATGTCCAGCTCTCAGTAAGCAGGCAAGTATTATTCTCTACCATCTGAGTCAGGTCCCTTCGTGCTGCCCCATTTTGGGGGTGTTGAGCTAAGCAGTATCACTGCTTCAGATCTGCAAGGCCATTTATTTAAATATAGGCTCCAAAATATATGCTTGTATTAGGGAGGAACTATGATAAGTCATTAAAAGTAGGTCTGGAGGGCTTCAGTTTCTCTGCAAATGATCTTAGCTGCTATACCTAAAATTAGAAGGTGTGCACATTCCCTATCATTTTAAAAGTGAATATATTGCTTGGTGTCACTTTTTACTGGAAATGGGTAAACCACATGGTAAATTTAGAATTTGCTGTTTCAAGGATTTTTTTTTTCAAAGAAGCATAAAAATTTTAGTGACAAATTTTGGGTTTTTTTAAAATTCCTACTGACTTGACTGGGAAATACATAATCTGAAGTGCAAAGGGCTTCTGAAATATTCTGTAAAATAATTTCTTGTAATTGTTTCATCACTTTGGTTATGCACTGCTACAGGCTTATGTTCTGAAATCTACTTGGTCCAAGACACTTTCAGCAGTCACAGTTTTAGGATGATCTACTCTTGAAGAACTCAGCTGAGGTCCCACAATTTATATTTTGAATGTGACATGTGAAGATTTTCTTGGCCTTTTCTTGCTTTCTTGGATTAAAGCTGAAAAGAATTAAACTGAAAGATTCAAATGAGCATTTAATCCTACAGCAGGATTTATTAGAGTGGCAGAAGGATTGCTTCAAGCAAACTTAAATACTAACATATGTAAACAATCACTGCTGTGCTTAGCTGATGTCCTAAATTATAAAAATTTACTCTGGAACAAAATGTGCTTTTACCCTAAGGTCCATTGTGTATGACGACATAGAACGGAGATGGAGAGACTGGAACTGGGAGGAACTGTGTGTCAGAGATGTGGGACTCTGCAGTGATACACTGATTTGGAAGCAGTGTTCTCCATCCCTTCCCAAGGTGAAGCTTTGCCTCTTTGTTCTATCCCCAACAGACCACCTAAGAAAAATGGAAAGAAAAAAGTTCCACATTTTCTCAGACACCTAAGTTATCAGCAAACCAAGGTGAACAAGATGTAAGGAGGCAGATGAGAGAAGAGAGTTTTGTACATCCCAATTCACGTTCCCAACAGGGCAACCCAGCTTTTCAGCTCTTTCATAGACTAGACAAACAAAGCAGGAGGCCTAGAGTGTCCTACCACCATCTCTTTACAGTCTGCTGCAATCTGAGACTGTCAAGATCTTTAGTCCAAATCTATTGCCTCTAGATAAAACCTGAAACTCTGTCTGGACAAATTTCCCATGTTTGGAAGAATGTTTTCAGCAAGGAAAAAATCTATCCTCTGTGACAAGATGAAAGGAGCTTGCTAATGAAGCTGTTCTGCTTCATTCTTGGGGAACTAGTGTCAGAAAATCATAAGAAAAATGAAAACAAATCAGAGAGGCAGTCATCACATCTCATCTGTATTTTATCTGTGCTCTCAGTGTGCAAGGAACATTAGGGCACAATTCAAATTGTAAGGGTTTATTCTTTTGTCCAGTAATAACCCTTCACCATCAGGGATACATTCTTAACAGGATAGAGATTGATTTCAAGCAATTCAATGCAATATCAGGCTAAGATGAGTGATGAATCAGCCCTCCTTAATGATGCTTAGTTGTTAAAATTTTAAAGAATTATAGGTTAAGGAGGTAGAAGTTCTTTTCTTCAGGAACTGAAAAAAAAATTGATGTACTAAACTAATCTTTTTTTTTTTCCACACCAGTAATTTTTTTCATGCTGGATCACTGCTCCTAACATAAACTAGAAGAACAGAAAGAGATAAAATCTGAGTGTGCTAAATTCTTAGAATGAGTCTTATCCCACTGATGTCAACATTTTCATCCAAGTCAGTATTTCATTACTACATTTTCCAGTTAATATGTATTTTAGCTTATCAGCTGAGAGTCAGAGTGAATAGGTGAAGGTACAAGAAGACAGTTCAAATTTCTGGAATGGTTGCTTAATAAAAAAGAACACAGGGACACAGTAAATCTAAGTATCCTCATAGTGCCATTTCTGGTATTCCTGCTGGGTGGTACTGATAGTAGTAGATTTTCTAACTGCAGTCAGTAGTTCTCTGTTGAATCAGTCTATGGATAGAGGAGGAAAAACCCTTCTGCATTTTTTCTTTATCTGACACAGATCTCGTCCTCTTTTTTCAGGCTGCATCCCTTGTTCTGTGATTGGAGAGATAAGACTGAAGCCTCTACCTAATATAATCAGATGTGAGATAGGTTAAGTTGTAATAGGAAAATGTTTTATTTCTCTAATTCCTGTGCAAGGGTGAGGAGCTGTCAGACCAGATAAGAAGCAATGGGACAAAGTTTATTTCTTTCATTCCTGTGTTTGAGGCAATAAAGGGGAAAAATATGAAGTGTCTTGAACATCTGCAATTCTACTCATTGCTGGAAAGTTGCCAGCTTCTTGTCTTTGGGAATGTAGGAGGTTTGCTCCTATTGCCTCAGCATACAGCAGAAAACAGCTTTGGTGCACAGGGCAAGACTGAGTTTGACTCCTGTCCCTCTCACCCCAGGCACATTCCCTGCATTATTACTATTGCCCTGTCACCACTGTTGTCCTGGCCCCAGCTTTTGAGAGCTCACTTCAAGAAGTTATTTCTTACTGGATGTTTTGAATGTCTGAAATCAGGTCAGCCTCACTTTTCCTCGCTCATTGATTTGGGTATAAACCCAGTATTCAGTAATGAATCCATAATGCTGTGTTTATTTCATTAAAAAGTTCCAAAGGTTCATTAAAAGCTCCAAAGTGGTAGATTTAAGTAGGCCTCTTGTACTGGAGCCACAGGAAATCTCTTTCTCTCTTATCTAAAGCAAAAAAATGAAGGAGAGATGAACTAAAAGGACCACTCAGTCTATGAAAACAGTACAGATTGTCATACTAAGATTGTGTTTCTATAATCAGGTATTTGTTACTTTCTAATTATCTAAATAGAGGCATACTAACAAAATATTGTCATTCCTTTACTTATTTTTATTTAGTAATAGAAGTTCTGAATGTTTTTTGGAGCCCAAGGCATATCTGAACACCATCAGGCAAGTACAGCACAGAGAAATGAAAAGTTCAATATTATTTCATAGCCCAGCAAATGAGAACACTCCCTGTCTCCCATTCTGACCACAAGATGTAGCTGTCCCTTTCCATACTGACCCTTTCATTCAGGATTACAGGCTGTCATTACTTACCAAACAAAACAGCCAATGTAAATAGGCAATGCCTCAGGGGACCCTCTGCTGGAAAAATACACCAAGAGCAGGTTGTAGGGTGTCCCCAGGGTCCTTCACCACAAGATGTCTCAGCCCTGATGGGGGAAACACAAAATCTGCTGGGGCAAGGCCAAGAGCAGGTTGTAGGGTGTCCCCAGGGTCCTTCACCACAAGATGTCTCAGCCCTGATACAAAATCTGTAAATACAAAATACAAAATCTGCTGGGGCAAGAACTGTTCTATGGCTATAAAGTGGTCAGGAGTGAGCCATGCTGAGCTGAGCAGGCCTGTAGGTGCAGGCTGGACCCTGCATCCTGAGAGGCTCCTCTGCCTCCCATCTTCTTTTAATACTTTTATTTTCTTTCTTTCTGGGTAAGGCACAGTTGGTGCCATGCTACATGGAACCATGCATACATCACTTTTGCGCCTGCTTTCTCTTCCTGTGTTTCTTCTTGGCCACATTGGCAGGCAATCGGGGTGCTGGGGACATTCAGGGATTTTCCACTGGAGCTGTGGGCCCCCACAGGAGGCTCCTTAGGCCTCACCATCCATGGGTTTATTGAAGGAGCCATAGGAGCCAAGGGCCCTAACACCATTCCAGCACCACTCCTAATGCTGATCGTCACATCATTCATTCCTAATGCTCTGAGCAATTACCAACCATACGAAGCTCCACAAGGGAAAGTTGTGGATTCTGCACCTGGGGTGCAGCAACCCTGGATGTAGGGACAGACTGGGGAATGAGGCTGGAAAGCAGCAACGTGGAAAAGGACCTGGGGGTCCTGGTCAATGGCAAGTTGACTCTGAGTCAGCAGTGCCCTGGCAGCCAGGAGGGCCAAGCCTGTCCTGGGGGCATCAGGCACAGCATGGCCAGCCAGGCAAGGGAGGGGATTGTCCTGCTCTGCTCTGCACTGGGGCGGCCTCACCTCGAGTGCTGGGGGCAGTTTTGGGCTCCTCAATATGAAAAAGACATTGAACTGTCACAGAGTGTCCAAAGGAGGGCAATGAGGATGCTGAAGAGCCTCGAGAGGAAGCCGTATGAGGAACGGCTGAGGTTACTCGGTCTGTTCAGCCTGGAGGAGCCTGAGGGGAGACCTCACTGCAGTTACAATTCTCTCGTGAGGGGAAGAGGAGGGGCAGGCAGCGATCTCTCCTCTGTGGTGCCCAGTGACAGGACGCGGGGGAATGGCCTGAGGCTGCGTCAGGGGAGGTTTAGGTTGGACATTAGGAAAAGGTTCTTCACCCAGAGCGCCACCGGGAGGCGCCCGTGCCCCGCCTGCGGGGCCGATCCCGCCTTTCCCGGCGGTTCCCGGCGGGCGGGCCTGGCTCCGCCGCCGGCGCAGCAGGAGCAAGGGGGCGGCAGCGGCGCGGGCAGCGCCTCTGTCACGGCCCGGGAGGCAGCGGAGCCCAGGGGACGAGGCGGCATTCTCGGACGCTTCAGAACAGGACGGGTGCTGCCCAGTGCCAAGACAAGAGGTGCCCGCTCTGCATCAGGTGCAGAGGACTCCTAGTGTTTGATGCTGATACTCCTTTGTCAAATAAAGCGCAGCAGGAGCAAGGGGGCGGCAGCGGCGCGGGCAGCGCCTCTGTCACGGCCCGGGAGGCAGCGGAGCCCAGGGGACGAGGCGGCATTCTCGGACGCTTCAGAACAGGACGGGTGCTGCCCAGTGCCAAGACAAGAGGTGCCCGCTCTGCATCAGGTGCAGAGGACTCCTAGTGTTTGATGCTGATACTCCTTTATCAAATAAAGTAATGCTTAGGAGTGAGTGAACAAGCTCACAAGGTGACAGTTGGACTTGGTGATATTAAAGGTCTTTTCCAACCTTCATTATTCTATCATTCTACTAGTGTTTGATGCTGATACTCCTTTGTCAAATAAAGTGCTTAGGAGTGAGTGAACAAGCTCACAAGCTGACAGTTGGACTTAGTGATATTAAAAGTCTTTTCCAACCTTCATTCTATCATTCTGTGGTTCTAAGCTGGCATAACTAGATAACCTCCTCCTAGTCCTTTCTATAGGTGTATTTAAATATTTTTTAAGTGATGAGTGTGTTCATCCAACTGCGAGATTTTTCCAAATCCATCATAGCCCTTTCAGCTGTATCTGCAGCCTCTTCACAAATCAGTTTTTCTCTTTGTTTCACCTGAATTTTTTTCCTCTTGCTCATGTCTCCCAGCCAGCTGCCAGTTCTCCAGGAGTCATCTCGGAAAAGAGCCAGGCACATGTCTCGATGACAGAGAGGAAACACTTGTGCCAGCCAGAGATGCTGAGGGCCACCTGGGACCGTCTCTCCATCCTCATTCAGAGGCACGCTTCTGTGTGATTACCAGGGTTTGGGAAATTGTCCTTCTGTGTCTGTAGGTAAACAAAGTGGCTGATGTCAGAAAAATTCTGTAAATCATAATTTGTCTATTTTGTCTTAAACGTTGAAGAAAAAAGAGCTTTTTTTGGCTTTACAATAACAACAAGGTAAAGACATATCTAAGGAGTGAAAAAAATAAAAGGGTTTATTTAATATTTATTACTTGAGACACACACTGAAAACCTGGAAGAGGAAATAGGGATTGTTATATTGCTTTGATACCTCATGTACATTTTACTGTGAAACTAAAACACAGAAAAAAATGACCCACTGTCTTTCAATCCACTGCTAGACTTGCCACTGTCTTGCACACCAGGCATATATTACAAGGGAGATGGACATGAAACTGAACTGAAGTCACCTGCCTAGCTTGCTCAGGGAAGTGGTGGAATCACCATTTCTGGAAGTCTTCGGAAAACATATAGATGTGGCACTTGGGGATACATTTTAGTAGTGAACATGGCAGTGGCTGGTTAGTGGCTGCACTCAATGTTCTTAGAGAAATTTACAATCCTAAGGATTCTATTCAGCTTCCGCAGTAGGATCTACAGTGTAATGTCAGGATTTTCATTCATTTTGCTCCAATGTTTGGTAACATCCTGCTCGGATGTAAGACTTCTTGGTGATAGATACATAAGAATGAAGAGATGCGTGGTCTTCTCTGCCCAGAAGAATCTAAAACAGAGAAAAATCAAACCCAAATATAAAACACAGGAGGTTCTTTGAACTGGAGACTTCACTTAGAATACAAAGGTTATGTCTAAGTACTAAATAGCACAAAGGGCTGTTCTACAAAGACTGTCCTCTGCCTTTGAGGCCACCTGCCCTGGGCTAGTTTGTGTGCATGCTGCTTATGACTGTGGACTTTCAATCTCCAGAATACTATGACTTCAACTGTATGTTGTAAATGATCCCTATCCACTGCTGACTCACTAGCTATGGCTTGGCAGTGCTTGGGAGAATGGCACGTGTCCCACACCAAACCCACAAACCAAGCAGGGACCTCTCCAGCAACGAAACAGCACAGACACCGAAGCTGCAATGCTCAGCAGTGCTTCTGGCCACCATTTCTTTTTAACTTCTGACATCTCCATGGGGCAGGTTTAGTATAGGCTGCGGTACAAATCATATTATGCACAAGTGGGTACTGTATTTCAGGAGTTCTCTGTGATTCTGTATATGACACATAGTTACACCTTTGCCAGGATAAGACACCTCAGGCCTGTGATTCAAGAGAGTTTTCAGTTTATGCTTCATAACATCATTGTCATGCTGTTAAATATTAAACTTGTAATCCAAATATTTATACAGACAGCTGAATTTCATACATTTATCTCCATGTACCTCCAGCTGACACTTCATTTCTAGTGGATGAAGACAAATTTACTCTTGAGGAGTAGTTCCTTTTAATGGTCCTTATTATAACTTCACCAATTTGGCAGTTTAGGTTTAATCCAGGGGTCCTACAGAAAAAGGATTAAATTTTCTCTTTGATTTTTTATTTTCCCCTCTTTTTCTTGTGTCAAAATGTCATTTGCTCAATCATTCCCCAAACACCACAAGTTTTACTCCTTTTCCTATGAAAAGGGAAAGAATTGGGCACAACCCAAATGAATGTGATCTGTGTTTTTCTTGTCATTTAATTCTGGGGTTTGAGCAGCCCAGAGGTCTGACTGCATACACAGTGTGACCTTTTATAACCTCCACAGTTATACAGAGCTATCCTAAAACACCTTACAAGTCTCAAGTATATCCAAACATAACATGAAAATGTCACACACAGGAATATAAGGCTTTTTCAGGACTTCAAATCACTTTCCTAGTAAATTGCAATTAAATCTTTTTTTTTTTTTGGTCCCCTTTGAAGGGGACAAAATTCAAAGAATAAGGTAATTGCTTGTGCAGTTACAATCACAATTTTCTATGAATAGACGTGCCTACATTTACTTATTATTTTTTACTGACTATGGGATTTTAAGGTGCTAGTGATGTAGCTTCTGCCATCACAGCAACTTGGATTTAAAATTAAAAAGTGATCCATTAATTTTTGGATTACTGTCCATTGATCTTATTCTTGTTGTTTCTGTGACAATTCCTGTAAGATAAAGGTGCTGTTTTCCATGCCCTTCATGTGTGCTGTGCTTACTACACAGGCCTTCATAAACACTTACACAGTGGTGCAATCCTTTGCTGTTCTCGTGACTTTTTGTCCCAAATGCTGAGCAGCCTGTTTGCTTGGATTGGGGTAATGTTTTTGCAATTATTCTGACTCACAGTTCTGCCTGCTTTGTTGTCATAGAGAGCTTTTCTTATCACAGTCTGAATTATTTTTAACCCTGGAAATGTAAATTCTTTTTAACAGTTTCACTGCAATGAAAAGATAGAGTGATTTCCTTTCCTTGCTAAATTCCAGTCACATCAAGGTTAATTATAGTCCTTCTGAGTGTCACCACATATTTCTAGTTCCAGAGCCTCCCAGACTGTCGATATTACAGGAGCAATTCCTCAGCTCTATGTCAGCCACAAGTTCTCAGTTTTGTTTGACTTGCTGGATAGATAACTATATTAATCCTTTCAACCATCTTAATTTTTGTAGGAATTTTAACTCTAGTGATATTCTCACATGCTTCATTCTAACTAAGGCATTTTTAGTTATTTTTTACTAATTTGCATTTACACATTTTTCAGAGCCAAGGAAAATGCAGAGACCCATTCCTTCTTAGTACCTGAATCCTACCCAGCCTACACTGTGATAGCAGAAGTTTCTTCATAATGTAGCAACTCACCCCAAAGCCCCCTTGTCAGAGTAGAATAAAATTATGGATGTAGGTATTTAGGGTCTGCAAGACAGCTCAGCACCTGTCCTCTGTGCACTGAAGAAAACATCTGTGCACACATCTTTCAGCTGGAGTGTGATAAACTCTGTCCAGTGGTGGAATCTTATTCTTAGGTATAACTGGAACAAGTCTTGGTGAGAAACTGCCCTGCCATATAAGTGCAAATTGACTATTACATACAATTAATTACTTGTGGAGAAGTGACTATTGCTCAGTAGAATGGGCAGCTTTCCATGTTATTTCATCCAAATAATGTATATAATATTTGCTTATGAGGTTACTATAGGCTTGTATTGTTGGGTGGCTCTAAATCCCCCTTCTTTCTTCTTTTTAGCTTCCTTGGCTCATATAAAGTTCTGACATTTAAACCTGCCTGCATCCCTCCCAACATTATATATTTAACTAAAAGTTTCAATATTTAACTGAATTGTGCAGTTGGTCCTCTTAGGTCTTTTTAGAGTCAATAAAGAAAAACAGAGTAATTTTCAGGTACTTATTGAGACCTTACAGTAATTTATTCAACTCTCTATTTCACCTGGGAGACCCCTATGGCAACTGTGCCACTTACATAGTCACTTTTACTTAGCCAAAAAAATCAAATTTTTACTGAGAATCCTTACAGTGGCTGAGAGTTTGTTAAATAGTACATGTATAAAGGTACTAAGAGGGAAACATATGGTTTATGTATTTTTTTATATGCAAACTATGTTTCTTTTGCTCAGAATTGTTAACATTTTCAGTATGAGAGACATACTTCCCTTGTGTAAGCAAACACATGCATTGGAAAGGAAAGGTTAGTGATGGCTAATGATCTGCTCCATCAGATTCCCACACAGAATAGAGACAAAACAAAGTACCACACAGCATTTGTATTAATATAAAGTCATAAAAATATTGTTGGGAGGCGTGTGTGTCTCTTTATATATGGACTGTTTGTCCCAGAAGCCAATGCAGGTAATCTGCCAGACAGATTTCACGTGAAACAGATTTTGGCAGAATAGCACTTGCAGGTAATTTGGCATTTTATTTGTCAAACAGCTTCAGCAAATTCTGCATTACTTTATGGGATTGAGAAGGGTTCATCTTTTACTTTGTGCAAGGAACATTAATATAACCCAAAATCATCAAACATAAACTTGTCAAGTCTAATGAAAATGTATGTATTTCTTACCTTCTGTGCTTGTGAAGTGTAGATATGTGAGGTTGTTTCTAATTTTAAGTCTCCCCTCCACACACCTCTGTAACTATCCAGACAAACTAAACAGTCTGGCTTTAAAAATGAAATTAATTTACTATATCAGGTTGTCAAAAACTTAATTAAAAGAGAGAGGAGGACCTTTATTATCTTTCAGTGGAATCAGTTAATGCTTAAAAATAGCATTTTAGAATGTTTTGTTCACTTCATTCATGTAAAGCACTGATCTGACTTTCATCCGAGTTTAAAAAAATGTTTCAAAACTCCAATAATGTATTTTTAGTGTGTCTTTATAGGTGAGGAATTCCAGAATATATGACCTACCTGGCATTTCCATGGAAAGACAGCAGCCTTCAGCTCAGGACAAACCCACATGGAACATTTACAGCTACCTGATCTTTTTTCTAATCATATAATGCATCTCACTGAGAGAGAAGAAGATTAATTTACTTTTTAAAAACAGTATTTATAAACCCAAGGATTAAAATTAATGATTTTAAATATCAGATCCTTACCAGAGAAATCTAAACATCCCTAGTTGCTGTATTAAGAGAAATAAGTATACACTAATACATATATCTCTGTATGGAGGTATGTAAAAGAAAAAAAAATGAGCCTGGTACAACATTCAGCATCTAAAAGCTGTAATTTTCTCTCCAGATTTTGACATTAAATGTCACCTGAGGCCACTGTTTACTTGTGTTCTAAAACCACTGACAGTCTGCTGGGACACCACCACCATATGGATGTGTCTGTTACTGTAACAAATGCAATAAGTGCATTCATTACTTTATGAAGAAAGTATTTCTATTTATTATGCAGCCACAAAGAAAAATGTACTTGAGAGCATACAGTATGGGGCATGGCTGGAAGCAATCCTATGTTTTTCTTCATGTCACACTCCTCACCCCCTGTTTTGATCTACTGTATTTACTTAACATAGCCACTTCATATTTGGGAATATACACTGAACATTTTTTTCCATCACTCTGCACAGACCTTTCTATACTGTTTAAAGTTCTCCAGCTTTCCTTGTTTTTCTGATCTCCTAGAGTCGTTAACCAATTACAGCTGGGATCGAGGCCAAAACCAGCTAAGTATCACAACTGAGATTATCTCAAGTGGTACCTTACTTAAACTGCTGAATAATCTTTTTTTTAGGGTTCAGATAAACATTGGTTGAGTTTTCTCATACCTTATGCCTTCCTAAAGGTCCTTCATTTTTGCTTTATTGTTTATGTTCTTTTCTTTTATAAAGCTTCCTAGAGGAAGTGAGGTAGAGTCCCAGCTCAGCTACATTAACTGTAAATTAGGATAGCCCTCTTCCTTCACAGACTTTCTCTGGAAAAAAATGGAAGTTAAATTATATTATGGTCTCTGTACAGCTTGCCACCAAATCCCTAAAAGCAACACTTTCAGCAGATCTGGCCTGTGCTTTCATTTTATTTTGCAGTGTCTCTGGATTATTTTACATTTCACAAGAAAACAAATTTTCTGCAGTTCCCCTACTTGCAGGACACTACCAATAGTCAGACTTGGTCTTCTATGCAGTATTTCAAACCACAAATGTATGACATAGGATGACCTGACAACATAGGACGACCTTACAACATAGGATGACAACAAATTAGCTTAAACTCTTTCTTGTTAACAAAAGTTTCTTCCTCCTCACTTCTTATATTAGGAAGAGGTGGCTGTTTCTTCTCTAAAGCAATTCAGTTTTCTCCCTTACTCTAAGTTAACTGCTGATAAAATATTCTGAGAAAAATAATATCTTATCTCAGGAGTTTTAATCTTAAAACAGGAAAATTCGGTAATCAAACAGTAAAATTAATCTGATTTTCCCGCTGCAAAAATACAGATAAAAGCTTCGGTAATCAAACAGTAAAATTAATCTGATTTTCCCGCTGCAAAAATACAGACAAAAAACACATTACCTATGAAAATGCCAAAAAAAAACCAGCAAAAGGAGCTATTACACTATATGACATTGATTTCTTAATCTGCATTTATTTATTCTTCTGCTTCACAGAAGAGAATATTACAAAGCATTCTGTAAGTTGTTAAAACTTGGCCATCCCTGCAGATTGATACAGTACTGCACCTGGAATGAATTGTTTGGGGTGAAAGTGTTCTTATCTGACTCTTGCTGGAGATGCATCTGCCCTCAAGAGATGGGGAAGATAACTGTGTTTACAAAAGTGGATTTCAAGAACATGCATTACAAACATGCTTGCATATGGATGCAGACACACACGATCACAGTACCAGTAAGTCATTGTAACCAAGCTTTTAATGTCATTTATAAAAAAATAGAGTTATTTACATTTGCAACTTATTTGATGGCATCCTCTTTTATTACAACGTTTGAATCTGTATGGAAATGACACACTAACTCATTTGAGAGTAAACTTCTCAATGATAAGCATAACAGTACAGGAAAAATATTTAAAACACTGTGAATTCTTGTTATTTTGCAGCATCATACAAACACATTCTTTAAAACACATGCACACTGGCCTTACAGTAAACAGAATTCCCTTCCAGATTAAGGCACAGAAACTCTGCCACATTTCTAGGGCAGTCCCACATTCTTACATGTGGCATTTCCAGACATAACCAAAGGAATTACTTTAATTCCAATGGGTTGTAGCAGAATGTGTCCACTTACACATTTTTAAGAAAACTCTGATCAAAGGGACCAAAAGAAAAAAGTATGACTAATTGCATAGTTGCAATAAACCAGACCCATGAATACAAAAGCCATCAAAATATATTATAAATCTATCTGACTTTCAAAGCTACTTTAAAATACTGTTTTGCTTTACAATACAAATAACACTGTTTGGGGTTAGTTTGTAGAATTGTATTTTGGTCCATGCTGTTAATTCTATATCATTATATTCCTCTTCCATTAGTTTAAAAGCCTCAGAACAGCAGGTCCTCAGGCAGTGGTAGGAATGATGAAGCCAAGTCTTAGACTTCAGCTGCTGCAGTCAGTTCATAAACCTCTACTTTCAACCACCTCCATTCTTTACTGCTTTAAATAATCTGCCCTCAGAACATTAAGGGGAAAGAATGATGAGGGATGCAGATTTAACAGTGTTAGAGATGGGAGTTTTCCCCATCTTCTAGTCCTGAGCTGATAAATCACAGCTCTTAAAAATATCCAACCCATTAAAAAAAAAAAAAAAAGATCAACAATAAGAAATCCTCAATTTAGTCTGACTATGCAGTAGTTCCACATAATCTGCTGGCAGTAGAAACTTCTTTGGTGTCAGAGTCAGGTCTTCCTGAAACCACAAACGGCCAAGTCTGTAAGCAGAAAAAAAGGTATTTTATATTAAAAGAAAGTTTATCCTCATATGAAACTGGAGCTTTATTACTGATAGATGTCTAACTCTGGTTCAGTTGCAAACACGTCATCATGTTTTAGTCCCTGTGGGAAGTACAGAGAGAGCTGAGTTCCTCTAACAAATATTTTCATTACGTTTTTCATTATAATTAAATGCTCCACAGAAGGTCTGCAATAGTCAGCCACACTGTTCACATCCAAACTGCGATGTTTCTCTTGCTTTGAAACTCTTGGCGTCATTTAATAAATAAAAAGCATATAAACTATTTCAAAATAATCATTCTGCTGCCTAGAAGAAAACGTTTTACCCCTGTGACAAGCATCGGGCGTTTAATTTTGTACCGATGAACTCATGACGCTCTGCTTGTGCTGCAGGCCAGCCGGCAGACCGAGTTACTCCTTTTTCGGACACTAAGCTTGCCTAATGCCCGAGGAATGTAATCTTTAGGGTCTCCTATGCTGACTCCCCAGGACTGACACGCCCGCCATCACCCAAAGCCAAGCGCGGCCCGCGGTGCGAGGGCCCCGGGGATTTGCGGAGCAGCCAGGGCCGGCCCGCCGCTCCTTGCAGGGCGGGCACGGCCTGGGCGCTGCCACCCTGCCCGGGTGCTGCCCCGAGCGGCGCCCGGCGATTCCCCGCGGCTGCCCCTCGCCGCATCCCGCCCGCCCCCGCGCCGTACCAGGTTGACGGGATGGACGTAGCCGTTCTCGTAGCGGTCCTCCTGCAGGAGCTGCCGGAGGTGGGCGATGTAGCTGGACGCCAGGCGCAGCGTGTCCAGCTTGGAGAGCTTGGTGTCGGGCGGCACCCAGGGCAGGCTCGTCTTCAGCCGGGAGAACGCCTTGCTCAGCACCCGCATCCGCGCCCGCTCCCGCGCGTTGGCCGCGTTGCGCTGGGACTGCTTCCCCTCGGGCGGCGGCCCCCGCGGCCCCGACGCCGCCTTCTTGCCCCCGGGGCCGCCGCCCCGCGCCCGTTTTCTCTTGCAGCCGCTGCCCGCCGGCCCCGCCGCGCAGCTGCCCTCGCCGTCCTCTTCCTCCTCTTCTTCCTCCTCTTCCTCCTCCTCCGCCGCCGAGGAGTTGTCCCCCGAGGGGTAGAGCTCGCCGCGGGGCTGGCGCTTGGCCGGCGGCCGCGGGTATTCCAGCTGCAGCGCCCGCAGGTCCATCTCGGGCAGCTCCTCCGCCTCGCTGGCGGAGCCGGTGGACATGGCCCCGGGCGGGCGGCGGGGAGGCGGGCAGCGCGGCGGGCGGGCGGGGGCGGACGGCCGAGCCCAGTCGGCCCAGAGCGGGGCGGCCCCGCCGCGGAGAGTCCGTGCCGGGGCGGGGGCGCGGGGGGGCGCGCAGGGGGGATGCGCCCCTTGACAGCGCTATATATCGGGTGTCCGCGGGGCCAACCATCTGCCGGGCGGAGCGGAGGAGAGGGGCGCGGGGCGGGGGTCGGGCCCCGCGGAGCCCCGCGCGGGGGCGGCGCCTCTCCGCGGTCCGGGGCGGTGAGCAGAGCCAGACCCTGTGTGGGGGCACACACCCGCGGGTGGGGGTGTACAGACTCGCGGGATGTCTCCGCGTGTGTGTATGTGTGTGTGTTTGTGTGTCTGTGTGCTCTTGGGCGTCACGCCTTTCCCGCTGGACAGACCCCTCTCCTCTCCTCGGAGATCGTAAAATATCTCCCAAAACCGCCAGTGTTTGCGCGGAGAGCAGCGCACCACTCCCTGTGCCAAGGGCCAAGCGCCACCCGGGGCTCTGCTTCCAGCCCACCTACTCCCGCTCATTCTCTTGCCTGTCCTTCGAGGGCATGGGATTTTCCCAATGTATGAACCCGGTGCGGCCGAGTGGTGCGGCAGGACGGAGCCCCAGCCCGCTGGGCTCTTCCTCTGCCTGCCCAGCTCCGGGAAGCGGCTGTGCCGTCCCGGTGCCCCCGCCGGGGCGGGCGGAGGCAGCAGGAGACGCGACACTGTGGACCGGGTGTGCGGTGTGTGGGGAGCAAAGCAAAAAAGTCGCCGGGAACGTGCCTACTGTGGTTTGATAGCGTCCCTAGTTTTGGGTGAAACTCCAGACACTTGTCCGAGGGTTTCTCCTTCCGCAGAGCAATTAATTAAAACCCATTAAATTGGCAGTGTACACCTCCCTATCACAGAGCAAATTAAACGAGACAGCTTTTCGAGTTGTTTGTAGGTTTTTTAAACAAATTCTGTAGTTCCATTTTTATTATAGAGACCACGGGTGAATGGAGGACCCCACATCCAATGGAAGTGCTGACAAGTTCAACAGAGGAGTAAATAACAAAAAAGAAATATTAAAAAATTAGCTATCAACTTGTATCCTTCTCACCTTCCCCAAAACCTCCTTTTTCACATGCAGAACTACTGTTTAGTTCCTCGCTGGCTTTCACAACTTGGATATGATTAACCAGAATAAAAATGCAGTTCTCAGAAAATAACCTAATGACTACAACAGGTGGAAAGATCTTGTCCCGCAGTTTCTGTTCACGGTTTTTCCCTTCCATTTCTCTCCTGCCCAAGCGGAACCCTCCCGGCTGCTGCCACGCAACTTTCCTGGCACCGCCGGCCGCCTTTGGGCCCAGAGCTCTGCTCCCCTCCCCGCCAGCCCTGCGGGCTCGCTGAGGCCACTTAATGCTGTGCAAACCCCGACTTCACCCGCTGGGGCTCGAACCACATCAGAGCCGAGTTTAATGGCAGCCTTTCCAAGTGAAACTTGACATTTCTTGAACCACCTATGCAGGCAGCTGATCTTGCAACTGGATCTCTTGAACTTGGTTTGACACGACGATAGATGCTCAGGCTGGGTCCCACACGCTGCACAGTGAAAGGGCAGCACGCTGGACTTGGGGGTTGCCCTTCCTCCCCAGTTAGACTGCATTATCCATATATATACATATATATGTAAGTACATAAAGATACTGCAGGGGAAGAGATATAGGTTTACTTTTCCCCCCCATCTGGGTTGTTTATACAGGTGCGGGCTGAACGCTTTCCCTGCTAAAGATTAATGGAAGAAAGTACTAAATTTCTTTAAGCAGAGAAGAAAATGGTACCCAGTCTTAAAAGACACAATGGCAAGCCTCCCCTTTCCTGCCTACCTTTGCCTCAGTGGATTAAAGGCGACACATAATGGACACCTTGACTCATTTAATGAAAGGACTAGGGGCAGGAAGATGAGCCAAATTCTCAGATCGTCTTTGCCTACTTCTTGGTTAGTAAAAGAAATGGGAAATGCAGTGGAGTAAATCTGAAGTCAGGGCTTACTTCGGGTTTATGCCCAATGTAACTGAGCAGACCTGACTCATCTATCAAACCGCTAATTTCTGCGACCCTGACGAAGATATTATTTTCAGGACAAAGTCTTTGATGGGGCCAGGGCATTACATCATGCTTCCATTTGTCAAGATTTTGATCCTGTGAGGTGAGTAGGGTAAGCCCCTGGTATATCAAGGCAGCGTTTTATGCTTTACTGTTATCAGGTGCAGTCCCTTTCCCCTTTCTCCGTTTAAAGATAAAACCACGAACTGTACCCGAACTCCGAGGCCGGCATCCTTCCCTGTTTCAAGGTCTATCCCTGCACACTGGGCGAGGTGCAGGGGCAGCCTGGGTTTGCAAAGTGAGGTGTGCGTGTGTAAAGGGATAGCAGCAGCAGCTAGAACAGCTCCTACTTGGGAAGAAGCTGCAGAGACTCCCTCCCCCAGGGAGCTTTGCCTCTGCCACCGTTGCTGGCCCTGAGGACACAAAAATCAGCTTTTCTCCACTGAGGGAAGATCCCTGAATTGGGGAGTCTCACTGATGCGGAGTGGGCATTTTTTCTTCCCAATTTCCACCAGCTATTTAGGTAAATGAATGCAACCAAGCAAAGAGGAGTTCACGAAAACCAGATCCCTTGACTTCTTTTTTTTTTTTTTTTCAGCAAGCGAGGGTGTTTCGTACGGCAGCTGAGGGCCGGCGAGGACGGGGAACATCCCTGGACAGGCCAGGAGCACCTGTGTCCGGGAGCCGCCGCCCCCGAGATAAAAGCGCGGCCCTCACAACCCGGCGGGTGCCTGGGATGAGGCATAGGGGGTATAATCCTCTCATTTTCCTTCCTTAAGTTTCGGAATAAATTATAGAAAAAAAAAAAAAAAAAAAAAAAAAGGCCAGAAAGACCGGAGACCAAGTCTGTAAAACGCGGGTTATCTCCGAGAATGGGAGGACGAACTGCTAAAAGCCCCGTGTCTTTCACCCTCAGTCTCTGGGTGTTGGCAGCGACAAAGCAGGGTGGAGTAGGGAGATTATGTGTTCTCGATAAAGTGCTTTAAATACGGCTTTTCTTTGGCATTTGTCCTTTCCTCGAGCTCAGCAGAGTTATCGAGTTCGCCCCACCTGAAGTGTGCTATGCTTTCTCAGAAAGACCTAAATGTAACAAGGGCTTTTTTATTCATTTTTCCCGCGGTGATTAGAAAGGCGGGATGTCCGGAGGAGAAGAGGACAGCGGCTGATGAATGTGTTCGCCTTCATCTCTTCACAAGCATCTGTAACACGCATCCAGGCTGTGTGAAGGGCGTGCAAGGCTTCTGCCACGAAGTGATGGATGATGGAGATGGTTAGTCTAGTAGGAAAAGCAGGTGGATGAATTATAACCTTGGGTTAATGCCACTTAGAGCAAAGACGACTCTGCTCGGCTCAGATTGCCCGGTAAAGGCACCGAATGAAGGGAAAAGTGTGTGATTGTCCCTCATTCCCACAACAACCTTGCCTCCATTTAAAACTCCTGTACATGGAAAGATCTTTGCTACAGTCAGTGCCCCGGGTACCCTGTCCTTAGCCAGGGGGCTAGCACGGCTCGAGGCAAAATTAAAGAATTCCCTTGCTTTTTTTTCGTTTTACTGAGGTGACAGCGCCGTGGTGCCCATGTCCTGGAACCCTGGCAGCCGCCTCTCTGGGGATGCTCCATGTGAACTAGCCCAGGGGATCCCGAAATCGTCACGGGAGCAGGCAGAAACCAAGCACTCACTGGAAATGGGTGCATGTGTGTGATATAGGAGCAGGATGAACTTCCCTAAAAAGTGGCTTCCCACCATATAACAAAGTCAAAGGGTACTCTGTGGGTCAAGCCACGCCAAATAAAGCAAATAGGAGATGATAAATTAACCCCTGGAAGGAAAACAAATAAAGTATTTACTAGAATTTATTTTGCCTAGCAAGAGCAAACTTTGCCATCAAGAGAGATGCTCGATGATTCACTTAGTGAAGGGACTACAGACGGAGGTTAAACCTCTCTCGCTCCCTGCGAGCTGCGGCTGTCCCGTTTCTCTCCCCTCCCGGTGCGGGGCGGGCAGCGCTCTCCTTTGCCGTCGGGAGAGTCTCTGCT
Organism: Passer montanus; assembly: GCF_014805655.1. Classification (NCBI taxonomy): domain Eukaryota; kingdom Metazoa; phylum Chordata; class Aves; order Passeriformes; family Passeridae; genus Passer; species Passer montanus. The sequence continues at coordinate 4,396,368 of NW_024363160.1, read as the reverse complement.
CGGCCGATTGCCGGCCCGGAGCAGGAGCCTGGCTCCAGGAGGAAAACCCGGCCGGACGGGGGTGCTGGGCGACAGGAGTGAGGCGAGTCTCTGGTGTCCTGCGTCCGCGGCTGCGGGGCTGGTTTTACCGCCCGGGCTGTGGTGAGGGTTCGTGCTTCTCGCTCAGCAACCCTCAGCATAAGCGGGGACATGCTTTTAAATTTAAAATAATAAAACCAAGGAAACAACTCTTCTGCCGTCAAAACCCCCAACCCGACCAACGAACCCAAAACCCACCAAACAAACAAACAATAAAACCCCCACGTTTGTCATTCCAGCCGCTAATTGACCCCCGCCCGCAGCACGAGATGAGCACGTCTTCCCCGAGGAAAGAAACTGCTCCCTGTTAGTTGCTTCTTGTCCCCGGCATTTCTAGTGCAATAACCGCAACGAGACATTATCGAGTGTGATTGCTGCTTTGCCCGGATTTTGACCAGCAGTGAATTTTGTTCAGGTATCCCCAACTTTCAGCAGGATTTCCCCTGTGGAATAGCCAGGCAAACTCTCTAAATGCCTCCTGGCGCCAGAAGAAAGTTCTCATGTAATAGATACCCGGTGGTGTGAGAACACGGATTCTGCTCACTTTGTCAATCAAAAAGTATTTTTTCATTAATTTTATTTTTTTAATGGTGCCAGGAGATACACAACACAATTGGTCAAAAAGGATCAGAATTAACGGTGCTGTTTCAAGCCCAGTTTATTTCTTCTCTTGGAGCAAATTAGCTGGAATAACAAGCAAACATCAAGCAAGAGGAAACACTGTGTTAGTCTCCTCCTTGTGTTTCACTCTGAGAGGGAAGCCCACTAGAGCAAGACGGAAGAGATTGGGGAGAGATAACACCAGCACAGCATTTCATTATACTTGAACGCTCCAGCACGCCTGTTGCTTTGGCTGAGCTGCAGCAGAGCAGGAGGAGTGAGGCTGCTTTAGGAAGCGCTGGTGGAGGCAGTGAGGGCTCTCAGCCGGGGACACAGCCGGTGGGACAGCTTTGGGGGACAGCAGGGGGGAAATCACTGCCCAAAGTTATCCAAAGAGAGCTCTGGCATCGCGTCATTAACAGTATTCAGGGCAGGTTGTGAAAGGCACGAGAGGCTTGCAGACAGTCACAGCAGTTCAGTTGTTGGTGAAATTGTCCCTTATTTTCTCTAGGGAACAAATTTCCTATGGAAGGCACTTAGGCAGCCTTCTGAACACCAGGCAGGGCAGCTGCCACGCTTTACCTCACCAGCACTCAGGCTCCGAGTGCTGGCAATATTGGGATGGGTGCTTTTCCTCTTGTAAAAGACAGCACCACTTTGTTCTTTGTTCCCCCTCACAGAATACTGGATGTCTGGGTGTAATAATCAATTTTCCATCTATTTCAATTGGTTGACCTATAATGAATCTAGATTTTAAATTGATAAAATTGCAAGTAACCACATTGATCACTGCTGTGTTAATTCTGGATCTGAAACAGGTGACATGACACGGTTCTGACAATGATTTTTAGATTCAATAGACATGGTTCTTCTAGGATGCAATCTTGATGCTGATCTTACTGCTGTGCATTCTGCTTCTGTGGGCACTTGACACAGAGACCCAGTATAAAATAAGGGCTGCACTATTTGGCTGCTATTGGCAGAAAATGAAAGAGTAAGGTGAAAGCTGAGTGACTCCAGGTCTGTGGAGGACTGGTGAGGCATGGATACAGCAGATATATTTATTGCTGTACTTGGGGGAATGATCACCAGGTTCAGTGAGTTCATCAGATTCCAGACTTGTAGTAGAATGTGGATAAAACTCCCCCCTCAAACAGATGCCTATAATCAGTTTTTCAAATACTGAACACTCCTGTGAGTGAAAAAGGTGCTTTAAAAAAACCTCTGACATCACTTTATGGTAAAGAAAAAAAATCAGGCTCTTGCATTCCAGACAAGCAGAAAGGAACAAGACCAACTAACAGACCTTTGAATGTGTAACCATTATATTCAGGGTTGTTATTCATCATGTAGTGAAAAGACAAATTAAGTGCTCAATTTGCCTATCTAACAGAGAATTCTAGGAGGCAGTAGGAAGGATACAGGTGTGGTTTATTGTACAACTTTAAAAATAAAATCTTCACAGTGGTATCCTGTGAAAGACTCCTCCTGAATAGAGCCAGGACTTAACGAAAATGCTGCAGAGATTTATGTAGTCTCAAAAGATAGATATTTGTGTTTGGAAACTTCTTTGTATTATTAAAATTATATAATGACAGAAAGGAAAGGACCTGGATGGATAATTTATTAATTTTATAATTTATTATTTTGGAACAAATATATCTGTTGTACTAAAATGTGGAGCAAAGCCTACATCGTCATTTCATAAGTGGAAATGTTGGAAGTCAGGTCCAAACACACCTTACGATGCCTTTAGTGAAACAACAGGTTGTTTTTATAAAAACATCTGAACGGTTTAACAAGTTAGGGTTCATCTGGTGCCAAACTAAGATGTAGGTGAAGATAGATGATGGCTGCAATTCCCTGCAAATAGAAGTACTCACTTTTGGTAATGACAGATGATTTCCAGGGAAGAAGTACAGAACTATTTAAAGGGATGTTTCACTTCAGGAATATGTAAATAACTTACTTTTTGGTTTTACCCTACATTAAAAGAAAAAATATTGTTTCCATGTGTCTGGAGAAAATCCAACTAAAGTGAGCAGAATAAGGTTGTGTCCAACACACATAAGACCAGTCCTTTACATGATTTTACATAAATCTCTGTGGTTTAAGGGTGATAGAAAGATTGAAGAGGGATGTGTTCCGCCATTCTTTACCTCGAATTATAACTTATTCAAGATACATAGCTAGTGTCTTTTTACTTAGCTATGTGTAGCATTTGCAATGTAGATAAATTATCATAAACCTTGTTTAGGGTGCAGTTAATCTTAATTGATTTCAGCCACCTCAAAGTTTAGTATCACAACTCAGATAGTTAGGAGTGAGTGGCAAGAGTTACAGTTTGTAGGTCAAAATGTCACCTGATACATTTGTTACATGAAATGTCAAAATGTGGGAGGCATTCTTAAGGCAGCTTAATGAAATACTGCACTGGCATCCATTTCTTTTTCTGTGTTCTTTAGATGAACAAGATGTCAGTGCTTGGGCAGTTTCAGGCAGGAACAGAGATCATGCCTGAAATGAAAGAAAATATGATTAGAAAGACCTTTCTTAGGAGAACTTTGCCTTTCAGCAGAGATGAAGATGAGCAAGCGCTTAGGCTTTGTAATGTGTCCCTCTTTGTCTTGTGTCTCTATAATGCTGTCATGATCAGAAAAATGGAGTAGAGCAGGCTGTGTAATAAAAAACCCCATCGCTTTTATTCTTCTTTCGGTTTCTCTCCCCCTTCTCGCTATGCTGAATAATTTTATCTGACCGAGATGGTGTTGTTCACACTTTCCAAGCTGCCATGATGCTCATTTCATTCATTGTAGCCTTTTAAATGTAAATTCAGGAAGAATAAAATATTTGGAATAGGATAACATATTCCACCCTCTCTCTTGCCTTTTAAGCACACCAAAATTAAGATTATTTTTAATTAAGAAGACAATTAATTAGGACAAAAATGTATTGAGTCATAGGGTCAATTCAATCCAGTCCTGTCTAAATTGCTAGAAGCAAATGTCTAGAAGAGTGCATTTAAAGAGCAAGAACAGGGTGGTAATCCTCAGAAAACTCTTTCCACAGCAAATAATTTGAGTTTCAATAATTTTCTAAGCGAAAAGTTTAGTTTTTAAATGTAATGGACCCTAATAGATTTTTCTTCCATGAGCTGGCTTTGGAATCCGTGTCCACTTTGACCATCCCAGTATTCTGCAGCAAAGCCTAATTAAATACAAATTTCATTAACTTAAGAGCAGAGTAAAGGTGGATACTCAGACTACTGTAGAATACACTAAACCATATGTGCAGACTGTGTTGCACAGTTGAGTGTACTTAGTAAATCCTGTGTGCTGTATTTTCTATGAATATTGGGTTGGGATTGGGGCAGTGGTGTTGTCGCATCCAGCTCTGGACAGAAGACAAACTGACAGCTGGTTGTTGAGTCCTCATCCAAGCTGTGATCTGGGACAGAAGTCATAGGATCATTTAGTCTGGAAAATACCTTTAATTCCATTAAGTTCAGCTATTAACTTAGCACTGCCAAGTCCACCACTAAGCATCACGTCTACACCTTTTAAATACCTTCAGGACTGGTGACTCAATCACTTCCCCAGGCAGCCTGTTCCAATGCTTGCCAACCCTTTAAGTGAAGAAATTTTTCCTAATATCCAGTCTAAACCTCCTCTGGTGCAACTTGAGGCTATTTCCTCTTGTTTTATCACTTGTTATTTGGAAAAAGAGACTGAGCCCCATCTTGTTACAACCTCCTTGCTGCCACTAAATGTCTCCCTGACCCTTCTTTCCACCATGCTAAACAACCTTAGTTACCTCAGTTGCTCCTCACAGGACTTGTGCTCCAGACTCTCCACCAGCTCCTGAACACACCCCAGTGCCTCCATGTCTGTCACGTAGTGAGGGACCTGCACACAGGATTTGAGATGTGGCTTCACCAATGCTGAGACAAGAGGGACAATCACTGCCCTGGTCCTGCTAGCCACACTATTGCTAATCCAAGCCAGGATTCCATTGGCCTTCTTGGCCACCTGGGCACAAGCTGGCTCATGTTCAGCTCGCTGTCAACTGCAGTCCCATGACCTTTTCTGCTGGGCAGCTTTCCAGGAACTCTGCCTCAAGCCTGTAACGCTACATAGGACTGTTGTCACCCAGGGGCTGGAACAGGCACTTGGCCTTGTCAACATCATGCAACAGGCCTTGGTCCATCAATCCATCCAAATCCCTCTGTAGAGCCTTCCTGCCCTCTAGCAGATAAACACTCATATAGGAGTTATTTAAATAAAGCAAAAATGTTTACATTTTTGCTCCATTGTCTGGGTAGCTTATGGGTTTATAGAGGAGGTCAGGAAAAAAAGGTTCATTTTTGAAACTAGTACTTTTCTATACAATGGGACATCTGAACTTCCTGTTACTGATCTCTTATGATATGGAACCACAGAATCATAGAATATCCTTATTGGGAGGGATCCACAGGATCACTGAGTCCAGCTCCTGGTCCTGCAACAGACAACCAACCCAAAGTCTTGACTCCACAGCATGTAAGCATTCTAGCTCTGCAGGAAAACATTTGAAAATCTATTAGTTCTGTATGTACAATCACTCATTTTTCTTGTAGAAAGCTGTCAACAACCAGTATTCTACAAAATGCATATCACTTTTGAGTAGGCCATCAAGCCATGTCAGAACCAAAAATATCTTATAGCTACCCCCTTTCAAATGTGTTCTTCTAGTATACAATTAAGCTGGAAATAATCTTACTTCTCCAGACTCATCTAGAAACAAAGCAAGTAGTTATCTATCCTTCATTCTGTATGTAAGCTTGCTCTGAGCACCTTCAGTCACTCCATAGATTTGGCAAGCTGCAACACTTGATCAGGGGCCCAGGCTGCTTGGCTTCCTCTTCATCCAGTGCTGCCACCAACACCTCTGTCCCTGCAGGCAGGAGGAACTTTCCTGTCACTGTCTGAGGTTTGCAATTCAGGGGATTGCACATAGACATCCAAATGGTTTAGTGTGCATGGAGAATCACTTACACGGCTTGTTTTGTTTTGCCGCTATTTCTGTTCTGCCTAAAAAATCAAACCACTTTATTTTTGGTAGTAAAGGACTGCTGTATCTTAATATCCTTATTGCTTTTTATTTCAAGATCCAGAAAAGTCCCTGACCTTTTCAAACTGAAGCCCACGGATTTTTCATTGCTCCCTTTAGTGGGATGTTCTGGAGCTGGAAGCAGAGGTAATTCTCTCATCTAGTATAAAACTGCTGGTAGCCAAGTCCGGGGGATAACCGCATGGAACAAAGGAAAAAATCCCAAACCAACAAACAGACAAACAAGCCAGAAAGTAGATGCTCTTCTTGCAGCTTGTTTTACTGCAATCAATGCTTCACTAATGTTTACAAGAACATTTCAGTTGAGCCAAGAGAAAAATTTAAAACTTCAAAAATATAAATTGTTCTTGACAAAGAGCCTTCTGGGCGGCAGTGATAAATTTACAGACCTCTAAAGACTTCTCAAAAATCTTTCTTAAAAGAGTGAAGGAGATTTCCATGGTGAGTCAGGGGAGGAGTGAAAAAGAAAGAAAAGGTGTTGAGAAGCCTTACCTGCCATCACTGCATATATCCTATGTCTGAGCTTACTTTTTATTGTTATCTTTCATAAAGTCCTAAAAGAAGTCCATAGCCTTATTCAAATTAAGAATATTAAGAATATTAAGAATATTTTCTTTTCAGAAAAAGAAATCTGAATTTAGAAGTCACCACTTCAAAGTGTTGCTCAGTGAGGGATGCAAAGTGCTTTTAATTTCACCCCTTTTTATTTATTCAGGATTTTTATAGGAATAATTTCTAAGAAGAAAAAAAAATCATTATCATTAAAAAAGCATTAATATTAAATGATGCAGTCTTCTTGAAAGAAGGACCACTCTCATGAGATGACTTGCATAAGCATATTTCTGTTACTTCCCAGGAGAAAAATTAATGGCATACTCTCCTCAGAATTTTAGCTATAGAGAGGACCTGAACAGCATTGTCCTCTATCTCCACCCACTTTGCCTCTTCTCTCTTTATGGCTAACATCTTTATTGAAGGCACAAACCTAGCATGATTTGTGGGCTACTAACAGTGATCTATCCATTAGTATCTACAATTTCTATTTTGGATGAAATTAAGAAATTTAATTAGATATAATTTTGTGAAATTCATTATGTTAAAACTGAAATATGAAATACAGAAAGCTGTGATTAAACAGCTGTAGAATACATTTGTATTTGTGTGGTCTAAACAAATGAGGAAATCAAGAGTCAATTTTTCTCCTCACCTCTGTCAGTTTCATAAGATGAATTTTCCTTCTGTTATTTCAAAATTAAAAAATGATTTGTTGGATTGGAAAAATTAACATTTGGCTTGGCTTGGGTGAATAGTTGTGGATATAACAAGTGTCTTGCCAAAAATCAATTTCCTATGTCAGGTCTAGCCAGAATGGACATCAAAAACAGCTCTTGAGGGGATCCAAGCAGTAGCTGTTGCATTTATACAGGACTCCAATGGAGCCTCAGGATGAGTAATGTCTCTAAACTGGATGCATCTTTCCTTCTGGAAATGGGTTTCTTTTTTTTTGTAATACACTTTTGTGCTCAGCTTGGCTGAGAAGAAAGCTTTCTAAACCACTGTTCCTAATATAAATCTTTGACATATGCACATCTGTTTGTCAGTGTGGTTTCATAAGTTGGTTTGGATCCCAACAGTAGTCTTATTCCTCAAAATATTTTGTCATCAACAAAGATTTGTGATGACACATGAAACCCTTTTCAACACAAAAACTCATCTCTAAGTCAAAATAAAGTAGTACAGAGTGCTGAATTGAAATGTCAAGCCAAAGCTTAAAATGCCTGTCCTGTTTTAATTTTCACAGTTAAGTAAACCCTTGTCTCTTTTCTGGCTTCACAAAACTTTCCTGGATTTCATTGTCCGACTGCTGACAGAACAAAATTTCTAACATTCAGTTTGTTTTCTCAAGTGGTGTCTCACATCCAAATCCAAGCAGGACATGTTTTGTGGTTGCAGAAATATCATCCAGTCTTTGTGGCTGGGTGTCTTGTCAGATATGCATTACATTTCCAAAGCAGTTCTGGTAACAAGTTGTGATTTTGATTATCCATTCATGTAAATTCTAATGCATCTGTTCAAACTGTAGTGAGCCAACTTGGCTTAATTCAGTTCAATGAAATTACTACATATTGGAGACCATCCTGAAACTTCTATAAGGAAGTTCAGACACAAATCCAGAGCCCATAGTCTCAGATGCAGGTGAAAGCATCTTAAGTATCCTTTACATCCAGGCCTGAGTGCTTGCATGACTCTCCTCATTGTTGGCCTTCAGACAGTGTGCAGTTTGCCCGCATGGCAGCCATATAAACACATGGCACATCTGGGACCACAACCATCTTCCCTTTCCCTTGAGTCTCCTCCCTCAAAGTGGTGCAGACATAGTTTTTATGGCCTGGAATCTCTGCTTTTTAATTTGGACAAATAGTCAAACACCTTTTGTGGAACCTCAGTGACCCTCACTGAGGGTCAGTCCTTCATTGTTTTCTGTATCTTTCAAGAGTCACTGGTGTCATCTGTCTCCACATCCATATATGTTCATACTTTTACAGTGGTTTTAGTTCTGCATTTTATATTTTACTTTCCCTGGTTTTCACATGGAGATAATTTAGATCTCTCCAAGTTAGCCAGATGGATTCTATGACAACAGGTGTATTTTTGGAAAGAACATTCATTTTCATTCCTGCATTAAAAACATGGCTAGTGACTTTCTTGGTTAGACAGACATGGCCAGCTTTTTGGAGAGTAACTTAATGAAAATGTGACAAGAAATTGATGCCATTTTTGTCAGCCTTGTGTTTTCAGTCTGTTGTATGCCTTCTGCTTTCTCTCATCCTGTCTGGGACACACACAGACAGCTCTCAATCAATTGTTTCCAGTCTGTTGCATGCCTTCTGCTTTCTCTCATCCTGTCTGGGATTTTCATCAACGATAATGGTGACTTCACTATTACAAACTACTTCACAGTGATGCAATGTGATGTCACACTCCTCTGTATGTATTGTTATTTCTACACAGGTCAAGCATAGTGAGCTACTGAGTACTGGTGTGTAAATGCACTACCTACAGACTATCATTGTGTTGGTCTTTCACTGATAATTGTGAACTTTTTCAGCATTTCATCCTCAGAACCTACTTAAGATTTTGTATATTTTCATAAGCAACTTAAAGAAAAACTCATGACATCACTAAGCACTTGTGGAACTCTGATAGGAGTTGTGTTTGGTAGACAAATAGCACCATATTCAAATTACAATAAACTATTTATCAAGGAGATGAAAGAAATGCACTTAGGATCTGTGGCTGAGCTGATTGACAGCTAATGCAGTAGTCAATTGGGCTAAAAGTTCATTGAATGGTAAAAGGCATCTTCCCTGATGGGACACTCTATTGTCTCTGTCATTGTCTTCGTTTCTCAAGAATTTCTGTATAAATTCACTCAGTTTCTAACAGGTATTGTGTTGCCTACATTGTATGCTTGTCTTTTATTTCATTATGTTTTTGGCAAGAAATCTTTTTAATGTTTATGGTGACTTATGTTGCTACACATACATCTACTGCCACATGACCAGCTTCAAACTCATTTACAGTGTGTTAGCAATAATTGCCAGGTAACCACTGCATGACTTTTCCCCAGGGAAAAAGACAGCAACAGAGGTTGATAGCTTAAAATGCACTGATGACATGAATAATAACATTAATAAAATAAAAATATAGCTTTTAAGTTATTTGGTTTGGAAGAATTCGTAATTTGTTTCAGGAGGCATATTAAGGATTATGGAGTTAAGATTATGTGTACTTAAATGACTATTAATGAATTACAGGAGACAAAGCTTTGTTGCTTGTACAAAGTATTTACCTAATTAGTACAGGTGTAGACAGAAGTTTTTGCCTTCCTTAGGAGATGTTTCTGCCAAGTAAGTTGCACAACAATATAACTCTATTTTGCTCTTAATTCATTATGTGTTTTGCTTATTTGGCACTTGACAGCTTTTGGAATATCAACCTCACATAGCACTGAAGCACTGCTCTGGCTTATCTTTCAATAAAGTTCAAAATGATTTGCAGTGATTCTTCCAACCTCTCTGACAATTGGTAGATTTTCTGTGTGAGCAGTAACTAATTCCTAAACAGATACAACATTTTCCCCAGCAATAGGAGCACCCTCATATCTCTGCTTATGTTTCAGATGTCAGTTTTGTTTGTTCACCAGTGTATTTGCTCATCAGTGTCTTAGAAAGTACTGCTGAGAGACACTGCAAACTGTTTTGTTATGCAGTTCATTACAGTCTCCTAATGCTTTAATCTTGCTTTTTATACTACAATGGTAGTGCTTTAAACAATTTCTCAGCTTCCTTTCCTCAAAATCAACCCAGTGAGATGAGAGCAGAGCAGCTTCTCTTACAGTGGCTGCTGCTGTCTGCCCTGCACTGAAAGTTGCACCAAGGCTGGTACAAACCAGCAGTGCTGCTGTAGGCAAACATCAGACTTTTCTCCCTTTTTATGTCTTACAGTGGTAAAATACAGCAGCTGTAACAGGTGTTTCAGCTCCTACAGTGAAATTTATTACATAGAATTGGTAAGTCCTTTATTTCCTTGCTTACAGTAATGAAAAACAATCTTGATTTTTTTTATAAATTTATCAAATTCAGCACTCGGTGAAAAAAAAAGAATATTCAGTTGTTGGCCAGTTATTCTCTAATGAAGCATTAAAGCACTCAGGGGACTTGTTAATACACCAGTTTGGACTATATTTTTCCAATTGTAATAGCTAGCCTTATGCAAGAAGGACAGAAACTCAAAAGAGAGGAAAGACCATCCTAAAGGGCTTGATCTCTTCTCTGTGTAAAGCACTGTAATGAAGCTAGAAAACAAAGCTGCTTTTTCTCCCAATATGGAGAAATGGGAAAGGACATAAACGTAGGTATTACCTTAGCACAACAGGGAAAAACTTGGAAGATGACCAAGACCTTTTCTGTTTGTGTTACCATTAAGGAAAATGTAAAAATTGTATCTCATGAGATCTAAGCTTGGGAAAAGAAAAAAATGGAAAAAAAATATTAGAGAGAATGTGACATAGTAGTTGCACATACAGTAGGAATAGTTTGGAATATCAATAATTTTTGGGAAAATGAAAAACAATAGTTTAAGACATATCCGAGATCTGTCAGTCAGAGGAATCTGCTGAGTTACACCCCTGCACCAATTGATTAAAAACCTGCTACTAGCAGCTTGGGGAATGTTAAAGTGGGAAAAGAATACAGTAGTATTCCGTTGTAGTGAAATAAAATATATTTTTTTTTATATAGAGAGAAGATTATAGGTAACTTTATCACAGACTTGCTCCAGAAGTAGCTCCTATGTTTGTAAGTAGAGCAAAATGATGATAAAAGACTAACAAACAATATAGAGATCTTTAGAGGTTAGCACAATTTGTTAATTCTTCTATGGAAAATTCTTGTATATTAATGACTAAATTACTTCAGGTGTACTATCAATGGGTGTGATGGAAGTTTTATCACCGGTGCTGTGTGGTACAAAGCCTGACTGTGTGTGACCTGTCTCTTTAGTACCATTAGAAACACTTCACTGGATGGTTTCACTATGGTAACATGTGATTGTTTAGTTAAGTTTAGCTCTTCGATACACCTGAGCTGTGCACTGTAGTCAGCTGAAAGTGATTATTACATTAAGGGTTTACATTAATAAAGAGTATTAATGAGCTCAGTTAAAATTCAATCTGCACATGATTTCCGCTGAGCCTCCATATGTGCTGGATTTCCACACAAACCCACTTCATACAAATCTGCACACTGACACCTCCTCCTACAGGCAAATTATTATAATTATTATACGTGTAGTTTTCAGTGTTATCACATGGATAAATCACATGAAAAGTGAGTATCCAATGATTACATGGATAAAAACTCACCTGCATTTTGAGTAGCCTGTTTGGAAGAAGATGGAATAATATAACTGAGTAAGAAGTCCTACATTTAATTTTTTTCTATAATATACCTACTTTCCATCATTATAATTATGGACCTACATTTCACCCTACTACATTTATCCTATGGAAATTCAAGTAATTTGAATTTCAGTGATTTCTCCTGCAAGCAGAATATGTTTTTTTTCTACAAGAATGAGCTATTCCTCCTAAAGCTATTCCTCCTTGTGTCTGCTAGAATTGTATACAACCTAGAAACTATGTCCTGATTATGAAAATCAGTAATAAATCCTTACTCTGTATCATACCTAACACTGAAGAGTACATGAAAGTAGCAGCAAGAGTTTGTGGGAGAAAGCAGAATAGTCAGGTGGTAACTTTGCATGCAAAATCTATTATCATGATAATTTAATTTGACAAATAGCTAAATAAATAATGTAGAGGGAAGCTAAAGTGCTTGGGCATCTGTAATACTTCCTTATCTGCACTTGACTTTTCCACCATCTAGTGTTTACTCTGAAGATATGTTATTGATGCAGCAGGAAGCAGAGGCATTGCCTAAGTTCAGTGTATTGAACACTCTTCAAAGATGACCTGAAAAACAAATATCAGATAATAAGATTAACATTTTTTATTGAGAATAATACGGAGCCTGACTACACTGACAGTGATTAAAAATCCTTAGAGATTGATCAGAGTCATGTTGAGAAAACCCAGATTTTGAGAACATACACCTGTCTGCCAGATGTGTGTTGTGGCAACAAGGGTGGGGAAGAAAGACTACTGTGATAACTAAGCTTAGATTTTGTTTTCAGACTTGAATATTGTAAGTTATAGTAAGTGTATGATTTTGAGTCTTCATTAACCCAACTTCTTTTCACCAAATTTTGTTTCTTTTGCTTCTTGATTATTGCACTTGTAAATATATACATGTGAAAATAAACATATTTTAATCTGTTATGTACAGCATTCCTAACAAATTAGACGCATATATTTATATATTAAAAGAGCTACAATCAGTTTGAACATGTGTTGTGCAGAAACTTTTATTACTGAAGTTCCTGCGAAGCAAAAATTAGAGAGAGATTCCAGAAATTCATTCACAAAGTAGTGAGAATGGCCACACAATAAAATTCACCCACAGTACAGAACAAGATGACTACATTAAAAAATGTCCTACAAACACTTAGTGGATTCCAGCTGGCCAGGGCACCTCAGTCAGAGCTGTTGCATTAGAAAGTGATTTTCTAAATAGAAACTTACAAATAATTTGTGCTGCAGATTTTGAAACCCTACTTGTATCATACATTTTGTGTGGGGATTCATCTGCTCATGACTGAGAGAGAGTATAGGAGAGCCTGTGAGTCACAAATGTGGTTTCTCACAAAGACCTGGTTTGCTAACACACTGAGCTCCTCCTCACAGGTACATCTAGTGGTCCCCCTGGAGAACATCAAGTCATCAAGGGCTGCAAAAACACGTATTTGCTGGTTGTCCAGGAGGACAAAAATATTATAGCAACAACTCTAACCAACTGATTTTTTATATTTTTCCTTTGATGCTGCTTCAAGATTTGCATATGGCCAGACCATACAAGTGCTCTCCTGGGTTCGACCCAGTAACTGGAGGAAGATGCTCTAGCTCAGTATTTCTTCCATGACAGTGTATGAAAGTGTAGTTCTAGAGAAGAGTGTAATATCAGATGATCATGTAAAAAAATTCATTTATTACTAAAACAGAGCAAGGTAAAGACTGCCCAAAAGCTTTTACTGAGGAGAACAAGAGCTAATAATTTCTTCTGAAAAAAAAATCAACCAAACAATGACAACAACAACAACAAAAAAATTAACAAAACACCCACAAAAAGGCACTAACAAATTTCTTTCCCTGACAGAATTTAGGGAGGATGAGCCTCTGCTGCCTGGAAAATGGAGGAAGGTGCTGTTCCCTCTCATGGGGTGAGCCACAGGAAATGAAGCACAAGTTGCCTAATTAGCTTAAAGACATGGCTATGAATGAGCACAAATCTACTTAGCAATACTTAGTAAATGGTTCTTGACTACTTTGACAAGTTTTTCTTTCTGTTTGTCAAAAAAATGTATCCAGCAAGATACATTGCATTGAGACAAAACTGGGAAGGCAATTCTCAACTAGATTAGCAGAGCTAAAAACACTGTGTGAACAGTCCATGATCATATATAGAATACTCATTTTATCATGAAAAAGGACAACGAAGTGTGCCTTCATTAAGGCTGAAGCTGAGTCAAGAAACCCAGTCTTCAGTGGAAGAGGAATTCCAGGAACTGTTTGAAGCTTCTGGGGTACCTCATGTCATTATAAAGAGCCCAGTCTCAGAAATAGTGAGGAGAAGATTTTATTTTTTTAACTGTTGACAATGCAGGGGTAGCAGGACCATCTGAATGTCTGCTCAAATGCAGTTGGAAGACCTGGTGAAAAACAGAGCTCTGAAACATCGGGAAAGGGGAGAGAAATAATGAATACGTGGGGGGTTGGGAGCAATTGCTCTAAGGTAGGAGGGCTCAAGGACAATTTTTAGGAAGGCTGATAGTCTTCCTAATGACTAAGGGACAGAAGCTCTGGAAGCAGAAAAGAAAGAGCAAAAACCACTGGAAGAAGGAACAGATTCAAGACTTCTGAAGAACAGAACTAATTAAAGGGAGAAGCAGTGAACTAGAAGGTAGTTTATGGTGCTTTCAACTTTTTCTAGGGCATATTAAACCTTGCCTTGCAAGGTTTAATATGCCCTAGAAAAATTTGCCTTGCATTCAGATGACTAATTCCCTCCTAAAACATGCAGCTAAAATAGGCAAACTGACTGGCACTTGAATGGCTGTATTGTCTTCATTGATTCTACAAAGATCTGATGGTGACTGCGTGAATATAGTGGGTGCTTGCAGAGGTAACTTCACTGGAAGCACTTAATTTTCAGAAGAGATGGACAGCACCCCATATTTTGTGCAGTAAGCTCTGTCTGAATGTGATCTAATCTAGAAACATCTACAAAACCTGCCAGGCAAAGGATCGCCCTTCCCTTCAATAGGGGGACAGCCATTTCAGAAAAAGACTGACAACAGGGAAATATCAAGACAGGGAGGCCAACTCAGGCAGTCTCCTGAGCCACTAGTTATCTCCTACAGGATGAAAGGGAGGGAGGAAGGAGGGAGGGAGATATTCCATAGCTGCCCCTCACACTTTTCCAGGAGAATGCTGGCAATTCAGCTTCTTCATAGTCATGCACTACTGTCCTGCAGAAGGAGCTGCATTTGGAGCAGAAAGCCTTGAATCACTCCTTGAAATTGTCCCAAGTGTCAACTCCCCAGCTTGGATGGAAGCAAATGCATTCAGCCTGGGGTGCTGGATATAATTCCACATTTCTTTATCTATGACAGGTTGTTACATACTTGCAGCTTTAATATTCTGTCCAGCCCTGAAACAGACTGAATCCTTTAACCTTCCTCTGGAAAAAACAAAAAAAGAATTTAAATTCATTCCAGCAATATGCACACATTATCCTGTTGTGCAGTTTCGGAGCTGAGGCTACAGAACTATGCTGAAGACTGGGTGTGTTCCAGCTCTCCAAGCCTTCCTTAGGCCCAGGGGTGATAACCACTTTTATCTGTTTGCACTCTAGATGCAGCACAGAGGTTGTAAATTCAATGATGTGGTTTGGAAAATTGAGTTTTGCCTCATTTGGCATAGCAGAGCCATCATAAAGAACAGCAATTTTACATTTCTGTGGAGCAGAAACGTTTGCACCAACCTAGCAAAGTGGAGGATCTATCCAGAAACAGAGTCGACATTCCCAAAATAAAATCAAATCATAAAAAAGAAGCCACTAAGATGGTTCTGCAGTCATTATTGTGGCAAAGACAGCAAAAGAAAGCACACTGTGTTAGACTGTACAATATATTTGGATTAATTGTACCATTTCATCCTTGCTGATAATGTAATTAAGGTGTTAAAAAATCACAGCTTTCTCCATTTCTTCTGACATAAGTGAAGGACTATGATCGGGAACAGGAGAGAATAAATACATTTACTCAAAAACTCCATAAAAATTCCAGTCAGTTTGTTTCTCATGTAGTACTTATACTGCCCCTGATATGCATAAATGTTGTGCTGAGTTCATAAGGAAACTAGTCATACTGAAATGATTAAAGCTGGCCAAAAGGAGAATTATCTAAGAAATCCGTAGTATTTTACGGATGAGCTGGCATATATAGTATTTACCATACCATAACTCAAACAAGTCTTACTATCTTAATGACTGACAATAGCATATCTGGAAAACATCTGCCTTGGAAAAGGACACATCAACTCTTCTGTCTGCCTGACAAATGTAGATATAGTATTACTCTATGTCAGCCATGCATATCATATGTGGTATGAAATGTCTTTTGTGGTAAAAGAATAACGAGTGCATGCTTCATCTCTCATTGCCCCAGAACAGACTCTGGTGTCCTTTCTCAGGATGAGCACCCCTTGCTCCCTGAGTAATCTAAGGGAAAAAGGGGTACCTGTTTTCTGCTCTGCAGGAGTTCAGGCTACTTTATGAATTAAATCCCAGCAGGGCTAAAATAATTTTCCAGCAAGTTACTAAAAAATAATTTGCAATTTACCGTAATTATTCTTCATGCTCTTATGAAGACATTAGCAGTAGGAAAAAGAGACAGAAATCTCGAAGAAAGTATTTCTTTTTCAAACTTAAAAGAAAGCACTTAGGTTACCACAGCCATTTATATAGCTGCTCTCTTTTCCTTTTCAACTGTCATGCATGTTTTGGCTGGCATGATTACAGTATATTCCTAATCCCCAGAAGAGCATTTTTCCCATCAGAACCAGCAGCAGCTGCAGCTTGAACATGTTTATCAACACACCCACCTGTGTTTTTGTCATGGACCGCCAATGATGCCATAACTCCTCCTGTGCTTTCCCCTATGTAGGTGTTTGTAGTGTCTTTCCAAAGAAGTGAATTTTGAGAGCTGGGATGTTTCCCATTTGATAGAGTATTTTAGTAAAGTGAAATATGCTTTAGTGAAAAGACTCCAGAAGGATCAGACCTATGCAAGTTACAAAAGGCAGTAAATACATCTTTTTTTACAGGAATGTAGTGTCCAGCCCTACACTCTTTAGAGAGCATCTATTTTCTGGAATCAGCAGAAGTTTTTTTGCTGTTACTTTGGACTCTGCCCTCTTTTTTATATAAACTGCTAAAATACTGAACCCAACAACATGTTATGGTTTGTTTTCTGGCTCAGGATACAGATAGAGTAATGGGAAAAAGTTAGCGTCATGGGCATCTTGAATGCTTGCAATAATTCACTTTCTTCAGTAGTTATGCTTTGTCATTAGAGAGTGTGAACTTTTTCATTCTTATTAACAGAGTGATCTTTAGCCAAGGAATTATCTAATAGAACAGCTGGGACACTTTGAAGCAAACTGTGAACTTAAGTTCACAATTCAGAAAATTTTGCTTTGGCTTAAATTTTTTTCCTTTCTTTTGTTTCTTTTATTTTTCTTTCTTCTTTTTTTTTTTTTTTTGTTTTGTTTTTGTTTGAATAGATGTAGTAGTGATTTAAAATATTTTTCACCAACCCCTGTGCTTATCAGGTATTATATTAGCTGAACTACGGTATGTAAGGTGGAGATAAAGATCTGTGGGGCAGATGTAATGCTGGTGTTCATTTAACCCTAAGTTCCAATTTTTTTCCCTAAGTACACAGTTTCGTGACTATCCCACATGCCTTTAAATGATATTTTTCATCTCCTTACAAAGGTCTCTTCTTAGATAGAAAATGCTGTGGTCTAAACTAGAAACGTGAGAAGACTTATATTTATTATCTTGTTAGTTCCAGAAGAGGAATCTACCAGCACTTACAGAAGACTAAGCAGAGTTTAATGGTAGTTTATGGGCTCTGTCTCTTAGCAGAATCATGTACTGTTTACAACTGTTTCCAAGACATGCAGGTGCATTGTGAGAAAATGAGCCACTACTGAAGTCATATTATAGACACTTAGTTACAAGTGTTTCAGTCACATAGCAAGAAATTAACAATGCTGCATTTGTTTTCTTTTTAATATTTCTCATATTTCTTATTCTCATTCTAAAGGAATGCATTCTAATCCAAGGACACATTCTCATACATTCATTAATCCTGCTGCTCTAAAATGTTTCACATGAAAACTCAAAATCAGATGGCTTTATGCGTTCCAACTGGGCTTTTGTAAAACAGGGTCATCCTTGAACTTGTCATCTGCTGAGGTATTAAATTCCAGATTTCACTCAATTACATGATCTTAAGAATGTGGCAAATTGCCATTTCTTTCTCAACTTTGAACAAATGTTATTGCATCTAACTGTTTAATTTCAGGAATCTCTCAATTATAAATGGCCCTTAGAAGGAAGTTGTACCTCTTCTAAAAATTTACCTATGAAGGGGATGTAAATGTTCCTTATTGCATACAAACTCTTTTTTTTTTTAAATCCAGAGTTTAGCAAACATAACTTAATGAATTAATATTTACTTCAGATCTGCATGCAGTTTGTTTTTTCTCGTATTGGAAGACAGTATTATGAAACCTGGTGCTGTGCCTTTGCAGAAAGGTTAACTGGCAATTAATATGATCAATTTATTGAAGTTAAAAATCACTACAGCAAAACATATTCCAAAATGGAGCAAAATTTGAAATAAACAAATGCCTCAAATGAAAAAAAAAAAGTTATTCAAATGGAATTAAGCATGTCATATTAAAAAGGGTTGTTTCAGATAAAACTATAACTCTCTCTTGAAATAGCTGTAGGCAAAAAATTCTGTCTTGGATAACATATTTTTTGTTTTTTAAAAACAATTTTATCAGATATTCCCCATGTCTTTGCTTCTGTAGATTACTCAAAAACTAAGTTCACTGGATTTTTTTTACAGAGTTTGCAAGAGGTGTCTTATTGCAACATAAGAGTTTCACAGAATCTGTATAATTATGCTGTAATTAAAAATTATGAAAAATTATGAAAATTAACACTTCTGATTTCAGATTGCATGCAGAATACTGCAAGCCAAAATGGGTGTATTTCTTATTAGAGCAGTTTATATTTCCCCTGAGAGGTTTTAGATCAGCAAAACTGCATTTTTAACTTAAATTTCTATGCAAAAGAGATAAATTACTTTTCAACATTTCTCACATAGCTGTCCTTTCTCTCAGTTGGATTTTCTGCTGAAACAAAATGCTTTAGACAAGTGTGTAATGTTGGACAAGCTCATGCAGAGGTATGACTGGGGATCCTTCTCTGCACAGGCGGGGAGATTTTGGTGCTCCAAAGGAGGTGAGTGAGCTACAAAGGCAGAGCCAGCTCCCTCCTGACTGGCTGTGGAGGGAAAGTGGCTGGGCTTGGGAAGGGGTTGCAGGAGCAATTGGGAAGAGATAAGGGTGCGGGGCTGGGATTGAATGGCTCAGGGAACGGGAGAGGGCAGCTGGTGAGAAGGACAAACCTCTCCCAGAAAAGGGAGACCAAGAGACGTGAACAGCTGCTGCCGCCGCAGGGATTCCAGGAAACAGTAGCTGGGAAAAGACTGACTTGAAACGGGACCTACAGGAGCTAAGCCAGGAACAGCTGAGCAACTGCAGGAAGGACTCCTGGGGTCTTCCCACTGCAGGTAGAGGGCAGCTCAGGCACCCAGACACCTTGAAACCCTTGCCAAGCATTAACAGAAAACATCTTTTGACTAAACAAGATATGATATTAACACATCAGGTTTTTCAGTTATGGACTTGTCGGGGGCGAAATGGGCTTTTGAACTGTCACAAGTTGGAATCCACTCCTGGGTATTAAATGAGGAGGCCAGGAACTGAATGTTCTGTGAGGAAATACACAAGTCTCCACTTGGCACTCCTGCTGCCATAGGTGGACAGAGATAAGAGGAGAGATCTGAGCTGTCACTTGGAATGGACCTGTTGGAGGCATCACACCCCTGTCAGATCATCTGCATTTCAATAACTTAGATATTTTCAAGAGCAAAAAATTGTAAGACATTAATTATCATATAGAATTACACAAAAATGTTCTTTCTGTGAAGCCAACTAGCACAGAACCTGTGTCCATGCTATTAAACCCTCTCATTCTTCAAAACAGGCCAGTCTTATGCAGCTGCCTACCAGGAAGTGCCCATGACTTCCAAATTTTCCCAAGTGATGCTGGGGAGTTGTTTGAGGGAATGATCTTTGGTCCAGACTACAATCATTCCTGTAACTCCTTAACTACATAATCTGTTGAGTTTGACTTCTTGGGAAGATTTTCTAAAGCTATTAATTCACTAGAATGTTTAATTTACTAAAAGAGACATAGCCTAAGGCCTCTTTCCAACCAAGCTGAACAAAATTGAATGATTCAGCCATATCATGCCCTAAGAAATAGTTTGGGATTGAGGATGCTTATTTAATAACTGACTTTACATCCATTTCAGTCACAATGGGTCTGTATCAGTGAGCATATTTCTAAAAGTATGTGCAGGTTATTTTCTTCTTTTCAAGGAAATGTTGAGTTTTTGTCTTGATAAGTTGAACTGAAAAAAAAGAAAATAAATTCATATATTTCAAACTGTATGGACCCATGGATCTCTTTTATGTAACAACCTGTTTTACCCATTGCTTTGGTTGGTTTTTTCATGGTCCTTCCAAAGGGTTCAAGAAGAGTCAGTTTGCAGAGGATTAGTTTGCTGGTATTCTCTGCCTCTCTATGTCCATCACCATAGAATCACAGAATAATTTGGGTTGGAAGGGACCTTAAAGATCACGTAGTTCCAATCTCCTTGCCGTGGGCAGGGACACTTGCTAGACCAGGTTGCTCAAAGTCCCATCCAAGCTGGCCTTGAATGCTTCCAAGAGTGGGATATGTACAGCTTCCCTGGACAAGCTGTTCCTGTGTCTCACCATCCCCACAGTAAAGAATTTACATGCTTGACTGACTGTGCCTACAGTAGTAGAACAAACTACTCCTTCCTGGATGAACTAAGCAAGAGTCAGCTAGACTGAATGTGAACTAAAATATAAATAATGCCCAGGTAGAATTATCAGGAGAGGAAGGTAAGTCAGCACTACTCCAGAGTGACTGCAGACACCACTGGACCAGAGTCTGGGGCAGGGTGCTGCAGGAAGCCAGGTATGAGCTGCAGCCATGGCACACTCCACCCAATGTTGGAAAACTCCTGCTCCCAAGGGACAGCTGCTCTCCCTAACAGGATTCTCCACACAGTTTTCACTGCAGGCTTTTGTTGGTGCCAGACACTTGAAATTCAGCATTGTTCTCAGAATAGTTTGGAATGTTGCAGCCTGTTTGGTAAATAAGGATGTTGTGACTGTCTGCTATTGATAGCTTTGGCTTTTCTCTAGCATCCAGGTGGAACTTGAATTTTATAGAAATCTTGACATCTCCTCCCTTGGTGGTGAAGCATATCTCTCCTGATGATGCAGGCTCATGAAGCTGAAGGTCTTTAAGAGGGAACTGCTGGAGCAGAGTTTGCTTCCATTTCAGTAATCCTTCTCTGCTAGCCTTTGGGTGCACTGTAAATCCCCTTGTTTCCATCACTGATGAAAGGTGCGTGCAGACTAAGCCAATTAAAAAAACCAAAAACTTCATGCTAAGCTACTATTGAATTTCAGAGTTAGAGTTTTGAGCTGGCATCCAATATGAAAGACTAAATTCAAGTGGTTCTTCTAATAAATAAATAAATGAATGAATGAAAAATAATAGTCCTCAGACTTGTAGGAATCAATGTTTGTCTAGAAGAAGCAAAATTTAGGTGGGGTAAACATGAGTAATAGCTTGACTGAAAATTTTATGGTAGATAGTAAATATATATTTTAGCAACAGTATTTTACCTGAGTGTATCCAGAATTGTGTTTTTCTGATTACCCAAACTGGCAGGGCACAGGGAAAGCTGTGGGTTTTGGGGCTGAATGCTTTGAATGGAAATGAGAGCAGTGAAGAAATTAGGAATTTTTGTGCATCTAGGATTCACATGGAAACAGCACCATGGTACTAAGCAAGAAGATAAGCAGAACTCTCTAATGCAGTGCTCTGTATCTGTATTAATGTCTGAATTTCTGCAGAGTTATTTAGGAATTTCTTGATGAAACAGATACACGGCAGAATTGAGATACAAGCATAAATCTTTGTAAATAAGCCTTTTAGAATAAAGCATTGATTCAGGAACAAAGATTGCATAAATGAAACCCCACCCTAGAATCAGCCATGCATTTTCTATAGGCTGAAAGCTCATGAAGTGGCAGAACCTGGTTAAAGGGAAGGTTTTAAATCCTTGCTTCAAACACTGGAACAGGTACAAATCACTTTCCTTTAACAAATCCATAATTCATAGTAAACTATTCCCTAATCACTCACATATTCAGCACAGCTGGTTTACTTAGTCTCATTTATAAGAAAGCAGTATCACAGCATGGTAACAGGAAATAAAAGGGATTTACAAAGAAGTGGTCACAGAAAAGGTTAAGTACAAAAGCCAATTAAAACCACTTTGAAAGGTTATTTAGTCTCTATAACAGTGCAGTGAATTTCTTTTGGGGAATACTGAATGCTTCAATAATTGCTGACAGAATTGTATATTCCCAGTTTGTCTTTTCTATGACAAATAAGCTTAATGCTTTCATCACTATGAAGATTTTATTTTGTTAATAGTTATCTAAATTCTACAAGATTTTTTTTTCACGGACAGATTTTTCCTCCTATGTTGACTGTTTGTGAGATATTAGGAAAATCATAGTTTTAAACTATAAAGGCTACTGATTTCCTAAGTGAAATTAGGCAAACTTCCTTAAAAGGATTGTTTTGATAACCTTGATGTTGGGTTTTCTTTCTTTATTTCTTTTTTTTTTTTCTATTTAAAGACCCAGCTCATGTATTCAAGTTATAATGAAAAATAATTCTGGATCAAAGCTGATAAATATAGGAATTGTAGAAACTATTTGGTAGATATTTTTGTCTCAGATTTTTAAGCTTTATTTAAAAAAAAGCTAGATCATGTTCAAAGCAGTCATCTAGTACATTGCTATGAGACAAACTCATGGAGATTAAATGTGTGATTATATGTATAATCCTGGTTCACTTTGTGTACAAGTGACTTTTGAAGAGGCACAACTCTGTGACATGCCTCTGTCACTTGAAAAACATTGCCAAGGACACAAAGTTCTTAAATACTCCACAGCAAACCCAAAACTTTCCAAAACAATGGTGGAATGGGAAGTTTCCAGAGCTAACTTGTACACCAATGGGAGGCCATGCCTGAGCATGAGAAGTGAACCAAGAAAAACACAGATTAATTCATTTCCACTCTGATCCAGCTGGGGTTTTTCTGAAGCTGCAGTCAGTAGCAATCTCTCTATAGGCTTCTGTGGGCCCGTGTTAATTATCTAACATGAGTTAGTTTCTCTAGTAAGATTCCCTGTAGTTTTTGGCTGCTTTCTGCAAGCCATGCAGCCCTATTAAAACTCTTTCCAGTGATGCCAAAACTAATGATATCCTATTTTTCTATTTTTTGTGATGTATACATGTGAAATGAGAACGAAGAAAAAATCCCAGCAGGGAATGTTCAAGCATTACACAGAGCCATATAAGGCTGGAGTTTGGAGGCTTTTAGCAACCAGAATGGCTCTGGGTTTTCAGTCCCCCAAGAACCTGAGCACTGAGCCCAAGAACTTCCTGCAGAGCTTGAGAAGTGTTGTAAGTGAAGTAAGTTTAATGTTTATCTTAGATACACACAATTATGCTGTTGCTTTCTTCTGTCCTTCTGACAAAAGATGTGAATGCTTTGAGTCTGTTGTTTTCCTTTCTCTTTCTCCTAAGTTGCTCAGTTTTTCTCACAATGAAAATTAAGAAAGAGAACTGACTTTCTGCCAGGTAGAAAGGAAGACAGGTATTGATTTGTTCCTGGTTTTTAAAAGGAGATGAAGGGATGGGAAGAGAGAGTGAGAAATCATGGGCTATTTAATTTTCCTTAGTTCTGCTTTTGCAGAATCCTTGTGTGCTGCATTCCTGTCTTCCATTTTCTTTGTTATATTGCATAATTTTCTTTTCCTCTGTGCTTTTTTGCTTACATTAGTGATGTAAGCATCAAATCTTAAGAGTAGTCTTATTTGTGCTTTATTGATTAAGGTAATTAAGGTCATTGTGTAACTTGGCCTCATACAATACAGAGGTAGATTTTGGTGACTGGGAAATAAGAGCTTCTTATCCCAGGAAATGCACTTAAGAAAATACACATTCCACATGCTGTATTAAAACTAGCTGTCAAGATTGTTTTCAACATTAGATGGTTCTCATTTCCATCCTAATGAAGAAAATAAGGAAAAGTATTGAAATAAAGGCAAGCCTTTTTTACAAATGCAATTTCAGTGGTTCTTTTATCCTGATTTTATATACTTAATCTACTCTTTGAATATGTCCTGTGAATACACTGCAATCCAACTTTGGCAGCTGCAGACACATTCAATTTATACACATTTAAGCAAAAATAATAGATTCTGAACCTAATTTCCCTGTCTCATGTCCCTCATTTTCCCATAACATTAAATAGGTAAATGAGAAGCCTTTTGTATTGTCCAGGATCAGCATTCACAAGGATAAATAGTACAATCCATAGCTCATTTTCTTGGCAATCTGCTAAACTTGAGTACAACTAAACTGAAGTCGCTGCCACAGAAATGCTCACCCATTGTTGTATGAAATATCCTCAGACTATTCCCTGCCCAGATCTCACCTTTTTTTTAGGTTGTCTTTGATAATAGCAAACTTAAAGGTAGCAACTGACATATCTAATGACTAATGAGAGAAAATTCAGCATGAGAGTTATTTTCTTGAATTTTTTTATTGTTAACTTTCAAGATTTAATGACCTAGTTCTTATCCCTTGGTGTGACAAAGAATTTGTCAAAAGCTGTACACTGTTACCAGCATTAACACAATTTGTATATTAGCAACTGTATAATAATATCAAGCAGAATTCATCAGCCATCAATAAATACCCATCAATGTCACGATATCTGATTCTTGCACTGAACAAAGACAAAAAAAGAAGATTGTGGAAAAGATAAAAAAAACCATATGTTCTTTGGCACAACTCTTGGAATGAAAATGCAATGACTTTACAACACTGTAATACACACAGTAGAGATGCAGTGATGACACTTGCAGTGGCAATCAAAGTGATGCAAAAAGGGATTCATCTGTTGGGTACAAGTTTTGCATAATACTATTTTGCATAATACCATTTGGCTTATGATGGAAACAAAAACCAACTTCTCAGTTTCCCAGGGAGTTAAAACTTAGAGTATACTTTCCTAAATAAATGAATGTGATGTTTAATTCCCAGGTAGTTCATTCCAGGCTGTGCCATTACTGGAACGGTCCATTTTATTTTTACTGCTGAACAGGCAAAACTTGTGTCGGAGGGAAGCCAGGTGCAGGGCCCATGTGTCACACTTTGGTGAGCAGCTCAGGAAACCCCCACGGGGCTGTGGGATTCTCCAGTGCTCCTGCAGCAGGTGGAACACCTGCACATATCACAGAGTGCCCAGCCTGGATCTACAGGCACTGAAACCCTGGTGTCACTGGGACAGCCTTCAAGGGTCACCCAGGGCTGCACATCTGCCCTGGTGAGAACTGACAGGCTCCTGGCAGCCACAGAGCTGCAGATCCTGGCTTCAGTATACTGCTGTGTTGGGGGAAATTTGCCAAGAGATCTCATCAGCAGCTGCCTTTGACTCAGCCTACTACAAACTGAGCCCTTTGGTTCACGTTTGTGCTCTAGGTGAGTCTGACCTCTTGTTAGACAACAGAAACAAACTTCTGTCCTGGGGAGCCTGGACTGATGGAAATAAATAGACAAAGCAACAGAATGAAACACTGGTTTAGCCAAAATCAGAAGACACATGGGGAAGAAGAAACAAGCTTACAAATGCCCTGACATGTAGAAGAAAGTTCACAATACTGGAATACAAGGGAAAAATCTCCAAATGACTGGAAGATTTAACATCAAAGTGAGAAACTACAGAGAAAGCAGGGTGCAGCATTCAATTTAAAACAGGCCAAAGAAGACTGAAGGTAAATCAAGCTGAACTTCCCCATCTTGGCTCAAAATAATAGTGGATCCATGAATCTGCCAATGTTCAAAAGGAAGATTTCAGCAAATTAACAAGAGGTTAAAGGAAGAGTGTGCAAAGAGGGCATGGAGGAGAGTCACTACACAGAAGAGGAGTTAATAACCAGGAGAGTCCTGGGGATGATTGATGAGAGAAACTGAGTCTTGGTACCAGCAAGGGAGTCAGTTCATAATTAGCTGGCTTTCCTCATGGGGCTTGATTTGCATTGCTGTATATTTAATAGCTGTCAGTGGATCTGCAGTCAGAGTCAGTCTGGGATGAAGATGAAAGTAGAAGATCATAGGGGAGCAAGCTGGCCAAGACCCAAGAAAGAAGAAGTTGCAGAACAGGGAATGACAAAGAGGAGAAGAATCAGTGAGAGAGGAACTCAGAGGAAAGATTCCTACAGCAGGAGCTAGGGGTATCAAGTAACAGAAAGAAATTGTAAGGGAACAGGGTGGATAATGTTGATGAATTACATATTCTTCAGGTCACTAGCTATTAGAAATAATTGTCTCAAGGAAAAAAAGTCTCCTGGAAAGAATTTTCCTGTTTCAAAGAAAATTCACAGTGGTATAAAAGTACCCGTAAAGATCTGGTTTTATGTGCAAAAATGTTATATTTGATATACAAATTAACTTCTCCCAAGTCTGGGAATATGATGGGATAAGGACAGATTGGGGGCCTGATTCAGCAAAGGAATCAGTAAATTCTTAAGGGCTTTGTAGGAAAAATAACTGAAAGCATGCAAGAGGAGCTTTGTGTCAAAGACATGACCAGTCATCCCTGAAGTAAGGAGGAGCTGATATCTGCGTATCTCATTTAACCAGTTCCCTCTTAAATTTTTCATTGTCATGCAACATTCTTAAAAATAACAGTATTTTATCAATTAAATACTGAACCAGTCATTAAAGAGTAAGAGGGAAAATATCCAACAGCGCATAAATTCTTGTTGTGTCATGTCCATTTCAAATCTCCATAAACAGCAAAATAGTTATTGCACATTCACTGCATCAGTCAGTCACAAAAGAATCATAATTAAGTCTGTATATACACGGAAATTATGTTCTTTATACCTGTTCTTATGGTATCAAGTTCACATGTTATTTATTGTAAAAACTTCTGTCCCTCAGAATTTAAACAAGTATTTCCCTTTCATTCATGTACTCTGCTGCTGAAAAAAAGACAGTTGGGGTTTTTTAATAGAGAGAAACAGAAAGTATAAACACAAAAATACCCAGATTGCTTTTGCATGGACCTGTATCTCATTGAGAGTAAAGCATGTCTCTTCCCTGGACAAGCATGCTGCTTATCTAATTTGGGGACAAATAAACTTTTAAGGGGCAATTATATATGTTGAAAGTAGGAACTTTTATTTCATTACAATAAAACAATGAGAGAGGCAGATGGTGTAAGAAGGAAATTGTATCTCCCTGTTTAGAGCACAGTGCTGAACAATCTGTGCTGTGACTGAAAAATATAGAAATGATGCAGAGTCATAACCACAACTTCTGGTAGAAGTATATTGCACTTGGAAGATTGCAAGAAAAAAAACATTTTCCACAAGTTCCCTCAAGCTTTCATATTTGCCGTTTAACAATTTTCATTTTCCAAAATGGCCTGTAGAGTAAATAATCAAATACTCTGTCAAGGAAAACAAAAAGATGTATTAAGCCAGTAAAAGACTGTCTTCTTTAAGTCACTACAAGTGATGAAAAATTTTCTGTCAAATACTTACAATCAAAAAGATTGAACAAAAAATTGACATAGTACAAACCCAATACACATGCCTAAACATTGAGCTCAATCTACCAGATAGGTGTTAAGCTGTGACTTAAAATGTGAGCTGCAAAAACTTGTTTAGAATTGTATTCCACCACAGAATCACAGTATCACAAAATCAGAAAGGTTGGAAGGAACTCTGAAGGTCATCAAGCAGGGTAGCCTAGAGCCTGTCACTCAGGATTGTGTCCAGAGGGTTTTGAATATCTCTAGAGAAAGAGACTGCACAACCTGTCTGGGAAACCTGTTCAAGTGCTCTGTTACCCTCATAGATATCTGCCATAAAATACAAATTTTTTTTCTGAAAGAGGCTGAGGATGTTTCACAGTATATGGGAAGCATTTATTTTTGTATAATATAAATGTGTTCACACAACAATAAGTGCTACAGCCTACGAAATTAAAGAAGAAACAAGCAAGAAATCAAACTGAACTTATGTCTTTTAAACTAAGAATACCCAAACCCCAGTCTTTCAGATAGGGGTCCAGACATGAACAGGAGTAAAGATGAATAAGAATTTAGAATTTCATTTTAGATGTAACTTTACATCTAAATATCCATCTTCATCTATCTATATCTAGATACATCTAAGATGTATCTATCTGCATCTTTATATTTTAGACAATACTGGTTATATTCTCTTGTCCAAAAATGCTTCTCTAAGTTCTTTAGTCTTGATTTCCCTCCTTTCAACTAGATAGTCTATATTTTTGATAACTCAGACATGAGATCATAAACACATATATCATTATCCAGATTAACCTGTGAGACCCTAATTTGAACCAACTGTGAGCTGATCACAAATCCTTTCCTTGGAATTCTGCTGAAGCATATTTTACAAAAAATGGAAAATCCTGTCAAGAAGTGATGCACATTTTTGCTATACTGTCCAACCACTATCAAGATGAGGAGTAGGTAAAAGAGAACCTCCAGACAAAAAAAAGTATGAGAACTGAAGGAAGAAGTCAAATATCTTGCATAAGCTCTACTTCCCTATGAATATATTTCTATTTGGACTTGGAGACTCTGCAATGCAGACATGTAAAATACCTTCCTTTTGATCAATATTGCAGACAAACAGGCAATTCTTGGGTAGAAGGACAACCTGTTTTAACCATTTACTTTAGGCTGAAATTCACTATACATTAAAAGTGCCAGCCTTAGAATTATAAAATCATGGGATATCCTGAGCTGGAAGGGAATCAAAAGAATCATCCTGTCCAACTCCTGACTCCACAGAGCACAACCTAAAGGTTAAAGCTTAGATAAAAGAGTGCTGTTCAAACACTCTAACAAGATTGGGGCTGTGACCACTTTCGTGGGGAGCCTCTTCAAGTGAACACCTTCTCAGTGAAAAACATCCAAGCTGAACTTCCCCTGCAGCAGCTTTAAGACATTCCCTTGAGTCCCACCACCAGACACCAGATACCTCTCTGCTTCCCATCATGAGGACGTTGTAGACAACAATGAGGTCTCCCCTAAGCTTCCTCCAAGGTGAACAAACCCAATATCCTTAGAGGCTCTTCATAAGTCAAAGCCTCTAGTTCATTCATCCTTTTTCTTTGCTTTGAAAACATTATAATACTTTTTGTAACCTTCTCATGCTGTCAAGCCCAAAGCTGCAGGCAATACTCATACTGAGGCTGCACCAGTGCTGCCTCTAGTGCAACAATCACTTCTTTTAACTGGTCTCTCAATGTTGAATATTATGGGAGTGTTGAACACTAGCTCAGATAAAGGCATCTGGTTTGAAGACACCTGCATTGAGAATGAATAATCCTGCCCTTGCAGTCATCTAAATAAACAACTGTAGTAAGGTTGGACTCCTAAAGAGGGCATCCACAGCCCAGCATTCAAAGTGAAACCCCTTGGGCTGGACCACACATCCTTTTGAAAGTGAAAATGGTCACTCATACCTCTTATCTGACGGCTGCTTTGAAAAGTTAATTCAAACAAATCTTTGAGACTCCCTTTCAGACAATACAACTCAAATGAGCAAAAATAAAATCACATGCAGAGGATGAGAATGTAAAAAATTAGTCCTGAAGTAGCTGAGTCATTAGGGACCAGAATAATTTTCTCCTTCTACCTACTGGCCACAGAGAAAGGCAGATAAACCATGAAAACCTGAACTGGCTCATTGGTGACACCCATAACATTCAGGTTCACCACAGCTGAGAGAGTCAAACTCCTGGTACTGATAGCTAAGAGTAATGGATATGCAAATATACAATAAA
Source organism: Passer montanus (assembly GCF_014805655.1). Lineage (NCBI taxonomy): Eukaryota > Metazoa > Chordata > Aves > Passeriformes > Passeridae > Passer > Passer montanus. The sequence goes on along the minus strand of NW_024363160.1, from coordinate 4,366,453 downwards.
CTTAGCAGTCTCAACAACTATTTTAAAGTCTTAAGTGACAGAGTAATAAAATGATGAATTAAGTAAAGGCTTTGTTAGCTGGCCTAATTCCTAGAATGTATTGTGGTAAAATTTTCATTTGAGATATTAATAGTTGATAATTTTTGGAAATATTTCTGGCTATTTTTTTATAGCCTCTGAACAAAGAGGATGCCAAACTATCAGAAAGAGACAATAATAAATTAAAATTCTAGCCTAAAGTAAGAGTGCTTGGTCTATGCTTTCATCTAAGGTTTTACTTCTCACATACCCATGTCTTTGGATTTGTTCAGAGTAAACAGAGTCTGGTGTGTTTCTGAGAGATCAGTAATTACTAAAAGACTAAAAAATAATCTCAAAACAGCTGATGGGTTGGTTTTAGGAGTGCTAGATGAGATTCATCAGTTTTGACCCTGGAAGGGATTGTTAAAATATTTGTAGCCCTAGGGACCACACATAAAAAGGATTTGCATGTAAAATGTTACATTTTACATGTCACAAATGTTACAAAGTCTTCCATTGTGACAAAGTTTGTCGAAATGAAGTCACCAATTCAAAGGCTTTCTTTCTGCCTAATAAGTGTAAATAGAAAGCACTACAGAATCAGAATTTACTCCACATATTTATATGGGAAATCATCATCTTACACAAATATTCTCCCTCAAGAGGAGCTCTGAGTGCTGTTACAGCAGGTGCTGAAGGGAAGTTCAACTGCAGGACTGTACTGAGAAGAAGAGTCTGGAGAATGGTAGTATCCTTTACAGATTCTTTGTGATCCTCAAGCCCCTGGGAAATGAACCATAGCCATTCTTTTGACTAGATTGGAAAAAATTGCTTGCTCCAGATTCTGCTGAGGGTTTATGTCTCTACAAAATGTAAAATATGCACACCAATAAAATCATCCATCCCAATAACTCTGCGCATACTGTCCTATTGCCATGCAATAACTAAGTGCTTTTTGGCAGATGATGAATGACCTTTTGTCATGCTTTAAAATTAAGCCTATTTTACAACTGAGAAAAATAAGAACCCAGATACAATTTACTGAGATTTAGGGGCTGTGCCTGAAGTGTATTCTGGGATGAGTGTCCTCCCCCACATACTCCTGGGCTACTGCCAAACATAATAGATCTCCTCCCCTCCCCTCCCCAAAAGAAAAAAGCTCAGTGAACACAGCAGGCCTTCTCCAAAGAGAGCCCCAGAGGTCACACACATATATTCCTTACAACTTCTTGTGTATAATGTAGCTGAGATTTGGTTTTGGTCATTCTGGGTAGTAGGATATTTTTTCCACTGATCTTTTAAATCCCATGCCCTGTTAGGTGCAAAGAATGAAGTGATGTCATTTCAGAGCAGGGGAAGGAAACCAAGTGCTGAACAAAGTTTCAGATGTCTTCAGTCATTTTGCAAAAATGCACTGATTTTCTGTCAAGGCAGGCTGATCTTTAGCACTGCCTCAGTGTCCTCCAGAAGATTCTGCAGTCTGTGGCTGACCATCAAGGTAAACTCTTGATTTGTGTGCTTCATATTCCTAGTGTGTTGATCAGTAAACCTTTAAGTGAAAACCTGGAAAAAATTGGCTAAGATTTCTGATCTATCCAGCTGTTCCATGCAAGTATCGTGCATATATCCTAGACAGCTAGGACAGCTGTTGAGTAGGTAGTTGGCATGGGATTGACAAACTAAGGCCAAGAAATTATGAGCTTTGTCTCAGCATTTCACTTGGTCACCCTTTATGTGGCTGAGAAGATTTGGTTTTATTAGACATTTGACTTTTAGCAGTGTGCATTTATTTGAAAATATTCTAGCAAGACGCAGGTCTTGGATGTTAAGGGTTTGCATTTGTTAGAATCAAAAGGGTTCAGCACTTTGCATGCTCATAAAAAACCCCAAAACCAATAAGAACAAAATAATTTGAATTTGTTTGTTGGGTCACCCTATGCATAGACTGCTATGGGCTATCATAAAAGGTTTTCATGGCATTGCACAAACAGCTGAGTAACTATAAAATGTAATATTGAACATCCAGTTCATATAAATACTCTTAAGATTAAACTGCTGCATTCCTATCTGATCTCTTTACCCTGATTCCTTCCAGCTTTAGCTGTGAATTCTTCTCACTGCCCAATGTACTGATAAAAATATATTTACTTTGTAACATTTAATAATTGCAATTAGAGCCAGATAAAATTTTAGGCCAATTTATGAGCCAAACAAAGCTCATTTTTTTTTCTAAAGGTAATAATAATAATATTAACCAATAAATCAAAAATTAGATTACTATTTTGAATGATGACCAACGGCATAGAGGAGTGTGAATAGGTTAACATTTTTCCTTTTGAGATATAAGGTATGAGCAGGGTCAGTATATTTTCATAAGATTAGTTCATACTTGGTTGAAATGAAGTCTAAACAGCTTCTAAATATATCAGGGTGCTTTTTCATAGTAAGATTACCTTCACTGTCATAGTAGTGTTTGATAATTTTTTATATCAATCTAGTTAAAATAAATAGCCAGGCATCAGGGTTTCCACATTGAATTAATTTTTATGTCTATGTTTGAAAAAGTCCAGCCCACCAGGATATGCTTTACCAGATGTATTGGAATGGGAATTATCTGAGTAGAACAAGTTTTTACAGCAGGGAATCCATACAAAAACCCTTTCAAATACATATTTTTACATTTTGAGCTGACTAGCAGAATAATTTCTCCTAACACATCTCTATATTTTTTGTCAGAGAATAAACATGTGGAAGAAAGATGTGTTGTTAAAGGGTGCAAACTTCTGACTTATACAATGAGCAAATGTTTGTCAGACTCACCTCCAAGGATATTTACTGTGAAATCACTGGAGTGCAACACAGAATGGCAAACATCATGTCCTTTAAACAGAGTGTTTACATGAGCCAAACATTCACTTTGGAGTTTAGAACTATTAATTCTTTTACTAGTGCTAAAGGAATGGGAGTAAAAGTAGTGTAGGAGAAGTCTATTGTGACTCTGCTCATAAAGGCCAAACTTGAAAATGCAGAGTTCATCCTGCATTGCTAAATCAAAACATGAAAATGCAGGACCTCCCTCCTTTGCCAGCTCCTCTCACTCTCTCCCAGCAAAGGCAGATGACTGCTACTTCAGTCAGAAGCTCCTCAAACAAGACCTGTTGTAGACAGATTAACAAGAGTCAGGATAATCAAATCCATGGCAAGAAAGCAAACTCGTCTTTAAGTACAACAATTACAATTATCAGCTTTGGAGGAAAGCATTCTTCTTCCCCCTGCTCTGATGGTTTCTGTGTTTGGACTGGGACTCTAGCTAAACCCATCCCCTGGAAAACCTGCCCTTCAACTGGTAAACTCCCAGAGCTTCCATGCTGCATTCTCACAGACTGGTCCACCCTTCCTGTGCCCTTCAGCAGACCTAGACACTAATTTTAAAGAACTTTTATAAGCAGAAGGTTAAAAATTGACTTCCAAAAGGACAAACTGGGAGAATCACATTTGTAGCAGTTATCTTCAAGTGACTGAAAAATGTCTTTCCTGGGACTTAGTTACCAGAAATCTGAGTACCCTGGCAGAGGCTGCAGCTGTTGTACTCTCAATTATTTCCCATCTTATCTCCCTGGTTATAACTGTGCATCTGCAGCAAAATCGAGTCTGAGTAATAATAGGATGTGCAATGGGAGCATCCAACTCCTTGTGTCGAGTGTGAGGAGAACCAGAACTCCTGTAAACCTCCCAACAGTCTGGGGCAAGGTTAAGGAGGGAGGGACGCGCTTGAGGAAAATCATGCCCTTCTCCCTGACCCCTCTATTTACAGCAACTTGAAAAAAGAGAATTGTTCAGCTTGCTCCTGATTAGGTGAACTCTTGCTAAGGAGAAAAGAATGACAATTGTGTCCATGGCAGATATCGAAGGCTTCCCATGTGCATGTCTTTGAGACAAGGACTGTCAAACACCCATCTGTGGAGTCCCCATGACTGTTTGGTTTTCCTTTATGTATAAGATTATATCACAGTGTTTTTAACTGCTCAGTAAAAATAAGTAGGAGTAAGGTGAGTTTTTTCATTTAAGAAATTATATTTTAAAATTATTTTTCTCTGTCCTTTCTGATTTTATGGTCTTAATTTATTTTTGTGCAAGTTTGTTTCGGAGTTACATTTTGGATTTTAAAAAATAGAGTTCTGTAGAAAATGTTTGTATTTGAAATGTTCATGTAGGCATTAAACAACAGCTAGAGGTCTAATTATCTTCATTATGAGGAAAACACACTTTCAGACATAAGTGGACGTAGTGTGCACAGCCAAAGCTCTTTCCCCTCCCCCAGTATAGAAATTCCACAGTTATAAAAAGCTCAGATGTTTTGTCTAGGCCTACTTTTCCTTCAGGATTTTTGGAGAAAATAGTATCCTTTATTTGTGTGAAATATGTCTCCGCAGTGCAACACTGAGGAGCTTGATGAGGAAGTGGGTGGTGTTAGTGATACACATCCACAGTGTTCATTAGCCCAGAGACAAATACAGCCCCTTATCTGGGGAAAGATGCACTGATAAAAACAGTTATATCACTCTGACATCCCTAAACAGCACTCACTTGGGTTCTTATATTTGGAAAATTTGTCCTGGATGTACACACAGAGGCACACACTTATATATACACTCAAACACGTATTTATACATGTATCTATTGAAGTTACAATTCCATTGGTTTATTTGAATTTAAAATAAGTTTCGGCATTGCCGAAACTGAAACTGACTTTCCTTCACTCTGACAAATAACCCCCCAAAAAAACATTTACTCTAGATACAGCAATACCTCCATAACCATTCCCATGAATTTTATACCTTAGAGCTCTTTCATGAATCTCTAGTCAAATATTCTATCACCAGAAGCACAAAATAAATAAAAAGACAAATGAAAACAGAGTAAAAGCGGTTTTTATTAAAAAAAAAATATCCTGAATTTTCTTTCAAATTTCTGAACCTGGAAATTTTCAAGTGGTCTTGCAAATGCTCAACATATCTTTATGCATGCAGCTAAAGGTTAAAATACTCCAAATCCAACTCTGATGTAAATCAGTGCCTGAACTTACTTACCCAGCTGCTAGCCACTTTGTCATCCTTCAGTGAAACATTTTCAATATTCTTCTTGCAATAGGTAATCTAATTAAGATGTATAACATAGCGTCCAGGACCATATCATTACTCTGTGTAAATATATATGCTCATTTCCAGGGGTGCTGAGATCTCATCATGCTTCTAATAGGATCATTTTTTATATTAAATTATATTAGTCTTATATTATCTCCTATCTCATTGCTCAAGTGCCACATTCCCTGACACAGCAGCGTGCATGGAGTTTGCTGCTGGTTCCCTGGAGTACCATTGTGAGCTACATGTGGCATTATTCTTTTAACAGAAAGAATTTTCTTACACTTATCAGTATGAATTTTTAATTGGTAGTATAAGAAGAACTGATTTAATTTAACTAAGGTTTTGATTATCTGTGTGAGGATTCTTCAATGTAAAAATAAAATCCCTGTTTCCAGAAATCCTTAACTTTGTATTTTGCCTCTATTTAACAAGTCAGATTTCATCAACAAGCTCTGTACAGCAGCCAGTAAATTAGCAAGGGCAAATCTGGTTCAGATGACTCATTGTTGGGATTTTAATTTGAAGTTGTTATGAGAAAGACAAAATCATCAGCTGCAACGTAGTCAAAGCTGAAGATTTAAACAATAAAATTTGGGAATGAGCCTGGATGTAAGTAAAGACAAGCATTCTTGGGAAAAGCAAATTTTTCCTGAAGTGGCCAGATGAATGTAGAGAGCCCACAAAATGCTGGCTTATAGCTTAGTGCCTGCAGTGGAGAGCAAACTGCTGCTCTGCGTGGGTAGGGAGGGGAAGAACACTACGCATATACGAGCACGTTCCTGTTCCGGGTGGAAGACAACTAGAAACTCACTGGGATGAACTACCTCGTAAAAACAAAAAACGTTTAAAAAATCATTTTTATATGAGTTTTCCAGTCCAGGGACCAAGATGAGAATTTATTGTGAACCCATCCATCTGGTGCAGAAATGGAGCAAGTGTGTGACAGTTCTGCTGCTGAGCAGATTATATTTTGGCTGACTGACATCATGGTAATGAGAAATTTCTGAAGATCCAATGTGTACTTATATCAACTAGCAAAAAACCACCCCCAAAACCTTGGCAATGGAATGGATCTGTTAGGCCTTTGGATTCACCCTTCAAATTCAATGTCAAGGAAAAAAAATGAGCTTGATCTTTTGCAGCTGTCTGGCAGCTGAGTTTTTGGTTGAAGCAGAATATATTCTAGATAAGCCAGTAAAGCTTGGTATGGTCGCTATTCTCCTGTGGGGAAGACCAGAAAGTTGTTTTGTGTTATAGACATGGTTAATAATTCTGATTTTTCCCCTGACATATTTAAATTGGAGTGCCTTATCAGCATGTGCACTTTCTAATATTTCTATCTAAAAATGGTACAGTCTGTTTTCAAACCACTTATAATGAATACAGTCTATTATAAGAATCATGGAGGATTATCCTCACTGAATGCAAAGTGAATTTCCCTGACCTTATTCCCATTGACTTGAATCTGGAGTTAGCAAAAGGCTTAAATCTCACACTAGAAATGTTTCATTGTGGATATTTTCTGCTATATAATTCTCATCTGCCTAGTACCACACAGGTTTTATTTCTGATTTTAAGGCTTTTCCTCATTTTCAACAGTAATGATGGGCTCCACTGATTTATTTTATCACTGGGACACCTTGTGCTAGCAGACACTGGGGTGTCCCTGCCCAGGTGTGAATTCTGCCATGATTATTCCACTGCCACTCACAACTGCTTTGCAAAAACATTGGCCAAGAGCTGAATCATAGAAACAGAATCTTAGAACTGTGGCACCTACCAGCTTTGAGGCAGCCCTTATAAATGTCCCTACCCCAAAGGCACTAAGGAACTGTGCAATGACAACATGAGCCCAGTATTGAATGAGTTCTAATTCATTGCAGCATCCAAATAAACTCTCTCTCTGTGCTAAAGTATAGACAGTGAAATTATTACATGAATTAGAAGAAATAAATGCAATTTGGATCAGAAACAAAGTTTATGAGAAATCTTTTTTTCGTGTTTGTCAAGGAGATTTTTCTCAACATAGTTTAACATGGTGCAATGGTTTGATTTAAGTCAGCAAGAGTAGACAATGGGAAATATTCTGTATTTTGGAATCAGGAAAATATTTCAATGATCCAGAGCTAGGCTCTTACAAGAGCAGGAAGCAAATGCCCATTTTTAGGCCTGGCTTGATCATTTCACTCAGGGGAATTTGGAAAAAACCCTATGGCCAGATCCTCATCTCAGTTCCAGAAATCTACCTGGGAAGCTTCAGTTCTGCAGAGGTGACCTACTGTGACTCTGCTGAGGTATTAATACAGATTTACACAGTTCTTCACCACAGTTATTAAAATTAAAACCTGTCCCATAATTAAGCAAATATGGATCCTCTCAGCAGCCAAAAACATGACACTGAAAAATAAAGATACAAAAATATGACATTTTTCTTATTTCATGAATGAAAATCCATTCTCATAGTCTCCTCTGCTGGAATATTTATTTTCCACCTTTTTTTATTGCCAGCAAATCTAAAATAATTGTACATAAAATTAACCAAAAAGAATAAAATAGTGTCAAAGAATAGCAACCACTGGTTTTAGCCAGAAAATCACACCATACATAAACATATGGAGTAGACTGATAATTTGACAGAGTAAAGCTGTCTACACTGACACATAAGTAATTTAATACATATATTTGTGGCTATCAAAAGCAATTTTAATGGCATACTAAAAAATAATTTGGTTGAAAGAAACAGAGGAATCCAAACTCTCAGAAGAAGCAATTATATGAAAATTTGTATTTTAAGTGCTTAATAAGCCATTTTTAACTCTCAAGGAATCCCATTGCACTCCTCTGACTCATAAACACTCAGCAAACACAGGATATGATATAGAGCTTTATCTCACCAAGTGGCTTCCAGTATGTGTCTGGGAATTTTTTTTTCATTTTCAATCATTATGTGGGTTTTTAATAGTGGGCAACCTGAGTTCTAAATGAACACAAAAGCTATGTTTTACTGCAATGAACAATTAGGAATTCCAAACAATTTGGCTCATCAATCAAAACTTTCTCATTTTCAAAAAAAAAAAAAAAAAGAAAGGCCCAGATCTAGCTGAACAGTCTTTTCACCTGGGGCTCATTAGTGCTGCAATTATTTCTCTCTCCTGTTTCTAACTAATGCACTGCTGGGAGTCCAGACCAGGTGCTCCTTTCAGTTCTGTCTGCTCCCAGCAACTCTATCTGAGAGCTCCATGTCTACCCACACCAGGCTAATGTAACCTTTGGCTCTGCCCTGTTAAATTAGAGCACCCTCCAACTCCATGCTAGCAAATGGAATCATTAACAAGTAGCAAGTTAGCAATACTTGGGTGACTCAGATACATTTTGAGTGGGCATATGCTTTGTTTTGCTTTGTTGAAACTGGTCACATCCACAGGTTTGTGGATTTTTAAAGGGCATGTTAGAAAAGGTAACAATTATTTATTTTCTTTTTTTCAGTTTTATTTAAACTAGTTTTATTTAAACAAACAAACAAATAAAACACCATTTGTGTGATTCACAAATGAAAGTTGAGCAATTCCCATCCTTTAGCCCATGAAGGTGAATCTGGAGTGGTGATATTTAACTGAAACTACAAATAACCCTATGGGTTTTAAAATAATTAACTAAACATGCCAGGTAACAGGGATTGTTGTACCCATCAGGGACTCTGATGCCCTGAATCTGAGAACTTTGCTTGGTTTAGTCTTTTATATATGTAACTTCAAATAGCACGGGATCATTACAAAATGCAGTTCTAGTTTTTTAGTCCATTACCTTTTAACTTTTGATCTCTGAATGACAATCAAATAAGAAATTATGCTTATTGAGGATTCCTGGTTCTGTCTCGCAGTAGAAATATTCTGGGGCACCACTCAGATTATTCCCCAAAAGCAGGGAATGGTTATTTCAGAAGATACTCCCAGATAATTTACAGACTGTAAGCAGTATTTCTTAAAGCAGTATTTCTTAAAATTTCTACTAATTTCTTTTATCATAAAGTGTTGTTGTTAAATCTGTGTTTTACATCACCACTACAGCTACAAGGTTAGTTCCACATGCTCCTTCATGCTTCACTTCTCACCAGCGCATGAAGGTCCTCCAAACTGATTAGAACTTAGAGAAAGAAAGGTCATGGTTGATTTACCCTTGGGACTTGCACAAATAGATGGACAAATAGTTGGGCAGTCTACCAGTGTATGAGGCATAGCATCTACTTTAAGGTCTTAAATGGGCAGGAGATTAGATAAGGAGAGAAAAACCCGTCAAACACTAACCTAGTTTGATCCTATTTCTTACCTTCTCATTGGTTCTGCTGCTTTCCATGTTCATGTTTAAAATATCTACATATAGATTGCATGGAATTAAGGGATGCTTTGAACAGAATTTACTGGGGAATATGTTATTAGGACAAGATTCTCTTCTACTTATTATTTTCTGAAGTACAATATGGGCAATAATTTACATCTATATTCTTGTAGTCATTTGGGATTGCATGAAAAAATTCACAACAGATCTTCCTTATTTAGCACTTAAGAATCAGGATCATGGTTAAAATACAGTTGTCTTTCAGTTTGCAACAAATTAGGAATAAGCTAACTTTGTTTTACAGTTGTCTTTTTTTCTTGAATATTATTTTTAAATACATCAAATAAATATCCAGTGACCTCTGATGCAATATTTTATTAAAAAGTGTTGAATTTTTACCTAGAAGAAGATAAAATAGTGTTTAATTTGAGATTACCAATCAGTTTATAGAAAGAAAGATACATACTTTCATCATCATAGACAATCGTCAAAGTTAGATTTACTATTTTCAATAGAAAATTCAGATTTTTGGCTTGGTAACCATGCTTGGCAGCCCTCTATACTTCCATGTCTTCTGTGTTGGATGGACCTGATAAGACATATTGCAGGGATACACAAGTTATCATAACTGTTGAAATATGAAATCCAAAAGATTCTCATGGATCTCTAAGAAGCAAAGAAAGAATGCTTAAGGTATCTCTAGTTTTATGTTGGATTTTGGGTGCCTATAGAAGAATGTATAAATAATGTATGCAGATATATTGTTATGATCCAATCCCATCACAGAATCTGGTAGAGGTAACATAAGAGATACTGACAGTAATCTATAAATGAAAAATGATCAGGGTATTAGGTTTAACAGTAAAAATGGCCATGAGTTGCGTGTCTGAATGTAGATTTAAATCTCCAGCTGTGTATTTAAATTGGGCAGAAAATCTCCCTTCAGGATATGTATCAAATCAAAATCACCTGAGCACCAAAATCCTTTAAGTTTAGGGCAGTTCAAATTCAGATCTGAATTCCAGCTTTATGGACAGAGCTCCTCATTTGACTAAAGTTTTGTTTTCCTTGGCTTTTGTGGATTTCAGTTGAATCACATACTTCCTGTTCTTTCACAAAAGCAAACATATTTAATGGGTTTCTTTACCTGCTAATCTGACTAGGACTAAGTGCACAAGAAACACTTCCAAAAGGATTGCTCTAGAATTATTTGTTCATTTCACCACGATGTTGCTCAATTTGTCTTCATGTTGCCTCTCAGGCCTCAGTCATAACATCCACCACTTGTTATGCAAAGATCCTGCAGGTGATTTATGGAACTCAGTGTGTGTTTAATTTAGGGGCAAAATCTCAGCAGGGACAGACTCTGTGCTTGTGTGTGACCCTCTGTTAAATTACCTACTTGCTGCCTCACAATAAATGGCACATGTGCAACTCCAAGCATTTCTGTGCTTTTCCAAAGTATTTGCAGCATTCATATGCAGGCAAATGAGACCCCTGGGTACACTTTAGAATTGATGTTTGTAAATTTTCAAAATTTCATCTCAGGTGACTGTCATAAAAACACAACAAAATTTATATTGAAGATTTTCTTAATGAAACCTGGATGAATGAGCAAACTAAAAAACTGCTGAGAAAAGCTGATGGTGTTTGGTGCATTAGAAATTACAATTCAAAATCCTTAGCATTTTTCACCAGACATTTTCCTGTGCAGCCAGACTGAAAATGGACATTAATATTTAGAAAGATACTAAAAGCTAGTAAACTTGAACTCGTGCAACACCAAGGTTATTAAATTTTAATATGTAAGGAAAGTACTGAGAAGGACCTAAATTACATGGTTGTGCATGGCCAGAGACTTAATTCTGTGCTGAGCAGAGTTAGCATTAGTCGCTTTCAATCAGTGGGACTAATTGACTGAGTAAAGTGATCCCCAAGATGGATCTGGTACCTGCAGACAACAAAAAGTCAAACACAGGGAGATTAGGGGCCCCTGGAATCTGTGGAAAGAAGCTGAGTAGCTTTTACATTTTTCACTTGGTCAGAGCATGGTGCTAATGACGCCAAAGTTGCTGGTCCCCATACAGGACACTCACCTAAGAGTAAGAGGACTCCATGATCCTTGTGGATCCTGTCCAGTCTAGGATATTCTGTGATTCTGTGTAATCCTGTGATCTTTGCAGAGAAGTTCGGAACAGTACAAATCTTGATTGTCTCTTGATATGGAATGTCAACACACAAGAGCCCTGCACACAAAGTGCTGCTGAGACTGGGCATAACTGGTCCTGAAGGAAGAATACAAGTGGTGAGGTAGGAAGGGCCCCTTTGCTTTGTACTCGGTGCTGCACAGGAACAGGAGGCTGGGCTGGATCTCTCAAGTCTGCCCAACTTGGAGACCATCCCAGCTGTTCCTGCTCTGGCATGATGAAGATTAAGTAGAAAGTGAGTCTGCCATCTCTCATGCAAAGGCCCACTGGGAAGGCAGGTAAGATTTACAGTGGTAGCCAGTTGCAAGCATGCTCATGCAACCCACAGTGATGGCTGTGGATGACCCAAAAGATTCCTCAACATCAGAAGGTGCAAGACTTAATTAAGATGGTGAATTAATCAAGCCAGGCATGAGAAATGTCAGTCTTTACTCAGTTACACTACTAGGAAATAGAAATAACTCAATTTACAGCACTCCAAGTGAAAGAGGAAGCTGTCCCAAGATAACAGAAGAAGAAAATATGAAAAGTGAAGTAATCCTGAAATGTGTCAAGCTTACACCATAGTTACTGAAGCAATAGCTCACAGTTACCATAAAACATCAACCCAGGGCAGAGGAAACAATGCTGGTGTTCTTGCCAGCAGTTCTGGGGAAGCTGTGCAAAATCTCTGCTGGTTTTATTCACTCTCCACACAGGCGTGGCTTGGAGAAGTGAAAGAATGCTGTAAGAAAGGGAACACTGACCACAAATTAAGCTGGGCCTGGCAGATGCGAGGGAAGTGCAGCACTGGCTAGATAAATAAGGTGCTTTCGGGAAGAAGACTTTCAGAGTATTTGTTCAGGAAATCATGACACCCAAAGGAGGGAACAAATAATTTGAAATAAAGTAAAAGAGTAATAATCTTATCTCCTTAGTGCTCCCAATATATTGTGTGTTCTCTCTGATCATTGACAGTAGAAACTGGGGGCAGCCCCCTTTAAGAGTGCTATTGGGAATTTATATAAAAGAGAAATGCCTTACATGCTATAGATACAACCAAAAAATATGTGTTATAGCAGGTTAATCAATGCATAAACAATTCTGTTCATCTGGGCTAGGCTCATCCTGTCACTATGAACTGAATCAAACCCTACAAGGCACTAAAACAACAGGGTGGGTAAATAGCTTTCTTCTGGAGTAAATTTCTGCAGCAATTTCTGTGAAGTGGGGCAAAGATTTTGGGGTGAAGATTTCTGTCCTTAAAGGAGCACACATGCAAGCAAGTAAAATCTGATTTAAATGAAATATTGGATGTAAGCTTTATGTGGGTAGACTAAACTGGCTTTCAGAAATCTTATTTGCATTCATATAATTGTAGAATCATTTAGATTGGAAAGTACCCTTAGATCATGGAGACTATCCACATATAAGGAATATTCTGAGATATCGATAAAATTGCTGTATTCTCATGAAGTGCTTATCTTGGACATCTCTGTTTTCCTCCTGATTCCCTAAAGAAAGTCTGGAAATAAGCCGTGGGATGGGGAGTGTTGGTTGATTTGTGCTCTAGGGTGATAATTTTTACAGCATGTATAAAAGGTTTCAAAAACTGTTGTTCATGGGGGTAAATAGGACCCCCCTTGAAGTAAATTGCTGCTGGGCATGGGTAAGTTGGCCCAGTAAGAACATGGCAATTGTGACAAAAGGTAGGGTTGGGAAGGCTCTCGCCCTCTCCAAGGGGCAGGAAGTGAGAATCTGAGACTCACACAGCTGCTGTAGCTGTCAGGTAGGATCCATAAGATCAATTTCCTACTGCTTCAGGGCCAGATGCTTCTGGGAGCTTATTCCTCATGATCATCTCATCATCATCATCTCCCGGCTGGCATGAGAGTGCCAGGAGCATCCTGTCTGGTGGCAATACATCCAGGAATGCCGTTGATTGCACTATCTCATTGGACCTAGCAATTCACAGATACTTTGTTTTCAAGCTGTTTCTCATGAAGTGCTTATCTTGGACATCTCTGTTTTCCTCCTGATTCCCTAAAGAAAGTCTGGAAATAAGCCGTGGGATGGGGAGTGTTGGTTGATTTGTGCTCTAGGGTGATAATTTTTACAGCATGTATAAAAGGTTCCCAAAACTGTTGTTCATGGGGGTAAATAGGACCCCCCTTGAAGTAAATTGCTGCTGGGCATGGGTAAGTTGGCCCAGTAAGAACATGGCAATTGTGACAAAAGGTAGGGTTGGGAAGGCTCTCGCCCTCTCCAAGGGGCAGGAAGTGAGAATCTGAGACTCACACAGCTGCTGTAGCTGTCAGGTAGGATCCATAAGGTCAATTTCCTACTGCTTCAGGGCCAGATGCTTCTGGGAGCTTATTCCTCATGATCATCTCATTATCATAATCTCCTGGCTGGCATGAGAGTGCCAGGAGCATCCTGTCTGGTGGCAATATATCCAGGAATGCTGTTGATTGCACTATCTCATTTGACCTAGCAATTCATAGATACTTTGTTTTCAAGCTGTTTCCACATTGCAAGGCTAAGTAGTCTGTGGATTTTTTATAATCCCAATTTATCTCTATCAATAATCAATCTCCTGGCTGGCATGAGAGTGCCAGGAGCATCCTGTCTGGTGGCAATATATCCAGGAATGCTGTTGATTGCACTATCTCATTTGACCTAGCAATTCATAGATACTTTGTTTTCAAGCTGTTTCCACATTGCAAGGCTGAGAAGCAGTCTGTGGATTTTGTATAAATCCCAATTTATCTCTATCAATAATAATGTATATTCATATTTGACACAGAGTTCCTGCTATTGATGCATTAGGCAGAGGAAGAAATGGGAAAGCAGGCTTCCCTAAGATGGCAAAAGTCAACATTTTCAATGCAATCTTTATTTGTCTTTACAAACCAAATCCATCAAGTTTACAAAACTGCTGCTATGTTTTATAGGGTCTCAGAATATAAATCTCTGAAAAATGCAGTATTTTTAGGGATCTGGAGAAAGATAGGACTGAAGGATTTAGCTCAGTTAATTTCTATGATTTTTTTCCCTTCTAAATGGTTTACATATTTGGCATTCACAAACAAACGTTAAAATCTGTTTAAATTTGACTAAGCAAAAATAATTGATCTTGACAATTTAGAGCTGCATCAGTTTAAGGATTTACACTGGTGTAGCAAATCAATAGACCTGGGAAATCAAACCAAAATTCTTCCATGATACAGGAAGTTTAGAAGTTTATCTGCTTTTAATCAGAATCAATAAAAAATTTAATTTTCACTATAATTATGGTTACTGCAATATTTTAAAGAGCCAAAAACTCTAAAATAACAAAAATATGAGATAAAACCAAGTTGTTAAAGAGATTTTTAAAAATTATTTGTAAATTCTTTGATCTTTTAGATTTGTAAGTTAACATAAATAAGCACTGTTCTTCCCTTTGCTTTTTTAAAGCATACAATTTACCTTTCAGTGAAGTAAGGTAAATGTTTCTCTGTTCTTAGCTAAGCAGTGATTTTTCCTTTAAAGAGACTTAATTCGTCCTTACCAATTATTAGCAACATCTTTAAATGGAGTTCTGCTAATTAATCAGAAACTTCTTGTGCGCTCAGACAAGCCAGCCCCAACTGACCTTGAAAGGATACGAAAGCACACAAGTAAAAACAAGGATTTCTTGGCCAAAGAAAACATCTTTATTCTTTTAATAGGCATGGAGGAAAGGACTGCTTAGTGCAAAGAGCTCCATACAGCTGAGCTCTTTCGCAGTTTTTGGTGGAGCAAATGAGTCCGCAGAAAGGAAGCATTTTAAATAGTATTCAGGATCTCATTGAAGTTAGTGGTAAAGATTTGTTTTATTTCTGAAAACAGAAGTTCTACCAGAGCAGGTTTTGCCTCAGATTGTGAGGATGCAAGGTGGCAAATGAGACTCACTTTCAGACTCACTGTTTGAAAAGAAGTGTGAGGGTGCCCCAGCCAGGCTGTTGGCAAGGGTCACCATTCCCTTTCCAACACACCAGACCAGACACTGCCTGACTGTGGAAAAATGGGCAAGATCAGGACAAAAGCTGTCTCTGCCTGGCCCAGGTTTCATGCACCCAGGGTAACTTTTATTATGAGGCTGTCTATCCCCTTTCAATTTTCTGTCAGTGTTTTCTTAAGAAGACAGCAAACACGTTCCTTACCCAAAATTACCTATAGCCAAGACTGAACTTTTAATTTTCCAACCACTGCAAGACATTCCACTATGAAAACAATTTATGAAGAAAGGCATTCAGTTTAAAACAACATTTTTTTTCTTAAGTAAAGGTATGAGCCACTTCCTCTAAAACTTGAGAAAAGTTATATTTTCCAAATATACAATAAATATCTAATTTGTTTAATTTTTTTTTAATTATTCTCTGTATTTTTGAAAGAACTTGATAGAGATTCCGGGCGTATTGAAGGAACTGTTCTGTAGGTCCATGCTCCTCATATTTTTTTCATTTTCACTGTATCAACATCTAAAAACAATAAACAAGACTCTAATGGATGAGAAGAATAGATTTCTGAACATTATGTTTTCTTTTCTTTTTTTTAAGCCTCTTTTTATACAGTAATTGGCTGACTAGCCTTGAAAGTGCTGCCTGCTTAAAAATTATTTACTGTTATGCAAACAGACATGTGGCTTCCTCAGACTTAAATTAGAAAATTTATCCCCAAAGAACCCAGGACCCTAAATTTAAGGATAAAATGAGGCTGCTTGTTTCCCTGAGGAATCTGCTCTGCAGATACGGCAGCAACTGTGCACTAAAATGTCAGCGGTGCCACAAGTTCATTTTCATGCCAGACTTCATCTGGAACTGCAACACAGCAGCAAGCTGTTGTCCAGCAATAGTCCAGTGGATTGTTATACTCAGGGTAGGGCAGTACTTTGCTCACTGTGAAAATGCAGGTAAAAACCCCAGACTTCTAATTTAGTTGTGACACAAACCCTCATGAAATAATTTACTTGAATTACCTCTGTTTTAAACCAAGCTCTTCAGCGGTAGTGTTTTTTCTCATAAAGCCCTTTTAACATGCTGCACTGTCAATGGCATCAATATCTCATTGCCAACTCATCAACAAGTAAAATTCTTTTGCCACAATTTTTAGCTTTCTTTTCTTTTCTACTTCTGATGTGGATTAAAGCCTACAGTCACAACTCTGATAGCTTGAAGGCATTTGATCCTACAGTATTAATCCATGATTTGCTTTGAGAATTAAGTGCTGTTCCTCAGAACAGTGCGGTCTGTAACACACTGATGCCTTTGGAGATCTCTGACAGGCATTAGTCTTTGGTGACAAAATGGAAAGCTGCATCACTAACTTGGGAAGACTGTTTTGAAAAGTGCCTGCTTTTGCTGGTGAACATCTAATAGTTTGTCACAAAAACTGTACTAAGACAAGATTGTTTCTAATGAAATTATGATTCAATGTTATTTTAGTGAACAAAATATATTTTACAATAGGGAAAACTCATCTTCTGAAACACAGGAAGTTCCACCTGAACATGAGGAAGAAATTTGCTGTAAGGGTGACTGAGTACTGGAACAGGTAGCCCAGAGAGGTTGAAGAGCCTCCTTCTCTGGAGATATTCATAATCTGCCTGGACACAAACCTGAGTAACCTGCTCAAGGGAACACTGCTTGAGCAGGGGGCTTGGACTACATGACCTCCAGTAGTTCTTTCCAATCTTACCCATCCTGCAGTCCTGTGATTTCGTCTTTCATCCTCCTTCTTCACATCACCCTGAAGTAAATTAGTAGGGCAAATCTAGGGATATAGAATTTGCTTGCTTTAAAAAATACAGTTTTTTGAAAAGAACAACTGAGAATTTCTTGCTTCTCAAAAAATGCAGATTTCTTTAGGTAGGAGTAGGACTTAAGTCTGCTGTGACAAAGCTTCTCTATAGCACTGTGTATGCTTGTCTTAAACATTGCTAGGAAATAAGTATGCCCTGTTTTATTAGGGTTAGGTCTTAAAAATCTACTCAATAAATTTCTGATACACCTTTAATCTTTTTTGACATGCAAGATTATATCTAATATGTGCATTACAACTTAATATTGTAAGCAAATATAATTTCCTTCTTGTGATAATTTGTAGGCAGTAGGGAAGAAGTTTACATCATTACTCTTTGATCTGAATATAAAGCTACAGGGATAGTAGACAGAAACCTGAAGTCCCTCAGGACTACATCTAATATGTTGTTCTGTCACAGGAATAAACGAAAAGCCTCATTTTGCTGACTTCTGGCAGACAGTGGGTTCCCACTGAATGTTTCATCTCCTTACACTCTGCAGGTTAAAGCCCAGGAGCATCTAACTCCAAGTCACCCTGTGGGAGATTGGCAGATGCTGTGGCAACCTCTTTTAAGCTGATTCATGGAATAATACAAAACGTCAACCCCACAAAGCTGTTCTTGTATACTTAGTTAGGTGGCAACATGATATATTAATGCCCTGAATCATTACAGCAGAGGAGCAGAATAAGCATAAAGGATGCATTAAAATATAAAGCCTTGACCTACTCAATGTAGGAGAGCTGTTCTCTGGTATTAAGTTATGTGATCAAAATCCTATTAAAGAGATTGAGGTGATTTACACAGCATTGAGCAAAAGATCTCTCAAAGTGTTATTATGGAATATTTGTTTCCAAAAAAAGCAGGGAATGGTAGAAGACCATTCTTGGACAGGACAGGACTTGAGCAAAGAATTTCAAGTTAATAAAGGAAGACATCTTCTTGAAGGTTTTCTTCTGACATTTTAAAATGGTGTAGCTACTTATAGGAAAGCCTATGAATAAATCTTCAGGCTAAGAAATGCCATGAGAAATGAGATCAGAGCTTGACAAGCAGCCTTCATCAAAAGCATATCAATAGGAAGCTCATCTTTTTAGAATGAAATAAGACTTGAGTCAAGAACAGGAGAAAGAAAATCTCATTTTTAAAGGGCAGGTATAATCTGTGTATTAGACTTCAGATCTGTAGCTGAAATAGATTCATATTATCTTTCCTGGAATCAGTAGAACTAAGTCAGCTGAAAGCTAAAACCTTGGTATGGAAAAAAAAGGGTGTAGCAAGAAAACCAGCATGGCAAAAAGCCTGTTTGTTTGTACACATACCTAAAATCCTCAATATTGGCCCATTAGTTGGAATCAACAGCTGCTTTGAAGAAAATATAGTTTTGCCCTCAAATACACAGCTCAGGCTAGGCTTAGTTAGCCAAGCAGACACTTGGAGGCTTTTCTTCTATAAAAAGTATTGTAATTGCTTTCACATATGGCAAATACAATTATGAATCTCCCCAGTAGGGTGGATTATAAATGCAATCCATGAACAATGACTTATATTTCAATAGATAGCAGCTGTGTTTCTGTTAGGAATGTTAGAGGAACTTGTGGCTAAAGCTAAAAGAAAGAAAGAAAGAAAAAAAGGCAGTCAGGTAAAGGGGAAATGTAAGTTTCTGATCCTGAGAAAAGAAAGATCTGGACTTAAATTAGCTGCTGAGCTTGCTGTACCCAGCCCTATTCAAATATGCAGGAATGATTGATTTAAGAGAGTATGCAAAGCTTGTCTCTCTCAGTAAGGGTACAGTTACTATTGAAACATGTGTGCCTTGTTTTAAACAATCTCCATGACAGAAAGGCACAAAATGCTCATTTGGGCTAAAATTATTTCACAGATTATGGAATTTACTGTGTCTTATTTATAAAAGTGGCTACCATCACAGATGTGAACTGTACAAATGGACAGAACTGATTGATTCATCCATAGATAAACTCATTTCACACATAATTAAGAAAAATTAACATTTGAAATATGGGAATTAGTACATAATCAATTTGGTTTCAAGAATAATAATAAAGTTGTTCTAGATGCATGAGAAGTGCAATTAAAAAAGTGTCCCAAGTAAAGTTTGTTATGAACACTTCATTTTCTCGTTTACTTTTTGTTTTCCTTTTACTATTAACAGATCACTTTACATTAGCCATATACTATTGCTACTCCAAAGAATATCAGCAACTGAAGTTCAAGACAGTCTGTGAACACAGTAAGAGAATGCTATGCTGGTCTCTGTCTTCACAAAATCTTGAAAAGCATAATAGAGTGTTTTATGACATAAATGCCAGCAACAAGAGCCAGTCAGAGTTGCATACACTATGTATCTGTTTTGGAGCATGACTTGAGATTAAAACCATGTTGGAAATACAGTCAGTTTCTTTTAAAATATTTTACCCAATTAAAAATTAAATTTTAAATTTAAAATCCTGACTCCATTGAAGTCAAGGATGTTTAGTCATCATCCTTCAACTTCTGTGACTTAACATTTTCTACAACAGCCCCTTTATAAAATTTTACTGACATATAATGAGCATTTACATAGCAGTAGTGCTGAGATGTGCCAGCAGAAGTCAGAACCTCTCTGTGCTTTACCTGCTGAGAGAGACCATCCAGCCTTGGAAGTCCATAATTTCCATCTGTTATCATCTGCCTAGGTAAAGGAGACAGAGCTCATTGTAGTAACAGATGCAGCAGAGGGATTTGCTGAAGCAAATGATACAATACAACCAAATATCCTCTATCACTTTTTGCTGCTATGGCTACTGTTGTATTGTGTTGTATTGTTCTGTATTTGAGTTTGTCCACAAAACATACTCTTCAAGCAACTCCCAGAAGCAGAGCTAATAAGCTTCGGAATTTTTCTTGCACATTTTATTTTCTGTGGGATGTTCTAGGGAACTAGTTTTATCTGTAGTTGATGGGTTGAAAGAGAAGACAAAACAAAACAAAATTCCCCAAATGTAATATCTCCCAAAGGCTCCCACAGGCTGTACTGCTAGTTGAACTCACATGACTTGGTTTGTCTGCTAGACAACATTTGTACTTTTTGTTGTTTGAAAGTGCTATGAGCAGTGAAAGTAATATCCTCTCCTTACAAGTGATATTTATAAGAGGATTGTTTGCCTGGGCTCCCAGATACTAGAACCCTCTTAAGCCCCCACCTACAAACCAGAGTGAGTAGGTCTGATCATACATTTGAAGGGTGGAACTGCCACCAAACAGAAGGGAGCAGTGGTGACCTCCAGCTGTGCTGCTTTCCAAGTTCCATCCAGCCTCTTCAAACACTGCATCAGACCCACAACCAGAAAAGAAATTATGCTTCTTTGTGTAAGATTTATTGCATTAAAACAAAAAAACCACTTTCACTGAACCATTGTCAGAAGTGCTTTTGGCCCCAGCTTGGTCCTGTTACTGTGTTTCCCCCCCAACCTTGCTCTGAGAGTACATTATCTTCCAATATATTATAGGATGTGTCACTCAACAACCAGTCCTAGGCACTTAGCAATCCCCTCTTCTGGACTGCAATCAACCATGTCACCATTTCAGCTCAGACTGAGAAGTGGGTCTCAGGGAGGTGAGCTCACATTGTTCTGGCCACAGCCCATCAGCTGCACTGCCTTGGCCCCTCAGCAGGCTCCACAAAATCACGTTTGCCCAAGATTGTGTTCTCCTCCCCCACCAGCCATTACCTTCCAGACCCAGAGATCTTGTTTGGATGAGCCTCAGGATAGCTTTGGATATGTAACTTCACCTTGTCCCACAGAGGGAAATAATAGTTCAGGATAAGAGAAAAAAGTCTCACAGGAATGATACATTTCTGTTAGTCTGCCCAACAGAAGGAGAGAAACCCAGCAAGTCCTGGACAGTGAAGTGATCAGTGTGGAATTGTGCTGGTGGTGTACAGTACTGGGATTGCTTTGAAGCATAGCCTTGCCCTGTGGTTGCTAAGAGGAGAAGTCCCCTAAGCTCTAGCTGTCTCTAATGCTTAAGAGATCTTTAATGTTCCTAGCAAGATCACTGTTTTAGCACAATGGTAATGACTGCTAAAAGAGACAGTCATTATAAAAAATTTAATGTGAGAGTCACCCAGTATAAATGCTCCTGAAGAATAAATATCTTGTGAGAATAAGTATAAATACCATTAAACCTTGGCTCATGCACAAGGAGGAGACTCACAGGGAAGGAGGAGGCTGCTCAATTTTCACATGCATAGGACAAGGACAGGCACAAAATATTGACAAGACCACAACTACCTCTCAGCTTTGTAACCCCATAGGCTGTTTCTATACTTTTTAATGTGTGGTACAAAGTCTTTGTCTCAAAGCATTTTGGGACATCACCTGAAAGTTGTAAATTCTAAGCAGTTTATCTGATGCTAAAACCAGACCAAAATTCGATCTCACTCACTGTCTTTGTGGTTGTGAAAATTAAAACCTTCTTCTTCAGGACAATGGAAGGAAGAATACATAGATTATCTGTGTATAATTAGTTCTGTAAGCATAGATCTGACCAGCTCCCCATCATAACCAAAGTGATTTTCTTTGAAGAAAGTGATGGCAGAAATGTTAATGTGGGAAATTTTGTTACACCACCTTCAAAAATTTTTGTTACAGTGTTTGCCTACAACTTGCTGGACTGTTGTGAATCCTAAACTGTATTTTATGTTTATCTTATGGGGAAAAAAAGCCTTGACTAAAGCATTTCCTGCGTGTGGTCTGAAGCTGGTTACCATGAGTCAATCAGTCACACTTTCATACACCTCCTCTGTTAAGTCTCTGGGGTATGGACAGAGTTATTTTTATACAAAACAACTATATTTCCCTGTACCTGCAATGAACACAAACTGTATCTCATATTTTCATCACAGGCAGAGGCAAACCACGATTCCCTGCAGTCCTGGGCAAGTCATACATTGTGTGTGATAGAAACTCTGTAATTTACTGGCATTTGTGAAACCAAGATGTATATCCCTGTACCTTATTTTATCCATTTTTCAGATAAGATGTTTGCTCAAACATTAAAATTGTTGTCAACTGTATAGTAATGCCTATGGAGTTTAGCTCTTCTGCAGGGGGAAGTGTTTTTGGGGTGAGGACTATCTGAAGGGAACAGCATGTAAAAGATTCACAAAATCCCAGAAAGTATTTTCATGCAAACCTGCAGATATTCTCCAGAGTCTCTTAAAAATGACTAAGGAGGTGCTACTTTCACGGAGTTTGTAGCACACTTTCAACTTCAGTCTCTGTCTCCAGCACAAGGTGAAAAGTCCTGTGATGTTTGCTACTACCCACGTCTAATTTGAACCATTTAGCAAGCCTCCAGTTCATTGTTTTAAAATCATACATCTTAAAACTGCACAGCTGTTCACCTCTTATTGCCAGCTAGATAACAGCTATAAAATGCAAGCCATAAGACAAATATTTCTGCAGATTTGCTAGGTTATAGCCATCCAAAAATATTCCCTCTGTTGCCCAATATGCAAACACCCTTTGTACTGTTAGGTTTTATGACTGCCAAGGATGGAAGCTGTAAAGAATGTGATACCATTGTGCTATACCATAAACTGCTATTTCACTAGATTCTGCCATTTCTTTGGGGAAATCCAGCACCAAGAAAAGAAATGTGGAAACCCCCGTTAATTTATTCTAAATTCTTTTCTTCTCAGATACAGTCAACTACATTTCAACTACATTATCATAAATATGTTTTACAAATAGTGCTCCAAGTACAGAGACCACCCTAACTAATGACCATGTATAGAAACCTGGGGTTTGCTTGCACAATACTGCTTCTCCAGTTCTAACAGTTATGCATTAATACGGTGTGAAAAACCTAAATATAGAATGCTTTTGTTAAAATCAGATTATACTAATTCTATATGAAGTGCTTTAATGAAAAATGCTTAATGGCTGAAATACTATAAGACTGCAGTTAGAGTGCAGGTGCAAAAATGATATTCTACACTCCCTGGAGAGCAAACTTGTACATACTGTGAAATATCAATTAAAGTTTATAGTTGCCTGTACCGGTTAAATGTCTTTTTCATGGGAAATTTTCATCTTCTCTTATGAAGCACTCACTCGGGTCAAAATGTGTACTGAATTATGTGGGCATTTTGAGTTATTAAGGAATAGATTTGTTTTACAAGCAAGCTGTAAGCATTCTTTGCAGTTTTTATGAGGTCATCTACATGACTTTTAAATGGTGCTCTTGGCCAACCTCGATTCTCAGATCAGTTCATTAATTCACACAGCTGTCCCTAAAAACTACAAGAATAATATATACTGGAGTCTGGAAGAAGGAGGTGGATTTCAAGGCTGTATTTCAATCAAGGGGCCTGTTGACATCATAAACTATGAGGGGACAGCCTAAGCTGTTTTGTGAACAGCAGCAAGCTCATGACTGAAATACAGCCTGCTCAATTAATTAATTTAAAATATGTGAAGAAAGGATGCAAAATTCACTTTCATGTGAGCACACCTCCCAGAAAGTGTCAGCTGGGACTTGTGCAATGTTCAGTGTTGGCAGAGGTTGTCCCGAATAAAATCCCATATTCTGTGGTATATGCTATGGTAGTCAGCCTGCTCACATGTTTCTAGATCTGAATGGGGAAGACCTGGATTTAATCTCTTATTCTGCCACACATCCTGTGTGGTTTTGGACAGGTGTCTGACTTCCCTGTGTTTCTGTTTCACACTTTCAAATTCTGGGATACATCTTCTTTTTTTGTTTCTTACCTATCTTTTTTTTCTATCTTTTTAAAAGTCTGTGCCATAGTCTGTCTGCCAAACAATGTATCATAGCTAATGCAAACTCTTGAGATCTCAAGATGCTCTTGAAAAGCAAATAAAATCTTAAGTACATTAATACAGGAAGACTCTTTAGGGGGAATGTTTAAGAGAATGCAACACAAGATGAAACATTTGTATCAAAACTTTCTAAAAGTTCCCTATTTTTAATATGCCTCTCCATAGTCTGGTAGAGAGCACAGATATAAGAAATACTTGCAACTAAGCAGCTATACGGTAGAAAATGGATTCATTCAGAATGTGGTGACTAGGCAGTGAGAATCCACTCCAAGATTTTATCTCTTCCCCTTCATTGCAAATAAAAACTGGCATAAAGAGTAAGTACAGAGCTAGAAATTGAGATCCATTTATACTTACCTTTATTTGTTTTTTCAGGATATTTGAATTAAGCCAACTAAAGTAGTTTAGAGGCATATTTGGGCTTATTCTCCTGCAGCTGATTAATGGATAATGTTTTCTGAATTCACTAAATTCTGAATGTGTTTCTAATGAAAGCAGTCATCATGCAGTGTGCATTCCAGTGTGCATCCCTTTCCTTTCTTTGACTTTAGCATCACTGTATTGAGAGCTTTTTACAGCTAGCATTTTACAGCCTGTGTGGGCAAAGTGGATGATCTGAGACTCCCTTCAGCTTAGAAAACCTGCTGTAACCTCTGCTCTATCTGCCAGCCTCAGCAGGATGCTCAAGGCCAGAATGTGCCCACTGTCACTGCTGCAGAATCAGAGATCTCCAAAGGTCTACTCAGGAAAGCAGAGTAACATCAGCACCAACAGGACCTTGCACTGATTCTGGCATGTCCATTTGCTAAGTCAGTCCTTGGGGTTTCTCTCTTTGGAGTTTCAGATCAGGTTACCTGATTTCTATGGGAGGAAGTGGAAAAGCACTGGCAGCGACACATTTATCACCACTTTACCTGTAAATGTGTGACACACAAATTATTTACCTTCCATTTTCTCTCTGCCTGTCAGCAGAGACTGAAGCAGGAAGAGATGACAGAGGAGCTTTCCTGAGGAGTTGTGCCATGGCTGTGCACTGTGACTACTGATAATTCCCTGTCACTGTACTCAGCCTAACCCAGGATAAAACAGGGGGCCAGGAGACCAAGGTACCCAGCCTGCAGTGGGAATGAAATTGTCCATGCCACGTGGTGAGAATCATAATGAGAGATGCTCTCAGCATCCCGCTGCTGCATTGCAAAGGTGCAATGAGAGTCCCTGCCAGAGGCACTGCCAACCAAGCAGCATGTGTGGGACACTGGAAAAGAAATGCTGGCTACTAATCAAATGTACAGACTTTGAGGAAAGAAATGGAATAGGGACCTTCATTTAAAACATCGTGCAATTAAATACCAGTGAAGGAGGAACATGAGGGACAAAGAGAAGCAGAGTTCCTATCCTAGAGCCTCCAGGGCATGACTTTATTAACTAGCCTGAGGAGAAACACTGTAAGAAGATAGCTGAGTCTCTATTACCACATCCTGTAAGGAAGTCACTGTGCACATTAAATGTATAGAGAACCCATAAATGACATTGTAACAGTGGAAATCACTAAAGATCAGATATAGCCTGCTTTTTAACTTAGAGCAAAGAGGAATAGCAAAAAGCAACAATGTTGGCTAAAGAAAGGTCCGAAAAAAATTCAGGATATGTGCTCTGAGGAGTCTGGAAATTATTCTATCCCTATTTTTGTCAGAGTTCAAGGACTGGAAAGAGCAGAGCTTTGAGGTCCCGCTAGCTACACCACTGCAGGACCTTGGGAAGGAAGATGGTTTCCTGCAGTGGCCATTCTTCCCTCCTGCTGCCTGTGTGAAATCCAGAACTGTGTAATTTGAGTACCATCTACCTATGGATAATATACTATTTGAAGAATGCTTCCTTCCCTGAAGGAGCACGCCAAGGGCTGCCACTTGGGTTTTGGCCTGTTTTTGCATCTTAACCTCTTTATTAGTTAATTTTGTGTTTTCTGAGCCTCTCCTGTGAGACAATGCTATTCAGTACCACGAGTAGTATGCAATTTATGTGCAGCCAGTCCTACACTTTATTTCCAGCACTACCTCTCAAATATCTCATTCACAGTATCTTTAGTTCACCAGTGCAAACCACTGCGGTTTCTCAAAGTTCTGTTTGCCATTTAGGAGAAAAGAGGCAAGTCTTCTATACACCTCATGTAGGAAACAAGTTGTGGATCTTCCATTCCTGAAAGTGGCCAAGGCCAGGCTGTGTGGGGCTTTGAGCAACCTGGTTTAATGAAATGTGACCATGCCCATGGCAGGAAGGTTGGAACTGATGATCATCAAGGTCTCTTCCAACCCATTCTACGATTCACAAATAAAAATTTGCAAACGCCTCTCAAGTACTTATTTAGAGACTATACATCTACTTTTTCAAATATTGATGTTTTAAATTGTCTCTCTCATCCCCATGTCTACACAGAAACTTATGACAAGCATATTAGTGTCTAGAATGCTCTTAAAATATCTTCAGGAGTGTCTGGAAAGAGCTGTAGGCTCTAGCCATGCCTCTGGAAATCTCATTATAATCCCTGATTCATTCAGGGCAAGCAGGCAGGACTTCCACCATCATGGAGAGTGTGATGAAAGCTGGATGGTACATGGATGATGAAATTCCACGCATTGCAAAACCTGTGTCTGTGAGGATAAATGGTTTCCTCTTCCAGGACAAATCCCTTTTTCATTTTAAACTAGAATCACTGCCATTGAATACACTGCAAATAAAAATAAAAAGCTAAACCCTGGATATAGGGCTTCCTTAGCTCTCGACAGTGTTGGCATTTTGTGGAAAAGTAATCAAACAGGTCATAAAATACTTTGTGCAGTAGTAGGCCTTTTGTAATTGTGAAACAGTAAAGGCTGTGATACCACATGGTTATCCTGAGCTGCCATTGGAAAAACTAACCCTTGCTTCTTGTGCTTCTCTAAATTTTCTGTTAGGAAAGCGCCTAATGCATGAAAAAACCACAAAGATGCAATATCATTCATTCTTCAAGTCTTTACAGTCACTGCCTCTTGTTGCAGGAACCAGGTAACACTGGCTACTGTTGGTGGTACAGTTAAGCTCTCTTTGCAGTCTTTGCTGTGTTTGGCAGGTAGATGCCATTAAAAAGAAAATAAAAGGGCTGCCCAATGTTGCTCACCTTGCCTGTTAGCTCAGCTTTACTGTTCACATTTCGTTATACCTTTATTTTATAACTCTTATGTACAATAAGAATTATATACCCTTATATAACTGAATATACAATATTCAGTAATTTTTCCTCATAGATCGCTTCTTGGACAGAAAATGCACCTTTCCATAGTCACATTCTTCTGTGGATTATTTTAGTTATCCTAAAAGCTTTCCTTGTAAGATCTCTGCACCTTCAAGCTTGCTACATATAACAGTTGAGAAGACAGCACCATTTCCAGTATTACTTTTTTTTAGCACTGCTGGCTTCCAGGAACATTTGAAAGTATTAAAATCACCTGCTCCAGCTTTCTGCCAGGTCCCTTCCAAACTGAGACTGCTTCAGTTATTCCATTTCTCTCACTTATGTGCTTTATTTCTAACACTGTGTAAAAAAGACATGTCACAGGAGTTTTGGCAAGGATGCTCACGGCTTTTCCTCCTTGGGTCATTTCCAGGACAAAGTCACATGATTTTAAGAGATTTGCCCCTGTTTCAGTCATGAATTGGCCACAGCAACAGCTGCGGTCCACAGATGCTTTTGCACCTCTCTCCTCCATAACAGGATTTCAGGCGACGGAGAAAAAACACGGTTCCTAATTGTCCTAACTGCTCCTACATGGCTTCCTCTTCTACTACTGCCTAGAAGGGAGCAGGAAAAGCAAATGGAAAACACTTCTTTTTTGTTTGCAACAGTTGTTCTAGTCTGCAGCTGTGTTTAATTAATTACTTGGGTAAGTGAGATGGATAGAAGAGCTTTTCAAAGCTGTTGAGAAGAGAGCTGTCTGCAGCTAATTATACTGTTATAATAATCCCATGGCATTCCTCAGACTTTTCATCCTCTGACTGAATAACAGTTTAGCAAAATATCCAAGGATCACTTATAGTTTTTAATAAACAGCTGGGAAGAGTGGTAAAGCAAAATAGAATTCAGCTAGGAACAACTAAAAGATTTTCCTCTTGCTCACAGACAAATAGTAAAAGATCAGATACCAGGAAAATACAAGCAGGATTTTCAAAATGTTTCCCCTCCTTTGCCCAAAATATTTATTTAAGTTTGCTTTTTCATCCTTTAGCTAGTTGACATGATTCATTTTAACAAAAATACTTAATACTTATCAGAACCACTTGTGAAAGTTCCTTGTAACTGCCAAGAGGGAAAACCAACCAGAATATCATGTAACATTTTTGCTCATTTTGGGAAGAAAAATATATATGCGAAAACTGAAATAGTAATGCCACAGAGCCAAAACAAAGATTTTTCAAGGACTTTATAGCATGGGTATTTTTTTCTTTTTTTTCCAGAACATACTTTCTTCAAACATCCTAAGTTACACATGAGAAATTGGACTGGGGGAGGCAAAAGAGAAACATTAAGTAGCTGGTGAACTGGGAGACTCGTAATAACAAAATGACAAGTTGTTTTGTTCTTCCATAAAATGGTCTAAGACAGGTTTCTTCATCTTTGCATGCTAACCCCACGTTGCAAATTGCTCACACAAGAGACACAGCACATGAATCATTCTGTGAAAAGTAAAGGATAAAAATGGAAAAGATCTTCCAATCTGTGGCCACAGAAGCAGTTTTATTTCAATATGTTTATCTCTGCATAAGCCTTGGTGAGCTGTCAGTGCATAGAGCATTTTTCAGTGCTGCTACCTATTATAAACACACAATATCCCAAGAGGGGTATCTCTCCAAAAAACACATTGAAAATAAAGTGCACATATGCAAGGTTAGTAAAATCAGTGCCAGCCAATGTCTAATGATACCCATCAGAGCCACTTCTATGAAGGTTTTCTGTTTGCTGAGCTTCCATTCAAGCAAAAAACCATAATAGGAGATGATGCTCACTTAACATCAACCCATATCTCAGTTTAAGCATCATAATTTTTGATTTTGCTGCATACAAAAACATGTTAGCTCAGAATGTTCTCTTGAGTATGAGAGGTCTAAATATTAATGGAAGTGTTAATTCAGCTTTCATTCAACAGTCCAGCTAATATTGCAATTGCAGCAACCTTTTTCAAAAGAGACACATATTTGCAGAGCTGAGTATGCAGCAGCTACTACTTTGACAATGTGCCAGTATCAGACGCTGTAGGTAGACAGTGGAAAAATATTTCACTTTTGTGGAATAATCCTGAGTATGGGCAGGCAGAAAGGAGACATCAGTGTCATGCACAGACAGCCACTGCAGACACAGCCTGGAGATTTCATTCGGCTGCCAACTGTAGACAATTTTCTGCAACGGTTCAGAACTCTACACACAAGCAAAGACAACATTTTTCCAAGCTAAATTTGTGCCTGACACTTTCTTTCAGAACATGTCATTAATAATCTCACCAAAAGGAAGTATCCGAACACTGAGCACCCACAAAAAATATCCTTAAAGCAGTTGTTGCAATGCAACAGCTTTTAAATCCTGTTGGCAATTTTCTCATGTACTGATAAACCCCATTAAGGGGAGACTGAGCTTAACAGTTTTTCCTCTCTGCCTCTCACTTTTCTCCCAAAGGAATAGGGCAGTGGGGGTTGTTTTTTTATTTTGTTTTGTGGGGAGCGGGGGTGTTCTCAGCAAGGATAGGAAACACTTGAAGCCTTAGAGGTGTAGCTCCACCTCCCCAGAATCATGTGTACTTATAATTTGGGCTTCTGGTGTCCTCTGAAGGCGGCTTACAACTGTCTCCTGAAGGGTCCTCATGGAGGTAACCTCTCCCTGGACAGACATGGCCTTTCAGAGCTTCTTGCATCTCTTGATCTCTTAGAGATGATGCAAAAGGGGATGGAGTATGGTGGGAAATGCTAAATGTGCATCAGGTGATGTCATGTTTCTTTCTCTGATATTTCTTTTGTAATTATGTTTTCTTGATTCATAATATGACCACATAACCCTCTCAAATGAGAAAACACCTGCAAAGTCAGCATCTAGAATTAAATATTTGTCATGGAAACAGAAGCCTGGATCTTAAATGGGACTGGATCTCAGTCCTCTGTGGAGATGTGACTGATTCTGTTTACCTTGGTCAGGAAGAGAGCTTGTCTCCAGCCAAGCAAAACGGCATTGATAACTCAACTATAACAATAAAGCTTTAGGCTTTGTGTCATCTCCTTTAACTTAGTTCCTACAGAGTTTTCAATGGCCTCTCTGCAGTTCTCAGCTAGAATAGGTATGGTTAGCAAACACAGGCATGCACATAACAAGAACTTTGTTTAAGGGTTATTGTTTGTAGTATTTGATTTTTTGAGTGTGTTTTTCAGTTAGGGGTTCAATTAATCCTACTGAAAACTTGAAATATCAGCTTCCAATTTAAAGGGGATTAAATAGTAGTCTTTTGAGTTCTACTATCTTCCACACTCTTCTGAATATGAAACAGAAAATGTCACCACAATCAAGTGCAGAGGGTATGATCACATCGTGACTGTGAGAAGCATGGCACTCAGCCCCGAGACAAAAAAAAAAAAAGTGTAATTTCCATTTGCTATTCCCACTGCTAGTTACAGCTGAAGTCAACCCATCACTGTCTCAGACATTTTCTACAGCATGTTGCATGACCTGGACTCTCCAGTGCCAGTGGGAGGGAATAAAGTAAATGAATGCAAAGGATCCCACAATGATATCTGATAGACTATCTGACATGGGATTTGCACACTGAGAACCTTTCAGAGTGTTCTGGACAGCAATAGACTCCTGCACTAGTGCTGCAATAGATTGGCTACAAGAATAACCCATCCCTCCGTGCACCTAAAAAACTCAAAAGTGATGGAACAATAAGAGATGACAAAAATAAAAAAAAATGGAGAACGGAAAGAGGAAGGAAAGTATGGCAGACTAACATGTTTCTATAGTCACAGATGTACATAGTCTGGTGACCCCATTAAGATGTAGAATATAAGGAGTGTACCACATCTTCTGTCACTTCTCTAGGGAATTTCCCATTTCAGTGACATATCTCAATGCTGGAGACACTTCTCCCTGAAAAATTTTGTGCCAATCATTCTTTGCCTCTGGTTCACAGTGGTGAATGAACAAGATATGGGGGAATCAGAAGGTAATGCATGGTCTCCGTCCCACCTGGTCTTGAGATAACTCCTTCAAAAGATAAAACTGTGAAGTGGCTGCTGAAATGGACAAGGCAGCAATATAAAGGCAGAAAATGTATTTCCCTTACAGCTCCACCACTGCTAATCGCACGTGACATTTATAAATGAGCTGTATATAATACAGAAAGGCTTTGTTGATTTGATATGGAGCAGGGGGATTTTGGTTTTTTTTTTCTATCTCACCAACATAGTTTACAGATCACTGGGCTTTCCATTACTGATTGCACAGCACTCCTGGTGCACCAATGAGTGCTTACATGGTAAGTTGATATTCAGGCAACGTTTGTAGCAAAATTTAGCTTTCTTTTGGCAAAAGT
Source organism: Passer montanus (assembly GCF_014805655.1). Classification (NCBI taxonomy): domain Eukaryota; kingdom Metazoa; phylum Chordata; class Aves; order Passeriformes; family Passeridae; genus Passer; species Passer montanus. The sequence goes on along the minus strand of NW_024363160.1, from coordinate 4,334,485 downwards.
ATAGGATGGAAACCATGATAGGATTCAGCAGCATGTGACCAGTGAGCCAGCCACAGCTCAGGGGCTGCGAGCTGATGGTCCCTGTCCTGTGTCAGGCATCCACCACATGGAGGCTCTGCCATGTCGTGGTGCTGATACCCTCTACAATAGGACTATGTTATTTTTATATGTTTGGTGTTATTTAAACCCCACTGTGTTTGTTTCGGACAAGATCAGTTATAGAGAAATCAAAACTTGTGATAAATATAGTGTAGAATTTATAATAATGCCAGGTTATTGAAGTTACTTTCAAAAGTAGTCACACTGTGCATCATACCTTATGAAGAGCAATGATTTAATGTCAAGAGAACACACTTTATTCTAATAAAATTTTACTTGGAAATGAAGCTTAGCTTCCAATGGGACTTCATAGATTTTACACTTTTCAGAACCTGAGCCATAGATTTTTGAGCTGGAACTGAACAACAAAAAAATCCTACAGTGCTATTAGGCAATTTTCTCTTTAATTTTGGCCAAAAGAGCACTGGTTTTTGAAATGCATTCCCAAAATCTTTGTCTAATATATTTTTAAATCACTCATGTGGTGGAATTTCTGACATTCTTCTTTAGACAATATTCCCAAATCTAATCAACCAATTAACATTTTCTCTCCTCCTATTTGAATAAAATTTGCTGCCCTTAAATATTTTCTTTGAAATTCCACTTCAGTTAAAGATATATACATATTACAATAATAGGATAAAAAAATACTCCTAACAATGATTGTTATATAGGAATATTTTTATAATACTCCGACATAATGATTGTTGTTTGTTGCACTAGTAGTGTCCTCTGTCCAAAAAAGTCTGATCTATATGTCAGATGTACCCTGATGGACAGAGGAACCCTTGCAGCATGGATGCTGTCAAGGAAATTGGCATCCTGTCAAAGCCAGAGTGCTTGAGGGTGGAATGAGGCACAAGCAAGAGGTCCACTAACCCAGTGCAATGTGTTTGATTGGCTGTGCAAGATCTCTTTATCTTCTAACTCCTTCTAGATTCTCCTCCCCTGCAAGGTCAGGCTCTCAGAGGAGCAATTCATAAACTCACAGCTCATATTCTGGTTGCAGTTCCAGAACTGACACAAAATTAAATCAGTCTTGAGTGCAGTAGGATACAAAAATTACCTTCCCAGTCTACTGAGCCCTTCAAGACTTCCAATAAATCTCCCAGCAGCAGCATTCCAGCACTGGTTGCCTATCTTCCTTGCCTTACAAAAAGACCTTGAAATGGAAAGAGAAGGGTTTCCTTTGAAGTCATATTTCATAGCGCAAAAAGACATGTACAGAAGCAGCTGACTTAAGTGGTTTCCCCCCTCTCATTCAAAGTATTTTCTGAAAAGTCTTAAATGGGACTTTTTAGTTAATCCCCAGAACTCTTAATTGCAGGGTCCACAGCACGTATCAAAGCAGGAGCTGATATCAACAAAGGCTCCTTTTAAAAAAAGTTGAAGGCAAAACACTTTAAAAATATGCAGGCTAGAAGAAACATTGTTAGGCTTCATATAATTGCATTCCTCCCCTGAAAATTATAGCACTCCTCCCTAACAAATATTAAACTTAAGCAAATGTATTCACTTCATCTTAGAACTGGCACTGAGTACAAATGGAATATATCCTTCTGTAATTATTAAATTGAGCAAGCCATAATTATCTCTGGTAAGATTGACTGGGCTTTAGTAAGAGATGTACTGAGTTTTAGAGCAACCCTTTCCCTTACTCTTGTGGAGAAGCAGGAATGGGTCTCGAGGCTGGCTGTGTAAATGGGTCTGTGACCTGGCATTGGCTCCCTGCAGTAACACATTGGCTTGTTCCCCTTTCCCAAGAGCTCATGGAGCTGGAGGACTGGCAGAGCCAGCTGGAAGCATGGCCCCTGAACAGAGGGGCTCAGGAAATACCCCCACACCACTACCTGAGGATAATGCCACTAAGGGGAGGAACAGCTCCTAGCAGGGAGAGGGTAACTGCCCTGACATGGGTGAGCACAGGTCAGAAAGTTTTCAGAGCCTTCATGAAGGTCACCTTATCCTTTCATAAAGAGCTGCTGTGATTTCTTTAATGTCAGTCTTTCTGTTGCTTGAACCAGATTAAACACTGTGCAGTGGGTATGGATACCAGCCCTGGCAAACTTTGGTCCCAATACTGATGCAGGTTTTAGCCTGGGACTCACTTCTATTTTAGATGTAGGGCCCTCTGAACCTGTCTGTGTGCAACTGGGCTCCAGGAGCAGCTCCCACGTGAGTGACCTGTGAGGACTTCATTTTGTTTAAGGCTGCTTAAAGTGTTATTGGAAAATTCTGTAAGGCAGCTCAAGTGAGTGAAAATGATTTGCTTAGGATGAATGTAACCACCAGTGCATTACTTCACATAATCTAAACAGAGTTTCAGGCACACTTCATCTATCATTCCCTGAAAGAGGGAGGCTGAGTTAATGCTCTCTGACAAATATTATGTTTCTCAGGCAGCCCTGGTGCTGTCTTCCACGTTTCCTGACCCACTTTGATTAGATATATAAACAGCACGACTAAAACACAGGTTGGATTTGCTGTTGGAAATGCAAGATAAGGATACCATAAAGGCTCATCAACACCCCAGCCCTCTCTGTAAGAGACACCAGCACTCATGAGATTGGAGATTCCTCCTCAGTGCTGTAAGATGAGTCACTTGGCTAATAACTATGATTTATAACAGCATTTTAATTGCTCCCTGGGTTCTCTGATGAAGACAGGGTGTCACACCTCGGGACAGTGTCCTTCAGGGCAGGGGGAGAGCTGGGCTGATGTCCAGCGGTGAGTGAGCATTGCTTGGAGGGCTGCTGGAGAGACCCAGGAGAAAAGAAGGAAAGGATGCCAGGCAGAGCCACTGATGGCTCCTGGCAGCTGGTTTGCTAATGATGACACTCTCCTCTGAATCTAATATGAATGTCAGGGACAGGACTTGGAGATGGTAATGAAGAAGGAAAACTCCAGCTCTTCCATGTCACTTTTGCTACAAAAAGTGTGTCTAGCAAACTTGATGCTACAACTCTGTAGTGAGTGTTTGAGTAGGTTAATTTTGCTCTAAAAACACCCAAAGCCTCAAATGTATTCATTCATTAGCTCTAAGTGGGCTCACAGCCACATCTCTGGGCATGTATACAAAGAGTAATCAGAAGAAAATTAGTACATTTCTTTCCAAACATGCAAACCTCCCACATCCATCAAACTGCAATTCCCCTTAAGTCAGTCCTCACTGCCCACTTTCCCAGAAAGAAGCATTACAGAGCAACTTGGAAGTCAGCAAAAAATGTACAAGGCACACATCCTCACTATATTGCTAATCCAAAGGGCTCAAAGGTTAACTGTGAGCTGGCAGGAAGAACAGAAGAGTTTTCTTTATCTGGTTTTCCTGATACAATCATGCTAAAACATTGGCTGGAGCAGCAAAGGCTTAAGACAGCACTCCAGAGAGCTGGCCTTGTGCCCTGTCTTTGGATCTTCACTCATATTTTTGGGGAGGAGAGTACAAACTGAGCAATGTCACCTTCCTCAGGCTATACAGAGAGGCATCTTTCAGGCTGCTAAATTGCCACTTGTTAAAGCCAACCGTACAGTCTATGTATCCTGATTGACAGAAACACAGAATTAATTCTTAATTTTGCATAGGAAGTAAGGGTCTAATCCTACTGCCTTATCTGTCAGATATCAAATTTACATTTCTACTGAATGTTGAGACAGGAAGAAGAGCATCCCAGGGTTGGTGGTATTGTCTTATGTGGGTTATAATAAGGGGATCTTCTATTGCATTTGGTGAAATCTTTATATAAAGAGACTACAGGTTTCTAATGGGAAAAAGGAAAAAAAATAGCAAACAAAAATTCTGTCATGGCTAGGAAACAAAAAATGGCTATGGTTGTCAGCCACAACAACAGAGAAATAATTAAATTGGTTTTAACTACTCACAGAGATTGCCACAACAAACTGGTCTGTGTGGGGGAACTGGCTACATACAGACAGCTTATATTTGGCCAGGTTATGCACAGCCCCAGAAGGCAAATCTGTGATCAGGATAAATTTACAGAGGAGAGGACAATTTATTAAGGGTCAGTTTCTACATTAGCAAGGACTCTCCAGTGTGCAATGGGCTGATGCAGCAGGGGAGGGAAGAGGCCTGACAGCCCTGTCACCAGCTCAGTCCACAAGCAGCTGATTGCTTACCCAGCCCTGCTGCACTTGCACAAAGGGTGAATTGGGTTCCATGAGCTTGCTTTAACCTTCTGTGGGTGAACAGTATTGTCTGAAGTTCCCTGTGAGCAGAGCAAGGCTCTGTGGTGGGTGTCACTGCTCTGTGCAGGGCCAAGGGAAGCTTTGGACAATCTAGAGCCTTGTTCTGGGTCAGAATAGCAGAGAAAGAAATCAAGGCATATCTCAGTCTGAAATGACAACTGAATTAATTTAAGAATTATGAAGAACAGGCTAGTGTTTTCTATTTTTCTCTTCTTCTCCATTGGGACTTGCTTTCCTTTAATTGACCCATTTTACTGACTATGCTTGAATCATCTTCAGGTTCCCGTGACCTAAATTGAGCCCCTCTGGAAGCTGATTTCAAGCTCTCTGAAGTAAAAATGGAACTTTGTTTTCAATGACCTGTGGGACTTTCTGCCATGGTCATTATTTCTGTGCAGCTATTAGTTAGCCTAACAGGAAAATATGAATGGCGGAGTGAAACTGGTGGGTTTGAGGCAGCTACACCATCCCTCCACTTCCACAGCTGCAAACTGTGTTACAAATGCTGCCAAGCTGTGGCATTGCAGAAAGGGCATCCACAAGGCTCTGCAACCCTGAAAGCCTCTCAGAAAATATCACATGGCTTCAATTTGGGAAAGACCACGCATGCTACAGTACTTGTGACACCTGCTACACATGTCTTGCCAGTCCCTGCCTTGCCTTGCCTTGCTGGTTCTGCTATAGAAGGTGATCTTGAAAAATATCTTCTTATTTTTATAATATTGCCACAGTAATACATATTCTTATAAACATTCTGAGGTTGCATTGCAGCAAGAGTGCAGGCCACTGAACCAGTGAAAGCCAAATGTCAGAAGCTCAGTTTCTACAGAAGATTAGAAGATTCTAATTGCTTAGGGTGGCCACCAGGGTCACCACAGCTTTGGGAGGTTATTTTTGTCCTGGAATATATAACTCACGCTGCAGCACCTGTTGTTTGGTTTTCCTGGCTGCTGGTTGTTAAGTGCACCCCACAAATGGAGCTGGGAGGTCTGGGGGGTGCCTGGTGATTGTGTTTCACATCCCTGTGACTTCTTGCTTGTACTGGCTGACCTGATTCTGCTGATAGAAGCTGAGAGCCAAGTGCTGTGCTAGCATGGAGCTAGTGGCAGTGAACAGCAGTTTGAGGCATTTTGAGCAGCAAGGGACCACATACTCTACTCATGCTTTGGCAGAAGTACAGGTTTGCTAATTCTTCATATTAGAATGATCTTGGTCAGGGATCGTGTAGCACAGGGCAAAATGTCAGTGGTAGTTCTCCTCTGGATGTATTCAGATATCCTACACATGCTCTGAAATCTGGCATAATTTGCTGGAATGTTTGCTTGAACTTCTCCAGCATTTCTAAAGTTTTTCAGGCTGGGAATGCCATACCTTAACTAAGGTGCAAGTACCAGTGTGTGTCCCCTGGCAGAACCAGGATTACCACCTGCAATTAGAAGGACCTTCAAGCATTGCCTAAATTCCTAGGCAAGGTGAAGGGTAAATGTGGCAGTAAAGTAGGGAAGACTCACTGCAAAAAACACCTCTTACAAATAAAAAATGGGGTATCTGAAATAAACTACCCTAAGGCTCTCAGTTCCATTTGAGTAAAGCAGCAGAGCAACTGCATATTCCACCCTGTTGGCTCATAGGTAAACAGATGGGCCTGAAGGCATGGAACAGGGCTCAGAGCAGGTTGCCTGTGCTGGGTGAGGGCTCAATTCCCATCACATTGGTGTGGTATTCAGGCTGCATCTGGGGTACTGTGTCCAGCTCTGGGCTCCCCAGTACAAGAAAGACAAGGAACAACCAGAGCAGGTTTAGCAGAGTTACAGAGGTGATTAGGGGGCGGGGACATCCCTCTTATGAACACAGGCTGAGGGAGCTGATCCTGTTTAGCCTGGAGTCAGAAGACTGAGAGGGGATCTTACCAATGCATACAAATATTTATCTTAGTGGCCAGACTCTTCTAGGATGCCCAGGGCCAGGACAAGGAGCAACAGGCCCAAACAAAAATGTAGGGTTCTATCTCAGTATGAGGAAAACCTTTCTTCTTCTGAGGGTGACAGAGTACTGGAACAGGCTATCTAGAGGTTGTGGGGTCTCCTTCTCTGGAGATTTTCAAAAGCTGTCTGGATGAGATTGCATGTAACCTGCTCCAGGTGAACCTATTTTAGGAGAGGTTGGGCTGGATGATCTCCAGAGGCACCTTCCTACACCAGCCATTCTGTGATTCTCTGATCTTCCTTTTTATTTCCTTCAGCCTCTATTATTAGAGGTTTTAACTTTTCTTAAAGTCTAGGAGGAAAAAGTCCTACATAGGTATTATTGCTTTGTTTTAAAATTCAACAGTAAGCTCTTTACCAATTATCCAGTCTTTATTTAAAGGCTATTTTGTAAGTTAGGATTTCAGACATTAAAAAACAGTCTTTTACATCAGAATCTATATATGCTGGAACTAGGATTCCATTGTTTCACTCTAGAGTCATTAATACATGTTTTATGAGCTACTCAGTAATAATTGGTGCATTGTTGTGTTTATTCAGATAAGTGGACGATGCTTTTTATCTCTTCTGGAAAACAGAAAAACCTCCCTTGTGACTCACAGCCCTTGTGGACTCTTGGCTCCATCCTTAATTCCCCCAGCATGCCTTGCCTTTTCTTTCACCAGTGAAATTTAAGAAGCTTTAATAGCATTGATAACTTTGCTGTCCCAAAACCAGAGGTCCCAGGTGACCTCTGAGCCAGTGTCAACACATGTCCACACATTTTCTCCCCTTCTTTAAGATCTGCCATAACAGCTTGCCTCCCCTCTTTGGGTCAGATATGCTTTCATTTGCAGCTCCTCCTCCTCCTCATCTGACACTGACTATTCCATGCTGTTTTTTCTTAACCTCTCTGTTCATATCTGTGGATTTCACAATTAAGGAAAATCCTGTTTTAACAGTGTGTGTTCATTTGCTCCTGCTTTCTGGAGAAACTTTTATTTGCAGCTCCTCCTCCTCCTCATCTGACACTGACTATTCCATACTGTTTTTTCTTAGCCTCTCTGTTCATATCTATGGATTTCACAATTAAGGAAACAGCTGTTTTAACAGTCTGTGTTCATTTGCTTTCTGGAGAAAGTGAGATTGTGCACCTGAGGGTGTGCCATGGCCAGGAAGAGGGACTCAGACGTGGCATCCTCTGTGCCACCTGTGTCTGGCCTCTCTGTGTGACAACAGCTACCACACAACTGATCTCAGGCAAAGGAGACATCACAGATCCACCTCAGCTGCTGTGAAGCAATAATTAGGATAATCTCCCAGGTCATGGGAGGCTTCCCAGCTCCAGGCCACAGCGAATGTTGTGTCTTGGGGGCAGCAGATGTGGATTTCAGCAGCCACCTTCACTTTCTAAGCTCCTTTTACAGTGTTTAGAAATGTGTATTTCTTCCTTACATTCCTGTAAGAAGTTTATGCAGGAAACACTTTCTTTCACTAGTCCAAATGTTTTTTGTGGTTGTATCAGCCTCACTTTTGCCCCTTCATCCTTTCACTTGTCTGGTGGGTGGGAGGGTAAATGTGCACTCTTCTGATTGTGATCATCTGCCACTGTTTCATCTGACATAATTCTAGTGTGTATTTTTTTTCATCCTCAGTACTTATTTGCTTATGTTACAAAATATTAGAAAACGTTTCAAAGCAAAATATAATTTATTTGAGTCATATGAAGGAGTGAAGAGAATAGAGAAATCTTTTGGCTAGTTTTACATATTTATGAAGAAACATGAAATAACAGAGGAGTTCCTTTTATATACTCGAAGAGAAAGTTTTACTGTAAATAACAAGAGAATAAAATCTAATGAAATTAAATCAGCCCAGCTCCATTAAGCATCAAAGTTTTTTGGGTTAAGGGTAAAGGTTGACATGATGCAGACTCCCTAACTTTTCCTTTGTGTGTGAAACTTGTCCACAAAACATTTCACAAGGCTATCAGCCAGATTTCTTGAGGGAGAAATAATCAGGGCCCAAACTTAGACCAGATACAGATTTGGAACACTAATCCTACATCTCCTCAAAACTAAATGAGGTAAACACATTCAGAGCACCCTACAGACTCACTAGAGCCATCTGAGATCCAAGGTGCCACCATTCCTTTTGTTGCATTTTGGCACCACCACAGCTAAAATCCAACAAGGGGAGATGTCTCTCTCAGGTGGTCTTTGGAGTGCCAGACTCCAGCCTGTTCCACACAGCTCCATGGACTGCTCTACCTGGGCTGGGAATCACATTGCCAGTGGCAGCATTGAACCATGGTTACTTTCAGCCATTTAACACAATTGTAATTATCTCACAAACGAGGCAGATATGCCAAGAAAAGGTAAAATGCAATTCTGCAGGAAGTGAGTCAGCCGAGGCGATGAGAAGTCCCTCTGAGGTACATTATGGCTATCTCACAGCATCACTTCCATGCTGCCTTGCTGAATCATTCCCATGGACATTGCCAGCTCCAGGGATTATCATCAGGACTGACTGAGTTGAGAAGGACACTTTCTGCTTTTAAAAGTTTAAATGCTCTTAACTCTCCCTGTCCTTGATCCCATGTGGGTGAATGCAGCTGAATTTGACATTGCTGTGAGCAGCACTGCTGTACTCAGATGGGCCAGTGGTACCTTGGGGCTTTCTGTACTTTTTAATGTGATCACACTAATGTCAATGTTAGTCCCAGTTCCTTTCCCTTTATTTTTTATTCCAAGTTACTGGTCTGTTTGAACCTTCTGTTTTTCACAGTCCTGTTTCTTGCTGCTGATCAATTTTTAGACTGCAGTCATCTCTCTGGATAAATAAATACTAGCAACAGTACTAACAATTTCTGAAAAGAATAGCTTTAAACTTTGCTCTGATTTTTAAGCTGTGATTCCCAATTATGAAACAACATAAAATGCATCACGTCTCATCACTTTCATTACTTCCTGTCTTGCCTTCTAAACCAAATTGCTGAGATTTTCCCCTGAGTGTCCTGGTTTCAACTAGATGAACCTTCTGTTTTTCACAGTCCTGTTTCTTGCTGCTGATCAATTTTTAAACTGCAGTCACCTCTCTGGATAAATAAATACTAAAACAGTACTAAAAATTTCTGAAATGAATAGCTTTAAACTTTGCTCTGCTTTTTAAGCTGTGATTCCCAATTATGAAGAAACATAAAATGCATCACTTCTCATCACTTTCATTATTTCCTGTCTTGCCTTCTAAACCAAATCTTACCATTGCTGAGTTTTTCCCCTGCCTGAGTGTCCTGGTTTCAGCTGGATTGAGTTAATCTCTACAACACTGATGCATTCAAGCATTTGAAGTATCTTCTCACATGATTGCTGTGAAATTGTCTTGGTGCATTTCTATAAGGATGCAATATCTTTACCTGAGAGGTTCAGATGTGCCTGAGGGGCCTGTTCATGGACCTACCCATGCCCTGACTCACACAAACCTCTCTTGCAGTGCTTGTGTCAGTATGGGATAATCTCTACAACACTGATGCATTCAAGCATCTGAAGCATCTTCTCCCCTGATTACTGTGAAATTGTCTCTCGAATTTCTATAAGGATGCAAATATCATTACCTAAGAGGTTCAGATGTGCCTGAAGGGCCTGTTCATGGATCAACCCATGCCCTGGCTCACACAAATCTCTCTTGCAGTGCTTGTCAGTATGGAGTGCCAGACTCCAGCCACTTTGGCACCAACCAGTATCTTTTTACTGCTCAGAAAATGCTGCCTTTAAAGCAGTGCTCTTACTTTTGGCATCAGAGATTTTCTCAGCTCCTGTGTCATTCTTTGTATTTTCTCAGTCATTTAAAAGAGAAAGCTCAAACAACTCTCCTGCTGACTGTAAATCCAGGGTGAGGTTTGGTACACTCCTGTACTTTGTCTGCTCATTACCATGTGCCCAATTCCTGCCCACAGTGAGACCCCTTGTCAGACAGACAATGTAAATATAGTCTGTAAAACAGGTTACAACTGATGCCTACCATGTTGTAGCCTAAGTACACGACGCTCTTCC